>NC_137234.1:5496556-6159056 GCF_949987685.1 Ammodytes marinus
AGAGGAGTGGGGCAAAGAGACGTTCGGTTTGTAGTCGGCGGTGACGATGATGAGAACGTTATGGGTCAAATGGAGGCAGGCATGAGGAATGAGATGTTTCGAGAAGAGGACATGGAGGGCGATGATATGAGTCGGTGAGTGACAGCAGCTGTTATTATTTCAGGTGCACAAATGTCTGCTGTGCAAAGTGTGTATGTGTAAAATGTGTGGCTTATTGCTAAAGGTGCTGCAAGACTTCTTTGGTTTGTTTAAAATGTTTGGACGCTAATATGCTGTTACATTTTTTTACTGCTTTTCCAACATTCAAAAAAAATATCCAAATATATGCATACTTTATGTATAGTGTCACATTTACATACATATTCAAACATTTCTGAAAAAAATGGGATACGAAAAATAATTGTTTTAATGTAAGTAATCAACTGACAAAGTTTCATGATGATATCTAGAAGTTACCAATCATTTTACCCTGTTTACACCTGCAGTGTCTTAAGATATCACAAAACTAGTTTGCATGTATAAACTAGATTAATAATGATTTAATAATGTAGCTCAGATTTTACAATGGGGAAAAAGAGCATTTAAGTTTGGACCAGGGAGCCAAAGCTTTGGTCATTTTACGGGCAGTGGTAAACAAACAGGCCTGGAAACTGGAAGAGTGGAAAAATAAATGGAGACGGAAATATACAAAGGCTGGCGTGAGAACAATGCGGCAGATAAACAATTTGAAGGCATCTGCTCCGTTGTTAAGTCCTGCAGCTATAACAGACTTCATGTTGGTGTTGTATTTTAGTGAACAGGTAGCTGTTCAGTTTTAACTGTTAGCGCCACCACTGTAGCACTATCTTTATTGTTCTTTAAAGGGGCACTATGCAGTTTCAGAGGAGGTGGATTTGTTTACATTTGCAGAGCCTGCAGTACGTTTCTAATGTACTCATTAGTATAGAGTTAATTCTATTCATCTTAAATAAATAAACGATCATTTTGAGGCACTTGGAACAAAACTGTGGGTCCTGCTGCTGTAAACTAACTAAATTAAGTTATGGAAATATACCTTGGAGAATGTTCACTTCTCTGACACAACCAAAGTTACATAGTGCACCTTAAAGGAAGCCATGATTGTAGTTTAAGGGCCTCCATTTCTCACCACCTTTGTCTGACCTGTATTCTCTCCATCCTTCCCCCTCTCCTCCACCAGCCCCCAGAGCGACAGATCTTGGTGGGATATGTGCCATGATGAAGAAGTCCAAATCCAAACCCATGACTGAGATCCTGGAGCGACTGTGTAAGTTTGATTACATCGACGTGGTCATCTTCCCGAGGAGGTGATCCTGGAGGAGCCTGTGGACAAATGGCCGCTCTGCGACTGCCTCATCTCCTTCCACTCCAAAGGTAAAATATCAACAATGACTTCATTAAAAACGACTTTGCGATTACAGTGGACACAATTGCAATTTGTGAGTGCAATATAATATATAAATAAATGTATTATGGATTCTACTTGCCTGGTTTTCAAGGGAAATGCAGAGATTTATGAAAGTTTTGAATTTTTTTTTCTCAATTTAAAAACTTTATATAAAGTAGCATTGAAAATTTCAAAAAATAATGATTGTATGTGCGCTTGACCCACATACCTGCAATGCTGAAAGTATGTTTATTTAAATCAAACCACACATTGCAGCCTTTAGTGTGGTAATGTACTTGCACAAACTCACATCGCGATTGCAGCACTATTTAAAAACATCCTGTTGCTTCAGGGGGAAATGGTGACAGGAAGGTGGTGGGGGAATTTCACACATGGCATTGTAATGCTCTGATTAGGTGTGTGTGGTTATTGGCAAAATAATAATTATTAATAAAGTGTTACACTGTTGCAGTAACCAGTTAATTTTTTTTGTAGACATTTTTAGCATTTCTTTTATATCCAACATCAACTGAAATGTAATACCATTTTAATCTGCAAATACACATCCATCTGTTCCCTAAATGAAATGTCCTGTCTTCTCTTGGGAAATATCAGTACCTAAAAACAACCTCAGTATCTTTTAGAGAGGGGTTGCCAGGTTTGTGTCGGCAACCAGTTTATTGGAATGTCTCGATGGGAAACAAATGGATGGAAAAATGTATTTAAGGCTTGTAATTAATTTTATTCCTAAACTGACCTTGTGTGGTTTGTATCCTCTATCTGGACGTACAGTATATACTCATTTACATTTAGAACTGAAACATTAGGATCAACTTATGATTATGTTACGTTGATTTTTTTCTTATAAACAGCACATCCATAGACAATTTAAGTGTTTTGTTTTTTTTGCATCCAGACACTGATCTCTGTCTGTGTGTGTATTTGAGTCAGAGTTTATCACATGGGACTGTTTTTCCATTCTATTTTTAAAAGAATGCGATATTTGGATTGTTGCACTGACCATGGGAACATAACATGAGTCCTGTGTTGCTGTTATTATAAGGGCGAGGGAGTAACTAATATTTCCTACTGCAGTGTGCAAACAGTGGCATTGCAGATGTGTGTGTTAATTCATGATTGCCACTTGTTACATATAACCAGTAATTATCCAACTCTATTTAAGTTGCCTTTCACACTTTGTGCTACAACAAGCCTGATGAAATATATGTGAACTGATAATGACAGGAGACTGGTGACTTGTTGAAGTTTCTTAAATTATAAAGTAGAAAACGCCTACACACTGTCTGTCTTACTGGAGGAATTTTTAATATTTTACAACGTTTCGTTCTGTTCTGCCCTCATAAGGTAAATCTGATGGAGGCTGAAGGGACCAAAATGTCCTAAATGAATAGACTGTGTGTGTGTGTGTGTGTGTGTGTGTGTGTGTGTGTGTGGGAGTGTTCTCAATGTTATTCAAAATGTGCCTTCCTCCAGGCACCTGTCACATTTTGTCTGCAGAGGATTTTTCAATATACTTTTGGAAGTTTATGTAGTTGTAATGTGTTTTTTTTTTATTAGGCAAAACTGAAATGCATCTAAAATAAAACAATTATTTCTTCAGTTTTTATAAAAGCTTGAGGTTGAACTTGAAGGCTTGATAAAGATTCTGTATGTCACTGATAATTATTTTATTTATGTGACATTTTTCAGGTTTCCCTCTGGACAAAGCTGTGGAGTACGCAGAGCTCAGGAACCCACTGCTCATCAATGACCTCAACATGCAGTATTTCATACAAGACAGGTACAGTTCACTCACTCACTCACTCACTCACTCACTCACTCACTCACTCACTCACTCACTCACTCACTCACTCACTCACTCACTCACTCACTCACTCACTCACTCACTCACTCACTCACTCACTCACTCACTCACTCACTCACTCACTCACACACACACACAGAGTTTTTTACTTGTATCGCTTAAAATTAACTGTCTCTCCCATGCTTACATCAGCTGCATTCTTTTACCAACTTGTTTGCACTAGTTGCAGTTTCTTTCCCCTACATAATCAAACGCGTAATTACGTTATGGGAATGAAAATGACAAAATGACATAATTGCTATTTACACAATGCTTAATAACCCGTATTCCTGTTTAACTGCCCAACCCTATAATGCACAAACACACTTACTGCAGATTTCCTTATTTGGAGATTGTTCCTAATGGTTTTTGATTTACTGTTAGGAGGGAAGTCTACCGGATTCTACAGGAAGAGGGCATTGACTTACCCCGCTATGGTATTTTAAACCGAGATCCCGACAAGCCCGAAGGTGAGTGAGAGTTGTGTTAAATAAGTTTGTCTGTATGAACCCCTTGATATTTGGTCAAATACTAACTTTGACATCAGGAAAAATAGGTGTGACTGAGTTTATTCGTCTACCAATCTTTTATTTCCCCCCTTTTATATAAATAACATTGTGATATTATTAGTTATTATGAAAGGTGTGTCGCTAGTTGCAGTTGTAAACATTCAGTGTTATTGTAAACACAATTCACAGTTTCAAATCAAATGGTTAAAATCCCCAGAGCTTTAGGGAGATCAATTAACAATTCCACACTTATTTGTGTATTTCCTTTTGTCTGTAGCATTTTATACCTTCTGATTTTGTTGGTTTACTATGTGTTTTAACGGCAAATGTTAAACCAAAGTCTTCCCTCCTGCAGAGTGTAACCTGGTGGAGGCTGAGGACCATGTTGAGGTGAACGGAGAGATTTTCCCCAAACCGTTCGTAGAGAAACCTGTGTGTGCCGAGGACCACAATGTCTACATCTACTACCCGACGTCTGCTGGAGGAGGCAGCCAGAGGCTCTTCAGGAAGGTAGCTGTCTCCATAACAACGCACAGGAACCACATGATGTCATTGGCTGATGATCACTAAATGTTATTTTCATATTTATTTATTTTTGGTTAAGACTCAGAATCATTATGATTGTGATGACTTGCAAACTGGAGATGTAAAGCTTAAGTCACAGTGACTGGTTGTATGGCTACTGCAGAGTTGAACCTTTTTAGCTGTTAGTCAATGGGGCTGGGTAATGAGAGAAAATTTAAGATTTTAATTTACATTTTTTTTCCCCCCAAATGCCTTTAACTTCTCCATTATTGTCTGTCTGTGCCTCTCTGCTGTAGATCGGGAGTCGTAGCAGTGTGTATTCCCCAGAAACCAACGTACGAAAGACTGGATCCTACATCTACGAGGAGTTCATGCCCACAGATGGCACTGATGTCAAGGTACTATGCAGGTCTACTTGGCCATTCATGGAGGCTTGAAGTGATTTGATGCACCAATGACTCTCCTGTTAAATCATAAAGTTACCCAGCTTGTGAAAAAAAAGAAATCATTATCATATCAATCATTATCATTAAAACCCTTTCTGAGTCTGTATGTTTGTTGTATGGTGTTTGTGGGCATCTCAAACTCTTGTTTTTTTTTTGGTTTTGTGTATGTTCAGCTGATTGCCTTCTTCTTCTTTAACTGCAAACCAAATGTACCTACAGGTATAAAATAAAGCAACTTGTATTGAACTTGATCTCTGGATGATCTCAGGTGTACACAGTTGGTCCGGACTACGCCCACGCGGAGGCCCGTAAGTCTCCCGCTCTGGATGGGAAGGTAGAGCGGGACAGTGAGGGGAAGGAGATCCGCTACCCTGTGATGCTGACGGCCATGGAGAAACTGGTGGCCCGCAAGGTCTGCCTGGCCTTCAAGGTAAACTTTAGTCATCATGTAAAAGGGTGTAATGCAGAAGTGTGTAGCAACACAAAGGGATCAGGTTTAAGATTGTCAGAAAACCAGCATTTACTTTTTGAAACTAGATTATTAATAGGCTTTTTGTAATTTTTATTATTGCTGCTCAAGCCACTAGTGGTCAAAAAGTTAACTTGCTACCTTTTTTTTAATGTGCAGTAATCCATTTGCTGCTAACCCAAGCAAAGTATCTACTTGTGTTTTGATGTATCGTATCGTAAGAACACGTGCTTTTGGTTCATTAAAACACATTTTTGAGTTGGAAGAATATATATTTTAACCATTTACTGTTAACATAGACAATTGTAGAGCCTCCGAATGTGGACAGACTGTTGATGAATGATAGTAATAACATGTTAGCTCTTATGTTCCTTATAGAACAAGAAAAAAATTGAAAAACACATGTTTCTTCTATAATGTTCTAGACATTCTTTGCTCCACATCCCGTATATGTGTTTTTTTTCCTCTTGGATTAATAACCATTGTTCTACCTTGGTCTAATAAATAAAATAAAACAAAGTTGTGTTAAAGAGAAAAAAATTCGGGACTTTGGGCTTATATCTCTGTTTTGTGTGTCACTTTATAGCAAACCGTTTGTGGGTTCGACTTGCTGAGAGCCAACGGACACTCGTTCGTTTGCGATGTTAACGGCTTCAGCTTCGTGAAGAACTCCATGAAGTATTACGACGACTGTGCCAAAGTCCTGGGGTAGGTGACAGGAGCTTAGCACAGATAAATAGCTCTCATTCTTAAAGGTGCTTCGAGGAACTTTCATTTTGTGTTGATTCTTGCACCCCCTTTGGACAAAAGCGGTAGTGTTTTTACTACGCCAGCTGTTGTTCCTGGTTGAGCGTACCCATGACAAAGGCATTAAGAAAAACTGTTTAACAATAGCATTCTTTGCACTGATGGTCTCTTTTGCTGTTACTTGTCACTTATGATCATCAAAGGAAATAAAAAAAGAGGAAATATTTCAAAGTTCCTCGTAGCACCTTTAAAGTGTATATTACTTATTTATTTTTCTCTACATATATGTTCTCTGTTATTATTATATGATCTTCTATCCACTGGTATCTTTCATCATGTATTTATTGTCTTATCTGGACTTATAAAGTGTCCTTGGGTGACTGGAAAGGAACTTATAAATAAAATTTATTATTATTAATGTAATTATTATTGTTAGTAGTAGTAATATTGTTAGTTTGTCAAACTCTACCATGAAGCGGTCATGTTGTAAGTTATACATAGCTGTATACGGCGGCCCAGAGGATCCTGTTTGTCAGCTTTACATCTTAGTTAGTCAATGATTTATCACCTTTCCTTCTATGCAAAGAAACCAAAGCTTTATGACTAGAGAGCCATACTGGACATTCTGCTGATAGAAAGACCCTTGAAATACAGCTTAAGGCAATTTACAAGCATGAACATAGTTAGTTTCTCATACAAAATAAAAGGAAAAAACAGGAAGTTGACACAAATATTATATATTTTTTATATATATTTAATGTAGTCAGGTCTGAAAATCTGACACTCAACTTTATATCAAAATAATTATAAACATTTTTTTTATAAGTTTTATTTATTTATTTATTTTCTTATTTAATTTCCTTGTCAGTTAATCTGTTGTTGTTTGTTCAATTGAAAAGGTGGATTATAATATTTCTATTGAATGTATTTTGAACTGTAAATTTGGAAGAAGTTGAATTTTAAATTGGAGAATAATCTTGGTTAAAAATAAAGTATAAGTATAAAGATAGGCAGCCATGTTGCTCTTGCATGAGCCTACAGTATGAAGGTTTACTTTTGCTTTGTATTGACTATTTTCCCTCTGTGATATATTCTCTTAACCTTATGGCAATGCTCTTAATGCTTTTTTACGTCTGGTATTACGTTCTGTGCCTTACCAGGAACATGGTGATGAGAGAGTTGGCCCCTCAGTTCCACATCCCCTGGTCCATCCCCATGGAAGCTGAAGACATCCCCATCGTCCCAACAACCTCCGGAACCATGTATGTACTGACAAAACAAAATGGTGTCTATTTGTAGTTCAGATAAAACTCCTAGAAAAATATCTTGATTAAGTGGACTACAACTGTTATCCAGAAGGGTCATCACAACTGCCGAAAAGCCACAATGGAAGTGATCAGGTGTCGAGACTATATTATTTTTCCAGGTTGCAGGGGGACTTCTATTCGTGTTGTGCCTTTTTTTTTTTTTTGCTGTAGCTTTTGCAGTTGTGTTGTCCCTTCTGGGCCACCGTAGAGTACTGCACAGATGATTTGAAATATGATATATAAGATGATATGACCTTTTAAACTTTGCCTGTCTTCCTAAACATTTACCAGCCTACTGACTGACCTCTCACAAAGTGTAAAATCTCGTCTGTATCGGTGGCTCTTTCGGTGATAAAAATAATTTTTTCAGGGCTGGATATTTGTCTGAGTGGATGGTGAAATAAGTATTGTCATCTCTGTTCATCTCCGTCATACAGGATGGAGCTGCGCTGCGTTATTGCCATCATCCGCCACGGTGATCGCACGCCCAAG
Source organism: Ammodytes marinus (assembly GCF_949987685.1). Classification (NCBI taxonomy): domain Eukaryota; kingdom Metazoa; phylum Chordata; class Actinopteri; order Uranoscopiformes; family Ammodytidae; genus Ammodytes; species Ammodytes marinus. Next base: position 5,504,321 of record NC_137234.1, read on the forward strand.
CAGAAGATGAAAATGGAAGTCCGACATCCTCTGTAAGTCTCTTGGATTTAGTATTAAAATGTGTCTTCTCTCCCTCTGTCTGTGAGCATATCTATCAGTTATTTGGTCTGTTAAAGGTGCTGCGAGGAACTTTCAGTTTTTGTTTATTCTTGCGCCCCCTTTGGACAAAAGCTGTAGTGTTTTGACTACCCCAGCTATTGTTCCTGGGTGAGCGTACCCATGACAAAGGCATTAAGAAAAACCATATTAAAAAAGCGTTCTTTGCACTGAGGGTCTCATTTGCTGTTACATGTCATTTATGATCATCAGAAGAAAAATGAGTCTGTTTCAGTAATATTTAAAAGTTCCTCGTAGCACCTTTTTTTAATTAGTTTTTTTATTATTCAAAATACATAAAAGATAGCATTGTACAGTTTCTTGTCCAACTACAAAAGCACAAAACTGAAGGGGCAAACTTCCATAATGTCCTTTCTTCCTCAGTATCATCTCAACTTTTAAATGCTTGAGTAAGTCTATTTTCCAGAGAATAGCTAACAACAATATTAGATTCCTGAATATAAAAACTGTCTTCTCATCTTTGGCAGCTGCAAGCAATCCACATTGTTCACCTCTTTACCCACTTATTTTTTAGATATGATTTAAAAAAGTCAAGTACTTTTGCCTTTGTAAGATATTGCCCTGAATTGAATCCAACTTTTCATAAATTCTGTTTGTCTTGCTCAGATTCTTCGAGTTGTTTGAGAAGTACGGAGGCTACAAGTCGGGAAAACTTAAACTGAAGAAGCCAAAACAGCTTCAGGTGAGTGAGAATGATTTTCCCACACTCCTCTGCATGTTTATTTCTGTTTTCTATTTCAGATGAGGACTGAATCCTTTTAATGAAGGGTTTCAATGTATTTTTTATTTTTGCATGTATCAAGCTTCATAATTATTATGAATCACAAACTTTTGTTATAAAGTGGTCTAAATATTTATTTATCTAAATCCACTCACACACAATGCATTTACCCTGTCACTGTAACTTTTTCTTAAAAAAAATGCATTTTGTTTGCCAATCTGGTGTAAATAAATACACATCCTAGGCTCTATAAACAGTATGTAAACAAAGGGGCCCACCATAGCTAACATAATGCCTGTTTAATGAGCCTAGTCTATGTATTAACACTTGATGTTTTTCAGCCCACACACAGTACGGACAGGTAGCGGATTGTGAGGAGATATGTTACTTGTTAACAAGTATTTTTTTCCTCCTTGATTGTCTCATTTTGGTTGTTTTCACTGAAAGAACAAAAATAAATATTTCTTTTAAAAAAATTATAATAATAATCTGAGGCTGCAGTCTCCACTTGCTGTTAGATTGTTATTCAGTCAGGACATTAGCAGAGGGCTCTAGTGTGTGTTTAGTCTTCCAAGTGAACGAGATAAGAGTCAAATGAAGAGATAATTGCCGCTGTGTCTCCAGGAAGTGCTGGACATCGCCCGCCTGCTGCTGCTAGAGCTGGGCCAACACACCGACTGTGAGATTGAAGAGAAGAAATCCAAACTGGAGCAACTAAAGACTGTCCTGGAGATGTGAGTGACAGCTTTCAATAAACACACACTCTCTCTCTCTCACACACACACACACTCTCACACACGCACGCACACACACCCTCAAAACATCATCGTCAGGTTTCACCATCAGTCATCCATTTTCATCTGCGAATCACGATTCAAAACTACAGTAGCTTCATCTCCCAACACTCCACCAGGGTTCAGCCATTTTGTTATCATACTCACAGACACACGTATTTACCCTGATACCCTCCCTCCCTCTTAAAGCCCCTGTAAACCCAAACCCACAAAATCCTTCTTACTATTTAATTTGGGGAGTTGGTTGCATGATAGTAAAGCATCTGAAAAGAGTTAGGCATATTTATCAATCAAAATCTAAATATATTGGCATTTAAGTTTGATAAACTTTACACAAGCTCTGTTAAGATGAGGCTGGCTATGCTCTGGTTCTTATGACACAATAGGTATTTTGAACCAATCAAGGCAGTTCTCTGCCCGGACATCCTATAAAAAATAATGACTGTTGCCATGGAGACATTTTGATTCGGCCACGCCCACACAGTCTTGTCAAATGGTAAATAAGCTGTTTTTTTTTAACCAACTTTTATAGTTATCATGAATATTTATTTTCAATCCGATTTTTGTAAAAGCTTATAAAGATACCCAACTTTGATATCATATATTGATTTTATACTATTTTAAACCAGGTTTCCAGAGGCTTTAAGTCTCTAACTCTTTGCCTTATCTTTTCTTCCCTCCTTTCTCTCTCTCTCTTTCCTCCCCACCCATCCTGCTTTCTTTCTCAACAAAAGGGAATCCAGCTTGATTGAAACTCAGTACGCACCCTCTCCCTACTCCCCTTTTAAAGGATGAGGTTTTACCACCCTCCTTTTCCTAAGTCGACTTAGACTCTGTGTACATAATATTAGGAACACATTTTTATATATCTGACACAGACCCAAGGTTAAAGAGACTACGAGGAACTTGTAAATATTTATGAAACGGGCACATTTTTGATTTATAACTGACCTGCAACATCAAACAAGGCCATCAGCAAAAATAACGCTATTTTCATATAGTTTCTTATTAATGCCTTTGCTCTGGTCCAATTCCCTGCAAATTCAAAACGATTTACAGTAGTAGGCAGACCAGAACATCTTGTGTTTCCCAAATGCTTCTAAATCAAAGTTCACTTTGGTTCACCATCATCATATTACCATTATTCATCTGACATAGTCACATATAAATACATTACCTCATTGCCATGCATGATACCGCTGTCTCTCTTTCTCTCCCTTTCTAAACAAATGCACGCGCCGCCGGCACGCGCTCGCAAAGAACTTTACCTTCCGCTTTTGTCCAAAGGGGCCGCTAGAATCAACACAAACTGAAAGTTCCTCGTAGCCACTTTTAATTAAGGTGAAAGTGTTTTATTTAATTATTGACACCCATTAAAATTGTAGATAAAAGGGGAAAAACATGTAAAAGGAGGTTGTTTGGACACCCATTGAAGCATTGAATTGATACTTGGAAGGTGTTCCTAATGTTTTGTACACAATTCCATTAACATCCATTCATTTTAAGCCATTAAAACTGAACACATACACAGTCAAATGTCTTTGAGGATTTGAGTGTGTGAAAATCAGTGTGCTGTGCTTCTTTGTGTGCATGCCGTTCTCACCGCATATAGAATGTCTTTCTTCCTTCTGCATTTCATTAGCTTCTGCATAAAGATGGGAATGAATGCAGCAACAAAATAATCTGGAAATCAGACATTTTCAAATTTGCACACACAAAAAGGCAAAGTTCAAAAACCGCATCAGAATATTTATTTCCACTTATTTTAAACAGGGTTTACGACGGTCCTTTTATGAGTCTTAAAAAAATATAAAATCAAATAATATTAATTAATTTTAAAATTTCTTTTAAAATAGGATTTTTACAGGTCTTAAAAACTACCACAAGAAACTACATTTCACCTTTTAATTTGATATGGTGGATGAATGCGAAATCAAATGCCTCCCTGACTAATAATAGGTGTGTGTGTGTGTGTGTATGAGAGAGAACCATGAGAGTGAGTGTGTGTAGATACTAGGTACAGTAATCCCCCAACCAATTAAAACTCCCAATAGATGCAAACAAATGCCAGGAATAACTTGAACAAAGTGCTGTGTGAAGTGTCATTGACAGTAGTTCAGATTATCTTGGGTCCTGCCAGAGATACTTATCCCGGTTTAGGGTCCATCATCATGTGGCATTGAGGTGTCCGCTCAGCTGCCTGTCCTGTTAGAGAACGCTATGTGATAATTAATCCCCAGGATGTGCCAAATTCTTACCAAAGCTCTCTTGGTACAGTATGGCTTTGCATGTGAATATTAAAGATTGATTTTCACCGCGCACACTTACACCTTTTCTTTGTAACTTTTGTTTCGATGCTGTATTTCGCATTTACACACTCAAATTATATATATATAGAGGTTTATTCAAACTACTGGTGTTTAGCTGAATTTCTTCTAATAGTTTATTATTAAACCGTTTGCTAATACTGCTACTTGGTTGTGTGTATGATCAGTGTGTCGGATTTGAAAAAAGTTGTTGCCTTGTTTTGTCCTCTTCTTCTTTAAGCTTTTGTTGGGGTTGAAGTGAGATGTTTTGCTGGTAAACATTTAAGATGAGATAAATCTCCTTCTGTGTCTGTGTGTGTGCTTACTGTCTGTCTGTCTGTCTATGTGCGTATCAATATGTGTGTGTGTTGTGTCTCTGCAGGTACGGTCATTTCTCAGGTATCAACAGGAAAGTCCAGCTGACCTACCTGCGTCACGGCCAACCTAAAGCCTCAAGCGAAGAAGAAGGTAAGAACACACAGACATAGCGTTGATACCTACAGTATCTCTCTTTGAACTGCGAGCGTATGTATTGTGTAGTGTGCGTATGTATTGTGTAGTGTGCGTATGTATTGTGTAGTGTGCGTATGTATTGTGTAGTGTGTGTGTGTATGTAGTGTGCATATGTATTGTGTAGTGTGCGTATGTATTGTATAGTGTGCGTCTGTGCAGGGCTACACTATAGACTATTGGCAGGAGATTTTATACAGTTTGGTACATAAGTTCCTTTGATTGTCTTTTGAATTCTGCAGGTAAAATACAGAGATAACGAAGTCATCCATGTTTTTCGTATCAATCTATCCAATTAAAAGCTTGGAGAGGGAAACAATTTTAGCATGTTTGAAGTTGATTAAATTATTTTTTGGTATAGTGACTACTGTTATGAATAACTTATCCCCTGCTGTTTTTCAGACTGTAAGAAGGAAGGCCCCTCTCTGCTGCTGGTGCTGAAGTGGGGCGGGGAGCTGACGCCTGCAGGCCGGGTTCAGGCTGAGGAGCTGGGCAGGGCCTTTCGCTGCATGTACCCTGGAGGTCAAGGTACTCAGTCACATTAGCTCATATGTGAACACGCAAAGGGATCCTTCTGCTTTGGCTCGGATTTCCTTTCATGGTGTAAACGTTTTTACTAGTACAGTTTTGCTGCTGTTGGAAATAAAAACTGCTTGAAACCACCATTCGTTACAAAAAAAAATGTTATGAGTAGTGTTTTCTTTTTGTTTTCCGATTTTCCTGGTTTCATCAAATCTAAGGTGGAGTCAGCGGTTCTGGATGATGCTTGTTGTCGAAATCACTTTGTCAAAATCAGTTTATATTTCCTCGTGTGTGTGTGTGTGTGTGTGTGTGTGTGTGTGTGTGTGTGTGTGTGTGTGTGTGTGTGTGTGTGTGTGTGTGTGTGTGTGTGTGTGTGTGTGTGTGTGTGTGTGTGTGTGTGTGTGTGTGTGTGTGTGTGTGTGTGTGTGTGTGTGTGTGTGTGTGTGTGTGTGTGTGTGTGTGTGTGTGTGTGTGTGATGAAATAAATCCTGTTTTTACACACAGCCTAGGCTCTGGCATGCAAACAAAGCTGGCCACTGGCTTTTTTTTCTGCAGAGCACACACAGTATGGACAGGTAGAGATTAAAATCATGATCTCTACCTGTCATTATGTTCATTGATTTTTACAAAAAGTGATTATGACACAATCGTTGTCCAAAACTGCTGACTCCACCTTTTAATGGATCAACTTCCTCGACCTTACCTGTGAAAAATTCCCCTCAAAATGTCATGACATGGGAAATACTCACACGGCCAGTATGCCCTCCCTCATGTACATCTGCTGTCAACATTTATTTCCAGCCCTTCTTCTCAGCCACTCAAAGCAAAACCGATTGCAATGTCAACATTGCATAGCTGGCATACAGAGTATCAAAGAGGGTCGAAGGTGCAGGTTATTTTAGAATTGACGAGCCAGACTTTCAGGCTGACTGCCGCCACTGGGTCATAACTTTGTTCCATTTATTATTTGAATTTGTAAATATGATGTTTGTGAGCCTAAACCCCCTACACAATAATAGAATAGATACATTTAAAAGGTCTTATAATAAAACAGTTACAAGAGATGGTTTGAAAGTATGATCGCAAAGACATTTTGAAAAGCACATACAAGTACACAGCATCTGTGATATCATGTTTTGGTCGCAGAAGAGTCTTTGAAGTCTGCCTTGGACTTCAATCTGTAATGGGAAACACAGTGGAGCCAGCTTGTGGGGGGAGCAGGTGGTGTGTTGAGTGTTAAGCTTGACGGCCTCCACACACATCCTACCTCTACTGAGCGTCTACTGCGCATCTGCGTCTGACTTTTTGTCACTGACCGTGTAATCAACCTAGAGCGGCCACACATCTAACTTGTGCCACGCTGCAGACGCCCGTCAGAGGCACGTCTTCCGACCGGGAACTCAGAAACTCCAACTTCCCTGTACAACTTGAACGCACCATAAAGTCTACACACACTGACTCTGAGTGAATTACAATGAGTAGTGAAACAAACCGGCCTGTTACATAAAGGTGTCTCTCTATTGGTCACTTTGCAGGGCTTTTGACTGGGCAACACCAAGGCGTCATTCATAGATCTTTCTTTTCCTCAAGCTTGACTGCTTTGTTTTTTTAAGTGCATGTAAAACAAACTCTCAAACTGCAGAGAAAAACAACCTGAAGCCGGGATGGAAGTAGATGCAATACTTAGATGCAGTCTGTCCCCTTAGTGTTGCTTCTTTTTCTATGAAAAGAAGAAGGCTATTTTCTCTTTCATTCTTCTTTCTCCAACACAATTTTTGTCTATTAACTCTGCTCTTCTCTTCTTACCTGTTTTTGCTCTGTGTAAAACTACCAGCCGGTAACGACCGGTCCCTAGGCTGTGAGTCCCCTATTGACTTTGGTAAGAGAAGGGTTTCCTGGTTTCACTCCCACTCTCCCACTAACGATCTCTCCTCTCATTTCATCTCATCATGACCTCGTTCCATCTCCCCTGGCGACTAGTGTTCCGGTTTGTCCAACATTGAGATTGCTGTGGATTGGCTGTGTCGGTATTGATGTGTTCCAGAGGTGATCCACCTCAGCAAACTTTAGTTTTTGGGGAAAAGCCGAGTGCAGTTTGGTGTTGTACGCTAACGCGGATCATCTCACATTAATCCTTCCGTTTTTCCCCTCCCATGAGTTCTTGGGATGTTGTTGTTGTTTGTTTGATGAAAGCCAGTTTCTACTTTGGACTGGAAAAGAGCTTTTGAAACAGGAGTGAGTCCCCAACATGCCCCAGGTCTGTCTTGTCAAATGAGGCATGATAACTTCAAGCTATAGTGCGTAACTTCTGTTGCCCCCATGAGGAATTCTGAGGTATAACAACAACACTGTCAGCACATCTACATGAGGTGAGCCTTCCTCTGTATGTCTATGTTTTTTCTTAGCAGTAGAATCAAAATGTTTGAGCTCCTGCACCAGTGTGACGGCGAGGGCGACACCAGTTTGTAAATGCTTCGATACTGAGAATTACAGAGATAGTTTGGTGGAGCTGATTGGCTTCATCAACTGTGGGTCAACTTGTTTGACGATGGCTTGAATGTAACAGACAGTCGATTATATGAAAAATGTACGCGCTATAGCTTTAAGTTAGTAAGAGGTATAATATCAAGCTTGTGGCTGTATACTAAAGAAAAATGCATGAAGCATCAGTGTGAATTGATCCAAGGGCGTAATTGTGGAGTTTTACTCATCATTTGTTCCCTTCACTTTCACTTCATTGTATTCAATGGCTTAAAACCAAACCCATGTTCATATTTCAGTGAACATGGGTTTGGGTTTCATGTCAAATGCTGAAAAAGCTTTATGAGGAAAATGCATTTGAACTGAAAGTGCTGAATCGCCTGTGTGCCTGTTTTTTAAAGGAAATCCTTCGAACTTTTTGGGTACTATCAACACACCGTTTACTTTCAACTATCAGTTATACCTCCCCAACTCAGCAGTTTTTTTTTAACTTAAAAAATAAACCCATAGTTAAAGCAGTAAGCGGCCCAGTTAAAAGTCCTGTCCCACTGTGTGTCTATGCTCTTCCAGGTGACTATGCTGGGTTCCCCGGCTGTGGCCTCCTGCGCCTGCACAGCACCTACCGACACGACCTGAAGATCTACGCCTCCGACGAAGGCAGGGTGCAGATGACCGCCGCTGCTTTCGCTAAGGTAACTAAAAGGCTAAACTGGGTCTTACCTAAACACTTCAACCTCCTACGAGGAACTTTTCAATGTTCATGAAACAGTCAAATATTTCCTCTGGTCTTAAATGACGTGTAACAGCAAACAAGACCATCATCAAAGAAAACAACGCTATTATTAGGGAGTTTTTATTAATGCATTTGCTCTCGTAGGATTCCCTGTTAAAAAAAAAATCAGACAAAGCGATTTACAGCGGGCGGACTGTAATAACAAGTGAGGCATGAATGGCACTGTGAATATGTATTGTGGATGTATTTTGTCTTGTGTCATAACTTTACATGTAATATGTTTAACATTTACAGGAATTAATTATAGCAATAATATTTACAATAACTATCAAACAAATTATTAAAAACAAATATATATATATATATATAATAATTAAATAAGATCCTGAGGGACCAATGAAAAATTGAATAAATAAACATAATGTAAAAAGGGTAGGCGCAATAAGCTAAGGCTTCAGCTACACCTTTTCGATCAATACTATTTATAAGAAATTAATATATAAATTACGATGACAACTTTGTGTTATTTTGTGTGTTTTTTATTATTTTATTTTTTTTAACTTGTGTAAGTGATGTTGTGAATATGTTAAATCTGCTTCACCATCGTCATATTACCATTATTAATCTTTCATAGTCACATATAATACATTACAGACTCTCTTTGACCTCACTTTCTAAACAAGTGCACATATTCAATTCAAGTCCTGTTTTGTCTTTAGGGTCTGCTGGCTCTAGAGGGGGAGTTGACCCCCATCCTGGTACAGATGGTGAAGAGTGCCAACATGAACGGTCTGCTGGACAGCGACAGCGACTCTCTGACCGACTGCCAGCAGAAGGTGAAGGCCCGCCTCCATGACATCATGCAGAGGAACCAGGAGTTCACACAGGACGATTATCAGAAGGTGTGTGTGTGTGTGTGTGTGTGTGTGTGTGTGTGTGTGTGTGTGTGTGTGTGTGTGTGTGTGTGTGTGTGTGTGTGTGTGTGTGTGTGTGTGTGTGTGTGTGTGTGTGTGTGTGTGTGTGTGTGTGTGTGTGTGTGTGTGTGTGTGTGTGTGTGTGTGTGTGTGTGTGTGTGTGTGTGTGTGTGTCAGCGCCGTCGTTAAGGGGGTAAAGGTTATGACGATTATAAGGGCCCACAGCCAGCTAGGGCCCACACAGCCCCCAGTAGAATCTATGACAAAATTATTGTGTAGGCCTATACAGTGAACTAATATATAATCATACGAATGAGTCCGAATTAGAACAAAGCCACAAGTCATACAATATTCTAATTGTAATCATTTCAATAACCCCCTTGGCCCCTTCTTAAAAAATGGTTTGGTCCACCCCGCGGTTCGTTCTTCCTCATTGGAATTAAGTGAGCGCGAGCGAAGTGAACTCCAGCAGGCGAGGATGCCCCCAAAAAAGCACAAGCTCGCACACCAGAAAAGAGATGAGAAGGAGACCAGAGTAGGCTATGAGCAGCAGAGCAGGGGCCCAGGACATCAAAAACAGTTTTTCTAAGAATGGTGAGAGTAAAACTACAGAGGGAGGCTGAAACAATTAGGCCTACCCTACTACTTGTTTATTCATAACATTACCTTTGACGGGGCGCAGGCTGGAGCCTACGTTAGCTGTCATCTGGCCGCGCTACACTCTGATCAAGTCGCCAGTTCATTTAAGAAAAAAAAAAAAAAAAGTCGCCAGTTCATTGTAGAGCAACGGTTCCTACTGTAGTTATAATAACTGAACGTTACTACTACAGTGACTATGTGTTTTACACATATTACTGTCTGACAGTGCTCCAGTAGCCTATGCGCCCATTCAGAGGCTGCATTGTATTGTATTATGACGCATTCAACTTCTACTCGGTAATTATGAGCATCTGACGATGGTCAGTTCCGTTCAGGGCCGTAGGACTGCGAACAGGCTTGGGGGGCCCAAGGCAGAGGGGGGCTGCACCCAAAAAATATAAAAACGTATTTTTTTTATTTAATTTTTTTTACTGGCTCAATTTAGGCCCCGAAAAATTTTATTTAGGAAAAAAAAATATATATCAGGGGCCTTTCATTCGTCAGTACATTTTTGCTATTTTTTAAATAACATTGTTCGGGGCTACGAAGATCAGGGGCCTATATTGGGCCATTAATAAATACAAACGAAGGGAAAATTCCCAAAGCTGACTGGATTTTTTAAACATGTACATTTCTTTCTGCTTTTTGGTCATTCTGTGTCTATAAATTATTCCAGAAAATAGTACTAAATAGCTTACATAGGAACAGTTGATTTAGCCTTAGTTTTCTTCTCAAAGTGCACCAGATTGATGAATTTTACTTAAACATTTAAAAAAAAATCTTCCGGGGGAGCATTCCCCCGGACCCCCCTAGAAGGTCCAGGGTCCACGACACAGTCTCCCAAATTCCTGTGAGAAACACTGTGTGTGTGCATGGTTATTAAGAGTCATTAGACCAGGGGTTGTGTTCAAGTACGCGTAATGATTTGGTCATTCATCAATAGAAACATTGTGTTGTTATCTGGCTCAGAGAGGGACCAGTCACTCATACGTTTTGGACTATAGACAAACATAGAGACCGCCTCTCAGAGGGCCCATCAGGACTTCCTGTATAGGGGCCCAGAATTTGGTGCAACGCCCCTGTGTGTGTGTGTGTGTGTGTGTGTGTGTGTGTGTGTGTGTGTGTGTGTGTGTGTGTGTGTGTGTGTGTGTGTGTGTGTGTGTGTGTGTGTGTGTGTGTGTGTGTGTGTGTGTGTGTGTGTGTGTGTGTGTGTGTGTGTGTGTGTGTGTGTGTGTGTGTGTGTGTGTGTGTGTGTGTGTGTGTGTGTGGCTGGAGTCAACATTTTAAAATAGGTGTAATTTGATATGATATTTGATATATATATGGGAATTTCTGCGTATTGAATTTAAAAGCTTGGACGTGCTTTTGCTTTTGAAGCTCCGTCCGTGAAATATTTCCAAAGACTTATATAATATTAATATAATAAATATTTTTATGCAAGTATCTTTCCCATTGTATATTACTTCCAGTGTGAGATTGGCTTGTGAAAAACTGAATGATGTGCAATAATAATAAATGCATTGAAGTCCCTTTATGAAACTTTCCATAAAAAATAGCTATATTTCAGGTCAATTTAGATATTTTGATCCTGAAGCTTCTCATCACACTTGCTTAAAGGTGTTACAAGGAACTTTTAAATATTTCTAAAACAGTCTAATTGGCCTCTGATCTTAAATTACATTTAACGGCAAACCAGACCATCAGTGCAAATAATGCTATTTTTATATGTTTTTTCTTAATGCCTTTATGATGGGGATGCGCACCCAGGAACCACAGCTGGCTTAGTAAACACTACAGCTTTTGTCCAAAGGGGGTGCAAGAATTAACAAAAAATTAAAGTTCCTCGAAGCACCTTTTAAGTAATAGGGCAAATGACTATGCATGTATGTGCGATCTGATGCTATTCATGATATTTACTTCCTTGTGTTTCCATTGTTTCCCAGTTGGCCCCGACTGACAGCCCGTCGCTGGTGAACTCCATGAAGGTCATTCAGAACCCGGTAGAAACCTGCGACAAGGTTTACGCCCTCATCCAGAAACTCAACTCACAGATCCGCAAGAGACTGGAGGACCCCAAGTCTGCCGGTAGAATCAAGCTGCCCTTTGCTTCATTTTCTGCCTTCTCTCAAAATGCTCTGTGTAGCTTCCTCCTTCCCTCCCACCGAGCCCACTCCGGTCTGATTGGTCAATACTTCCGAATGGCTGCCAAGTTCCGCAGCTCGATTTGAAAGTTGTAGCTCCGTGTATACATTGACACTGTACTCACAACCCCTTTTTGTTCGATTCCTGGCACCAAATAAACACAGGTAGGACACTGATAAAATGATACTAACAGCTTGCAAAACTAAAACAGCTGGCAGGGCTCCAAATGCGCTCATTATTTAATGTTTTGGAATCTTTTAATATGACTATGCTCCGACATTGTAACAACATTTATAAGTCAGAAAAAGACTGAAAAACATTATAATAATAATTTCTTTATTCATATAGCACCTTTTTAAAAACAGTGGTTTACAAAGTGCTTTACATACAATACATAGGAGCAAGTGCAAATCAAATAAATACATATCAATCAAAAAACACATATACAATTAGAAAGATACACATACTCATATATAAACCAAACGAGATCAATAAGTGCTAGTGTAAAAAAGACATTGAGGAAGAGAACAAAAATATATTATTATAGTTCCTCTTTAAGCTTGTGTCTGTGTGGAGCGAACAGAAGCAGAAAAAGGGTTCCATTTTAATCAATGTAGCGAGAAGTCAAGTATATTTTCCGAGCTAATGGAATACGTATGCGATCACGAGCTTGTGCTTTTTCCCCTCAGACCTGCAGCTCTACCACAGCGAGACGTTGGAGCTGATGCTGCAGCGCTGGTCCAAACTGGAGAGAGACTTCCGCATGAAGAACGGTCGCTATGACATCAGCAAGATCCCCGACATCTACGACTGCGTCAAGTACGACTCGCAGCACAATGCCTCGGTGGGACTGGAAGACACTCTGGAGCTGTTCAGACTGTCCCGAGCCCTGGCCGACATAGTCATACCACAGGTCAGAGGAGAACAGCTGTAATTTCATTTTAGCTCAAAAGCACAGACCTAGTTATGGAAGATAGCATGCAAGTCCTGGAAATCAGGTTTCTGGAAAGGGTCTAAAATATAGTAAAATTATAAATATATAAATTATATATATATAATATTAAAGTTGGGTGACTTGAAGGTGCTCAGAGGAACTTTCAGTTTGTGTAAATTCTTGCACCCCCTTTGGACAAAAGCGGTAGTGTTTTTACCACGCCAGCGGTTGTTCCTGGGTGAGCCTACCCATGAAAAAGGCATTAAGAAAAACTGTATAAAAATAGCTTTCTTTTCACTGATGGACTCGTTTCCTTTTACATGTAATCTATGATCATCAGAGGAAAAATTAGACTGTTTCAGAAAAGTTCCTCGTAGCACCTTTTTTAATAAGCTTTTACATACATATGATTTGAAAATAAATGTTCAGGGATCCCTGTAGCCGTATTAAAATATTGCACCACATATATCCAATACACTGGAAAGTGTGTGTGACTCTGCCTTCTGTCCCCAAAATATACTGAGATAAGACTACGTGTCCTCGTGACCACGGATAAGTAGATTAAATATAAAATGGATAAAGTTCAAATGGCTTTTTTTCTTCATATCTCATTTATATCACATTTTGAATTTTTTTTTTTTGTATTATTTCAACATGTCGATTTAAATTGACAAATAATAATACTACATCATCTACATCAGGAGTATGGCATCAGCAGAGCAGAGAAGATTGACATCGCTCAGGCGTACTGCGTTCCTCTCATGAAGAAGATCCAGCTGGACCTGCAGAGAACTCACGAAGACGAGGCCGTCAACAAGCTGCACCCCCTGTAAGAGAACACAACACACACAAACCTGTTTATATGTATATACATGTATATAGGCTATGGTTTACAGTATATACAGTGGGTGTGTTTGTGTAGGTTTATGGAAAATACTGGTGCCTTGTTGAGTCCTTTCCTCTGGTGTTCGGTTAGGAAAATGCATGAAATCATCAACATGTTGTTTTCCAATATGTCTGACTCCTGGAACAACTTACAGCAACAAATTAAAATAAATACCTTCATATAAAATGTAGACATACTATCTTAAATCTGCCATTCTACATCGCTGTCTAAATGTTTCAATGGTTTTGGCTCTCTACAGTATCAGATTGTTGTCTATTTGATTGAATTGCATTGTATATTGTGTTTGTGTGGTTGTTTTTGATCGCTCGAAGGTTAAATGAAAATGAAATATATATGATTTAAAAAAAAAAAGCTGTACAAACCCTTATATAAACACTGCACACATAAATGCAGTGTGTAGGTTTATTGAAGTGACGTCACGTGTGCTGTGTTGAATAATAATCTTTATGTAATTCCATGTCCTGTGGTGTTCAGGTATTCTCGTGGCGTGATGTCACCTGGTCGTCACGTCCGCACTCGTCTCTACTTCACCAGCGAGAGCCACGTCCACTCCCTGCTCAGTGTCTTCCGCTACGGTGGACTGCTGGATGTACGCTATGATTCTATATTCTTTAAAAATCTATTCTGTTTACACTTAAAAGGTGGAGTCAGTGATTGTGGAGAAGGCTTGTGGTCACAATCCCTTTTTGTGGTTTGTATTTGTGTGTATCAGGAGGTGAAGGACCAGCAGTGGAAACAGGCCATGGACTACCTGAGTGCTGTGTCCGAACTCAACTACATGACACAGATAGTCATCATGCTGTATGAAGACAACAATAAGGTCAGCAGAGAAGACCGTCCTTAGTCTTTATATATTCAGTCAGTTTTAGCACAAGAGACAGTATTTCAGAAATGGAGATCTGTTTAAATGCTTGTTTATGTGTTGTGGGCAGGACCCTTCCTCAGAAGAGCGGTTCCATGTCGAGCTTCACTTCAGTCCGGGAGTCAAAGGCTGTGACGATGAGGAGAACGTTCCTCTTGGCTTCGGCTTCCGCCCAGCTTCCTCAGAGGTGTGTGTGTGTGTGTGTGTGTGTGTGTGTGTGTGTGTGTGTCTATTTTAGTGTTGTACAATCTTCATGACCTTTTAGTTTATATATTCAAATCAGTAATTTGCATTGTACATATTTGCATTTCTGGTGAAATGTCCAGTGAGTGGTTGTTTCTAAAAAAAGATATGAGCTCTTAAGTTAATTAAAGTGTGACTCTCCGACAGTGTTTGAAAGTGTTACATTATTAAAGTCAGAGGTTGTTTGCCTTTAGTATGGAGGTCGAGATAATGACTTCTTGTCCACAGACAAAGCTTCCTGAAAATAGATTCAAATGTTTATTTTATTTAATTTTATTAGCATTCGTTTTTGACAATGTCAAGCCGATGTCATGTGCACAATGCGTGTTGCATGTACTGTAATAAAATCTTTTTTATGTCCTGTCACACTGGTATGTAGGCCACTCTGTTGTGGTGGCGTCCTTTTGTCTGTTTGAAGAAGCAGTCACTCAGTCACTCAAACACTTGACACACGTGTTTCTCTAGTAAATAAAGTATTGTGTGACATTCTAAAAAGTCTTATTTACATAATGCATATTAGGGAGAAATTATATTCTTGAAAATTCCCTTTTGGTGGTATAGGAACAAATCCATCTATAGCTTTCATTATTTTCTGCTAGTCTTATGTGAAGATAACTATCTTTACAAAGAAATATTTGTTGTTTCATTACACAAGTGAAGATCATGTTTGATTCAGTTTGTCATGGGCAGGCTGCGTCAGCTTGATCTTGCTGTGCAGTTGATTTATTGAACAAGGATATCCATAGAAGTTCCATAGTTCTTTCTGTATATCAAAAGTTAATGGACACCTATGGAATGGACTCCAGACAATCAGAATAGAGTAATCACCGAGACCATGGAATAAGAAATGTTAATCGTTCCATTCTCATTTCCTGACCAATCAGAACCAAGACAAGAAGACCAATCAGGGCAGTCTGGAGGACCTGTCCCAGGACCAGCCGGACCAGGCGCTGCTTCTCTCTGAACCAATCAACATCCAGCAATGCAGAAGGTCCCCCATGATCCGCAACCGCAACAAGACTGGCTCCATGGAGGTAACACACACACACACACACACACACACACACACACACACACTCTCTGTTTCAGAAGGATTTCTTTATTTTTATTCTTCCACATAGCAGCAATTCTAGAGAATGGGCTGTGTATTGACACTTTATTTATTTTTTCAGAACACACTGTACAGACTGATCGTGAAGAGATATTCAATGATTTTGAAGTCAAGCCTTCTCCAAAATCACTGAACCAAAAATCAACCTTTGAACCAAAGGTGTTGTGGTGTAATTGATAATGAAAGGGACAGATGAGGTCCCTGGTTTACTGTATCAGCCCTTTCAGTCTTAACCCCCTTGTGTCCATGGCAACACACAGGTCCTCTCGGAGACCTCCCCGTCCCAGGCCTCCAAAGGATCCACGTCCCACCGACTCTTCCCCTCATGTTCGCGCCAGTCTCCTGAGATCAAACCAACCATTGGCTTAGGTGGGCACCTCATTTCTGGTGTGTGTTTTGTCTGTGTGTGTACTTGTACAACTATTTTTGTGAGAACAAATTTCAGTTTTAGACCGTAGAAGTGAGGACAGTGTTCCAAATCAGCTGTTGTATCCGAGGTCATTTCAAGTTCCTCAAACTGATTTAACCTCAATATGAAAGATCCCATATAAGGACTTTTGTTTTGCTGTGTGCACAGTTTCCATGTAACCTCCATCGACCTATTAACACAGTGAAACTCACACAAGCATGAGACTCAGCCCGTCGTCTAAATCAATCCGTGTGGATCAAACCACAAAACCACCAAGTGTGTTAGAACGGGGGGGTGGAGTTTCATTTGTGGAAACAATTTCTGTCACGTTTTTAAAACTGCTGTGAAACAGTGTCACACCAACTTACAGCTGTGCAGTTCCAATCCAAAGTCAATTTCAACATAACATACACTAGACCCGTTCAAATTATTATCACCTGTCTTAAAAGTAGCAGTGTGTTCAAGACATCAAAGCAGCCCTGTAAAAAGCCCATTAGCCAAGCCCATAGCCATATGTTATGTTTAGTTATGTTTGGAACGTGTGAGGTTGCTGAGTGATACGTCCCTGTATATCACAAACACCAAACACACCAGTGGCTGCACAGGTCACCTCTGCCAGTGAGCTGCTTTACATACCGTCACACTGTTTATAGAACAAAGACAGGAGGACCAGACACTCACTGCCTTTTGAATAATTTTTTAGTTTTTCTCTGCAATTCAAAAGATATATTGTCTGACGGTTCAATGCATATAGTAATAGTAATTTTGTAAAGTCGAAACCATATGAAAAATAAATATAAACATCTCTAGACTGAAGTTAGTTATAGTGTGCAGAGGTCTACTTTCTTTTATGGATTTTCTCTTCCATCTCCTACGTACCTCTCTCAAGAAACTGATGTGCGAAGTATTCACCACATCGTTTCCATTAGAATAAAAAGCAGGACAAGTATATGAGATTGAGGCTGTTTTGTTAGTTCTAACCTATAACTTCAGAGGTCCGACAGGGGTCCGACATAATCCCATCTCCACCCCGCGACCGGCCTTATGCCTCTGTTGTTTTTGCATACAAAACACACACATTCTGATATGCACTTGTGCACCCACTCTTGACCTGGTCTACACATGTGCACTGGTTTGATAGGTTGTGGTCACTGTTGTGAAAACCTTGTAGCTATCTTACATTATCATTCCCATAAACAAATAGCAGCTTTGTTTTCAGATCGTGCTTGAAACAATTAGGATTTATTTATTATGAAAAACTATGTTTTACCTGAACTGAACACTAGTTACAGGGTTTTCACACAGTGTGTACATTATTTGCAATGTTTACTTACACATGCCAAAAATGACCCACATTAAAAGTGTTTTGTCATAATTATTGGCATGGTGTGTGTTTTAATACTAATCCTCCCCCGCACGGCTCCTCCTCCTCCTCACAGGCTCGCTGTGCTCTGGCCTCTTCAGTGCCTCGGCCCTGGGGGTGTCCTGTAGCGCCCCCAACCTGCGGGACTACGTACGCACGCACCACCACCTCCACAGAAAGCCTCCCCTGTCCCCCGGCAGTCTGCCCTGCGCAATTGGCATGTTTGGTACGTTTTCTCACTCCACTGCCCGTCCTACTTCCACAAGGGCGGGTCCTTTCATCTCTATGCCTTTGGGAATGTCTCCAAACTTTCCCTCTGGCTTTAGAAAATATTCCCTTTTTCCCTCAAGCTTCAGATACTTTTGATTTTTGGGACGTTACTTTTTGTAATTTTTTATTATTTGTCTTCAGTTTTTTTTTTTATAAATCAAGAGATCCTTTACATCTATTCCCTTTCCCAAAACAAAACCAGCAATTTCAACCTGTTGCATCATTATTTCTTGAGTGATTTGTTTCACTGTGTGCATGGTAATAATGGCACTGATTTGACAGAAGAGTGATTAGCTGCTGTGTATGCAACCTCAGTGATCAATGTCTCTTCCAGATCAGCATGTCTCACTCACCGATCTCACTGCTGTTGTGCTTGGGTTCGAATTTGTTTAAATGTTCTCTGTCTCTCTCTCCGTCTCTCTCTGTGCATGTTGTTTTGCAGTTCGCACCATATTATCCGCTCCCCAAGGGAATTTTAATTTCATAATCCAGTAAAGTAGGTTGCGTGTCTGGAAAGTTCTTTATTAATCACATTTTACGGTAATCCTTATTTTAAGAAACTCAGCCTGTTATTTGGAACAGAAAAAAAACGTTCAAAACCCAATAATCTACTTTTTGAGTCACATTCTCCCTGCTCCAAACTTTTTTTTTCTCATGTTGGTAATGGTGAGTACGAACGAGTTGTTTTCACAGCAACCACTAGGGTCCTTTTAGCAGTTAAAATGAACCAAAACTGCAAAAATGTTAATGTTGTTTAATGGTGATTTGGAAAACAGTTTTAGATGCAATACTGCCGCCCTCTGGATTGTTGTGTTGCTATCATAGGTTGCTATGTTATATCAGTCTGGTGCAATCCATCCTTGTTTTCATCAGAAATATTATATAGGCTATTCAACTCTTAATGTTTCTCAAAATGACATGTATATCCATGTTATTTTAAAGACGTACACTTCTTATTGTGACGGCGGTAGGCTATTGGGACGACTGCAAGGCCATGTGCATTAGTCTTAGCTGTCAGTCAGTGGTTTACAAATGTAATGATGTGTGTTACACAAGTTGGTGAATAAGACACATTTTCAGGTTAAGTCAGCAGCAGTAGATAATTGTGCCACTAGATTATGTATATGCATATGGAGGGAGTATTTTTTTTTTGGGGGGGGGGGTTTCTCTAGTTTTTAAAGACAGGGGCTGGTCAGTGTATCCACCGGGCGTCACTCTCGCTCACTGCAAACAGATTATTTCCTTCATCTCTGTTCTGTTAAATCATGTTATTCTCTCCGAGAGGCAGGTGACACTTTCAATGAGGTCGTTGCTGTTCAGGGCGGCTTCAGGTTCTCAAGGTTTATTGTCTCCTACACAGTCCTATCAGTTTGTTTCAAACACCCCTTCATCAACACCCTCTCCGTCATTTTCCAAATCACTTTCCTTGAATTTGCATTGCTACTATAACCACATTAAGAGGCAGAAGCTGGTCGTTTCAACCATTTATCCAATAGTTTAAAGGTGCAGTGTGTACAATCGATTGGCCTTTTTTCTAACAGCAAAGGTGGAAATGGAATATAATGTTCATAGGTATGCTTGAAAATAAAAGTATATCTACATAGGAACAGGGCACCCTGCCATGTCGCTCCACCATGTTTCTACAGTAGCACAGAACGGTCAAACTTGACTGCCTTGCGCGTTTTTATATACAGTGGATGTACGCCGAAATGCACCTGTTAGATAAAGTAGTTCTATAGAATAAATAACTAAATACAGGAGGGGGAAGACACGGAGCGTTACTATCTAGATTTTTCACCGCTAGATGCCGGCCAAAATACAAGTTTATTACACACTGTACCTTTTTGAGCATCTACTATAATCAATATTTTTATATGAGGGATAGATCACATGGTTGCTTCTATGTGAAAGGGGATGCTTGTGGTGATGAATGTACAGAGAATGATCACTTTGCAGTCTCCAGGGAAGTTATAGCACATTTTAGCAAACGGTTACGCACTATAGCTTTAAATGTAAATCTTTTTTAAATATTTTTATTCTCCTATTCAAAAGTGAGCAAATTGCCAAAGTCAGAAAGAGAATAAAAAAGCTGGTATCACAGTTTGTTTCCTGCCCTATAGTGAAAAGCCTTTTATATCACAAGTCCAGCGTCACTCCTCCTGCATGTCTACTGTTCAGTTCCATTATTCTCTCCATCCACTCACCAACCCTTTCCATTCTCCGACAGCCTGTCTCCATCTCTCTATACTCAGACACGAACCTCCTCTCCACGCATGTTGGTCGGCAAGACGGATATTGATGAAATCTAAAAGGCAGACTCAATCCCTCTCTCTCTCTCTCTCTCTCTCTCTCTCTCTCTCTCTCTTTCTGTTCATCCATCTTTCTTTTTTCTTTCATTGTAAAAACAAACACAAAAACAGGCAGACACAAGCAGTCCCAGTAATACCAGTTACCTTTCTTATCTCCTCAGAGCTGTTCTCTATGCCGGCAGTAAAGAGATTTTCTGTGTCGTTTGCCAGGCATCCGACTAATGGTATGTCTGCTTTCATTCAAGTTTTATTTTTCAAACCACTCCTCCAGTTTTTTTTCTTGCATGACCTCTTTTGGGGTTTTTTTTTTGGGGGGGGTTTGACGTTTGACTGCGTAATTACAATAAAACGTCTCCGAGATTTGAAATAATTATTTATTTCTTTTTAAAATGAAAGAGTTTCTTTTTCACATCACTACACCTTGTGTTGTTTTTCGACCCTCACCTCTTTAACACCACCCGCTCTGCCTGCACCTGTTTTTAATTTGCCTCTTTTTCACAGGATGGATGTGTGTGTCTCATGTGGAATATATCTATATATTCATTTTGATTATTGTTTCGCTATATATGTCCATGTGTAGATGATCAGTGAGTGCATACATCATAACTTATCCTCACCCTGCACTTTTTGATGATTTATAAATCAGTTATTCCGTTGATCTCATATTTTGGACGATACAGTGTTTTACTGACAACGCCCATGCAGTGTCACTGATGAATGCGGTCAGAAAGCAATTTCTTAAGTTCTGTTGTTTCCATCATGTGAATAAGCGGCAAGTGAGACGTACCATGTGTGGTTTTGTGAGCCTGTCTTCACACATTTGTTCTACTGAACCTTTAACCTAAACGGAAAGTTCTAAACAATTTATTCATCCATTTGGACAATAGAATTCTATTTCCGTTCTTGAATAAATTAACCTAACTTCATAAGCATCTCTCTTGTAATGAGAAGCTCATGCAGTCAATATTCTAATGATCAATGAATAATTTCACTAATTTCTTAAGCTATATACGTATACCGGTACTGTATATTGTGTATATATACACAATATAAACACACACGTATGCTGTGTGTGAATATATTGTAAATGTATATCTGTGGGATTTAGACTGTAGGTTTGGAAAAAAAAAAGACATTTGACTAGAACCTTACTATTTTTTTTTTACCATTATCTAATATTTTATTGACCAAATGTTTTACTTTTAAAAATAAATAAAATATAAATATAAAAAATAATCCGCTGACGGATCAATAATGGGGAAAAAATCCTGTTTTCTTCCAGTTCATTGAAATCCCATTTGATAGCGTTTAGTGTTTGCTTTACCTGTTGGTTGACACGGTAACACTCAAGGGAGGCCAAGCTGTGGATGATAATGAGTCAGTATGTGAAATATTGTTATGTTGTCTTTAATTCAGTCTGTAGCTCACTGTATGGATGCAAAGTCTTACTGTCCTGGAAAGATATCTTGTATTTTTTAAAGCTGCTGTACAATGCAATTCTGGTACTTACTTGAAAATAAGAGGATGTTTTGAACCAATGCTTTGCATGGGGTTGCATCATTCATTGATGGCAGCTCTGCCCGCTCACACAGACTGAGAATGGGGAAAATGAAATGTAACTGTATGTTGTAAAAACTGAAGTCCTGAAAGGTTATTTGTATATGACTTAATGGTCTTTAGGATTTAGATAAATTGCTCTGAAATAGACCAGCATGTGTTGACAGTCTGATGAGTGCTGTTTGTAAGTTAGACATATCGTGCAGGAACCAAGATCCTCTGAAATCTGATATGATGTCAACAACTGTTTGGACAAACCACTCTGCGCTGCAGTGATGAGTTTTCACTCCAGTTGGGATTGTAGTGGCCTGTTTGAGTATGTGGGTGGATTTGGCTTGTGTTTTCTGGTATTAAAGTCTTAAGTTCTACTGCTGCCTTATCTTACCTCAGATTTTGTCATGTTTGAAGATAGGATTGTACGGTTGTTTGTGTATGGTGTGGTCAACACCTGTGTTGATCAAATGAAGTCAGAGTTTGAAACTAAATGTGCTTCTTTATATGATGACGCCCGCTCTACAAACACAATCCACCGTCCTGTAGCCTCACTACTATTGCAGCCCCTATCACTCGTCCTCCTCTTTGCTAGTCTTGCCTCCCACTGTACTCTCTCTCCTTTCTCTCCCTGCTGTGCCTGTCGTTTGCCCCTCAGAGCCGTCAGAGCAGCCCCCAGTAGTCCAGCTGCCGGGGGGGCGTCCCGCGGAGAGCCTCCTGCCAGGGTTTGCCCCTCTGGCCCTGGACGGGGCCATGGCCCACCACCTGCGCCACTGTCCCTACCACCTCCGCCGCCTCAAGAGCTGGCTGATGTCTGGCCGGGAGCTCCCTCAAACCCTCCACGGTCAGCCGCAGTAGACCCTTCAAACCCCCCCGTAGACCTTTCTGTTGCCTCCCCTCTCTAGCCCTGTTTAGTTAGGCCATGGCTGGGGCAAGTGGGACGGTGATGCTGCCGCCAGCCGAGCTTTGCATCTACCTTAGTTCAACGCTTCCCTTTTTTCAGTCTGGTTTTCCGCCTGTGCATCCATCGTTTGTAGTATTTCTTTTTTGATACATCTGCTCCATTTCATGCCTGACTCTAGATGTAGTCTTATTTTGTCATGTTGTTTTGCATGTCTGCTGGAGGATGCACCACTGCATGCTTAAACTCACAGTGAAATGCAGTTATCTTCGGTCATGTGACGTATTTCTGAGCAAAGTTAAGAGAAGGATTTGATCAGCTTGATGGTCACTCTGCAGTGGTTGTGGTTTAGCAGACATGTGGCTGAATCCAAATGCTTGGACTTCAATGATCTTGCCGACTAGTGGACATTGTGTGCACGTTCCCAGGACTTCTGCAAGTTCTTAGGGCAAGGACATTTGGATTCAGCCTTAACCCATTGATGACTATGGCAATCTAGGATGCATGTCCTTAATGCCTGAGGGTTTTCTGAAAAAATAGTATGAATTGTCAATTCTACCAAAACCTTAATATCTAAGCCTGTGTAGCACATAGAAACATGAAATAAAATACATTTAAAAGTTAAGGTTCACAGGTTTAATTTAAACATGCTCCCTTAGCGCTTACAAACCAACAAATATTTCAAAAAATCGTCAAAATTAGATGAATTAGAAAATTATTAAATATTGTTAATAAATAGATGCAATGTGTTGTGTGATTTTCGTCAGTAGTCTATAGTAGACCTTGATTCTGCGCACCAAACGCCACTGACTGTTCTGTCGCCGACATAGCTGGCGTATTTTTATTATTATTTATTTTTATTTTTTTATTTTTTATTTTTTTGATTGACATGATTTTCGGCAAACCACACAACTTTTGGGTGGTCACGTGGTCTTAAAAAAATCAACAAAACCCACCTCATGTGTATTTGAACCAATGACAGTGCATTCTATGCTGGGAATGCCATGAAAATTAGATAAAGTAATAATGCTGCGCGACGCAGCATCAGGCAGTAGAGCCAATGTGGCATCGCGCAGCAGCCGTCATCAATGGGTTAAAGCGCTGTTGACCTCCACCCACACCTTCAACACCACTTATTGTAAGATGGAGGACGATGGGATCGGCTTATAATGAATAAATTAAATAAATTTTTCTGGTTCCCTTTTAAACATATGGCCTGGAACAGCAAATCAAAAGTAGCCTGTAATGCTCTTTAGCCTGAGTCTATCGGTTCAAAGGCACATGATTTTAATTTGGAGATGTGTATTTGATTTCACTGTGTCTTTAAGTCCTGGAGTCTGTCTTGACAGCTATTGTGCCATTTCTGGAACTAGAAAAAGCTTCGGTAAGAGGGGGGAAAACTACATTTTTTACACAAAATGTGGAACTGTTTGTGCACCAGGAGTACTAATTGCTCTACATGCAGCTGAACAAACTCTTTGAGTGGAAGAGCTTTGGGCTTGTCTAACTGCATTGTGTGCATGCTCCATCCCGAGCAGTTTGTAAAGAGAAATGCCCTGGAAAGTGGGCGTTTGTCTGTATGTAATGAGCTCTAAGAAAAGACAGAGAAGAGTTTTCTTTGGCACCAGGAGGATACGACAGGGCAGTGGCCAGGTGTGCCACTTAAGTGTCTGTCAAAAAGATTTGCGTCTCATCCCTCATTGTAATGAGTTAATCATGTGGTGGCCTGTTCCAAAAACTGCTGATTTTGTAAAGTTGTTCTGGAGCACATTGTGTCACCAAAATGACTCTCCTGCAGTCCGCAGAGATGACTGTATACGTCAAAAGTTACCGGTGATTTTATAGACATATCCCTCCTTAAATATCCCCGTCCGGGCACCAATATCGTTCCTGAGTTTCCCAGTTGTCGTTTCAACTTGAGCTTTCGCATTTTCCAATTCCAGAACTCGCATTTCCGATTAGTCCGACAAAGAAATGAATGCAGCACTAGCCAAAGGTCTACAGATATTCACATTTTGCAGATTAAATAGATTTGACAGCAGAAAAAAAAAATATTGATTGTTGATCAGAGTTTTAAAACCTTTTAAATTATTTATAACTTTCTTTATGCCCATTAAAGTTCATAGTATTTAGACCTCTGTTGTGCAGACCAATGATCCCATGAGAAATGTGGACGTGAAAAAATTATCGACAGGGGAGATTCATATCCCGCTCCCTCGTAGCTTTAAACACTTAGGCTCCTGTAGAGTTAGTGCTTACTGTAGAGTTAGTGCTTACTGCAGTTCACTTGTGTTCATGTATTAGAGTATGTTTGTGTTGTTTTAGTGAATAGCCTTGAAAAGAGAACTGTATTCATGGCACATTAACCATTTAGGAATGCTAGGCTGAGCAGCATGCTCTCCGCCGGGACATGGATGAATTGAAAGGGCTGTTTCAACTTCCATCCATTCCCCAGTCTGTACTCGTGTCAGGCTGTACTGAATGACAACGGAGTGTAGTGGCTGTATATTGAGTTTGTCTGTAGCCTGTAAAGTCGGCTTGCCATGGCACAGTCGTGTTTCACAGCACGTACGCAATTGTATTTTGTCGTAATTTTCTGAATGGCGAATATGTACTTTTTAATATAATATATGTATCCACGCAGATTTCTGTTAGCCCTTGCAAAACCTATTTTTATTTACAGACCCCAGAGATTGACCAAAACACAAAACTGTCTTTAATCACACAGTAATCTACAGAACAACACTACACCAACAATTATTTTATTACATCTAAGCTTAGGGGGCTGTTGACAATTCACTTTCAGTTACATTATTTATCAAAACTAGAAAATAAAGTGCAACACAATTCATCCAAACACAAATCAGTCTCACTCAAGGACTCTTCCACAGGTCAGATATATGTTGTGTATGCCTTGACTACTAAACTTTAAATGTACATCCACCCATCTCTAGTCAACATTGCAAGGTTAATAAATACTTATATGTGATTTGATTTAGAGTGAATTGTTCCACACCCTCTTATACACAATAAATTACACTTTTCCAAATGATCTGAACATCCCATAATAACCAAAAAAGGAAATTAACACCAGCCATATTGTCTTTTATTTGTTTGTTCACATTAATTGTTGCTGGTAAGTTTGTGTGTCGAAAGTCCAGACAGTAAGTAAACTCTACCGGCACTTGTTGAAGGTAACACTTAGCCTACACTACTGCTAATTTCCGATCTTCCAGTAGACTAATAATAATAGTGCTAAACTCGGCTAGTTAACAAATAGAAATGGCTGCAGAATCTTGCGACGGTCACACGCTTGTCTGTCAATATGGCATTGAGCGAACAGCCAACATGCACAGAGAGATACAGTGTCACAACAACTCCTACTTTTACCTTGTTATGTTAGAATTGGTTCGATGTGTTGCATTTCTGTCTCCCATGTCTGTACTGCAGGCTTTGAAGGCTGCTCCATGGTGCCCTCTATCTACCCACTGGAGACACTGCACAACTCACTGTCACTAAAGCAGGTGGACGAGTTCCTCAACACCGTGTGTAAGAACAGCAGCGAGGCCCACGCCAAAACCATGAGAGGTAGGACTGCAATAAATATGAAATACCTTCTAGTCTGTCTGTGTTTTGCTTATTTCTCCACTGCTTTCAACATGTTTTTATGAACACAAGTCAGAAATGAACATCATATGAAAAAAAATAATCCTTCTGTAATAACTTTCAGTATGGGGCTAAGAATGTTTATGGAAAGGTTTTGTTGATGTCAGTGCTTTTAGAAGTTGAGTTGAGACTGTATTAAAAACTAATGTTGAGATAATGGCCATTAAAGATGGTTTAGGAGGTAAACACAGACGCAAACATAGAAAGTATAGTAAAAGAAACTCCCTAATGTACACTTTGGACCTTTTTATGTATACTAGTATGAAAAAAGACGGGTTATGGAAGCAAAATAATACAAATTTCAAAATTGAGCAGTGGTTGAAAAAACTGTTTCTGTCTGCTGTGGCTCGTCTTACGATACTAAACACTGCTCATGGTTGTATTCAGTACACTGTGTTTCAGTGTTTGACATTAAGAAGTTGATCCTGCTTGATGTAACTTTTTTTTATCTTGTCTTTTTTATATCTGTATTTGTTTTCAATTTTAATCGTATTACTTTAATAGGTTTTAAAAAAAATTATATTCTTACACACTTTTAATTGCAGTAAAATTTTACTCTTTTTCTTTCCCTTTCAATTACCTCTTTTTGTTTTTACTCTGTAAAGCGCTTTGAATTGCATCCGTGTATGAATATTTCTATACCAATACGCCGCTTGCCTTGCTGGAGAATATTTAAAAACATCTTGTGTATTGTGTGTTGTCCTCAGCTCTGTCCAGCCTGTTTGACTCCCAGAGCCAGACATCTCTGTACAGCCCCCAGCAGCAGCTCTCCTCCTCGGGCTCGGAGACGTCTCTACGCCCACCAAGCCGCCCCCCTCTGTGGCGTGAGTGTTACTCTCATTCTATTGGCTTATGCAAATATGTAGGCCTGCTGCTTTGATAGAGAGGGACTTTTAGTATTGGAAATATTTATTTTTTATTTTGGTCAGACGATTGTGACACACGTTGACCTGCATGTGGATCCATTCCAAAAAAATCTTGAAAAAATTTGAAATATGACTTTTTTTCCTTCTTTTTTTTAAAGATGGCAGCATCCCTTCCAGTGCTGTGTCCAGTGCTGGCCCCTCCTCCCCAAACGCAGAAGGCTGCAGCATAAACTTCAGCTTCAGTGAGTAGACCGTCGGGTTTGGAACAAGCGCAAGGACTTCTGGGTAATCTAAAGGCACGATCCTAACGGACTTCAGTCTGTCCGTCACTGCCGGCTTTTCTTCTGCTCATATTCTCAACAACAACTCTGACAACACACAAAAACCTGGGATGAGATGCTGATTCTGGAGAGCGGCCATTTTCCCCTCTGTGTATTCTAACCACTGGGACTGTAAAGACAGTAGGACCACTGACACTTTTCATCTGAGCACTGCACTTTCCATGTTCAGCAAAGAGACAAGTTCACTCATCAGTTCTAAACTCTTCTACAGTTTGTCGAACTCAATTAAAAACCAGCTGAGTAACTCTACATCAAGCCAACATTTCTACCAGTTGTGCCTGTATTTTCATTTAGATGCTGCTTATGCTAAATGTACAAAAGTGCCTGCTGATTTTTCTGTTGTTGTGTTTTTTTTAAGCCCTAATGCTGTTTTTACAAAGTTATCTCACTGAAGCTTCCTCAGTCCAGACCATATACTCCACCTTTAACAAAGATTGAAGATTAACAGGCAGACATCAGGACACATAAATACAAACACATTTTTCTCTAGAGGGATATCATTTTAAAGTAAAGTATTTGTACCCACGCTCAAGGTGTGGTACATTGTGTTGATAGGATTTTTAACAACATAACAAGACTCCATTTTGAAAAGTTTGTTTGTTAAAAATTGTTTATTTTTAAATGTATAACTTGAGCCAGCTTGATCAAAACTGTACTGGCCTTTTCAATGCTGTAAAGTGGATGTGCCTTTTTAAATGACTTTTGAGAGGGATATTTAAGTATTATAGACACTGTAGGTTTCCTGCTGTATTTTTATTTTTCATTTTGTTTTTCTCGGGGGTTAGAAAATAGTTTGTCGTAGTTTTATTTTAGATTTAAAGGGAAGAACCACTTAATCCAATAGTATATATGTGCTTTTACGTCATGACGACTTTACCTGACTGTTTGTATCTGCTGTCGCACCAAATAATGTGTATTTTTAATGTTGAATGACGCAAGTGATTGTTTCTAACGATTTAAAAGGTTATTCTCAGGTAGAGAATATCATAAAGCTGCAGATGGAAATTGTATTTTTGATCAACATTTGACTGAACTAAGGGGTTGATTCGCTTTCAATATTTTTATTTTTGGGGAAAGGAATAAAATTCAGTGGTGGATTCACTACTTCTAATTAAAAACTTGTATTACTTTGACCAAAACTAATGGAGTTAAAGCGCTCTACTATAATAAAACATTGTAACTATTGTAGCAGAGCACCCCCTGGTTATTCTGTTTGGGCAGTTCAGTCTGCAACATCCAAAGTATTAATGTTAGTATTAAACGTCCAATTTCAAACTGGTTATATATTGAAAATGAACCGACCCTCAAAACCTTGAGACACCGGCTGTAGAACAAGAGTTATACATAGATATATATTTGTTTTAGTTTTCATGGAAAGAGTTTTAGATTTAGATATAAATAGGAAAAAAGTATATTTTTTAAACTAAAAGTGGGTTGATGTGGGTAATTTTAGTTGTATATTTATGTGATTATTTAATGTGTTATTTAACGTCAGCCAAAGAGGACGAGTGTGTTTCTGTGGCGACTTAGGCTGCAGGAGGTTTAAGAAGTGTAAAATATGTCACCTTTATACGGGACAAAGAAGCAGGGGGAAGAATGTGCAGGGAATAAAAATAAATAGATTAAACAATGAAAATATGGCTTTTTATATGTGTGTGTGTGTGTGTGTGTGTGTGTGTGTGTGTGTCGCCCAACGTCCAGACACCATAAGCTTGTAATTGCTCCATAAACAAAGCTCGACCAACACACATCTATTTTCTCTCCTTCCCTCTTCAGTTTGTTTGGCTCACTTTATTTCTCCCTCTGGTTTTAAATATATATATTTTTTTAAATATTTATTATCCAAAATATTAAAACATAATGCAACAGTACACTCTTTAATGTTATCGTATGTAACCTAGAGACTACAAATCAATTAGAGAAATTAATTTGGGCTTTTATATATATTACCTCACAAGATTCACTACGGAGCCCCCCTAAGGTCACAGCAAGATCATTGTTTTAATTGCGTGCTAAACATCTAGCTACATTGGCCTATTTGGACAAGGTAATCTGAGAGTCTAAACATTATTTAAAACAGTTTCAGACTTCTTTTTACAAATGGATATCTTTAGTCTTGATTTCACAGTTTTTCCTAACTACTATTGGACTTATGTCGTAGGTAGATAGTAATGCATAACTATGTAGTAGTTACTAAAAAAAAAAAAAACTTTGTTGTAGGTAATGCAAAACTATATAGTAGTTACTAATTTTTATTTTTAAACTATGTAGTAGGTAATGATAACTGTCAACCTTCTTTCAATCCAACATAACACAAGTCATAAAGTGCAAAAAGTTTATTAAGGATAATACAGTAAAGATCAATTCATTGTTTTTTTAATCCACCTCCTTCTACTCAGCAAATGTACATACAATGTGAATCATACCAGTTGATCAGATGCTTCATGGCAATATATATATTGTGAAAATTGACATTGGAAACCAAATATAATATTCTTTCCAAATATTACCGGTAAATAGAAGTTTTCAATGGACCACACTGTAGACCAAATTCAGTCTCTGATCAAACTCCTTTTAAATTTGGAGAAGAAAAGGTCATGTTGTTTCCATGCCTGGTCTCAAGATAAACATTTTCTAAAACAGAGATACAGTCGTCTTTTGTTGTAGTGCAGTTGGGTTTTTAAAGTGCTATTTGTCAGCATTGATGACAACCAAAAATTACTTCTGGTCCAATTCATTTTTTCAAATATGTATGGTCTGTTAAAGGAACAAGAATCAAATATCTGTTCAGGAAAATTAATAATCTATAAAATGTATATCACGGTAGTCTTGAATAATTGTGGAGTTACCATTTCATATTTGGAAAAAAGATTGTAATATATTACCAAAATATGATTAAGAGCAAAACTGACAAACTTGCTGAAAGTCACAAAACTAATCGCTAACTTAGCATTTCATATCATTACTTTCAGTAAAATAGAAATTCATCATTCTAACTAAAATGAAGGTTTATATATATATATATTTTCACAATTTATCCACAGTCCACATAAATCAAAAACACGTCTGCTAAAGGTGCTACCAGTGATTTATGTGATTTGGAAACCAAGCCAGAAAATGATTACTTAATTTGTGATTTTAAATTCTACAAGAACACATTTTTCAATAAATCAAAAATTCAAATAAAGTTATCCTTGAGGACAGGCATGACAAAGCTGAGCAAAGAAGAGTCTAGTTGTTTTGGGGGGTATGAGTGTTAACTACAGTACTTCAACAGCAATCTGATTAAAATAACCATATTAAAATGATGTTAAATTAAAAAAATATGTAGGCTATATACAAGTAGAAAGATGAGAACAGCATAGATGGCAGTTGTTATTTCCGACAGTGATGAAAGACGTCACAGCAAGCCAAGTCATTCAAATCATATACAATGGGTTAGTCCTGTACACCCAAAAGACTAAATCAGTCACTGTCAGTTTATAACAGGTTCACATCACACGGCTCATGAGGCATGTCATGTGGGATATAAACATGCAGAGTTAACATTGCACAGACGGCAGAACAGCTTTACAGGTGGAAAATACATCTTTGCTTTTTTACTCTTGGGCAGAAAGTCTGTATTAGATTTGCACTTGATGCTCTACATTAACAGACATAACAGCTTCTCTCTTTTAACTCTCCCCAAGAAACCAAATTAATGTATTCATTTTTTTTACAGCTGTGAGTATATGAGTCATGCTCATCAACCCTCTCTGCATGCGAAGGCCTCCTTTGTCTCATCTTCTGTCACATTCATATTAAACATGAAAGTCAACTCCAACTTTTACAAAGTGCCTGATTAATCCCAAGACAGGGCTTCGTCTCCTATGCTTTCTTATATTACTGTAAGATTTGTACTTTAGGTTCTTCTGTGTGTTGAAATGTTAAATTAAAATGCATTATAACAAATACTGAATTTTCACTCCAGACAACATATTATCACACACACAGATCCCATAAAGCAGCACATCTACAATAATTGTGTTACAAAGAGTGTCCTTGGAATTTCTTAAAAGGGACGAGGTTTCACTTTTTTGAAACCATCGCTAATAACTAAAGGAGTAGGTAACCCTGCCGGTTTCTGCTGTGCTGATAGTTTAAAAAAAAAAGGAAACAGTGACATTGTGTGTGTCAACGTGTAAAGTCTACTTGGTGCGTTGCGATCTTGGTTATTCTTTTTAAGGCCTGTGTGGGTGGCCCGCCTCATCAGCTAAGTTCAGGATGTAGCCCGCCATGTCGTCCTCTGTGGGGAAATCAGACATTACCCACGAGTCGTTGGCAGCCGTCACTTGCAGGCGACATATGGGACAGTTTCGGCTCTGCCCACTCCTGCACAAACAGAAGAGGTGTGTCATAATCAAAACCTGGTGCTGTACTGGTTTGTTTGAGTTTGATTTCAAGACACATTTCCATTAGGGGACAATACATTATATATAGCATCGTATCGTTGTAACTTTACATGATTGATTTACGAAGGCAAAAGAATCATTATTGAAATGATTTCAAACTTGATTCCCCCTCTCACCATTTATCGATGCATTTCTGGCAGAAGCTGTGTGCGCAGGGTAGAATCAGGTCGGCCTTTCCGTCCATGCAGATACAGCACTCCTCCTCGTCAGTCAGCTGCTTCACTCTGCATCCACACAAGCAGAAACAGGCAACGGTTTTATTTCAAGAAGGAATGGCACCATTTTTTTTATTCAGAAAATTTGAGTTTGGAATTAAATGACTGATGGCCAGAGTAAAACATCCAAGAGGATGGACAGTAATTCCACAGCCAATACGTTGTAAATCCATTGTTTAAACAGAGGGACCCTGAAGAACCCTTTTCTAATGCTGATACCAGTGCTGTGTACATTCTTTTTTTGTGGTCACTTAGGCCATGATTGAAAAAAAAATGTAGTTTTATTTGAGGAGTTCTCCTGTTTCTTGATATGTCTGTGAATGTATTTGTTTTTACTTTGCCTTGCTAGTTTGTTCTTTTCTAATTCATCTTACTCTTTTACTTTCATCTAAATGTAAATGTGCACCAGTGTATAACGTATAATAAAAATGAGAATTTGAGATGGATTGAGGTCTTTGCCATGTGGACCGACCTGCCCATCCACATGCTGGCCTGGCAGGAGTCGGTGGAGGGCAGCTGGGCGGAGGGACCCTCGGTGGAGCCCTCTGCTGTCATCACCTCAGACGCCTGGCTGGTGACGTCACGGTACAGCTGGATGAACTGGTACAGGTTCATGATGCGAGATGCTTCCACCACACCGCTCTCCTTGTTGATCTGTGGGCGAGGCAAAGGAAACCACATGACTCATAGGACACAATGATGTAATGTGACCTTGTCTTGTGTAGGTGCAAATGCAGTCACTCTCATATATTGTTCTGAAATACCTGGGTTTAAATTGAAGTTTAGGTTTCAGTTTCAGCTGCCATGGGAATATCCCTTAGTGCTGCACAAGCTCACAAGCTTTTATGTGTTCCCATAAAAATCCACCTGCAGACTGATTTCACATTATATCTGCCCACAACAACGTAATTCTCCCTTTGTGCTAAATGAAGAAAAATACCCGAGGCCCATGTACAGGTAGAAAGTATGAGAAAGGCCTGCTTGTTTTTGATAGAAGATACACTTAGGACTTTGGTCATGTGCAGACAATGTTCTGTTTGCCAACATCTGCATGGGATAGGTCTCTTTTTCTAAACTGATAATCTGTTGGAAACATGATAAAGAAAGAGACCCACCCAATTATATTGCTGAGACTTTCTCCTTATCGTAAACATAATGTATGACTTGATTTTCTCCACCGGCGTCTTTCTTTCTTCCCAGTATGTCCATCCTGGGAGAGGTATCCCTTACTCTGTCGACTCTCCCTGAGATTTCTCAATTTTTTTAAAATCCCGGTAAAGGGTTTTTTACTGGGAGTTTTTTCTCAGCCGAGCTAAGGGTGTAAGGGCAGGGTGTCATATTGTATGGAATGTAAAGCCCACTGAGGCAAATGTCTATTTGTGATATTGGGCTATACAAATAAAACTGATTTGATTTGACTTGATCTTTCTCTCATATCTCCAAGACTAAATCAAATGGTTTATAAGCAGTAGCTCCAGTTGGTGATGTGTGAGCGGAGGGTTTTTGGGTCTCACCTTGGTACAGAGGATCCTGACAGCCACCTTCCACAGAGCTGTGGCATCGGAGCCTGGCTGCACTTCAAACAGCAGGTGCTTCTGCTGCCCAGTGGCTAGTTTGGCCGTACTGAGAGACCCAGCACAAGAGAGATAGCGAGAGAGAGAGAGGGTATAATAAATGAACCATTATGCATTGTACAGAGGCCGGCAAATAAATTCAAATGCACACGCAAAATCACACACAAATTGATGTCCAAATGTGTATTCAAACACTGCTACATTTAGCTGGGAATTATTCAAAAAAATGACAGTTCAGGTGCTATCCACTCAC
Organism: Ammodytes marinus; assembly: GCF_949987685.1. Lineage (NCBI taxonomy): Eukaryota > Metazoa > Chordata > Actinopteri > Uranoscopiformes > Ammodytidae > Ammodytes > Ammodytes marinus. The sequence continues at coordinate 5,538,423 of NC_137234.1, forward strand.
TCAGAACAATCTGCTGTGAACTGGGCTTTAATGAGTCAATAATGCTTCACCACCTACATTGTGCTACAAAAATGACTACAGATTTCGGCATTTTCAAACTAACAAAAACGCCCAATACTGTGTAATATTCATGCATTTATACTGAGGTTTTCTTCTGTCATAACTGGTGATGATTGACATACCATATTATCCTGCCTCACAGTTCATATCTCTGAGAGGTTATGAGCTAAAATTAAAATGGGCAGGAGCCGGGCCGAATGCCTGGGGGGGGGGTAATGTGGGTCAAATCCTAGAGATGGTGGAATGTTACTGAGGATCGCTGTGCAGAGTTTAGCTTCCAAGGTATCATTTTATTTGAGAGGCCGTATGTGTGTATGATTGAACCTCTATTATTCCTATCAGACAGTTACAGCGTGTGTCCAGGAACAGACTGTGACTTACACGTCGTTAAGTTCGGCCACTCTTCCCAGAAACTCCTCGTAGGTGAGGTAGCCGCTGTCCCGCACCAGCCCGGCGTGTTTCAACAGCTTCTCAGGCAGACGGGTGACCGCCTGACCCGAGAGCTGCTGGCCCATCCTGACAGCAGCAGCAGCAGCAGAAGTTATGAGACGCCAAGGGGAAAAGGCTGCACCTCATTCAGTTCTCAAGAGCCTAAACACACATAAAATAAAAACATTAAAGTCAATTTTGTTTTTTGAAGATATTTTTTTATTGGCATTTATATGCTTTATTGATGGTGTAGAGACAGAGTTGAAATGGGGAAGAGAGGGGAGTGACATGCAGAGAACGACCGCGGGCTGGAATCGAACCCGGATCCGCTGCTGGCCGAGGCCCATGGGGGGGACGCCCTGCCAACTGAGCTAAGGGCGCCCCCTATTTTGTTTTGTTTAAACGTGATATGAAAAACATTTTTCTTCCTCTGGGACTATCTAGCCCTCAATCATTTATAATTTTATTTGAATAACAGAAAATATCCAAGATGTGGCCCCTGACTAAAGACTTTGAACAATTATGATTAATTATTAATTAGCATCAAAGCTTTCTAATGATCTGCACTCAAACCTTGTTTATAAATAAAATGTACCTGCCTTGCCTTCACTTGATTCTGAACCTGCTGGCTTTTAAAGAGAAAATACATTTTATTTAGCTCAATTAAGGGTTTAACTGAAGCTATGTCAAAGTGCTGACTATAGTGAAAAGCAGGAACTGTCTCTTAACCACATCCTGTCAAACACTGAGCATATACAACCTGTCTGTAGCAAAGGCATCTATTCAGCAAATAAGTATTGTACGCCTTGATAGAAAATCAGGTAAACAAGTTAGTAACGCATAACCTAACACATCATTAACTGTATGAGCTAAATTAGCAGTAAGCTATGTAATAACGTCCAAGGTCCAACCGATAAGTAAGCTACCATTAAACATGTCACCTGTCACAGCAGTGAAAGGCAGCTTTATAACTAATTTAAAACCCTTCAGGGGCTCATTTAAAACGCCATTATTTCAGATATAGTAATAATATATCCACCAACGAAGCTCGTTTTAAACCCGACGTGCTTTCCTACATTTCATCTTTGCTAGTGAGTAGCAGTAACTTCGCGATTCAGCGAGCTGAAAACACATCCCTAACGATAATATAATATACTAATGAACATGTGTCGTTAGTTTTAGAGGGAGAAATAAACTTATTTTCTCACCAAACAATGAGAAATTAGCGGTAGGAATCCAGACTTCAGCGCGAGCTTCGCTGTTTCATCCTGTTTGTTTACGTTCACACAACACCGACGACGTTTGATGACGCAAGAGCGACACGTCACTTACCCGAGATAGAAAAACAAATAAATAATAGGCTAAATATTGAATTTATATAACAAAGGAAAATTAGTCCTACAAGTAAAGTTTTTGGGATATCACTTTAACAGGTACGGATATGGTTATCACCGTATATTTGACAAAAATTATATCCAACAAACCTATATTTTTCTAATTTTTAAGATTTTTAAAACAAATGTTATTCTCTTGCAATGGTGAACCTTAGAGTTTGACACATTATTTTCAGTGAATACACTTATGGTCTTTATGAACTCGAATGAAGAAATATGTATTATATTTAAAAAATAATCCTAATATTAAAATGTAATGTACATGTTATTACTTCGAAAAGATTTTGAAAATAGCAATGAGTTCACACTTGCATTTTTTTTATAAGTGATTTTGATTGGTAAATAAATTCCACATACATAAAAGCAAACTTACTTTGGCCATTTGTAATGAACACGCGTCTACACTTCTAATGCGCCCAATGTCTGGAACGGACTGCCAGAGAGTCTGAGGTCCGCTGAGACTCTCAGCTCTTTTAAATCGGGTCTCAAAACGTTCTTGTTTCCCTTTTAACCTGTAATTTTTTTTTTTTTTTTTTTTTTTTGGTAAAATGTTTTAATTCTTTTATTTAAATGTTGTATTTTTATCCATGTTTTAAATTTGTTCCTTTTTTTTTTTTTTTTTTTTTTTTTTGTATTCTTTATTTGATTTTAACCCTGTGAAGCACCTTGAGTGGCCCTGTGCCTGAAATGTGCTCTATAAATAAAATTGCCTTGCCTTGCCTTGCCTAATATTGAAACATTGTTCAGTATTGTTTTTGATTAGGAGGTCTGTGCATTAAATTACTGATAAACTCTCCATTTCTTCGTCTCTTATCTCATTGTTTTTATCACTATTTGCTGGACAAAAAATGGCACCAAATGTTGACAGTTTTTGTTTCGGAAGTTGAAATTTTATTTATTATTGGTTAGTGTTCAATGTTTAAAAAAAACTTTCTCTGTGTGCAATAAGCAACTAGTTATATATTGCTTAATGGCAAGGCCAGCTCATGTTACAGACACTAATAATGAACAGATTTGTGATGATTGTTTTTCTTCACTGGAGAGTATATTGTTTACCAACCTTTTTTTTAACTGTAGGTGGGAGATAATGAGAGGCTGGTTCAGATAACATATGGCTGCAGGAGTTCGAGGAGTCAACAGGTAGTGAACAAAATATAAAGGTAGAGAATATAATGAGCAGAGAAACGATATGATTGGAAAGTTGGAGGCAGAACAGGTCGCCTATAGGGACGGATATAAGGTTGATGATTGCACTGCAACCTCTATATTTACTAAGCACTTCATATGAAACTCTCTTGCCACTTATATTTCTGCTCAGACATACACAAGGTGTGTATGCTACCAGATCACAGAATCACATTTTTGTCTTTGATAGACAGAGTTTGGAAAACAATACTTTATTTGTGATGGATTGTAATCGTTTGAAATGACTCACTTGACTACTGTAATTAGTCAGTCAGTCAGTTGTATTATTGTCAATTTTACCCGCAATTTGGATCAGGAACTGTTTTTAGAGCATTTATTGTTTTATTTTGTCATTTTATTTCTGTATATGTTTACTTATTTACTCCTGTAAATAAAACCTCGGTTTAAGGAGACCTCCAGCAAATAAAAATGTAAATAAAATGATGTGATGATATGAACTCAAATGAAGAACTAGTCTCTGAAAACAAGTCTCAGGATGTTGATATGATTCAAATAAAATGTTATTGTAGCAGAGCTGAATGAAGCTGCTAGGCATGAAGCTATCACCCAACAAACTCATTTAGTGTTTGGCTCCCTCCGTTGCCCTGGGCCTGCCATCTGTTTTATACTGGTGACAACATAACAGCACCTGGAGGGGATTCACAGAGAGAGGAGGCTGCAGCACAAATGACACCTGTTACTGAGGAGAAGAGAGACACAAGATTCCCACATTCATGTTCCTCATATTACATATGTTTGGGTAACTGGGTCAAATAAAACTAAACACCCTTTAGTTTTCTACCCACTGATGCTGATTAAATAATACACTTACATTGCTCTAAGTGTAGTTAATAATATAACAATTTAAATTATATTACTATATATAATTATATGATTATATCAGTCAACCATTGCTTTAAGGCATATGAAGTGATTAGCAGGTATTTAATAATGTCATTCAGTCATTTTTCAAACTATTTATTTGAGGTTTTCTGTAAATACATGTTGACAAGTTATTGTGAGAGAAAGCTCCTGTTGAATAATTAAGGTCTCCTACTGCATGTCTTATAAAAAGAATATATGTATATGCCAGCAGATGGCAGCAAAGGACAGCAAACAAACTTAAGCTGAAGCCAGAGCCACAGAGAAATACTGTACCTTATAACCATCCATGGTCAGAGCCCAGTAATTCTGTATGTAGAAAAGCTCATTTGGACGGATGCAAAAAACAGAGCAATGTTTTTATGAAGAGGGACAAATCATTTTAATATGTTCCAGCAGCTTGAGCAGGGAACCCCAAACTTCTCTTTCCCGGGCCACATCAACCAGCTCAGACTGGGGGATCCCCAGGCGTTCCCAGGTCAGCGTGGAGAAATAATCTCTCCAACTAGTCCCGGGTCCCAGCTGGACACTCCTGAAACACCTCCCTAGGGAGGCGCCCCGGGGGTATCCTTACCAGGTGCCCGAACCACCTCAACTGGCTCCTTTCTACGCAAAGGAGCAGCGGCTCTGCCCCGAGTTCCTCATGAATGACTGAGCTTCTCACCTCATCTCTAAGGGAGACACCAGCCACCCTCCTGAGAAAACCCATTTCGGCCACTTGTACCTGCGATCTCGTTCTTTCGGTCATTACCCAGCCTTCATGACCATAGGTGAGGGTTGGAACGAAGATCGACCGGTAGATCGAACGCTTTGCCTTCCGACTCAGCTCCCTTTTCGTCACAACAGTGCGGTAAAGCAAGTGCAAAACCATCCCTGCTGCTCGACTCTCCGGCCAATCTCACGCTCCATTGTTTATTCACTCGCAAACAAGACCCCAAGGTACTTGAACTCCTTCACTTGGGGTAAGGACTCATTCCCTACCTGTAGTAGACAATCCATCGGTTTCCTGTTGCAGAATGTTTTTATAGGATTAATTTGCCAGGATGTGGCCAATTGTTTTTTAGTAGAAACAAGTCCCCTTGGAAATGAATGCCTTCTTTTACAAGGACATGATTTTTATTTATTTATACATATTCATTCTGGGAAGGGAGATGCAACTTTAATATCATTATCAGGTCCTCAGGCTTCTTCAACCAATCACAAGTCCGGACAAGAAGACAGTCTAATGAGCCCTTCAAACTTCATCCTATTTTCATACTTTTTAGGAAATAGGAAACAAACATTCCGTGCAGCAATGAACTCTCCCTCATTAATTTTCCAGACGTAGAAACACTTCATCAAAGGCAGCTATTGATCGATTGAGTCTGTTTTAGTCTGGTAATCAGACTGAATTTGCATTTTATCTCAACTTTATTATTCCATTTCTCAACAAAAACGTGTGGGCAGGGATTCAAGACGTCTGTAAACAGGCGATAAAAAATGTCTGAGCTAAGAAAACAGCACATTTACATAAGTCAAGTTCAAGGTTTTGAAGCTTTGAATTAGTGGAAAGGTCCTTGGGGTGCATATGAAAAAAAGGAAAACAAGACGGCAAGCAGAAGTATGAACAATTTTATATTCAGGCTTTCAGTTTAGGAAAATGAACATATGTATAAAGGCTGAGGCTCCATAATGATTTTTCCATTCGTCATTTTATAATACATCACATTAAAAACATACAGCAGATCTCTGAACAACCCAAGAAAAGATGGATTGCTTTGAATCCCAGAAAGACATACGTATATTTCCTGGAAGTAGTCCCAAAAACGCACTCATAGCAACTGCATTCAAAATAAACCATATACACAAGATGATCATTAAAAAAAACTTCCTTTGTTATTTTTTAAACTGGCTTACGGGCTGTGTGGTCCATAAACTGATAGTTCTTATGATGAGCCATTCTTTCTGATTGGCAGTGACGACTATTCGCACGCACTCGATGTCAAAGCCGATCTTGTGGTCCACGTTGTCAACCTCAATGCTTCCTGCTTTAAACTCTCCTAATGTGATGTAGGATGCACACTGCCTTCCTTGTTTGGTTTCCAATGATTTCTGTCCCACTTCTAGCGCTCCGTGGTGAAGAATGTCATTTTGTCTGTCCTCCGTGCCCGTCACTATTTTTATTCTGCTTATTTTAGCCGATTTATTAAAGATTATGACAAAGAAATCTCCAGTGCACGGCGGCTTGCCCCAGAAGTATTCGTCAACGATACTGCTGTAGGCCTTGGTGGAGTCATAGTTTTCAAAGACATTTATATTTGTGTAAATGCTGGCGGGAGGGTTATCGGGAATATCTATGGAGTCTTCCTCAAAATCGTCATCTTTTAGCTTATTCTCGGCTCCTTTGTAGGAAGAGTAGTAGCCCATGTGTTGGAATAGGGATGGTTTGAATCGGATCACGTCCTTCTGGGCCAACAAACCCCGGAAGTGGATGAGTAGCCAATCGCAGGGCATTTCCTGGTAGAACATGAGGAGGAAATCAGCCAATCGGGGCAGGTCTCTGGAGTGGTAGAGCTTCCCGATGTAGCCTAACTTGGAGAACTCTAGCATCACCCAGTAGGAACCTTCTCTAGATGTTATCACCTTCTTAAGTGCGGTCAGGAAGTTCCTAGAGCAGCGTACGTCATCTTCTAACATCATGTAGAATTGAGATAAGTTGGTGCAAAAGTTTAGCAGGAATGCGTAGTCCACATTCTGCTTGGAGCGGAATCGTACCCTGTCTTCTGGGTCGTTGTAGTTCCGTTTTAAACCATCCAGAGACGGGTAGTATTCCTCTGGGGTGTGGATCACTAAGAGGCGTCCTGCTATGATGTGGTGGGCAAACTTCCTGGTGATTTCCTGGACCAGGTTCTCACACCAGAGCAGGTCAAAGTCGGCCAGGTGGACCACCACCACGATCTCCTTCAGCTCCTCGTAGCTGGACTGATCGAAGATGGATTTGATGGTCTCCAGAAGGTAGTTCCCCTTTTTTCTCTTGACAGACGACAAACCAATGGTAAGATACTCTGTGAACAGAAAGAGAAGAATGCATTAAGGAACAAAATCCTGAATTTCTTCTTGTTGCTAAAGCGATGCAATATCTACCTAACTTTAAAATTATAAGGATAGTAATCAGGGGCCGTATTCCCAAAACATTTTAAGGCTAAGAGTAGGTCCTAACGTGCTGATTTAGGAGTAACTCTCAAAAATAAGGGGCGTTTCACTCCTAATTTTAGGACTCCTAACTTTTTAAGATAAGTGTAATTCACAAAGCATTTTAGCGCTAAAACTAGCTCCTAAATCTATAAAAAGCTAGGAGTCCTCGAGAGGACTCCTAAGTCACTAAGAGTAAATCACAGACAACCATTTGATGGTGTTTTGGAGAGATTTAATGCCAGTGAGCTTTATAAAAGGTACCTTTAATAGCTGTAAGGGTTTAATGATCTTAGTAAAGCTATATTTAGAAAGTATAGACACATTTATATTTATTATATTGTTATAAAAAAATATTTATTAAGTTAATTTTCCTCCAGTTGCTTTGGGTTTATGATGCACTGAAAGTTACTGTTGGTGTCACGTTTGGGTTTAATTTCCTACTAGAGGCCTATATGTGGCGCTTCGCAGCATCTCCTCCGTTCCACAGATCCGCTACTGTATAGTTGCGCATCTCGCCTTTTTCCTTCCGCATGTACTTTACGATTTTGCCGGCTGTTGTTTCTAAATTGTGAATTTCCTGGTTTGTCGCTGTCTGACTATTGCTGCATAGTGCGCCATTGAGAGAAATACAGTGAGAGAGCATGGCGTGCAGCTGTTCAATGAGGATATTTTTCCAATTCAAATCATTATAACATTTTAAATGAATAGACCTATGTGGCGCTATTGTAGGTTAATTGTGAACAAATGTGTGGGAAACCCTGCAGTATCTTGGTTTCATGTTAAATCAGTGTCACTTGTCATTAATTGTATATAAAAACTCTTTACTTTAATACAGCGACACGATATGGATATCTCCCACAGTGTTTCCATCATAAATTCACTCTTAGCTCTCATTCCCTCTCAGCCAATCACTGTGGGCATAGAAGGTATGAACATGACATCATCCATAGCAACAGGGTCAACACCGCCCTCTAGTCTTAGCTAAGGAGTCCCTCCCATTCCTTAGTAAAAGTTGGTCTTATCAGCTTTGTGAATAGGTTTTAAGAAATTACTCCTTACTAAGAACTTTTAGTGCTCCTTAGGAGTACTCTTAGCGCTAAGATAAAATGTTTTGTGAATACGGCCCCAGATTGATATAGCGCTTTTCCAGATGCTCAAAAACACTTTAAAGTAGCAGTTTAAACTACACCAGAAGAAAAAAGTTATATATAGGCCTATATATTCAGTTTTTTTCCCATTAGGTTTTATAATTTTTATGAAAATGTGTTTTCATTCAGATTTTTGTAAAAGCTTATTGAGGCGCGCAACTTTGATATCATACAGCTTTGAAGGTTAAAAGCAAGAGTGAAAGGGTGCATTTTCAAGGCTGTCTAAAAAATGGAAGACTGCAGATGGATGTGGGGATATAAAGTGGTATCAGTTTGGTAGAAATATTTACTTTTGCGAGGCAAAGGAATTCCCGCCAGGTAGCGATACGTCACATTGATAGTCCCGGAGAAATTGGACAGATCCCTGAATGTGTGGACGTATCTCTCAGAGTTCGGAGGATGCATCAGCGACACTCCCAGCTGGCGTTTTTCTGCCTCCTAAAAATGACAAATTGAAGAAATCATTGATTTTTTTTAACAGAATATATATGCACAAGAAAGGTAAAGTTTCAAAGTTACTGCAAGTATTTACATGTGCACAAGTTGTTGAACTTAGGGATACTATAAATAGATCAAATTAAACTAGATAAACAGGCATCCGATTGGTGATGACAGTGTTCAAGATGTGTTGTGCAATATGGCCGGGGTTGAAGTTTTAGTGTGAGGAAACTGGGCATTCAAACATCCTCATCAAATGGTATCGACCTTTCAGAATGTGTTAAATCTCACCAGCACATATCCATCGTCCATGTAGAGGTTGAAGAAGAGCAGGAAGGTGATGAGGAAGCCGAGGAACGGGAGCATGGAGCGTTTCCTGAAACACCTCATCTTGTCCAAGCACTTCCACATTGGCCTCAACACTCACAGCCCTCACTGCAGGGAATCAGAAATAAAATGAAAAACTTGGTCATCCAAAGTGAATGAATGATTTATGAGAGTGCGTACGTTTTTTTTTTAAATGACATCCTTGTGGACATTTGGTTTACGACATTAATATTTAGGATTAGTCCAAAGGTTTCTGTGAATGGAATAACAATTAGCTCATAACCATAAAGCAAGAATCAGCATCGTCGTATGTATCAGAGCAGAACCAATATTTTACTGAAACAAAAAGTGCAAAAAGCTGCATTGTAAGTCAAGTCATAGCATTGAATTAACAAACTAGTTGATTGATCAATAAGTCATTATACAGAAAACTATTTTGATAACAGATTTATTATTTAAGTCATGTAACAGGGAAAACATTCCCAAAAAGTTGCTGAAAAAGCTTCTCAAATGTTGCATCTTTTCATATTGATGGAGCTGAATGTCACTGAGCTTTGTTCTCTTGTATTATTAGACAGTTTAATACAGTGTATTGACTTGAACTGAGGACTTTGCAGTTCTATGGTCTATGCCTCCAAGGAATCTTTAAAAACGATTTTAATTTTTTTTTGGCATTTTATTTGTTAAATATATTGATTAATGAATCAAAGAAAGGTGCCAAATGTATTATTCAAGCAGCAATTATGTAATGGTGTTGGCCGTCGAAGAAAGCAGAGCAATTGTAAACATAACAATGATCTTTAAAAAGTTGTTATGTTTAAGTGTTAGCAATTTACTGCATCAATAAGACAAGAAGATTAAAACATTTATGTTTCTGGACAACTGATGAATGTAAGTCCAATATTCATTCTGCCTTTTATCTCTGTTTTGTACCCACCGACACCTGAGGGAAATATCTGGCTCTTTAGCTGATAAATAGCAGTTGTTAATGTTGTCTTAAGTCTTGTGAGGGGCAGGTAGCATTCACTGAGTTTATTAGAGAATCTTTTGCTGGAAACAGGGTTGATGAAAGTGGTAAGAGTAAACCAAAAGCGACTAAAGTGTGGGTTTTAAGGTGGAGTCAGCGGTTCTTAGGAACACTTTTTATCAAAATCACTCCAGTCAAAATCAGTGAATATCTCTTCATGATACGCCACCTGTCCATACTGTGTGGGCGCCGAAAAAAAAATCCAGTGTTAATACAAAGCCATAGGCAAGTTGTGGTCAGCCCCCTTTGTTTGAATACCTTTTGTTGACATACTAGTTTACAGAGCATAGGCTTCAAATTAACACCAGATTTTTTTAGCTCACACACAGTACAGACAGGTAGTGGATTGTGAGAAGATATTCACTGATTCTGACAAAAAGTGATTTTGACGACAAGAATTGCTGACTTTTTGGAAAAAAAATTAGCTTAAAGATGCTAAAATGTTCCACTGAGCAGATAGGAACTGCGGAGAATGATGATAAATCTCTGTGGGTTTTGAATACACATTCCATCCATTGTTAAAGGTAAAATATTGATGATTGTAGCTTTAATTAAAATAATCATTAGTTGTAGCCCTGAAGTGTGAACCAGAAAGATGGATGGATATTCATCTGTAATTGGGTTATGATGAGGTACTCAGCATGACAGATGTGGCCAACGGCACTGACACGGAGACACAGACGGCTGATTTCAAGGTTTATCATTAAAGGATTAAGTTAAATGGATCTAATAATGGATCATTTTGGTCGTTAATCTCAACGCTCACAAGGGGAAATGTGACGTCTCCTGATAGAAAACAAATGCCTTATGTCCTCGTTCTGTTGGATATTTACTCACAATGTTGACGCTCTTTTAACTAAAAAGAATTATCCTACTCACTATCTGTCCTACTTGGCAGCTCATCTGACAAACTATTCCGATCCCTCCCTAATTCTGAAGTTGGGTAACACACAAACCCTTTTCCGTTTGTTGCAAACTCCCCAACGACAGGGACGATGTTTTTGGCAAAGGCCTGTGTGTGTCTGCTGCTGGACCCTATAACGCAATAAACAACTTGTTATTCATTGAGTTACTCATAGCTCGAGTTCCATTTTAAAGGGGGCGAAAAAAGTCATTTGCCATCTGCTAGAGAAGTGAGCCATTTTGTGCTTCTGCCACGAAAAAAAGCACCACAGTGGAGGCACCTGAGAGATGCAATGGATAGAGTAAGTGGAAAACACAATGACAGCTGTGGGTCAATATTCTGAAAAGCCCTCTCGAAATAGCACACACAAACACACACGCATATATACAGCATCATCAGAGATAGCAGCCAGTGGAATCAGATATTGGGATAACAAAAGGATATCTAACAACGGCGAAATAATGGCCAAATGCTTTCCCCCCGTGAGAGAAAATACTGCTAAGAAATTAGATTTTTGTTTGCTTTTCTCTGAGTGAATCTAAACAACAAACAAAGTGTTCCCATAGGTCACATACATCAATATGGAAATGAAAATATCTCTATGAATAAATAAGCAGCATTTGTTGGGTCTATTTGTATTTGCTTACAGTCCTTCTCTGCCAAGATGTGTGTTTTTTTTTTCTCTCTCTGCAAATTATCATTGCGACTGCCCGGTGAGCTCATTTCAACGACTAAAGTCATTTTAGATTAGAGGCAGTAAAATAATTACAGGTAGAGGGGAATACCAATGAGTTTCAGTATTACATTCAGTTTGTTTGTCCCATAGGAGTGTGTATGTGTGCTGGCGCACATTGACAACAGTCTCTAACAAACAGAAAATGAGAGGAGATTGGTCCTATCCAATAATATTTTGTTTTATTCATATAAATTCCACGGAAAAGGGGAATTCCAACAGTGTTTGATATTAGCACAAGGCTCTGGCTCTCTTGGCTTACAGGTGAACACTAAAGCAAGTCAAACGATGCACAGCCACCCTTCTTTCAACTCAAGATGGAATTTAACAAGATTCTAACTCTAACCAAAGTTAATTTGCCAAAATAACTCATTTTCTTAACTCCTAGCTTTCCCTTACTTTAACTATCATAATGCTTAGAAAGTTCATAGACGTTTGCAAAGCTGTTTTATAACTGTTGTGATGGGTTAACTCATCTTCATATGACAGTGAGGTATGCCTTTGAAGGCTGAAGGATTTGGTATCACATTTAATCCGGCGTTGTTCAATATAATCCAATATACTGTATATGTTTTCAGGCTGTAATGACATAACCCTTATTCTGGAGAAATATGTCACGAATCACGATGCACCAAAGACGAAAGCCACGGCCAAAAATGTGGTTAACAAACGAGCAGAGAAACCTCAGCTGTGGAAGAAAATGTCTTCTGCAGAATGTGATGATGCACATTCAAGGATTTATTAAAACATCCCTGTCATCCAACATCCCTGAAACAGTCCCTGAAATGAAGATTAGCCGCTCGAAAACGTCTCGATTTTAGCAGCAATTTGGAAAATGCTGCCTGATTGAAAGTGAGAGAAGACAAGCTTGTGGCTGGAGGGTTTCAGAGTCAATAACGAGGCCCACTGTGAACGCCTGATTGTGGAAAATGGATGAAAGAAACACTTCAAACTCAACGACTCGCATCAAGGTGCCCTTCAGCAAGGCACTTAATCCCCATTCATGTCAGTAGCAGCAGCAAAGCCTGCACCAGTTAGGAGACTGCAGTGGTTTTACTGGGAGGCTCCAGTTCCGAGTGAGAGAGAGAGAGCGTGTGAGAAAGAGAGTCTGCTCCCTCAGCAGAAAACCTTCCCCGAATAAATTAGGAAATAAAAAGGATGGATGGGATACTTGTTGCTGCCGACACAAAGCGCCACGAGAATCCACAGTGATGTATCTATATTACAGCTGGCTCCCATCATTGACTCAATCAACACGGATGATTTAAAGTAGTTAGGGCATTTACTTTAGTTTTTACTTTCTCTTTTCCATGTGCCTGTTTTTTATAGTAAATTACAATCATAATGTCACCTCCAAATTGTAATAATGCCTCTCCGAAGATACATTTAAACATCCCTGCAGACTAACTCAGAGGTTTAACTGATAACTGTTGGTCTGAGAGGTTGGCAATGCAGAGGAGGCAACGTGCACACCTCATGAATCTAAACAATGGGTTGTGCGTCAAGCAAGCTGATTGGCTTGTATTAAACTTCTGTCAGGAATTTAGTTCTAAAAAGATCTACAAACATAACATAAACATACAACATTTAAGTATAAAATGAAACAGAAGTGTGAAAATGTCCGAGTAACTCCGGTGCATGTTTGCATAAATCCAGCGTGGAGAGCATAATCAAGTGCCAATGTGTTTGTTTTTGTATTTTCAAGTGGCAATTTCACAGAAATCAAGATAAACCGAGAAGCGTATGGGATGCATTTTAGATTTAGTTTAGATAACGGGTCCGTGTGGATGTTGTACGAGAGACAGAATCTAGAAGAAATAAGATGGAACAACAATGGTATATTTGAATGACATATGATAACAATCTTGATCATTCAACCAACTCATGAAATCCAAGGTTTGCAATATTGTGAGCATTTATCACTTGAAGGATGAGGCTAAAGTCTATTTTAAATCTTTTCCTAACAAAAACAACATAAAAAGACAATGTGTTGGTCCGACTTCTCGAGCCTGTGAAGGCCATGTTTTTCTATTACATCCTGTGCAACAGTGTGATTTATTTAATTATGTGTAACAATGGAGACCAATGGCACAGAGAAAGAAGATATATTGTATCAGGCTTAGGATATGCTGGGTTTAGTATTTTCTTGGGCTTTCTTGACAATAAGAAATATATAGAATATTGGCAGCAGTTTCCAACGCAAATGCACCTCTCCCCTTGTTTTTTTGACTTTCCTGAACACGTCCTTCAAGTTTATAAATGTTTGTCTTTTCATGCGATGTGAAAAGCCTGCAATTGAAGGTCTTCTCTCACTTTATCACATGAATAAAAGCAGATTGAGTGAAGGATGTTCCTTGTCATTTCTTGAAAGTTCAATGTCCATTAACCCACACAATAATAACGATAATGGCTCTGCAGTAAGTTGCTTTCATTTCCTACATGACTGTAGCCTTGGCTGAGATGTGCCTGAGAATCCGTGCCGAGGGCTTTTAACGGCTTCTTTAAAAATCCCCTCTCTACTTTATGAACTTCACACACGTCGTCTTGTGGAACTCTGTGTGAATATAATTTGATATACAATGCGTGTCTTAGATACTGTATATCCAGCTATTATTCTCCGTCTCCCTCCTGCCTCTACGGGCCTGGGGCTAAGAGCTAATGTGGGTCAAAGCAGCGACTGCAGAGGAGAGCCCATCCTCATTACAGTTATCACCGCTGGGAATGCAAAAGCCTTTTGATCTTCCTCTTTGACCTGAAAGGTAAACACACTCAAGATGCAATTTACATGTACTGCAGGCGGCCCGCTGCTGCACACAAGTGCCCCGCTTCAGAAGGAGAGAATTATGTTTAGCTTAGGGCTAAAGCCTGCTTTAATCACGAGCACCGAGCAGCTGCACTTTGCCAGGCAACCGTGATCATCCATTACAGAGATGTGATTGCTTTAAACAATGGTAATTATGGGCCGAAAAGGGACTAATGCAGCAGCTGTACCATTGTAACTGTTTTGAGTTTTGTCCAAAAAGTATGTAGGTGGTTAGAATTTTTTCTTAGCTCTCCGGAGAAGATACACCGGCCAGACAGACATTACCAGCCAAGTTTTTCAGCCATGTCTGCTGAATAAAGAAGCAGGGTTAACCCTCCACTCTGATTTTCAAACTTGGCCATGACATGTATTAGATCACAGCTCTGAAGCCGCACACAGCTTCATACAACTTTAATCACAAATCTAGAATAATCCCAAAAAGGCACGAAAACAGACCAAACACAAGCATTTTTTGAAGACCCACTTTGTTTTTAGTGTGACACTATATGAACATAGTGGTTATAAAGTTTTCTCAGCTGCTGTTTTTCCAAAGGTCAAATATGAAATTCAGCCTCTGCATCCACACAGTCTGACTGTGAGGACGGGCAGTGGAAGATTTACTGGGGGATATTTCATTAATTTAGTAGGAAACACACTGAGCCTATTTTTACATCCAGAGCAGAAAAGCTTGTGTTTGAAATTCAGCGTCGGTCCTCGCACTAACACGGCTCTGCCTTTGGCTCCTCTCCCAACAGTTTCTAAGCTTCCTGTAAACTGAATATGTAGCGCTGTTACGGTCACGGCAAATCCATATGCAACACGGAATAATAATGAAGAGAAACTGCTTTCAAAAAATGCAATTAATCTCTTCTAAAATGGCTACTCAGGGCCTCTAATGAGATGCCATCTTAATAAGCCGGTGTGTTGAACAACAAAGGCCATTTGGTAAACACTATTGTTCATTTGCTTGTGTTGACATGACAACTCATGCTGCACACTTCTCTCTGGAATAAGTTGTTTTTAATGGAATCTACTGCTTTTTTATCCTTGTAAAAGGTTCAGTTTTTTTGCTTTTATTGATATCTCCTCACAAGCTTTTACAAAATTGACTTTTATGAGTATTTTTATGAGTCTTAAGGATGCTACTTCTGCTCTAAGCTGGGCTAATCAGGCCTGGGCCTGCTGCTAGCTTCTATCCACCTGCCTGCTGCTAGCTTCTATCCACCAGCCTGCTATCCACCTGGCTGCTGCTAGCTTCTATCCACCTGGCTGCTGCTAGCTTCTATCCACCTGGCTGCTGCTAGCTTCTATCCACCTGGCTGCTGCTAGCTTCTATCCACCTGGCTGCTGCTAGCTTCTATCCACCTGGCTGCTGCTAGCTTCTATCCACCTGCCTGCTGCTAGCTTCTATCCACCTGGCTGCTGCTAGCTTCTATCCACCTGGCTGCTGCTAGCTTCTATCCACCTGCCTGCTGCTAGCTTCTATCCACCTGGCTGCTGCTAGCTTCTATCCACCTGCCTGCTGTTAGCTTCCATCCACCAGCGCTTAGCCTATTCGGCCACTGGCTGAAGCCAGTTTGAGAAACTCCTCAGCAAGGAACTCCGGAGTGTCCTGCCATCGCAAGCGGAGACTGAGTTCATCACCAATCACCGGCCCAGTCTCTGGGCCGTGGCGGTAAGTCTCCCTCTGCCTTCGGTTACTGTTTTGCTACTTTGCTGCTGTTTTGCTGTTTCGCCTTTACACCGCTGTGGGCTTCTGGATGAAGCCCTGGCGAGTAAGTGTCCAGACCGGCACCTTTTTCTCCTCCGCTGCCTCCCCCGGCACGTAGCTCCCTGTCTTTCTCTTTTGGTTGTCCGCTGGCTGTTGTTCTCCTCCATCTGTTTCAGTGCTCCCGCTCGCTGTCCGAGTATGCCTCCACTCGTCCCGGTGGACCATGAGCTGTCCTGTCTGAAGTCTGAGCTCCGCTCCATTGAGACCCTCCTGGATGATGTCCTCCAGCGTCAATCCTCGCTCCTCGCCCGGGTGGAAGCGCTACAGCAGGATGTTCCCAGCTCGGCCAATGCTGTCCACCGCACATCGGATACCCCTCTTTCCCCCTGGACAAGCGTTGCTAAGAAGGGGAGGCGGGTCTCTCTCCCCTTGTTTTCCCCTGGCATGGATGAATGTGATGACGATCCCATCCCGTTGTCAAACTCCTTCACTCCCCTGGAGAAGTTAGCTGAGCTACCGGCTACTTCCTCAAGCACCGCTTCGGAGCAGCCAATCCCTCCAAACTCCCGATGCAGAAAGCGTTGCACCCCTCCATCCAGCCCGCTGATGTCCCAGGACAAACGTCAAAGGTGCTCATCCCCTTCATCTGCATCCTTCTCAAAAAACTGGCCTCCTCTCCCAGCCCCTCAGCGACCTTTCCCCCTAGGTGCGCTCCACCCGACGCTCAATGATGACGTCATCTGCGCAGGTGACGTAAATCCCTCTTCTACTGCTCTGCATAACTCTGGCCCCTCCCATGTCTCCCTGCATTCTAAACTGTCATTCTATGACAATGGCTGTAAGAATCAGCTTCCTGAAATTCTCATATTTGGTGACTCTATCATCAGAAATGTACGTCTCCCTGGCGCCATCACTTACTGTCTCTCCGGTGGGATCACTACTGACTTTATAGAGCTGATACCTGTCTTCATTGATCTCTATCCGTCTGTTCACACTGTTCTGTTGCACACGGGCACAAATGACGTCATGGCCAGGCGCTCCCTCAAACTCTACCATGACCTTGAGTCATTGATTCTTACTGTTGAAAGCCTTGGTAAAAGATGTGTTCTCTCTGGCCCTATTCCAACCCTTCACAAGAGCTCAGAGCGCTTTAGCCGTCTTTTTGGTCTGCACACATGGATGCAAAACTTCACCACTGCAGCAGGCCATGGTTTTATTAGCAATTTCGACTATTTTTGGACTGAGCGTGACCTCTTTAAAGCTGATGGTCTGCATTTGAACAGGAAGGGGTCCGAAAGATTAACAAAGAATTTCATTAACTTCATTGCGTTTAGCCTGAAATGATGTTTTCCCCAGCTTGACCCTGCCCTGCTCATGTTGTCTTCCTGTCACAACACTGTCTCTGACAGTGCGGGTCCTGCTGTCATCTCTAGTATGGGCGCTGTCCCGGCATTCAGCCCCCTTACTCCACCTTGTTCTTCTGTGGCTGTAATACCTATAGCTCATCCCCTGACCCATTTCCCTATGTTAATTTCTGCCCCTATTCGCTTTCATATTCCTATTAGAGTTACTGATAGGCGTGATACAAAACGTTCTCTCTGCCCTCATAGCATCGACCCTGATCCTACAAAAGTTACTCGCTCCAGCCCTCATAGAAGGATGAGTTCTAATCTAATTAACATTAAAACAGTTCCTGTCCCTCTCGCTCCTCTCCCTGTTGACCTTAGGTGTGATTTACTTAACATAAGGTCACTATCTAGTAAGCTAAATTCACCACAGATTCTTAAATCAAGAAAGGGCTTGGGTTTTATACATTTAAATATTAGAAGTTTATTACAGCATGATAAATTAGATCACGTAAAGATTTTAGTGTCCCAGGCAGATCCAGATGTTTTGATTCTGACTGAATCCTGGTTAAAGAAGAGTACAGATGACTCCATTGTTACAATAAATGATTATAACTTATTCAGAATAGACAGAAACACTAGGGGTGGGGGAGTGGCTGTATATGTTAAATCCTGTTATTCTGTAACACTTTTACATGCTGTCTCTGTTCCAAATTGCTTTGAATTTATCGCGCTAGAATTATCTTTATCGTCAAATGATTGTTTTGTTGTAATTGGTGTGTATAGGCCCCCTTCAGCTGAAACTAGCTCCTTAAACGATCTAGCACATATGCTCTCCAGTTATGGAAATAGAGAGGTAATTGTGATGGGTGATTTTAACGTTGACTGGCTCTCTGGTGCCTCTGAATCTTTCAAAGACATCTGCAGCAACATTAATCTTACACAATTAATAACTGAGCCCACAAGACCTAATCTAAAAAACCAAGCAAAATCAACTTTAATTGATTTAATCCTATCAAATAAAATAAATAAAATAGCCTCAGCTGGTGTTTTTGAGCTTGGGATTAGTGATCACTGCCCAGTGGCCTGTATCAGAAGTATTAATTTAAAAAGATCTCAACCTAAAATCATAATTAAGCGTAATTTTAAAGGTTTTAATGAGCAAGCCTTTTTAAGTGATCTCTATCATAGTGACATTCAACAGACTACGCAAATTTCGGATGTTGAGTTAGCCTTAGACCATTTCATCAATACTTTCACCTCAATTATAAACAAGCATGCACCCCTAAAAAAACATAGAGTAAAAAATAGATCAAACCCCTGGTTTACAAGTGAACTGTCTGATTTATTTTCCGAGAGAAATAAAGCATGGTCTGTAGCTAGACGCTCTGGAGATAATACCAATTGGACAATTTTTAGACACCTTAGGAATAAGTGCACAGCCATGGTCAGGAAAGCCAAATCTGAATACTACCTTGAATTAATCTCAAACTGCTACTCTAACCCTGCACTATTTTGGAAAGCTGTGAACTATAATAAAAACAATTCTAGCACAGTTCCCACTCAGATCAAATTAAATGCTCACACTCTCAATGATCAAAAAGAGATTGGCTTAGCTTTTAATAAACATTTTGTAGCTGCTGGTCAACTCTTTCAGAATGGAGGATTTAGGCCTTCTACCACCAGTAGTAACATACCGCCTGTCTCTCAAACTCCTCTTTTCAGCCTTGATCTTCTTCCCACAAGTGTTGTTGTAGATGCACTCCTCGCCATCAACCCCAAGAAGTACATGGGAGAGGACAATTTGGACCCCTTTTCAATCAAGCTCTCTACACATATAATATCAAAACAAATTACCCATATTTTTAATCTTTCCATCTCCTCTGGAATAGTTCCTAAAATTTGGAAAAAAGCTCATGTTATCCCTTTACATAAAGGTGGTGACAAGAACAATCTAAATAACTACAGGCCAATTTCCAAACTCCCATGCCTCGCAAAAATTCTAGAATCACTTATTAATAATCAGTTAAAAACATTTCTGACTAGTGCTTCCATTTTGAGCCCATTCCAATCTGGTTTTAGGGCAGGCCACAGTACTGTCTCTGCTGTGACTTTGGTTGCAGACAACATTGTTACAGCTTTAGACAAGAAAAAGCACTGTGCAGCACTTTTTATTGATCTGTCAAAAGCCTTTGATACTGTTGACCACCATTTGCTTTTACAGAGGCTGCATGACATTGGCTTTGATCAGTCTGCATGTAGCTGGTTTAGGGACTATCTCTCTGATAGACAGCAGTCAGTTAAACTGGGAAGATATCAGTCTGAGTTTTTAACTGTTACAAATGGTGTCCCACAGGGCTCAATTTTAGGTCCAGTTCTTTTCACAATTTATATAAATAACATTGTTTCATCGCTTAAAAACTGTCACGCCCATCTATACGCTGATGACACAGTACTGTATTGCATTTCCGATTCGGTGCACCAATCTATTGAGAACCTACAAAGCTCTTTTAACACCCTGCAGGACTGTCTAGTGGACCTCAGGCTTGTTCTTAATACAGACAAAACCAAATATATGTGTTTCTCCAGAGCAAGAACTACAAATTTTAATGATTTTAATTTGTATACAAAGAATGGATTTTTAATTGAAAGAGTCACAGAGTATAAATATCTCGGCATCTGGTTAGATGATAAACTCACTTTTAATTTTCATATAAATAATCTTGTTTGTCGACTACGACAAAAAATTGGCTATTTTTATAGGAATAAAACCACCTTCCCCTTATTTAGTAGGAAAAGGATTATTGAGGCAGTTTTCATGTCTGTCCTTGATTACGGTGATGTGGTCTACCGGCATGCATCACATTCATGCCTTAAACTCCTGGACTCTGTTTTTCACTCTGCTTTAAGGTTCATTACAGGAGATGCTTATGACACACACCATTGTCTCTTATATGAAAAGGTTGGGTGGTCCTCCCTTAAAGAGAGACGTGACACACATTGGCACATTTTTATTTACAAAGCCTTGACTGGGAAGCTTCCTCGTTACTTAACAGAAATGCTGCACATTTCAGATGGGCTTTATCAGACCCGCTCCACTGACATGCTTATGCTTTATGTCCCACAAGCCCGGTCTGAGCTGGGAAAGACAGCTTTTAGCTTCAGTGCCCCCGACTCCTGGAACAACTTACAGCTAAAAATTAAACTAAATACATTCATATCCTTTGGCCAATTTAAACAGACTATCTTGGATCTGCCAAACTCTACTTGTAACTGTTTTAATTAGACTATATTTTACACTTGTTGTGTATTTGATGTATTTGCACTGAATATTTTGTGTGTATTGTTGTTTTGAATTTGTTTTGACTCGACGTCATTGTAAATGAGGGTCACCCCTCAATTGGTCTCTCGAGGATAAATAAAGGTTAAATGAAAATGAAAAATGAAATGACATCTGTGCAGTGGACAAACCCCCACGGAGACGGTTTGTGTGTGGCAGGAAAACAGGCAGCAGGAAAGTGTCTGATCTCAGCCTCACTGATCAAAACGTTGTATGGCTGTTCATTTAAAGCTGTAGTGCGCAACTTTTTCATATAAATGAATGCCGCCATTAATTAAGCCATTGTCAAACGAGTTGACACAAAGTTGATTAAGCCTATCAGCTCCACAGAACTCTCTGTATTCCTTAGTAAAGGCAGCGTTTACAAACTAGTGTTGCCCCTGACACTGGCAAAGGAGCTCCGAAAAATCCCAAGAAACGGTTTGCGTACAGAAGATACGCCGACGGTGTTGTTGCAATTACTCAGAATTCCTCATGAGAGCAACAGAAGTTACGCACTATAGCTCTAAATGTTTTTTTCCTTCAATTATTTCACTTGAATGAGCTCTTAAATAAAGATTTGATTTTGATGAAACGACGACAGTGAGAAATATCATCACTAGCTACTTTGAACCTTAAGCCTTTATTTTTGCTATGTTTTTTCTTTAGTCACTTATCCTTCAAATGACTGAAAAGGAGATGAAACTGAATAGATTCACGAACACTGTCCAAATAATATCAGTTAGCAACATGAATCTAAATGAAGGATGTTACTAGGATTTGAAAGTATTGGAACACTTGTCCAAGAGATATAATTAAAGCTTCCAGAAACACATGAGCCTGATGGTTCATTCATGACATTGACCTTAACTGCAGCTAGACAAAATAACAACTTTAGGTCTCTTAGCATTTTCCGGAGCTTTTAAGCCCAGACAGACGAGTGTTGTGTGATAAAAAATGCATAAACTCCATGTCTGAAACCCCACTATGTTCACCATCTAGCTCCTAACCTCATCTGCCTGCTGTTCAGTGCTTGTCAGAAAGATTTCAGTTGGATCATCACAGTTTGTCTTACTTGAGACAGTAAATGAAAATGAAATGAAGACGATATAAAGCTCCACAGAGCTGAGTTTAACAACAGAGTCGGTCACTTTGAATGACTATTTTCATACTATAATAATAATAAAAATCTATTTTATTTATAGGCACCTTTCACAGCAACTCAAGGACACAGAAATATTGATATTTTTTTGGACCAAGCAACAAATCAAAGATGAAATTTGATAAAAACATGTTGGCAACAGAAGATACAACTACCAACTTATGATAGTCCTCTGTTGCTGAATAAGACAACAGGTTTTCAGTGTTTTTAATCAAACGTAATTTAATTAAAAAAAAATATATTTCAGTACACTTCAGTTGAACCCTTATATCACAGTCTGCTTGGGCGAGATTTTATGTATTTTTTAATAAGGGAGTTGGGTGCTGCTAGTTTGATTGAGGCGCTGAAATGTTATATCTCCTGGCCGGAATTAAAGCTGATGCAGGCATTCAGACTCAGAGGAAAATGTTAATAGAGTTCAGAGCGGGCGGGCGGTGGAATCATCAGCGGGTAAACAGCATTTCTTTCAGACGGAAAGCAAATCTTTTTGCATCCAGCTGGGAGTTTTACTGACTGCAGCTCTGCCTGGTTCCATGTGTTTACTTATTCATCAAGGTGGATGGGGCCAGCAACTTTCTCCTTCTCCAGGCTCCAGCAGTTACCCTTTCCCTGCTGTCGTACAAGAGGGGGGAGCCCCGATTAAAAATGTATGGGTACAGGCGCGGTTGCCAGTCCATGTGCCAGATATTCAGGCACGTTAGTTGCATATTTGGTTGTCAGCATGCAGAGCTGGGTGGATGCAACTTTCCGAGCAGAGCTGGGAGTTGAGGTTGATGCAGAGTTTCGCCTTTGAAGCAGTTCTACCAAAAAATATATTTTCTATTTTAAATAGAACCGTTGCAGTGGTTAGGCCAATTTACTGCGATTCATGTATCCTTTAAACATTTTTACAAATACATTTTTCACAGGCATAGCCATACATGTTCAAAGACACAAAATAATAGGGACCTGTACAACGTTTTTCAAAAGGAAAAAGGAGCAAAGAAAGTCTTTTAGTGAAATAGAAGTACTAGCTACAAAAATAAAGCTAGCACAGTTTCACAAAAGGAACCGGTGCAACATTCAGAAGTCAGAAAAAACATTAAAAACAAATACAAAATAGTGAATATACTCCAATCAACTATGAATGTAATAAACAAGAGGAAACATCTACAAACAAGAATCTACTGAGTCTAAGCAGGTAATTATTACCATGTTTACATCATGCATTTAACATTTGTATAGATCTTTGCAAAAAGCATAACTCATGCTGATAGGGATGTTGTTAGTTTTCACAGTATTTGGTCATAAAAAATGCCAACCTCATTGGTGGCATTAAAAGAAAAGTCCACATTTCACCAAAGTCAGTAGATTCATATACAGTGGCGATTATGAATGTCGGTGCAAAATGTCATGGAAATCCGTCCTATAATTGTAAAGATATTTCAGATCTAACTAAACTGTTGGACGACTCGGCAAGCAACCAAGCCGAGAGTCACGCCCTGAGCGTGGCACCAAGTTAAAAAAGAAACCGGAAAGGCAACCAGCAGCATAAACAAAACTGTCTCCCTTTTAAGTGAAATAAAAAAGGCCAAACAGCAGATCCCCAGCAGCGATAATGTTGTTGTTATATATCGTTGTTTTTCTCACAAACAATTTTTCTAACCATGTCTCTGTGTTTCCAAAATATGAACATTGTTTTCTTACAGTTATAGGCATCCATTGGTTTTGATTTATATAAATTGCATTATGGGTTTCATTCAAATATAAAAATCAGTGATCAGAATATGTCTTCGCTGAGTTGTGTACATTTCTGCTATGGAAATAAACAGTTTCCAGGAACATTAAGAAAAATACAACAACACTATACAACTGTATTGTCTGCAAATAAAAGTAGTTAAGGTTTAAGTTTTAAGTTTGAAACACTTTGGACTTGTGAGGAATGATGAAAGCAGGATATACTTTATCGTTACCACTGTTAATATAATGTGGTAACAGTTCAGTAAAGAGGGTGGAAAGTTTTTTTCTTCTTCTTGTGACAACAGTGAATTCTTTTGTAGCCGAGGGGAAGACAAGGGTTCACAGCGGGGAGTCAGCGATGCAAGTTTCAGTTCTAACGTTTGATATCAATGAAAAAATAGTGATCAAAACAAGACTCGACACCACACATGACACAAACGAATGTTCAGCTGTAGGCGACTTGTATATTTGTATCTCCAAGTGGAGAATTACATCATATTGGCATGAAACTGCAGCAAAGTTCTCAACTCATATTTTTTTTTCAGCAGCGTTTACAGCTTCAATCCATAACAATTGTCAAGAGCTATAACCTTATTCCTCTGGTAGCCACTTAGCTCCTCTACCAAAATTGTGGCAAAGAGCCTTCAAAAGGTTCAGTGGTGATCCATTGGGATGTAGTTATTAAGGGAAAAGGAGAGCAAAATGGACTTGTTAATTTCGCTTCCAAAGTTTATGAGCCCTTCTAGTAATAAACTGCAACATTTCCTGCTTATTTTAGGGCTCCCATCAGTGATTTATATAATTCTGACACTTAAAGTGTCTGTTAGATCATTTCTGGGAAATTGGTGTACAGGTAATAGACTTGGCTTTGGGCATAGTGCTGTTTTAGTTTTTCAATTTGAATTTGAAATCATAAAAATGTGAAGTGGTATCTAAGTATGAGTGTTTAATATATTGCAGTGTCTCTGTTATGAATTGTTTCAAGCGGTATTTCAATTGTTTCATGCGGAAGTTTGTAGCTAGAGTCAAATTATGAGAATTTGATACAAGTTTGTGGAACCTATATCTAGCATTAAATCCTGTGTCAGTTTTGTTTTGATATTCACATATATTTCACCATGGTTCTCTAAGGATTTTCCATTTCCTAAAATCACAGCTTAAAGGTGCCTGAGTAGTGAAGTGAGCTGTCAGTGTCCATGAAGACAGAGGTTCCCTTGGTTCATTCAGCCCCTTGTCAGTAACTCATGATATACGCTCAACAGTTTTGATCAAATCATCATAAAGATGAAATATGCATAAAGTTCGTCTGGAGAGTTCCTAGACCAGTGATATGACGTTGCTGGAAGCAGAGGTTGTGAGCATTTGTTTGCATTGCCACAGGCAACACATTTCACGCTTATTATTTTCACATAATTAAACAGTACTATTATGATTTGACTTGTTTTATTCACAGCTAACAACATTCAAACGTCTGCTGCAAAACACAGATAGGAGTGGAGTTTTCTTTCAAGAGGAATAGTCTCCTGATAAACAAAGCGTTGATTAGCCTACATCATTATTTAACGCTTCAAAAAGGCACTTTGAATCTATTTTGCTTTGATATTTTGTTTATCAGCTAGCACCACATTGCTAACAATATTTGAAATGTAAGCGATGTAAAGAGGGCTTTCAGCTGAGTAGCAGCTTCAAAGTAAGCGCAGATGTATATTTATTGAAATATGAGATATGGTTTGAAATAGTATAATCGTCTTCATCTTAGTGTTAAAGGTTCTCACAAGCTTTACCAGTCATGGCATGCGTCACTGTCTATTCAAGGCAGGATTCAAACAGCTTGTCTGATTAGTAAGTAGTGTTCAGGAACAGTGGCATGTCATGATGACTAATTCGCGTGTTAGTTCAGTTTTGTGACGTCGACGCCGATCTGATCAAATGACTGATTTGGTTGGTGGGCATGTGTTGGTGACGGGGGTTATCTTATGAAACATGGTCTCCTTAGAAATGTATGGGAAAAGGTCAATCACAACATTTCAATGCAGACAAAAGTGTCCAACGAAGAGAGAAAAGGAGTTGGTTATGTGTTTCATTTTGACATATTTCATTCAGACTTCAGCTACCATTAAGTTTTACTGGTGCTGGTTTCAGTTGGCTTGGTCTGACAGACAGTAAAGGTTGTTTATATGTTAGAGACAAACCGCATGAGAGTGTTAGTCGCCGTGGGCCGAGGCCACAAAACAAGTAAAATACTCCCATGTCAAAAACTAAAAATACTGACAGTCAAGAATCTTGTCAGTGTTGAATTATTGACACTATTGGAGGCAAGAATTTGAAAAACATAAAATACTATTTAATACTACTAATACTATTTTGGTTCAGGAAGAAGGCAGAGCCTGTCAGAGGTTCAGGTAAGATCGCCATCCTTTCTTGATGTTGCGAACCAAAGGCTTCCAGTGTATGTTAGAAAATATTAGTGACTTGTACAGTTATCAATTCAATCACAAGGATTTTAACCAGGTAGCATCACTACTACCTATTTTTCCCAGATGCGCCAACGTTGTAAACCAACTTACCTTTCTACTTTCAGAGCCAACTCTGTGAACATAACTTTCCGCACTTTTTCTTTTGGCTGCCAAAGGACTGACACGCTGCTGTTCTACCTGGGTGGAAATGTGTTTGTGAGGCCACTTATGGAAGCACTATGCCTCATTAATCATTCATCGGGGAGAGGAGCCTCGGCTGAGAGCAGATTCTTGGCATTTAAACGGGCGGGAGACTACAGTAAACACATTTTCTGAGTGCTGCTCTGTGGTCCACATATAATCAATTCTCCTGTTATTGCGTTTCACTTGCCGTTGGGCAATAGGGCGAAGGGATATGATATCACCCAGGACTTGCCAATAATAAAATTCTATCAGCACGAAAGCACCAGGGGGGGTTAGTGGGGAAGTGTCAAGCAGGTCTGAACCACATTTTCAATAACAAACAGCTCTCCTGTGAGAAGTCAACAATACCCCAAGGTGAGACGCAAGCTATTTGTCACTCTGGACACATGACGGTGCGTACTGAATAAATGCAAAATATGTGCTATCCGCCCGCGGGGAGAAACTGAGATTTCAAATCTGAAATGAAACTGCCGGAGAGGGATATAGAGAAGTCATTACGTATTCTCCAAGCCCATCACTTTTTCTCAGAGGGAATCTGTGCCCAATGCAGACAGCAGTAAAAAAGAAAAAGAAAAAGAGGGCCAAGTCTTATTGCCATTAGTTTGGAAGGTGCGTGTACAGGAAAGAAAGATTCAATGGAAGAGGGGGGAGAGTTTGTCTCCATGGCGACGGACGTAATGGAAACATCAGCGCGAGCTCGGTGGCAGAGTGGCATTGAGACGCCCCAAATCTTTGTGACTGAAACGACACCGCGGCGCTGCCTGTAAAAGCATCGCTCCAGAGAGAGGAGGAGGAGGGCACATAGCGCCACTCTGTCGCTAGGTCCCAACAAATGGGAAGAGTCAAAGATATGATCATTAACGAAAGCAGAAGCTCGATTCACACTATAGCTGAGCGTGTCCCCAATTTGGGATTTTCACTCCTCTCAGAAGTGTTTGGGAAAGTGATAATTTGAGAATGAATGGGGATAAAGAATGTTGTCTATTTGTGAAATGCCGTTAAATGCTCAGATAACAGAATGAGTAGATTTGGACAAGTCTGGTACAAAGGAAATGTCCCTCTCGATGTTTTTGTCGAATATGCAAAAAAAATTACAAGACAAATGACTAACGACAAAAGCTTTTCATTGAAGAAACAGTACTCTGATTATAACAGAACAGTTTAATTTGCCTGTATGATTCAGGTTTGTTAAAACGTAGGTCTCATTCTCTATTACAGTCTATCATTTCTATTGGGTATAATGTTGTACTCATTAAAGTAATTGCTGTGATCCGAGGAATGGAAGAGGGGCCAACTGAGATTACACATGCACAGTGCAGATGGGATTTAAGTACCAAAAGAAAGTAAGTGGTTAAGGTCAGGGAAAGATTGTGGTCATGGCTGAAAGACACCTTCATTGAAATATGGTAGGTTTTCTCTGTTGACCCAATCATGCATCCAAACCTCAAGCAAAACTCCTATAAGAAGTCAGACAGGTTGAAATGAAGCCACACTATCTAAACCAGAGAGGTCCAAAGACATGTAAGTTTGGGGTCCTGACCTCCTCCCTCTCGACACTGTGCTTGGCACACAGCTCAGTTCTTTCTTTCATTCTTTCTTTTTAAATCTTTCTTTAGCATTTTTCAAGTTATGGAAAACACAACCAATACAAAGACAGCTATAAGAGGCAAAAACAGCTGAGTGACTTTTAGCCAAATTTTCTGTTCTTAGCAGTGACTCTGGCTAACTCTGCTAGAAACACATGATTATCTGCTTCTGGTTTATCCCTTGGGTTAGTATCACACATCACAGCCTTCTGCCTTACTGACCAAAAATGTACGAAACAACTAGTATGAATCAATTTGGCTTTAATTACTTTAATTAGTTAAATGTATTTAAGATTGGAAAACACAACTCATTCTGAAGAAGGCAATAGGACTGCTTTACAAGCTGAATAAAGATAACAGACAAAACCAAGGGCCAATACAATCCGTATGAAACATATTATTATGGCGGACTGACATTTCCGACACCTGAAAGAGGCCAGGGAATATGTCGAGGGTGCCGACAACTTTGGTTTTTAGTAAGTAAACGTTTATGTTGCCCATCTTCACAGATCTCGTCTTGGTCTGAACCCTGAGCTGCAGACTTGTTCTGAGGCACCGCTCCATATTCCACATTCACGCACCATTTATTGGAGCAGTTAGTTTAGTTGAGCTGGAATATGGACCTGACACTGAAGGAGGCACCTCTTCAGTCACTCAAATCTGCTTTGTGACGACGACATTTTATCATCGACTTTTAATCAAAAAATCTCCCTCAAAATATATTCATCCAATTTGTTTATTTATATCCTGTTTTGACAACAGGGTGGTAAGATGGCCTAGAGGCAAGGTGGCCGACCAGTATCCGTGAGGTCGCTGGTTCGATCCCCAGCACCGGACAGGAGGGTGTTAGTTGTAAAACTAGCAGAGGCTGGTATTACGTCTACGATGCCCACCATCTCTACCATTGTGTCCTTGAGCAAGACACTTAACCCCAAACTGCTCCAGGGGCGCTGTACTGCGGCTGACCCTGCGCTCTGACCCCCTCCGAAGTGTGGTAACTTGAGAGGGGATATGCGAAAAGACAAATTTCAATGTAACCAACCATTGACTAATAAAGTAACTTAACTTAACCTCCTAACTTAGAATTGCCTACATAAACCACTTGACCATACAAAATGTCAGTGTAACCCTAAATGCACTGGAACACTTTCAGCGTGCACAACACTAGTACTGTACAGTAGGTAAAACATGAGTCAAGTCTATAAACCGATGGGTTTCGTACAGCGGGCAGTTGATACACACAGTGATATTTTAATTTAATTGGCCACAGTATGAAGTCTGCAGCACTTCAGAGTTCGTGTTCATTTCATCCATCCTTCACTTGACACGCGGCCACAGTCGGTTATCACCACACGGATATAAATTTGGCAGGAGAGAACGTGTGGAGGCTTTTCTTAGCCTGTGAACGCCTCCTGACATTGCTGTCGGCTCATGTTGATACAAGACTTTTTCTCATCCGAGTAGAGACGTGAACAGTGATCTAAAAAATCCGACGGGAGCCAGAAATTTGGAACCTAGCCCGAAACAGCTCGTTTTGTGAATGTAGCCCCGAGAGTGCACAGCAACAAAACCATCATTACTCAGGTGCCTGCCAAGAGTGTACCAGAGAAGCTGCTACTGTGAGATGCACATAATAGGAGGCTAATAAATCCCCTGGAGATCACCGCCAGTTCAAAATGATGTTTCACAGACTGTTAATCAATCAGACAAGCGGCGAGGGGCTGACTTTGTCCTGGAAGGCGTCCTGTTTCAACACAGCTTGTGTACTACCCACTCTGATGTTTTTCTCTAATGGCTCAGTTTGGTGTAAATAACTGCCATTTCATCACCGATGCTACAATGTTTTACTGCTTTACTGGCAGCACTTCTCACCCCCAATTTGTCACAGTGTGGTCAAACTGTGCCGTTTTATCGTGTTGTGTCTGGGACGTTTGGTCAAGTTTTGTATATTCAGTGCTATAAGTGTACATCTTCAATGGGTCACTTTGATGCAGTGGATTTAGGGATGGTAATGTCGGTCTATCAGTCTGTCGCTCGGTCGGTCCACCACTTTGGTCTAAACTATAAAACCTCAACAACTATTATACAGACATAGTTGTGGTATTATATACAGACATTCATGATCCCTAGAAGATGAACTAACACGTAACTTAGATGGTGACCATGATTACAATATTCTGTCTATATTCCATCCTAGACTATAGCTATGTCCCATTACAGAGACCACGCACTTGGTAGGACGCAGTCTCGCGGTCTATGAAGGCTATAGCCTATGAAGGCCGATTTTAAGGCCGATTCCAAGGCCAACGAGCCTTGTTAAATGAGACGGTCTCCACAGGTCTCCGTTTACGAGCATTTCCGGTTTACGTAACAAGCCGTTACCTTGCGTGACGACTCACCGCTCCTGTGCTGCCTAGCAACCCTGATTGCTGGCAACGGAGACAGCCTTGTCAATGGAGGAAAAAAGAAAAAGAAGTTGCCTACTAGACGAAAAGAAAAAAAAGTACAAGAAAAAAAGAAAGGAAGATAAAAGTTAAGAAGATGGAGCAACACGTTGCTGTTTTGTTATTTTTTATTTTATTTTATGCCATCTCTGAAAAAAACGCAATGAATCTTGGGATATGTTGGGCCATGAAGGATACATCTGATGCAGCCTTCAAAACCGTGAAACGAAGGCTGCATTTCTCGGCCGCATATGAGGAGCCTTGCAAGGAGCCTCGCAAATGGGACAGCCTTTGCGCGCCGCTGACGCAATCGGTCTTCAAATGCAGCCTACGTAGGCTGCAACCCCTGAATCAAGACACAGCCTATATGTCAACATGTTATTGCAATCATGTTAGCTTGCTGACATTTACTTCAGGATGTGCTGCTAATGATATGATCATGTTTGAGGCCATCAGAGGGTTTTCAGAATGTCATCATGAGGCTTTATCATCAATAAACACCAATTCAATGTGAAGACTGATCAAAAATGCAATAAAGCCCCTTTTTATATTGTACTGTTACTGTATAAGCCTAACTAGCAAAGGATTAAATGTCACCACTTGTCACAAATGTCACGAAATGAGACTGGACATGCGTGAAAATGTCACATAAAGGCTTGTTGACCTGTTTGGATAGAGATGGAATTGGATTGGATTATATTAAATTAGACAGAAGTGAATTGGAGTGAATTAGATTGGACTCGACCAAATAAGATTAAGAAAAAAGAAAGAAACGATTTAAACCGAAATGAAGATAAAAGGATTTGATTTTATCCTGCGGGGTAAATTGAAAAAATCCACTATTCCTTTGGTCCTTTAAGACAACTAGACCAAACACAATACACTGTAAAAAGGTTAGTTCATATTTAGATGACTCCACATCCAACCACACCTCCCTACGGAGGAAGCAGTCATTGCTCAACAAAAAGCCATAATTAAAAATGTGGCTCTTTTTCACCTGATCCTCATTCTCATTCTAGTTATCATCTGGTCACAAATCCACAGGCTTCCACTGCACATTAACTTATTAATGAAACCTTAAGTGGCCTGTATGTTTACCTCCGTACAGTGGCCTGCTGCGTCTGACATATTTTTTATTGTTTTTTTTCAGTTCAAGACATTGCCATTTTTGTTAACAAAATTCTAATTGGGTGCTCCGGTGGCGTAGTGGATAGAGCGCGTACCATATTGGCTCCGGCCTTCGGACAGCACTCACACGTTTATCTTTCAGCCTGTAAAGTGGATTTGCCGGAAAACAAAATTTTTCATTTTGTTTTTGGTATTTCTCTCTCAGCTGGTGGCAGCAACAGCAGCAGCAGAACCTCCCTCTCTCTGTGACTGTTTTGATGAGAAGGGAATGTGTAACCGGAGAAGGACCATCACAACAACCTCAGCTTCATCATAAAGGATGTTTATCCGAAGTCACTCTAGTTTCCAATCTGAGAGCCGAACTCCTCCCTGGAAGAATAATGAGAGGCTGACTTTGCCACAGGTCCCCTCCCCACCCCCCCGACTACCAGCGTAACAACCCACCGCAGGAAGTGCAAAACAATCTTCTCTCTGCTCATCAGATCAATTCTAATTTTGTTCCTGAGGGCAATACGCTTTTCATATCCCTCTTTTCCTTCAGCGACTGTATTAATCAGACGTGTCTGTTATAAGAAATAGAGTGGACCCATGAAAACTAAAAAAAACATCTATTTCTGATACAGCTGTTAGATAGAGAGAGCATGGTGCACAGACCAGTGGAAGACAAAAACCTCTGGCTGGCTCTCAACCCACAAACTATGCTGGGGCTAAAACCAAGTGTTTTGTTTTACTAAAAAAAGGGTAACTTGAAGATTTTTTAGGCATTCCTATCCACCTCAGGAGCATTGTTGAACATTACCATACAGAATAGCTTATTTCAATTAATACCATTAATGTGCATTAACCTATCATCGATTCTCAGAGCCTGTTGTCTAAAAGTAATAATAAAGACAAGAGCTTGCAGAAGTACAAGAAATAGATGTCATCAAAAACCTTAGATTCCATCCAAACAGACAAGTTCAGCACAACCATTTCTGTTTTACTCCAAGTGAGAAAGGGACTCTACTTGATATGGTAAATGGACAGCAGTTATATAGCGCTTTTATCCAAAGAGCTTTACATAGTGTGTATAATTCACCCATTCACACACACACACACACACACACACAACACACACACACACACACACACACACACACACACACACACACACACACACACACACACACACACACACACACACACACACACACACACACACACACACACACACACACACACACACACACACACACACACACACACACACACACTCATACACTGATAGCTCACTGATGTCTTAATCTGCAGTTAGAGCCTGTGAATG
The DNA here is from genome assembly GCF_949987685.1 of Ammodytes marinus. Taxonomy (NCBI): domain Eukaryota; kingdom Metazoa; phylum Chordata; class Actinopteri; order Uranoscopiformes; family Ammodytidae; genus Ammodytes; species Ammodytes marinus. The sequence continues at coordinate 5,571,308 of NC_137234.1, forward strand.
CTTTAACAACACACAAACAGTAGAACATTATTTATAAGCAATGCATGTAGCAATTTATAATAATATGTCTATAACATAAAGTATATTATTTACCTTTATATATTTTCCATTCATCACCTGGTTCTGGTCATATTCAAACATTTTAAATCTTTACAGTAAGTCAGCTGGTATTTTCATTTCCTCCACATTCAACATCTTCCAAGAAGGACGTGATCAGGAGAACTCCCCCCCTCCCTCCCCCCTCCCCCCCCCCACTGTGCTGGAAGATAAAAGCACTTTTTGACGCATGTTTGCAGCTATCCACAATGATCAAAAGGGTTCTGTCCGGTAATGAAGAAACCAGGCCCTCCAAAGGTGGGAAAGCCTGGCAGGCAAAATACAGGCTCAGTTTAATAAGGCTTGAGGAGCTGTGCACGGTATGTAGCTTTCTGCTGGGACAATCTACAGATAGCTTGGACTTCACATCATCATACAGAAAATAACTCAACGAGGTGTTACACAAAGCTCACAAAAAATAACCGAGCAGTCACCAAACCTACAATCCCCGACAATTTAAGTGCTTGTATAATCGACTTCATATTATGCATGCCTGCTAAAGCTAGCAGAGGAAAACTGCTGTCTGCTGCTGTAACATTTATATTTGAAACTGGTCCATACTTTCGTCTTTCATTGTAGCCTATGTTTTAACTTTTTGTGCAGTCCTGTTTTGTTTAGTTATGCAAATCTCAGCAAGTTTATTCTACTTTCAAAGTCGCCCATCATAAATGTCCTCACCTCTTTAAAACTGTACTGGGCAAAGTGTTTGACAAAAACAAAAACATTATGCTGTATTTTTTGTCTGAATTACAATGTGGGTATTGAATAATGCAAATTGTCCCACCTACTCACAGATAAGATAGTTTGCCCCAAATGAAATCACGGTGTCAGGTAAAAGCACCAATAGCAAATTGTCTTTTAAAAATCTGCTAGAAACTGCAGTGTGAAATCCCAATTATCTCTGAAAGGTGAGCACTCAACCAACAGGTAGCGTCACATTTTCACCTTTCTCCTTTATAATCTCTTTGATATAAAACATCACAGAAGGGCTGAGGGATGTAATGTGACGTTTACTATCGCTATTGCTGCAAAACCAATTCAGAGACTGAATTCTCGGAAGGAAAAAGCCCTTAAAAGCAATGTTCTTTGTGGAACCTCAAGGCCAAATAAAACAGTTTCAGAAAAATATTAATTAAAAAAGACTTTACTGTTTCCCTTTTAACCTGTAATTGTTATGTTATTTTTTATTCCTATGCATTTTTTTTATTCGCTTTTCAAATGTATATTCTATACCTGATGTATTTTAATTAGGGCTGTCAAGCGATTAAAAAAATGTATCTAATTAATTACAGGCTCTGTGATTAATTAATCTAAATTAATCGCATACTTATATGACACTTGTATGCCTGTTTATAAACAACTGTATAGGCTACTCTCTCTGTTAACCAAACTTTGTTCCTTATATATTATAACATTGTACTGTAAAACATTCATCTACTGTTTTGGAACTCAATGACCTGGACACACAAACCTAGTGTGTTTTCGCATACACCTTTTTCATGCATAAAATCCCTGTACATTGTTCATTTCGTTGTCTCAATCATGATTTCACACTTGTGACGTATGTTGATTCCCTTGTGGCTGTTTGCAAGTAAAAACTTCACCTGCTTTGAAGATGCCTGACTCAGATCTCTTTATTGAAAACACTTGGGTTTTTTGATAAAATAATTCCTTTAACACTCTCTCTCTCTCTCTCTCCCCGTCTCTCGTAACTTCTGCTTCTTGCTAAATTACGACTGTCTATCTTACACACAACAGACAGCGCTGCACTGCCACAGGTGCGGTGCGCATAGTCTATGCCGACTCATTCACCGTCCTACTCATAGCCAAAAATATTGAGACACACACACACACACATAAAGGAGGAAAAAAGACAGGCATATGCCAGCTAGGAAGAGTGAGAGGGGGCGGGTGTCCGTTTGTGGGAGACGATCGCAGCTAGCAAACAGTGACACAGAGGAAGATTGAGAGATACTGTTTTGAACCTACATTGTTAATTAGGCACCCACTAAATCAATAATGCACAGACACTGCGGAGAATAACAAAAGACGTATTCCTACCTTCATGCTTATTTGCCCGGAGCAGCCCATAACACATCCATAAAGCCCTCGGCCTCTTTCCCCTGCTTCTTTCTTTACTCTTTAATCCCGTGCGGGCCGTGTCAGCAAGCTACAGGTGCAGCTCCGCTATCGTCTCACCTCTTTTGCACCGGGTCAAAGGGCAATGTAGAAGTGCGTAATCTGCATCAGTAATCTGCGTTAATTTTTTTTAATCGCGTCAATTTTTCTGTGATATTTAAATCGAAATTAACGCGTTAATTTGACAGCCCTAATTTTAATTATCTTGATCTATTCTATGCCATTGTAAAGCACTTTGAATGGCCTTGTGTCTGAATTGTGCTATATAAATAAACTGTGCCTAAAGGCACATTTAGGCACTATGATTGTGGCATTAAATGGAGCAATGGCTGCTTCTTGTGTATCTAGTTGTGTTTGGACGCAAGGATGTTTGGGATCATGATGTGAACGGCTTAGCAGAAGCTCGGTCTCCCACAATGTAAACAAAACATAATGGAGACAGCGGTTTGTTTACTGTCCCCAAACAAAATGTCAACACTGTTTTTCAGCATGACCATTATCATCCCCTGACCTTAACCACGTGTTTATATGTTGCCATGACAGTGAAGCTGCCCTAACCTTATTTAATGGTATTTTTGTTTCGCCTCGAGTTAAACTTTGACCTGCAAATTCACACTGTTGGCTGTTAGTAAGCCGTGTTGACAGTGCTGACCTTTAACGAGAGCCGGAGGGTCCAAAATGGAAGAAGCTATGGTAGCTTATTAAGCTGTGTTGTTCCGGAAAAGAGCAATAGTTTGCAGAGACAGGCATGAGACAAGAGTGGAGGGCACAGATATGTCTTTTTAATCTGCCTGGCGAAGATGTTACGTTAGGGACGACCAAGGAATTTTTAGATCGAAAAAGCTTTATTTTTCCTCTTTGTAACTTTTCATTGAACACAATTGTGAGCAAAAAGCCAAGAGGAAGTGAACAAATCAGAAGAGAGAGAAATAGAGAGAAGCTCCAGGAGATATTGTGACTAGCAAGTTAGCAATTAGTGTCCCGGCTACGACAGTTAACCAACTAGCCCCGTGGAGGACTCACTATGTTGCAAATATAAAGCAGGCATGGAAATCACACTGCTCAGTATTCAAATGGAAAAACAAGAGGATGGGGCCACTGTACCATAACCACAGTGGGACCAACACAGCTACAGCACGTCACTGCAGGGGAGAATTGAGAATTGAATTTGAGAGCTCACTAGCAGGTGAACGGGAGTCTGTGATGAAATCCTTTCTGGGATTTGCAAAACAAGGTAAAGGCGAGCTCTGAATGTCAAACGCTTATCTGAACCAATCACAGACGGGCTTCAGTTTGCGTCAAAGAAGAAGAGCATATCCCCGCTAATTAGTGAAATAATCCCTGATCTGAGTCCCCGTCATAAGCGCAGAGCACAGCATGTGTTGGGAATTTATCTTGGGTGCTCTTCACGGTTCACCACGCCGCTGATATAAGCGCAGGATTGATAAGCTCCCATCTGATTGTCCTTCTGGCTCCAAATTTATGACACACTTAGTGATTACTGAACTGTTAAGGGCCTGATTTGGTTATTGCTCATTATGTACCATAATATTGCTGCCTATTATTTATTTATATTGTATAACATTACATTAAATGTCTTCAGCTGATGCTTTTGTGCAAAGCGACTTCCATTAAATGCATTGAGCCGTGTGGACACAACCCAAGGATTGCAAGAATTATCTTATTATTATGAATTTCAGCAAAAATATTTTTTGAATATTACCAAAGAGTGAAGAGTCAAGTTTAATAATAAATATATAACATGTTCATATTCATGTAGCTGTTAGTGTAGGTGTCCACGGGTGAACAGTGTGTGGTAAAAGGTTAAAAAATAAAAAAGTTCACCCATCACTGACTAATCCTACTATTGTGTATTGGTATATTGTCAGTTGTCTTAAAGTGATACTTAGACTTCCAATTACAACATTTTATTTAGACCATATCGGCCAGGAAATGAAGATAATGACATATACTTTTTTATTCTCAATAGTTTTAGCAACCGTTTGTTGGGATTTCCTACAAAACCCAATAATCAATAAAAACAAAGCAGAGTATTGATCAGTTGCTCTCGGCTTCATCTTCAAAATAAAACAGCTTCTCCAACCTTCTCCAGCTCCTCTTTCTAACCAAAATCTGATCGTTTTTACTAAAATATTCTTTCCATGTGGTTTGCGATCGGAAGGGAAGATGCTCTAAAACACCATTACATTCTGACTTTAAATATCACAAATCTTTAGAATAAAAGATGGATAGTAAGTGTATTTTCTCAAACGTTGGTTCTCGTCCCGGATTCTTCCTCCGTCGCCTCATTACTTTATCAAAATTACTTTTGCCAACAGAGGTCGAAGCCGATATTTGAATCATTAGACATGGAGCTCACCTATTCCCATACCTGATTTCATCATATATCATCGTTTGATATCATCTCTTATAGTTAACCTTCAGTTTGAAGCTGGATCCCACCATATAAATGAACCAATTCAACACCAGCCACTTAAACATAGCTAATATCAATTAGGGCAAAGTAGTAACTGGAAATTTTAATTGCGATTTTATCAAATAAGGAGACATATATAAAATACAAGTAGATTTCAGTTTGAGAGCAGATAAGCGCTATCAAGTGCTTTTTCTATCTGTTAAGAAGCTTAGCATTTCCTGATTTACAATTCAGCATAAAAAAAAATATTTTTTTGCAAAAAAGGAGACTCAATTAAAACAAAACTATATTATTCAAATCCTAAAACTCCTCCCACAAATTATCAAATTATTTATTCAAGCACCACCATCGCCCATGTCTATTCCTTTGACACAAATTGTTATAATGTCCTTGGGAAAAAAAAAATCCTATTCTACCATTCTGAGAGCTTTGAGCAGGCTTTTTGCAGCCAAGATGCACTTCGGGAGAGAAAAAGACGATGATGAAAGGAGAACATTTGTCCAGAATTGCTGTCTATACTTATACATCTACAGAGAATATGACAAAAATTGAGAAAATTATACGAATGGACTGGGATAAGAAATATAAAAGCAACAGAGACCTGTGTTAGTTAGGTACCCTGACCCTGGCTATTTGGCGAGAGCTGTATTAATGTCATTCCCGCCTTCAGATGCGTATTTACAAAGCTTGGAGAGTCCTTATTGAAAACAGGCCGGTCAGTGATGTCCTGCTCTGCTTATTGAGCATCGCAGCACCAGCAGTTTTCTTGGCATCGGCGAGAGAAACGGAGAGGATTATGTGCTCCGCCTGCCAACACAGTCTTTTGATCAGAAGCCAGGTAATATCAGATAAATCTACATTAATCCTACTATCTGTTTCTCCTGTAAAGTTCCCATTCTCTTCCCAGCCTCCCCCCGTACCAGGTTGTTATCAGACCGAGGGATAATTAAGCCTTGTGGGACTGCTGTAGGCTTTCCTCCTCTAAGTTGTCAGAAGTTAGAGGGGGGGCAGATCAAACGCCTTTTGAAAACACAAGAGAAAATAAAAGGCTAATATACGCCGAGACAACAGACGTATTGTTCAAGTGCAAGTGTTGCTTTCCTTTGAATCTCATCTTGGACTTCAGGATGAGAGGTTTAAGTCGAGATCCGGGCAGAGTTTGAAATCATAATCCTCATAAACAAATGTAAAATTAACAGGGAAAACGTGTTAGAGTTTGATGAATATACTGTATATATGTAAAATCAAGATCAAGAACAATTTAAATAATTCATCAATTTTAATTTCAAGTAATTTACTTACTGTGACTGTTCAAGTATAAGGATTTTTCAGTTAGTCAACACAGTACACTTTGGGAGCCTGTGTTGGCCATTTTTCACTATTTTCTGACATAGTAATATTTTTTAAACCAACCTTGAGACCCTCGATCTGGATTATTTATGCCATTTTCTCATAATAACTCTTCACTTCAACAATACGTCTGTTGTCTCGGCGTAAAAAAAGGTACGTCCTCTTCTTACATATCGGTAGTTAGATGGCTGCCTACTGTAGCAAGGATGATATCAACACATCCGCTATATGTAATTCAAATTACAGAAGTAATAACTCTTCAATCAACATACTGTATTTCACGCATATTGAATAAAAAAATTCAATTAGTTGCTACTTTATTCTACTATATGCTACTTGTGTAAACTGTAAACACCTTGATAACATGAATACAATATCAGGCTGAGTGGATTAAATTAAGTAGAATAGCAAGCAGTCAATATAAATGGACTTGTATAGCGCTATATCTCCGTTTATCACAGACCCAAAGCACTTTACATTGTTTTTGTACACATTCACCCAGTCACACACACATTCATACACCGATAGCAGCAGCTACCATGCAGGGTAGGCTTAGCACTAGGGTGCTAAGCTAACTATCGGGAGCAATTCGGGGTTCAGTGTCTTGCCCAGGGACACTTCGACATGTGGCGGGGAGACGGGGGATCGAACCTCCGACCCTGCACACCAGAGGCGAACTCCCTACCCACTTCGCCACTGCCGCCCCAGAAGCCTTGAAAAGAGCAGAACCAACAATGTTTTTGTCAATGTCATTACTTTCTTCCTAGTCTTAGACAGTCAGCCCAGGCCCATTTGTTCCTACTGAATGCCTAAATATTTAAAAACACGTCAGAAATATACATTTCTGTTTTAAGGCTCGCTGTAGATGTAGATGTTACTCAAACAGGAGGGACTATTTTTAGCTGTGGATTAATACATATTATTGCACCGTGGAAGCCTGCCAACCCCCATATTTTCCCCCCTCTCAGGATCAATTCAAGTTTACTGATGTTTGAATCTCCCTTTCACCACAGTGAAAATAGGCAGGGATGTTTATCATCAAGGTGCTTTTGATTTTTCCTGCTCGTAAACACAGTTGGTAGCGTGAACACATGCTGTCCTGAGCTGGGAGCAGCTGCTGAAATGAATCTTTAATGCAAATGTTTGTTGGGATCCCTCCACTGCAGATCACCGTTTCAAACCACAGGAAACTTTTTCATTGTTAGAGTTGCCGTTGTTTAGTGAAAAGCAAGTTCTCCTGAATAATTCATGTTAGGAAATCAATTTAAGTGATTTGTCAAATCTTTCCAGTAACTTTAAGACGTCTTCAACTTTTGCTTGAGCTACAGTGTTCTCAATAACCTTCCCTTTTGAGCAGAGTAAAACATATTTACTCTTTTTATCAGTTTGATCATAAATGACAGGTTTAGCAGAGGTTTAAAGGTGGAGTCAGTGATTCTGGAGAATGATTGATGTCAAAATCACTTTTTTCAAAATCAGTGAATATCTCCTCACGTTTCACTACCTGTCCGTACAGTGTGTTGGCTGAAAAAATATCCAGTGAGTGTTATTACACAGCCTAGGCTCTGTAAACAAACATGTTGCTAGCAATTGTTTACATACCCCTTATTTTCATACCTTTGTACAGAGCCTGGGCTGTGTAATAACACAGATTTTTCTTTAGCGTGCGCACACACACACACACACAGTACTGACAGGTATCATGAGGCGATATTTACTGATTTCGACAAAGTTATTTTTTCTGCTAATATTCCATCACAGTTATTCTGATGCATAAATCACCATTTCAACACATTGAGTGTTCATGGATTTGCATATAATTAAAACTGAGAACTGTCACATTTTTATGACACGGACTGATAATTGTTCCAGTGACAAGAGTCACATTTGTGGCAAAACTTAAAATGTGTCACAGCAGCTAATTTTACAACAATGTGAGATAAAAATGCTTTATAAACACTTACGCACGTTTAAAATAGTGCTGGAAAACCAACTTTACATATCTCTTACCTGCCTGCTGATGAGGTCAGGTTGATAATTGTTTCTTCTGTTCGCTTTGTGGATTAGCATGGGTCCTTAGTTACAGAATGAGACAGTCTGAAAAGAAAAAGAGAAAAAAAAGAGCAATTTACGCCGACATTTTGTCTTGTGACACAAAAGATTGTAATGCATTTCCACCCACACACCCTCTAAAGTACTGTCTGGCCATTTGAGATGGAGGGCCGCGTGTTAGGTCAGACTTAAGCAACAAACACTCCCAAACAGAGCGTCCGCTAATGAAAAAGCTCTTTAGCAAAACACAACATCTGTGTTCACACAGGAAAACAGGCTCATTAACGAACATCTCAAAAACAAGTTTTCTTGTAACTTCCAAATTTGAGATACTTTCCATCACTTAAAAACACGCCACATTTGTAAATTTGCATTTAAAAGTCTAAATATTAAAGCATGGTGTGCTGCTATGCAATGTAATTATGACATAAGTGCATTTCACATTTTTATATGCTGCAAAGTTGCACCAGCCACCTAATCACCAGACTGATGTGCAATCTAATACTCATTTTATAACCTCCATTAAGAATATCAAAAATGTTTTACTTGAATTAAAAAATTTAACCACTCTGTAAATTTGTCTGTCTCCTTATTTGTAATGATAATGAAGTCGGAGATATTCCAAAAGTAAAACAGAAAATACAAGTTTGTCAGGTAATGTGTAAACCAAATCCCCAACAATATTTAAGTGCATTATCACATTATGGCACAGAAGCCACACTTGGATAAACATGGGTTCGGTTCACCTAACATATCGCGTTGTGTTTTGGTACAAAATGCTACATTGCAGGAGTGTGAGAGAGTCTGCTGCTTCTTGCAAGGCTGCATTCTTGATTAGAAGAGCTGTGATTGAGCAGATGGCTGTGTAGACTTTGCTTGTTTGTTTAAAAGTAGGCTGTCCTCCCACCTTCCATATTTTTCACACTTTATGTTGCCCAAGCAAAAGCTGAAAAGAAAACAGACTAGGAAAGGCCAAAAACATAAGAAAAACATGCCCTCCATTGTTTCATAGGAGGTTGTTTTTTGGCAATTAAGAAAACCCAAAATTAACCATTGAAAGTTGTACAAGTTTAAATCTGTTGTTTGTGTGTCTTTAGCAATAGACCAGGAGGTGCATAACACTTTTGCCAGATGGAAGTAAATGTTTTGATATTAAATGACCTGAATCTCTTCAAGAACATGACTTTTGGAGGTTTACTGACAACAAATGTGCTATCCTGTCTCCTTGAAAAAGAATATATACTGAGTGACTGACATTTGTTCACTTGCAGTGTGTTTTTCCAATATACAAGAGAAACATGTTACAGAAAAGATGTTGTATGAATAATGTTCATTTCTGCTATTGCAAGTTAGTGGCATACAGAGATGCAATTGTTCTCATTCACTGATTAAGATACCTCAACTCAAACACCAATTACAAATTTAGATACTTCCCAAAATCTGTAGACCTCACTACGAAGACGTCCTTGAAATCATTAAAAATTCAGGCAACATGAGGACAGAGATGTGTGTCGGACTGATTTTGAGCCCCGCTGTGACTGAAATAGTGTTACTGAGAGCAGCAGGAATACCTCATTTTATAATAGCAATATAAAATATGAGTTATATGAGGTTTGGTGGTCTCATGTGTACATAAAACCAGGACTGCACTAGTTTTACCCTTAAAAAACTGTCCCTGAACGCTCTGAAATCTTTATTTCTCCAATAGAGTTTTGTGCTTGCTCGATAGTTTTGACCTGAACAAAATGAAACTGATTTGTAAGTCTACCTGCTGCCGCACAAGTTGTTAAATTTGTTTACAAGCTGTATTTCTTCGCCCTAACATTGTTTCTGCCTGTTTATTGATCGGCTGAGCTATTTCACCCTGCCGAAACTTTAAAATGATGTCTTGAATTTAAAGGTGTTAAAATTGTCCGAGGCAGCTGACAGAGTTAACTGCATCTAAAAACGTGTCAGTGACACTTTCTCTTTCCACAAAACATGTGAATTGGGTCAACCCAGAGAAAAGCCATGTTCTGGTATTGACCTCTGTATTAAAGGTGGAGTAAGCGATTCTGGAGAATGTTTGTTGACAAAATCACTTCTTGTCAAATTCAGTGAATATCTCCTCATGATCCGCTACCTGTACGTGTGCCCTGAAAAATCCAGTGTTAATACACAGCCTAGGCTCTGTAAACGTGCATGTTGCTAGCTATGGTGGGCCCCCTTCGTTTATATACCGGGATAAATCCGAGATATTTTTTTTAGCACACACACAGTACCTACAGGGATCGGATCATGAGGAGATATTCACTGATTTTGATAAAAAGTTATTTTGACAAGTTTTTCCCAAAATCAGTGACTCCACCTTTAAATCTATACTGATCACATCAGACTGGATGCAGGTAAAGTCAAGCAAACAACTCAATGAAAAGCTGCCAGACAACATCGGCGTGGAGTAAGGGCACTGAAGATTGATACGAGGAAGATGACCCAAATATTTAGTACATTCAATCAAGGCCTGTGTTGCACAAAGATACTAACATCTCCTGGAGTTGTCCTTTGCGGAGAGAGAGAGAGAGTGATGGAGGTCCTCACTGAGTTGACGGTAAATCCAGCCCGCAATAAATGTAATTTCAAATTTTAAGAGGTCCATTAATTCCCGTCCAGCACCTCTTGCCAGTAGTAGTTGTGCTGGGGGGGGGGTCATGAGGAGAGCCAACATTAATAACAAGTGCCATATTACAAGTAAATGTGGCAGGCGACAGCGTCCCGTTTGACAGTGTCCTCTTGGAAATAACATATGATGCCATTAGCTGCCATTATAGGTCAAACCCCGCACAAACACACCCGGGCGACAGTAAATCAGTCTAATCCAGCCGCCAGATGAAGGCAGGTTATTCCCACACCGCTGATGGGACCAGGATTTGTGTCACACGAGCGGAGATGCAGTTTACCATCTTGAGTCACGATGAAAGGTGTGATGGAGCGGAGGTGCCATTCAAGAGGGCTGTGTCACAAATCTCTAAACACCTGCCTTTTACACCTTTCAACTGCACGACACAGTCTGCACTAACGTGATGGGGGGCCCAAGGAAGACTCCAGCTCTTGTGCCAATGTGTTTTTTCCATCCATCACACATATTTTTACCTCAGCTGAGTTACGAAACCAAAAAATTTAAAAATACAAATGCAGTGTAAAATCTGACAAGCAGCCAAGGCTTATATACGTGAAGGATTATCTTTCTTTTCCTTCTGTGCTCTCCTATAGATAGGGGGAACGTCACTGCCGGCGCTGTTCCCTTTTCCCTGGTCCCTGAAGCAGAGATTTTACTCTGAAGACATCTCCCCTCTCATCCATCTCCAACCCACGGTCCCACTGAGCCCGTCTGTCAATACGGAGACACTTACCGCTGCTCAAGACTGTCACACAGAAAACTGCAGCACGCACACAGTGCCCCCTACACACACGCACGCATGCACACACATACACACAAACACCCACACACACACACACACACACACTTTCACTGACAGGAGAAATGTGGAGAAAGAAGTCAATGAGAGATGTGTGTTGGTGAGGTAAAATGTAACCCGAAGTCTGCAGAAGTTGTTATCTTCAGTAGACAGAAACTGAAAAACCAGATAAAAGGTTTAAAACAATGAAAATTACATGCGTAGAGAGATGCACAGCGAGCTCGAGCTTACCTGCCCCACGGCGCAGATACACAAACAGATCTGTGGCTTTCTGCTGCCGCTCCACGCCGCGCCACTCACCTAAATCACTTCCATGACTCACGCAGAGGGAAGATAACCGGCTCTCTGGGAAAGTGGAGTAAACACTCGTTGCAAAAGGCAGGCAGGGCACTCGCTCGCTCTAACTGCAGCGCTGCTATCTCTCATCCTCGTCTCTCCTCCTCTGTCGCTTTCTTTGCTTTGATCTCTCTCTCTCCCTCTCTCTCTCTCCCCATCCCTGCCACCCCCTCACTCTCCACCACAAGGTGTCACAAATACAGTCTGTCTGCACCAACTGACTCTTATTGGCTTGCACTTCTTTCTTTACCCCATCCCTCCCTCCCAACCACTTATTCTCTCTCTTTCTGTCTTTGGATTGTCTGCCTTATAGAGCCAATGCATCAAAAAACAGCTGCACCACTATGAGTACGCTCAGTCTTAACCAGATGTAGCAGCGAACAATGTAATGATTTTTATGTTACAAAAGCTGATAATGCAGTAACTTGCGATGACATTATGACATTACCGAACCAATAACATAACTTGTTGCTCATAATGTAATAGGTTGTAAGATTATTATTGGCTAGTTGCAATAGGAATAGTAAGTGTCATGGAGATGTAGTCAATAAATAAAACTTAAATAAAGTGACGAAAGTATACGTATGATGAGGCTACATTATTGGCTCCAGCTTAAAATCTATTTTTCAAACCAAATAAAAAGCCAATAATGTTAATAATATGATAACTTATTAAATTAATGACAACAGTTATTACGTTATTGGTTCAGGAATTTTTATACGTTATTGGCAAGTGACTTCACTATCAGTTTTTATTACATGTAAAAATGACAGTGTTTAGAGACCTTTTCGGGTTATTTTTGGAAATAATATCTGCCCGCATTAAAACCACAAAACAGAAGGAAATTAGCTATATCTGTTATTTTTATATTTCTGTCTCGGTTGACAAACAACTAAAGGGCTGTCGGCTGATCATAGCTATAACATCTGAATAAGAGCAGTACAGAGGCTTCTCCGTAACTCTGCCAGGTATCAGTTGGTTAAACAGACCGCCTGTCTCCTCCTGTTCTTTGAAACTGAAACTCAGAATTTTAGTTTTTCTTGTACTTATTGTTTGCTTCTCTTTTCAGAAAACTGAATGTGTATAAAACAACGATAAGATAGCAGGTCTTATATGCTGTGTTACATTCATTAAAACGCTGCATGAATAGTAGTTGATTGGTTGGAGAAGTGTTGACGGGCTATGTCCCACTCCCTTTTTATACACATCCTGATACAGAGTCTTGGCTGTGTATGAATACCGGACCTTTTTTCAGCTAACACTCAGAACAGACAGGGAGCAGACAGTGAGGAGATATTCGCTGAGTTGGCAAAAAGGTGTTTTGGATTACAATCCCTAACTCCACCTTTAAGAAAATGATGTATTACAAATGTCTCCAGTGGCAACCATTAAGTGTTTCAAACCTGCCACTTTCTTACTTCTCAAACAACGTATGGATTCAGAAAGCCTGGTAACAACATAAAGGCTCCACAAGCTCAAGTGTTTAAAGGGGTGGAGTCCTGTGATGACCCCAATACTGCAATGAGGATATTTAATCTATTTCACCCTCTCTTAAACTCAACCGACACTTCTTTTTCTCTTTTAGCCTTGAGATACATAATGTATGCACATACTAATGTCCGCCTACATCCTACATGTACATTTGTTAATACATTTTGTGTCTATCACCTCCATAACGTGATAGAACTAATAATTAGTTGTATGCACTGATTTTAAGGCATTTATTTAAAAGGAATTGCAGTATAAGGAACAAAAAGCATAGTATTAAAGCACAAAACAGCCCTCACTGTTGAGGCTGTAAACTTTGAGTGGATGGACCCTTTAATGTTCAGTTCAAACTGGGGCTTCGCTGAAAGAGGGTCAAGATGCAAATTTGCAATTATAATTGCCCTTCGAGCCCCTTAAAATGTAGATTACATATATTCTTCATGCCGCCATGTCCTCCTGTGACACTACCAATTTGCCATGAAAAACAGATTACTAGCAGAGCCACAGATGTGCTTGTGTTGAAGGCGTGAAGTGCTGTCTGTGTCGTCGCGTTTGGGCATCGAAAAAAGAAATAAGCTGCAACTGTTCTAAAATGTAAGCCTCCTAAATCATTCAGATCCCAACATGTAATGCCACATACTGGCACAGAGTCTCTGGTCTTACAATATTCCAGTAAGCTTTAGACTTATTCGTAGTCATCTTATTGTCCTTCTTCTTTGTTTTTTATTTTGTGGGATTAATATGACTATCTGTTCATAGCCTTAAAGGTGGAGTCGGTGATTCTTTGTCAAAATCAGTGAATGTCTCCTCACCATCCACTACCTGAACATACAATAAAATGTGGCTGAGATTTCCCTAGTGAAGATTCAGACTGTGTCCTGGGATTTTTATCCATAACAAGATCTTTTTGAAAAAAGTTTTGTAATTCATTTATGCACCGATGGGAAGGTTCAACATGCTCATTGAATATGTCTTTGATCTATTTCTCAGAAAATTAAACCTTGAGGTAAAATATAAGACATTAAATAAACCCTGTCCATGTTGGAATAAGTTGCTACTCAAAGATATGCCTTTGTATATGTTGTAATAAAATCGTTATTGAAAAAAGGATTTATAACTTCTATCAGTTGTCTGATATAAATATTAATTTTTTTATATCCTAAAAGCTAGTTTCAGTGATGTATGAGGTGTTTGAGGAACTGGAGAAAGATATTGCTGACGTTTTAAACGATCACATTTATTGCATTCCTGCATTTACATGGTGTTCCCCTAAGGATACCTTATGTTTTAAGATTCCAAGCAGCCACACGTTTCTATTAATTTCCTGTACTCAGATAAATTACCCAAAGGCACTTACAGATAGTTCATGACCCTGAATAATCAGTAACTTTTAGTGACGGTATTTTCTTATTTCCACTTATTTGACCTATTTGAAAACAGCAACGGCAGTGCAGGTAAGTGCATTATGCATTCAAAGATTCTAATGAGTTGCCTGCATGTGCTGCAGAGTTAGAAAATAAAACCTAGAAGGTAAATGATATAAATAAATAAATATATCAGATACAAATTTGCCTGTTTCCTTCACCAAAAATAATCAAATATCACCCTAATCTCAGATGTTGGAGTGTTTTTTTGAACATCCCTTTTTGCAACCACCATAACATGCAATAATGAGTTTCTATGACAAAAAATAAAGATGATAAATGTTCACTGAGATGGGTTGTCTATCATACCCACATTAAGGTCACTGTTAGTTGATTTTCACTCTGTTGTAAAATGAGCGGACACCTGTGCCTTTCCAATGGTGATAAAAATCAATGAATAAAGGTTATGGTATGGAAAAATATAAATTGGCAATTTGTAGTTAATGGGCTTAAATGTACAAGACCACTTCACGGTCCCTTAACACAATATTAAACTTTAGTTTTTAACTGTGATCTGTTAGTCAGAGCTTGAAAGTGAAAAATGCAATTTCATTAGGCTATGATTTAAAAAATGTGATTGACTGCTATTAAAACAGTTATAGTCTGGTGTGTTTATTGTGTCATATAACCATTTTACTGAGTTACTAACTATTAAATGTATTAAAATTAATATTATTGGTGGTTAACATTTTACATGTTAGGGGAGAGTGGCCTAAGTTGTGCCGGTGGGGAAGTTGTGCCACCCCTTGTTTCTAAAAAACCATAGAAGACATTGGAAATGTGACCACATATTTAAGAAGAACCATCCATTTGACTAATCCTGTAAAGAATAGAAGGGAGAAACATGAAATAAGATATAAGCACATTTAAGCTCAAAAATCAGTTTTTTTGTCTTTCAAAGTAAAATTTCCATGATCAATGTTTTTTGATTATTGTGTCTGAACAATTATAGACACATTTGAAAACATTTGACACATGTTTTAGTGCTTTAGTATGCTACACTTTGTGTCTATATAGTTAGCACGATGTCAGCCCTAAACTGCTGCATCATGCTTATTATCCAAAATTCTGGGGTTGGGGTAATTTCTGCCAGAGGGCCTGGGGTGAGTTATAAGTAAGTAAGTAAAATGTAAGCCCATTATAACAGTTTGCACTGTCCAAAGTGCTGAACATTGAGTAGGTAAAAAATTAAGGTAAAATAACAATAACAAAAATAAAAGACATAAAGCCTAGACATCCACATATAAACAAAGATAGTAGTGCAGAGGTAAGATAGTTAATGGGGAGGAAAAACCAGAGTGTACAGATGGGTTTTGAGCCTTGATTTAAAGGCAGAAATGGAGAGGGAATCGCATATGCCAGGTGGCATTTGGTTCTACAAGGGCGGAGCAGCTAGTGCAAAGTAAATTTCTGAGAGTTGTCCCATTAGCATGGCTGTATACGCTGGTCACCAAAAGAAAGTGAGTAGCTCAGAAGAGACTGACATCTCCATTCCACTTAACGACACCACTGATGAGAGTTCAGATGGCCAGAAAGATGATGATGGTGACTTTGTCATTGTGAGCTTTGCAGGTAAAATCATTAGATCTGCTAGGCATTGTTTAAGAAAATTGTCCTTCAATCTTTGTAAAATATCTACTTTATTTACTTTAAATAAGTGATTGTCTAATGGATTTGGCTTGCATTACAGTTTATGAGATATATATCAATGGCACACTTTACCCCATGGTATTCTCTCTTGTGGCACAACTTACACCACACCCGGGGCAAGTTGTGCCACAAGACAACTTTTTTTCCAAAAGCTATATTTCTTAAACAGTTTATTTCAGATCCAAAGTTATTGTTGCCGGGGATGCACAACACCCTGAAATATATGTACATATTTGAGTTGGAGACTGTACTGTCAAGGCCGTCACTTTGAGTAAAAAGTGGCACATCTCACCCCACTCTCCCCTACTGCTTTGCATGGCTAAACAATATATTGAGTGGTGGATGTTATCAACATATTATTGCATTTATGTTATTCTGCATGATTCGTTATCCCTATCATGCTAATTCTGTTGCTATTGTTGTCTGAGCATCCTACTGTCCTTTGTATAACAACTTGTCAATTCATTGGTTTCAGAACATATTGCCAAAGGACTGGAGTAGCAAATTAGCCAGCTGGCCAAACACTGCCACATTTATGAAAATGTTGATCAATGTGTTTGATCCTCATAAATAAAGAAATTAAATTACTTTGATACATATTATAAGATATCTAAACGCCAAATTTTATAACACAACATGTTACATTTCAGAGGAAGATAGCGAAAGAATAATAATAATATTGACTGCTATTTGAATTGCAGTCAATAATTTATTTTGTACAAAGAACCAACTGTAAGGGAAATAACGCGGTTACAAGAGTTAACGTGGTGATTATATCATAAGCCTAAAGCAGCTGTCAATGTTCAGTCCACTCAAACAGAAAACAAGCTCCGGTGCCCAGCAGACCCATCAATGCCTTGATATTCTCCACACGCCTGATTAAAGCCATCATTTGCTGTATTTTGTCTTGGGAACTTTAGCTGTTGATTCTAATTTCAACATCTTCTCTCGGGAGCGACTTCATTAAGGGAGAAAGTTCCCCGTCAGCGTCTGTGAGCTGGAACCATTAGCATCCACGATGAAGAGTGACAGTCAGCTGACTATTGATACAACAAGGGAATGCAATCACACATCAGGCGCTGGCTGTGTTTGTACCTTGGATATTCATGTGTGCTCTGGAGACAAGCTAAGCTAAGTCATGAATAGATGAATAAATCAATTAAAAAATTGATGAGCCGATGCAAAGTCCTGCTCAAAGAAATCCACGGGTGACTGGTCTCTTGGCATTGCGCTGCATGACCTTCTTTCCACTGAAATATGAATATGGATTTCCTGTCTGAGAGATCAACGCTGGATGTGTCAGAACAAGTCTTAATTAACAGTTTTAAAAGTTCAAGTTTCTCCGAGAGCGATTTGAGGTCGACAGATGACACTTTACACTATCGGAAATACAGGAGTCGTGGGAGGAAGGCGAGGAGAGAGAATAGATTGAATTTTCTCAAGCAGTTTGACACAGCTTTGTCTCCTCTCTCTCATAACGGATGCAAATTACTATTCTCTCCATCTGGAAAGCATTAAAAAAGAAGATCTTATCATATTTAGCTGCCAAACAAAGTTAGAAGTTTGACAACTCGGTGCATAGCAAAGCCTCGGAGCAAGACAGAGAACTAGTAACAGCAACAGTTACAAACACACAGGGGAGAAAGTCTAATCTCATTATTTTTCGTCTGACTAACATAATCAAAGCACTGGGTTTCCAGTTGTTCCCTTTCAAGACAAGTACAGAACCATTATTTGACTTTACTTGAGTTAATTCCTATTTTATTCTACCTCGTACTCTCTTCTATGAGCTGTATGTATTTGACAGCTGGAGTTACTAAGAACTAGCCTGGCTCCGCCTGCCTACCTACTTCCGCTCAAATTTCATTTTCCCTTCAGTAGTCAGTCTGGGGCTGCGATGAATTCATGTGTTCGAGCTCAGGAAAATTTCCGGCCGTGCAATCAGCGAACAGAGCGAGTGGCTGAGAACGATGACGTCAAAGTCGCGCTCCAGTTACAGTTGAATGCTGCGTTCCTTTATACTCGGAACTCGGAGATTTCCGACTTGGTAGTTCCGAGTTCCGACCTGTCTGTGTTCCAGTGCATCTGCTCGCGAAAGTATGGACGCCTACAACCTTTCTCATTCAAATATCTAAACGTTAGGCTCTAGCTAGTTACCGTTGCCAGGTACCGGTAGATCCATAGACTACAATATGTAGTGAAGTCGGAAATTTCCGAGTTCCCAGTACAACTGGAACGCACCAGAAGACGGCTCATGACATACGTCACGACCAAACGTTATGCGATTGGTTGGCTGATCCAGAGTGGCACTGGAGAGATCCAATAGTTTTAAACTTCAACAGACACCCGCCTCCAAGTGAGTGAACGTTTGCAGATAGAGCAGTTCCAGACCTTCTGTACAAATGAAATGAAGTACGATGGTCTGGTTGGACCAGGCTAACTAAGAACTCACTGATATGTAAAGTCTGACCCCTATAATGTATCTTGTGATCTCTGAAAGGGGCTCGACCCCTAGGTTGGGAACCACTGACTTAATTATAAAGTTGTTACAACTAGCTCAACTTGGACAATTAACAACAATAATTTTGCTGCCTATACATTGTTGAATCAGTACTTTATGAAGACTGAGTACATTCACTTTTAATATAGTTGTAATAAGTATGATTATTTATTTCACCTGTGAAAATAGCATTAATTCTTTATAAATTAAATAAATAATACTGGACCTTGAGGTATGCAATGAAAGCTATGATTGTGCGAGGTAAAAGAAAAAAGAAAAAAAGTCAATACCTTCCCTCATTTCCTCCATACATCATGAGATTTCCAATCACAGAAGGAATGTAGAGGATCATAGCAGCAGCAGCATTGAAAATTTTCCTCCATCTCCGGCGGCCGGCAGCATTTTACATCACCTACGCGTCCAAAGTTTAACTCCATCCATTAACTTGTCAGAAACTTTGAATTGGAATTGATTCCCCTCGTTGTAATTATTCATCTGTCTCGATTATTTATTGTTGTGGCGATAGAGTTGGTGCTTTTGTGTAGGGGTGTTCAGTTTGATTTTTGGGAGCAGAATTAGATTTCAGACAAAGGCTGTGTATGGCTCCTGAATACACCGAATATAGATCTGTCTGGAGCAACAGCTGGGGAAAAGTCAGCTGGTTCGTTGAAATGCATTTTACATCAGTGATTTACTGAGTCTGGTTTGCGTTTTTTCTCAAACTGATTCACAATGTACTTGGTTTTATTACTTGTAGATGTATTGTCATTTATCATCATTGTAGCTGCAAACAAAGACAAGAATGTGACAACTGAGTTTTTAAGGCAACATGTTTTTGTGGCATATATTCCTGGAGGGGACTACTAGTTCTTTATGAGGGAGACGGGTGATTGATAGGGAATATAATGCAGTGCTGATTAGGAAAACACTCACAGAGAAAATTATGAACCCAAAACAGCATATGTTTACTATATCAATCAGAGGTAGTTGTATGAGTGGCAGCAAATGGCTGCTTCCGACCTGAATGGATGATAATGAGCATTACTGTAGACGTAATAATTTTTTTAAAGAATGTGAAACAGTGGAGTAATCTTAAAGCCTTGAACAAAATGTAAACAAGGACACGGTGTGACTGAGGGGAAGTAGCCGACTCAGCCCAGCACCGCAGCACTGCAGAGGAGGAGAGGTAAATGTTGCTGGGTGAATTATGTCTGCAGACAATACCACAGCGGGGATCCTAGTAACCTCTCTGCCTCTTTACTCACTGTAAATCCCTAACGGATTGAATGTAAGGATACATGGATGAATGGGAATGTGAGTTTCTTTTTGGATTTGAGAGGTGCTTTGGCATCAAAAAAACACACAGATATGTTATTTGAAATGCTGGCAACATCACCGCTGGCTTTCTCCATCCAAAAATAGTGAACAGGCTGAAGTAAAGGCAACCCCAAAAAAACAAAGAACAAAGCCAAATTAGACCGGCTTAATCTTAAATCTCTTTGAGACTTGCACCGCCTTAACGTTTTGCACTGTTTAAACGTTACCTGACATTTTATTTGCACTATCCCTGCACTGACCGAACCACCTTCATTGTTCAACCATTGTAACTAGAACCTATATTTGTATGCATGCTCTATTCTAATCCAATTCTCCTCTATATTTGATATATTTACATGTACATCATATAACACCTGTATTTATATCCCTGCACTTCTGGTAAGGTGCTAACTAAATGTCATGGTTGTGTTCTCCGCTCAATGACAATAAGGTTATACAGTATCTAATCTAATCAGTTGTCTAGGAACAATGCACAGCAGAGTGTCTCCACAGGTGATTGGGTGTTAAGCGTTTTTCAATGCCGGGGCGGCAGTGGCGAAGTGGGTAGGGAGTTCGCCTCTGGTGTGCAGGGTCGGAGGCTCGATCCCCCGTCTCCCCGCCACATGTCGAAGTGTCCCTGGGCAAGACACTGAACCCCGAATTGCTCCCAATAGTTAGCTTAGTTAGTGCTAAGCCTACCCTGCGTGGTAGCTGCTGCTATGTGTGTGTGACTGGGTGAATGTGTACAAAAACAATGTAAAGCGCTTTGGGTCTGTGATAAACGGAGATATAGCGCTATACAAGTCCATTTACCAATCTGTTCACATGTTTATTTTATCTGAT
This sequence comes from Ammodytes marinus, assembly GCF_949987685.1. Classification (NCBI taxonomy): domain Eukaryota; kingdom Metazoa; phylum Chordata; class Actinopteri; order Uranoscopiformes; family Ammodytidae; genus Ammodytes; species Ammodytes marinus. The sequence goes on from NC_137234.1 coordinate 5,592,395, forward strand.
GTTGATCCAAAAGAGAAACAAAAAATGGGGATCAACTTAAATGCGAGTTTGTTTGAATTAAAACAGAATAGAAACAGTACAGAGAGGATGTTTGCTGTGATTAACAGTTTTGTTGTTTGTCAACTGAAAGAGAATAAGATAAGTCATTTAGCTTTCTCCATATTGTTCTGCATGTTTTTTCACAAAAATATACAAGGGGAAAAAAACGAGTTTGTTTCCTCTTTGCTTTAATCCTTGAACATTTCTGAGAATCCACTTTGTATTTGCACATTTAACACTCCTCAAAATGTGGTCAACTAAACTGCTGTATCACTGATCTGTAAACAGCAGCTGTTTCTGACCTTGGATGTAAGAGTATATTTACGGTACTCAGTTCTAAGATGCTGCGCCACTAAGGTTTACAAAAGCTTTGGACCTCACGTAACTTTTTGATCCCCAGAAGTCGCGTTTAGAAGCAAATATATAACACCAGATAAGCGTTAACTGTTATTCACACATCATAAAGAAGTCTATCTAGATTCAAAGGTTAGATGGGTCCCTGAGATTTCAAGCTCCCAAGTGGTTCAATGTTATTTTTTTATCACCGGTAATTGATAACACTTCACCCGCAGTTACAATGCCCCCCTCTCTATACTGCCTATTACTGCCTGCACCGTAATTACATGCTTGAAAGGCGTGAAGGGTATCCATTATTGCCAGCCTTGCCAATATACAAAGGTGAATGCAGAGCTACAAAGAGCTAACGGGAAAGTGTCACCCAATCGGCTGCTGCCCTGCTGTGTTCCTGCTCCGTCCCCACAGAGAGGAGGTCTGAATATTTCATAACCGATCATTTGAAGGGTTGAAAGAGCTCGCAGTGTGACTAAATATTCAGTGAACTGCTACTCACATTTTAACCTGGTGGAGTGGGATGAAAGGCGGCATTATGGACGAAAACTGGGCCGCTCCTCTTCACCTGGAGGCCTGGCCAGAATGTCCTGGTCAGATCTCCTGAAATGAGATAAATTATTCAGCAATGAATTTAAAACATCTATAATAGATGTTAATGGTGAGAGTTTCTAAACTTTCAGGGATGGGCTTCTTATGCAAACGAGCTAAGATTCAGTGATTGCTGTTAATGGTAAATGGACTCCACTTATATAGCGCTTTTCCCTGGTTTTTCACAGACACAAAGCGCTTCACATTGTTTCGTACACATTCACCCAATCACACACACATTCATACACCGATAGCAGCAGCTACCACGCAGGGTGCAAGCTAACTATCGGGAGCAATTTGGGGTTCAATGTCTTGCCCAAGGACACTTCGACATGTGGCGGGTAGGCGTGGGATCGAACCCTCGACCCTGCACTCCAGAGGCGACCTCCCTGCCCACTTTGCCACTGCCGCCCCATGATAATACACCTTAAGAATCTTGATTTATTGATCAATATAGTATCCTAACAGTTTTGGTCATCAATAAATAATTTATCAAGCAGAAATAAAAAATAAATAAAAAACAATTTCAGCATCTCAAATGAAAGGGTTTCTCCTATTGTTTGTTTTATCCCATGTAAACTGAAGGTCTTTTGGTTTAGGAGCGTTGTTCTGACAAATTTAGCAATAACAATACGCCAACTTGGGGCGCCCCGGTTGCCAACTGTTAGAGCGCAAACGATAAAGGCTAAGTCCTTTTCGCAGTGAAGTTCCTGTACTTACATAGTACTTTGGCCAAACAGCAAGAAGAAGCATTGTTTTAATATTTTTGGGTTGAATTTCTTGGTGCATTTTGCATGTTGCAGTCTCGATTCATGTTTGTTTGAATTGGAGACACCAACTGGGATGATCAAAGTCACATGAGCATCAAAAATAATGCACACAAAACCAATATCTAAATTGAACAATTTATTACCTTGGCTTGTGCCTAACCTGAGCAATAGCCTCAGCTCCTTTGCCCATATTAATTCCTATGATATACCCACCAAACCAAACAGGCTTCTTTCTAACCCAGAGACTCCAGATGTTTTCTTTAGCCATGTCATTTTCATCAAATTTGCCCCCACGGTGTCCGTCAAACTGAACCCCTGACTAGGAATAGGAAACGAATAGTCGGTTGTGCTGCAATAAAGCTTTAAAAATAGTTCAAAATGCCTGTGGAGCATCAGGCTTTGTGCGTTTCTGAAGTGTCTGCAATCCAGTCATAGTTGACTCCAGTGTAATCACCCTCGTCAAATAGAAAAAAAATCACGTTTTCTCACCATAACCATGGCTTTCTCTTTGTTGAGTGAGTCATGTATTTGAGCTTTCTCTCATTAAGTGAACATATGCGTAACTTAATTCAGGTTGACGTTGCCTATATCAGCAAATCATATTAGCTTTTATGCATTATTATGTATAATGTACCGTAATGTAGCACTTGTATAGTTTCAATATCATTACTGCCATGCAACGGTGCAGTTTAATTGATAAGAGGTAAAAGAATTTGCCAATGATGTCAATCAGCCTTTTCTATGGCACGCTGGTCCAATCATTCGTAATGAGGTTGTAAATAATTAAAAATGGGTCATAATTATAATTACATAAAAAAAGGCTAAATTATTTACTAAAACAGCTGGCCACTGAAGCTTTAAGCAAATGTTACTCAAAACAGAAGTAAAAAGCGCAATTGTTTTGGACTACTTTCAGCTGCACACTCGTTAATATACACTTTAGTGCTCTATTGAGTATTTCCAGCGGCAGGACGTTATACTGTATGTCGGACTGATTCAAAGGAAACTACACGGTGATGTAGGAACAGGTCACACAATGTTTGTTTTTAGACAATTTTGGACAACAATGAATATATATGGCATAGAGCAATTAGTTATAAGGGGCTGAACCTAGACAGTAATTAATAAGATAAATAATTGGTTTTCATATTTTCATGGGATTTGTTCACATCATCTTTCTGGTCCACTTTAAAGTGGAAGCAGTAGAATTCATGATATTGCCTGGCATAAACAGATGCAAAGTACGGCAACAGAGAACCCCTAAACTGCTGATAAAGTGGTGTTTGGGAGAAGGTAATAACAATGTTAAATGTTTTTGGTATTTTTCCACATTTAGGAAAAAGCCAAAAACAGAGGACATGTCCCTTCAGGCCAGTGATGTTCTGAACAAACCTCGAGGGTCCTCCAAAAGCTTTTTACACTCGGATAAAAGAAGCCATATGCCTACTGTATGTTTCTGGAACAAAGCAGTTGGCACAAGCTCTTATCTGGTAATCAATGTGAAGAGTCTACTCAACATAATTGGTATAGGATGTGATGATGTGTTTTTTTCCCTCTCTCCAGATTCGAGCACACACATGGTGCACTCAGCTAAGTGGAGACTGAAGAGGAGGGCATCGTTGTAGAGTATAATTTTGGCATTTGCATATGAATAACAGCGCATAATGAATTCCTCCTACTTGTTATTGTTCGAAGTGAAGCCGTACATGTGTTCCCTCTCTTAGATGGAGCCATAATGAACAATGTGGGGCTCACTGCCACTGTTTGAGATGCATCGCCATTGTGCTACGTTGACAACTGTCTTACTGTTTTCTGAGCAAATCCATTGTAAAACATTAAGGCTTATTGTATTTCATCTACCTAAAGCCATTAAATAAATATGAAAAGATTTCATACAACTTTACTGACTCTTTTGTTTTATTCACAAAAGGGTAATTGGGCCTTGGATCTTGATTCTCTCCTTGTGTACTGCAGCAGATGATAATGAATTTTTAATGTACTTTTCATTAAAAGCACACAATAAAATGAGAAACAGAGAAGAAAAATGTTGTAAACAAAAAGCCACATTAGTAAGGGCCAGTTGTACTCAGAAAAGCAAAACACCAGAGCCTGGGGACCTGGATGAAAATGTCCTATGATAAGTAACACAAGGCTGAGAGAGAGGGAGGGAGGGAGGGAAGGAGGAAGGGAGGGAGAGAGAGAGAGAGAGAGAGAGAGAGAGAGAGCAGAAGTTCCCAAAGGCTTTTTTGACTCACTCATCTGAGCGAGTCAAACATTACAGAGTGGTGATGGACGTGGATCTGGTCTCACCGGCTTTCCTCCACTTACTCTTCTTTGAATTATAGATGAAATATATTTAGTCTTCACAAAAACGGTCGTTTGGAAAATACCTTTCAGCACAGCAGAGCAGACACAAGCAAAGTGCGACGTGTTTTTCACCACACTACCGTGAAGGCTCCAGTGTGTCCAGAAAAATATCTGAAACCATCCTTCCTATGATGGAAATGGAATATAATCTTATAATCATGCCCAATTTTCGCCATTACCATTATCATTTCCCCCCATTTTTCTCATTCATTATGTCTCGCTCTTTTCTCTGACAGAAAGCTTTTTGCAGCATTTCTAGCAATTTGAAACAACACTTTTTGCTTTTAAGGTACGCCTGTGGAACATGTGTTTTATGTGTTTATACTAGGGCTGGGTATTGGCAAGGACTTCCGGATTTGATACGCATCACAATATATATATCATAATATTCAACATAGAAACTGAAAATGTAAAAACAGAGCTATAATATAAGTTGCCGTGTATGGCCTGAGTGGGCTTAATACCTCACACATTACATTATATTGATAATTAAATGGGCAAATTGAGTAACAACTATTTAAATCTAACCTTTCATTTAAATTCAAAATTCAGACATTTGAGGCAACTAGCTGTTCTGCGACATCTACAGGATTTATACATGGCATACAGCTATAGTATCTCTTAAAACCATGTGTGTATTTCTGCCTCTAACTGATCTCTAGTTCTTCCTGACATTTCCCTCCAGCCCATTCCTTTTTCCTCTCTTCTTCTGTGCATGTTTATGAGGTAGATTCATGATGGCCTTTGGGGACACGTGATATGTGCACATTTTTCACTTAAGGTGAAATATATTAAACTTGTGTGGATGCGTCTACGCTTCAGTTCCCTCCACCCCTGGGCAAATTTGCATCTAATTGCACACATTTACTTTGTATGCAATGGTGTTGCTTCTAAAATGTGCCTTGCGTTCTATCTGAAAAGACCTTCAAATGTGGTTGGATGATATGTTGAAGGAGCCTAGTTTGAAATTCAATTGCGTCCATATCGGAGGATTCCTGATACAAAAGACTGGAGTTCGCATATCATCACACACCTTTAATCAACAATCACCTTTTTACTGGCCATACCTAGGCTATATCCATAATCTTTTACTAACCCTAACCATGCCTTTCTCAGTCTAACTGCTAAAATCATAATTTCTCCATAACCTTACTGTAGTTCCCATAGATGAAAAAAAAAACATTTAGAAGTATTGCCCAATAGTAAGCACGTGTTTGACATTTACAAAATGATCCATGATATTGACGTTCTAGTCTAGACGATAAGCCTTGATTTACAAATGTATTAGATCATTTACAGCCATAATGATATTGATTGTTGTTAAGCAATTAGAGATACAACTGAACTTATGAATGGTGTGAACCGTAAATTTGTGTTGAAAAAAATGGCTGAAGGATTTCTTGTTAAAGCCAAAATACATAACGTCTCAAATGTGAGGATTTGCTACTGTCCTGTTTGGACCATACGTCGCAAAACACAAGACGTTTTATGGACTAAGCAAGAAATCAAAAACAGATAACTTGATGGCGAAAGCAATCATGTGTTACAAAGGTAAAGACTTGGTCACTACTACACATCAAAATTCACAGTTCACAAGTAAAAAAACAGCACACAGCTACAGCACTACTATTTCAAGTAACTACATTGGTCCCTTCAACCGGCCCATTGTGGTGCAGCTACTTGGCGATTGTTTGCATGTCTGGATCCCAACTCTTACCAAACAGATTGCTTTGCTGCAGCTTCTCAAGAGGCTGACTTGCTCGTATACAGAAGAGCTAGTGCATCCAAAGTTCAAGTACCTTTAGTTGGACATCGTGACCGCTGACACGTAGAGAAACATTAAGCGGTTTATTGCACCACGCGGCCCCCTCCTCTCGGCACACACACACGTCCCTCCCACACATTATGAGCCAATGTCACCTCTCTTCCATTCACAGCAGGCCATCTAAACTGATGCGGTAATGAGCTTCTGTTTGTTTGGCTACAGGCTGCCTCAGATGAGACATGATGCTGTCACTCAGATTTTCATGGCAACAGTCCCGTTGGCCCTGAATTACCATCCGAGTCTCTGAACGTCCCTTGTTTGACCAAAGGCAAGTTCTTATACTACTCCACTGCTCTCTATGGCATACAATGCCCTGGGTTTATTTCTTCTATTTATTACTGTTGTTAAACCTTTATTTACCCGGACAAGTCCAGGACATGTTTCTATTTTCACTAATGACTGTGGGGGAGGGTATGTTACACATTATTCATTTGCCAAAACCCACATCCACAAAGATTATGTGCCTTTGGCTGCTTTGTTTGGAGCAACTGTGGGGCCAAGTGCCTTGCTCACAGGCACATGAATCACCGTTTTTACATTCAACCAGACTGACTGGAGGTGTAGAGAATATAATGTGTTCGATTGAAAATTAAAGTCGCACATTTAGGTTTCCAACTGGGAAAAATGAAGGTACGTGAAGCCAGAAAAACATTTTTTTATGGCTTCTTTAAAATTAAACAGTTCATTTGTGTGATTATTTCAACAGTTCTACAAAAGTATTCTGGCACCAAGCTTCATTGCATGAACATCTAATCTTTCCACTCTGCTGCCCACACAGGTTTGCTCTAATTTAAAATGAGAGTTATGAGAGTAATGAGAGATCTCTGGAGGCACTTAACTGTTACAGTTATTACATAAACACCAGAGTGGTAAATACATAAAGGGATCAGCTAAAAGTTAAATGAGCCATATTACAATGACTAAACTTGTGTATATATAATGTGTATGTGGTTTACTGTAAAATCATTTCAGTTAGGTAATAAAACTCTAAGTTTGATCTTTTGCCAGCCATTTTCAGACTGGCATTACAACTGGGTACTCGATAATGGCTCTCTTGAGGACTAAGGGCTGGGTATAACTCAAAAATAAGTAGTTTGTACGACATTTTGTTAGAACACATTGGAAATCAAAAGTGTTCATGCCAGATCAAAGCGAGAAAACAAGGTGGTGAAAGGCCGTTAGCTAAGTAAGGGGGTGGTTTATCGATATCGTCTAAAATTAAGGGAAATGGGGAATATTTTTAGTCAGTTCACTAAAGAAGACGATCCTACTGCAAAACATGGTAGAACTGAATAGAAAATAGAGCTGGAGACAGAAGTTGAAGCCCTGGCGTCTTTCTCAACTCTACACAGCTAGCCATCACTGGTTGGACTGGGTTTGAATATCAGATCATACGTTTTTGAAAGTTGGAAAGAAATGTTGGACGAGCACTTCTGAAATGATTAAATGCTCGCTCTTTGAGTTGTAATAGAAGTGAATATTTTTGCACAGCACCAGAGTGGACTTAAAAGTTTGACACCAACAAAAATCAAAAACTATGTAATCTAAAGGCTTTTCAATCCGCCTTAAACAGCCAAGGTGTTGAGAGTCCTCAAGCAGGAACCAAACTAATCCAAACAGCTGGTCCTCCTGTTGAAAGCCGACATATTAAACATTACGTGACGTGGAGACCAAACAGCATCTGACAGAATGTGTACAGTCCAGATGTTCAAACAGGCCGGCAGCTGATACACTTCTTAAACACCACTAGAGCTGTGGTATTTCAGAGAGAGGACACGTCACTACTGATCTGCTGTAGCCGCTCTATGTCCTTGAGAGCACGACTGTGCAATGAAGCAACAAAGTGCTTTATTAGATGTCCCCCGACAGATCTGGTCTGTGGTAGAAAATCACCACCGGGTATCCATCATCGGAGGTGACTGCGTGTCAAATAAAAAAGCAGGGCTGGGTAATTTTACAGGATGAAAGTCGATACCGTCAATACAGGCAATCATCTAAGGGACGGCTATCACCTTTCCTCAATCTACTGACTGGTACATTGAGTACACTGGCACAACAGCTATAGACCGTAGGGTTTCCACCTGATCAAAAGTAAAAGGGATGGAATTGGATTTGGCACAAGAGCAGGAAGAGTGCAGTGAGATAGTTAAAGTTTTTAAAGCCACTTTCACACATGCACTGTGACTGAAATGATCTGGAGTCTACCCGGGTGAGATGTCAAGGTTTTAATTAAGGTGCAGTGTGTAATAGTGTGGTATTTAGTGGCATATTGTTGTTAGATTCTAAATTGAAACTCTCCCTCCCTTTCGAAGAATTTTTCAAAAGCTATGGTGGTCTTCAAGGAAAAGAAGCTAGTTACTAGAGATGGCATCATCCACCACTGCCTCAAGTCTTTCCACAATATCAAGTGATGAGGTGAAGGTGAATTTGTAATTCATTCTACAGTACTTATTCTTCGTCTTCCAACAGGTGCATTTCCTGCAGACACCAACAATATATAAAACACGTTAAGGTATCAAGTTTGTCAGTTCTGTGATACTGTAGAAACATGGGGGCCCTACATGGCGGCGAGCCCCGTTCCTATGTAGATATAAAAGGGCCGAAAAATATTTTTTTAAAACACAATCTTCTAAAACTCTTTCAATTGCACGGCCCAATTGAAAGAGTACGGTCACATGTAAGGCTGCAACTAACTATAATTTATGTTATAAATCAATCTGTTGAATATTTTCTTGATTATTTGATCAATTGTTGGGCTAATAAAATATGTTTAAAAAAGTGAAAATAATACTATTACGAACTTTGGAGAGACTTTAATCAGCTTAAATAATTTTCTTGAAAAGGACTCAATCAATGAACTAATTTACTTTTTGGTTTATCAATTAATTAATTGTCTAACCAGCTCTTTTCCGGCTCTAATCACAAGATTACAAATATTTCACAAATGAGAAACTCAACTCAACGGCTGCTTGAAAAATGACAAGCATGAAATAAAAAAATAGCTGCAGAAGAATTTTCTGTCAATGAACCAATCAATTAATTGTTTGAGCTACAGATCCAAACATCTTTGAATTTACACTATGAACTATTTTCTCTTGAATAACCTTAGAAAGACTGAAAAGTATGATTTAAGCCTCTAAATGATGTAACAAAATCATAGGTTTATGAAATGTTTATCTCATTTCAGTGGAGACTAAAAGTTTTAGTCTTTATCGCAGCAAAACAACATCCCTAAAAGATAGTGGGGATAAGAAGCCCAGACCTACTTTCATGTTTCCAATTTTGAGTGAGCAAAACAGGAAGAGAAAGGGAGCAAACCACCCCTTTGATTTATATTCAAATGAGAAGTATGGAGGGGAAATTGGATTTCTCTCTCATTTCAGAGAATGAATTTCCTGGTGGCACTTCGTATTGTACCATATCGTGGCGTTAATATCCAGCTTTGAGCGTCAGGACCTATTCTTCATTACAAAGACTCCGAGGAACTTGTACACCTTCTCGCCCACAGAATGTAATGACAATTTTCATTTCTATTGCAATGTTCAAACAACACCCCTGAGGCCATTTAAGACAGTTTTCACCCATTTTAATTTACACATGAAAGGGCGATAACATATCAAAGGAATTGTGCTTTAAATTCAAAAAAGCAAAACTAGTCTCTGCCTGTTGTGCCCCTTATGTCAACAAACCCAGCTAATTCTGTAGCTCAAAGCATGCCAGCCGGAGGAGGATCCTTTTGTAGGTGTAATTGGGGTTCAGAGTGTTAATACGCCGATGAAAAATTCAACGCAGTACACAACCAGTCAAATTACACTGCACTGGCTCATAGAGGGCGGGGGGGGGGGGGGGACCCTAGATCCAACACTGAATCCAGAGAGAAGCTATTCACCATTAGTGTTAAACCCTTTCTGGGCAAACTCCTTGATGTTTGAGGTTGATTCATACATGTTGTAATCCCCAGGGATATGCTCAACCTGGATACACATGGACGGGGAAGAGGGAATGCTCAGGAAAACATGTCATCCTAGGCTGCTTTAAGGACAAGGGACAACCAATTTTCTCCAATATTATTTATGACTGTTATGTTAAGTTTTGAAACATGCAAAAATAAATGGCCGTGATGAAAACGTGGTTAAATACGCATTTGGGCCAAAGCTAATGTCATAACAGTTCACATTTATTGGTTTTCATGGTCATGCAACATTTTTTAGCTTGTTTCCAGGTGCACAACAGTTAAAAAAATCGCAAATATCACAGTGAGTGATGGATCAAATCAAATTAATTTTTATATGTAACCCAGTATCACAAATAGGAGAGAAATATTTATTAAGACTAGTAACAACTGTGATCTTTTTAGTGGCATATTTTAATAAATTACACACTCAGACGAAGCTCTAGCTACTTAACAGGTAGGAATTGTAGGTGGTTGGAGTGTATGATTCCTCCGACAGTCAGCGTATGGGCAGCAACAGTAAGGTCCTGCCCAAGTGTCCATCAGTCAAGCTCTCCAAAATATCTTTGTTTTGGGACTTTTAACCTTTAAGTTGAGTCAAGAAGCCACAAACTGTGTAGCTTTATCTCTGGCACCATCTAGTGGACGTACACGAGCCCAAACCGAAGCAATGCTGCAATAATAACACATGTTCCCCCCATTATTTGTGTCTTTTTTATTGTCACACTGTTAACTATGAAGTGATTAGGTTGTTGAAAAGATGGCTCACCCAAATTGCAAAAAAATATTTGTGATTTAGCACTTGGTAGATTTTATTAGCTCAGGATTGGAGATAGTTGACAGAGATTTCTGTTGCCGAATCCCATAAAAAGGTCAAAGAAATTGTGTTTACATTACATTCACACATTACATTCAAGTGTGTGGATTAACCATAAGTACCAGGACCTTTTTTTACTCCAGAAATATGTATGATGCAATGTATTTACTTTATTCAGTCATTAGTCATCTCCATTATATTGTGGTAAATTTGAACAAATAAAACCAAAACTGTTTTCATATACAGAAGATAGATTCCTCAAAAGGTTTTTCGGTTGTTTTTTAAAATAATCATTTGGGTGAACTGTCCCTTTCAGCACAACAGCATAAGTTGTGATACATAAACAAATGTTCAACAGATGAAACAGTGAAGTTACCTTTCCTCAAAGAGACAACAAGTATGGCCAACTGTTATGTACTGCAAGTGCCACAAAACAGCTTTGGTATTTTCGATGGTTTTCTATCACAACATTCTTCATGTAACAAACAAAGTTCTTCCTTTGTTTCACTTTTGTCACTGTTTTGAATGCAAATACTGTAGATTTGACACAACTGCTAGAGCAAAAGTTTCCGAATAAATTACAATTATTTCATCACAAAAAGTTCTCAAATTCATGAGAATATTGAGGCAATCCTCTGTCCATGCTCCTTGTGTAGTCCAATGGCAATAATCCGTTTTAGTTCTTTCAGAGGGTCTCTTCGTCATAATATCCAAAAATCACACACTGATATTGTTTAACATTAAAAGCCGTGTATCTGCATTTAAGCAGTTGATCAGAGGGTTCTCCAAACAATGCGTATGGCGTGGGAGCGAGATGCATAAAAAATATTATTAACAAATATTGGAGATGTTAGGGCCAAGATCCAAAACCAATCCATCGCAAGTTCTTGAGGGGCTCTTATGTTTTGAGAGTTGTACGCAAAATACAGAGAGCAGGAAAAAGTTTTTTTTTATGTCACTCACATCCATTTGAGTCTTTTAAAACCTGGAACACATCTGCATAGCAGGTTTTTGAGCATATGGACTTCATGCTGGCTCAATCAAAAGTTTTTTTTCTTTCCCTGCATTTAGACTTGTAACAAATGTCTGTGTCTGGAAGATTGCCATTTCGATTCCCTGCAGGAGAGGGATAAGAAATAATCTCCAGGCCCTCTGCAGATGGGGGACATTTCATCGCAGCACTTCATAAGAGATGGTAACTGCTTCAGTAGAGCTGTAAACTCGGGTGTGAATGTGTGTATGTGCCGAGTAGAGGAAGTGCTTAAAGTATGATGATGCTGTTTGAAAGAGTGTGCTCAGCAAAACGTCTGACCTGATGAGCTAGTGTCACTCATTAAATACTTGGCCTTAAAAGAGATAGTTCAGTATTTTCGAAGCAGGTTGTATTAGGTACTTACTTTTATTTATTTAAGTCTCTTGAATCAGCCATGGTAACTCTAAGTTGCATAGCTGACTGGCGGAGTGATACGATGCACTGCATCGGAGCAAGTTGGCGTAGTAATATAATGGCTGAAAAATGCTTAAAAACATTTTTTTATGTAACCCTTTATATATGTTGCAAATACCTTTTTTCTGCTAGCCCTGTCTGCAACAATACAATGCTGACTTCTGTTACAGCAACGTCTCCCCAAAACTCCTTAAAGTGACTTCGCTGTTCGTCATCTCCATAAGGTGACCAACTATGCATACCTTATTCAAAAATACTGAACTTTCCCTTTAACCTACATATTTGCTAGCAATGCAAAGACTTAAGTTTCCCTACAGCTGCACACACCTGCACTTGCTCCTGGACATTGGACTGGATGGGAGTCCCAGGCTAGAAGCAGCTGTTGTTGGCTTTCAGTAGCTACTTGGAGGCAGACTCCCCATCCGGCCTCATAGTGAAGGGCTCCAGACGCTCGCTCTCCGGCAGCATGTTGTTGAGTCTCTCCATCAGCGGCAGCGTCTGGTCGATGCCCATCTGGATGCGTCGCAGGATCATGGACATCTCGTTGACCTTCTGGATCTGCTCGGCGTACTTGGCGTAGCGTTTCTGGCGCTCCTGCATTATGCTGAACAGGGTTTCCACTGACAAGTCCATCTGGGAAGTTGGAACAGTTTGGGAGGCATTAAGAGGGACAGTCTTGGACTTTTAATGAGACTTTGAATCATCTCAAAGTAAAGCAGAGGAAAATTGTTGAAAGCACTTATAGTCTAGTCAATTTATTTGTTTATAATCCTGTATCACAAATAACTATTTGCCAGCAGTACTTTGGAAATAGACATTTCACTTGTTTAATCGCTAGCTGTGGAAATAAAACCATGAACCATGTTGATATCAATTCTCTAAATTCAAAAAGGAACACAATAGTCAAAATTGTTGTTTTCAGACACTTTACATACCAAATGTGTCTCATGCTAAACTATTACCATGGTTTTCATACCTCTTTGATCCTCTTAACCAGGGCATTCTGGTCGAAGGCCACGGCCTCGGCACACTGGTGGAGGTGATCCTGGTAGCGGATGCAGAGCTGCATAACCTGGCCGGCATCCAGCCTTTCCAGAGACACACTGCTTGGTGACGTCTGGCCACTCAGCACTCCTGTGTAGAGGGAAGAGCAAAGAGCTTGGAACAGAGTAACACTTGGTCTATCTGCACTGGATTTGATTATTTCAGGAGTGTGACTAAACATGTAACTTGGCTCTTTATCCACCCTCTAACAGTGTTAGGTTTCACCAACAATAAAGTTTTACAGCAAATAATTTGGAAATGGTCTGGATGAAAATCGCATAGTATTTTTTACTCAAATCTGTCAGACATCAACACATACAGCAGGTTAATTTTTTTTTTTAAATATATAATTTTATTTATTGGAAGCATTGCAGTGTGCAGGCATTTTCTGACTTCTGCTTTCAGTTTATTTATTTTTAAAAGGAGCACAGGTCTGTCAAAAGTAAAGTTCTACTCTGTGTCTTAATAAAACATTTTCATCTAGTGCCCCAAGTCAGTGTTGGTGGTTTTATACCTTAATATGATATACCAAGGCAAACCTACTGCACTGTCTGTATTTATTACTTCTGTCTAAAAGATGACACTATAATCAACGTGGGCAGCTGGGAGACTTCAAAGTTACCTTTCAGAAGCGGCTGGAAGGTGGGTATTTCTTGAAGCTTTATGACATCTGGGTCGTTGTGGATATTTCGCATTGACTGGGTCCCCTGGGCCACAACTACAATATCGTCCATCTTTGCCTTCTGCTTCGCTGGAGACGGCACCACTGCAATGAAAACGATTAAACAAAAATCAGATAGTGCTAAGTTAAAAACCACTAGGCTGTGTGACCTATCAAAAAAATAAATTTTTACCCTCTATTATAATAAAGATTGGTGGATATTCATTATATCCAGCTACACCTTCTACAGTGAAATACATGCTTTGTCATTGGGACAGTACTTATTACGTACATATTAGCTGTATGAAGGATTGAAGAATACTGTATTATAGAATAAAATAGGCTAAATACAATCTAGGCTAAAATAAAAATAATGCAAGCTAAATAAAGTATTGCTAAAGGCATGAACTAGTGGTATAAACAGATGTATACATATATAAATATATGACCAGTTGTAACTATGAACAGATGGCATGTGCATCTAATACAGACGTGTATAATAAATAAATTAAGAATTGTGCCTATAACCAGATGTAAACATACTGGTACCACTGATATGGAATGAAACAGACACCTACTGTTACACAAAAAAGCAAACGTGGCCTTGGTTAACTCTTGCTGATAAATGCTTTAATAACAAATATTTAATGAAATCCTCCATGACAGGGGGTCTCTGACTCACCCGACGCGCTGTAGTCGGAGTGTTTGTGCTCGGCATCTCCACTCTGCTCGGCTCCCATGGTGCTACCTATGCTAACGTCTAGATACAAAGCTAGCTGTTACCTTTCGTCAACACTCTCTGGGAAAATGCTGCCAGACAATTCAAATGTCGGATTTAACACCATCCGCAGAAGCCGCACGTGACTGCAAACACACCCAGGCTGAAAACCAGACAACCATGTCCGCGTGAAACAGAAATGAGTTGCAATTTCACCAAAGAAAAGCTAGCTGAGTTAGCCGAGCATCAATCGCTACTTAAAGGTCACTCACTTAAGGACGTTCCTGAAAAGCAGAGCAGATGAGTAGACTATGCACTCAACTGCTTATAATGAGCACCGTTTAATGGTTTTAATCAATTTTAATATCAATATATCCTTGTGCAGAAACGACTCAGTGATATGACCACACTGAGGGAACACTTCCGTAAATATTGGTCACGGGGTTGGTTCATACCGCCCCCTACTGCTGATGACGTCTGAATAAATGAGTGTAGGTCTACATCTATTTCGTATTTGTTCTCGCAAATGACAAATATTAAAGGCTACTAAATTCACTTTTGTTTTTATGAAACGGACACTCAAATTATTCTGCACAAACTGTGTAGCTTCCATTACAAAAAAATATATACATTCTGTACATCAGAATCAGTTAAAGCTGCAGTTGAGTTTCAGCCATTGGGATCCCAACAGCTGTTTTCCCAACGCTCTACCTGCTGTAGCTCCTCCCTCCGAACGACAGCTATGTGCGTTCGTGTGAATTCAGTTACATTGACAGGAGACAAACACCATGTCCGATTCCGAGGTGATTAAACATTAGTAATGATAACTACATAAGTACATATTGAGCATCTACATTTTAATCGCAGACCATGTATGTTAGCTTAAAATCATTGTAAGTGTGCTGGTAGGCCTAACAAAAGTAGCTGTAACAGCCAGGCAAGATAGCAAACTAATTGTAACAGAGCGGAGGTGTGTGCGTATCTCCTACTATCTATGCTCCTGCTCTGACCGCAGCTGGGAGGGGCTGCTCGGGGCTGCTGCGCGAGGAGCGGGCTGCGTGTCAGTGCTCCCGCTGCTCGTTGAGAAGAGGTGATACTTGCTTTGGCGAAAAAAGTCACCAATAACACCAGAAAAAAGAGCTAGATTTGTCGCTTGTCGCTGCTTTGAAAAAAAAAGTCGCCAGGGGGGCTGAAAAGTCACTAAATATAGCAACAAAATCGCTTTGAGTTGGCAACACTGAGCACAGGACGAAAGCTATATAGGGCCTGCGGACGTCCTGCTGCTAGCGGCAGGCAGCCTAGGGGCAGAGGAAGGGGACGAGGTCGCGGTCGGAGAGGTCTTGATGTGATAGGGCAAGAAGACATGGCCGGTTTACTTTTTTTCGAGCTCTCTCCGTCTCCCTTTCAGCAGTTAACTTTTCAACATTCGTCTTTCCTCGTTTTTTTGCTGTCTTAGCGGTGTTAGTTGTTGGTATCCTGGGAATGGTAAATTGAGGGTTTGTTTGTGAAGACATTGCTACTCGCTGTCCGCCGTAGTAGCCTAGTACCAAACAGTAGGCTAGTGTCAGACTGCTAGGGTCGTGAACGATCACGCAACTGATGCATCAACGTCGTTGCCAAGGTCCCACAGCCAATAAGAACGGAGAATCTGACCTCGCTCTGATTGGTCAAAATTAACATGAGCGGTGGCAATTTTGGGGGGCAGCACACAGAGGCAGGGGGGAGCAAAGTGATAAAAAAATATTTTCAGACCACTTCACCTACATATAGCTGAATGGCTATTATGACAGTTTTGCCAAATATTACATTAAAAAAACTCTCAACTGCAGCTTTAACATCTGTTGCCATAAGTGTTTTTCTGTAATTGTTGTATTTTACCTAAAATAGGGACACTTATGATGCATAGAACTGTACAGCCCTTTAATTAATAAAAATATATCTGCACATTTTATATTTACTGTAAAATCTTTCAATTTAAATTCTTGACTTTGCAGTACTTGCTTTTAGCGTTTAACTGTGTTTATTTGATTATTCTTATATTATCGATTTTTATTGTTTGCACAAATATACTAAGTTAAAGTCAACGGAGAATCAATATCAAGAAATATTACACTGAAAAAAAAAACACATAGTATCTTTAACTCAGTAAAACATTTTATTTTTTACAGTCAAGCTGAAAGCATAACTTAAATAAAAAAATTCAAGTAACAATATAAAAAACAAGTCAGTAATAGACCAACATTTATAATTTTTGGATAACATGAAACATCCTGAAGATAAAAAGGAGCTACAACATTTCAGGGACGTTAACAGAGTTAAATTTGAATACTTTTTGCAAATATTTTCATATGTAGGTGAATACCTGGAGTCTTGGTCTGTTACCCCCTAGTTAACCACCATTTTTATAAAAAAACAATTTAGGAAAGTTTGAAACATTGAAATCATCATTTTCAATTAGAACCAATGATATGTCCGATGAACTTAATTGTAAACGACACACATGCAGGTGTTTCCAGGCTACACGCGTCCTTTCTTCTCCCTGTCCGACTGACTGCCATTGTCGTCGTCGACCAGAGGGTAGGGTCGCAGGTCCAGCGTTAGAATGCGGCTGAACATGTATTCATCAAGCTGTAAAACAACAGAGCAAAGCATAGTCACAATATATAGAAATCAAGAGTTCCTCCCAAATTTGCAACACATTCTAAAGGTTTGTTACCTCCGAGTAGACTCCCAGCAAAGCGTCGGCCTTGGAGAAAAACTCCTCCTTCAGGGAGATGACAATAATCTGCATGTTCTCCCTGGATTCCTCTCTGATGAAACTGGTCACCTGGATACAAACAAAACACAAATATAATCCATGAATCAATATGGTTCATAACTGAACACACACTATCATTGAAATCAAACACTAGATTTGTTTGTTTTTATTGTGCAAATAAATCAAGAATCAAAATCAAATGAAAGAATGTATGTTGCTTGAATTGGAGCCATGAAACACAAGAAAACATATGCCTAAGTACGCAATGCAAACTTCAATAGCATAAGTGTGCTACAAATGTAGGTGGCAAATATATTTTCATTATCAGATCATCTGTCATCTATTCATTTCTCCAATTTATCAATTAAAATTTAACTTTTTTTTGTCATGTGCGCAACAAGATAAGCAGTTGTTAGAAATACATTCTTTGGGTGCAGCAAGTATCTCACCTTGCCGATGTTGGTGTTGTCCAGAGCTGCGTCCACCTCGTCCAAGATGAAGAAAGGAGCAGGACGGAAGCTGAGAGGAATGAAACAAACACCGGTGTCCAAAAACAATACAGATATACGGTAAACCCAGCCAACGTGGGTCAAATGTCGAGCAAAAGCCATTACAAATGATGCAACAAGTTTTAGGCTGTGTTCGAAAAGCCATACTACTCATCCTGCTTATACTCATTTTGACATCAATTTGAGTATGTGACGGTTGTGTATGCGAGTTTGTGTAGGCGAGAAATGCCCTGATGGGTACTAACTTCCGGGAAGATTTTGTGTATAGATCGATAGGTTACTTTTCCTACTCAACCAACCCACAGTGCATTGCGTCTTTTCAAACGGCATGGAAGTTTTTTTTTTCAATTCTTTATTGCTTCTTTATACTTCAGTGTAAAAGGTCTGACGAACCTCGCATACACAATCGATCGTTAAGTAGACAGTATGGAGTATATACATGTTGAGTATGTAGGAGGGAGGACGTAAGTAGGACTTTTCGAACACAGCCTTAGATTATGTTGGACAAATGTCTCAATAGGAAATAAGTAAAAACAACAAGTCTTCAGTATAAGAAGTAATATTAGTTTCAGTACAAAATAAAATAAGAGAAAGCAGCGACGATGGATGAGGTTCAAGTCTCTTAAGATTGAGCATTGATTATGTTAAAGACGAGAGGAACAACAGGTTCTCCATACTACATAGCTTTTACTTTTCTAGTTCATTCATCAGTTTAAAAACTCATTACAATCCAAGCACCCCCAGACAACTGTTATTCCCCCAAGGAAAAAATGTATGTTTCATTTTAACAGCTGTGTTGTTACGACAGCTAGTCCTTATCTTTATTTAGGAGTTTTGTTTGTATTGCTGTAGGGAGGGAATTATCCTGCTGTCGAGCTCAATAAATGTCTAGAAAACAGACAATATAGTGCAAACATTTTGAGAGACAGGATGGTGGTTTGTCAAACCTGTCATTAAATATGCATCACAATGTTTATTCTCCTTGTTATCTGGTGCTATTATATATACATGCACAATGTTATTATCTTCAGTCATCATTTATCTTATTGTCTTATTTTTCCAGTTTCCCTCTATTATAATGTGATGTATAGTGATCTAATAGTTGGATTGTGAGCTCAGTCTAACCTGTGGATGGCGAACACCAGGGCCAGGGCAGCGATGGCCTTCTCTCCCCCAGACAGATTGTCCATGGACATGAAGCGTTTCCCCGGAGCCACGCAGTTGTAGTTGATGCCGCCGAGGTACGGCTCGTCTGGATTCTCTGCACTCAAAATGGCCTGAAGCACAGATAGTCTGTTTTAGTATCATTCATCTTGATATTTTTGTAAGAATTCTACAATGAGAACAAGCTGGGTTTCTATAGGTTTTCAACATTACTTTTTTGGTACGTTTTTTAAGACCATAATTAGATTTGAAGACCATTAAAAGACCTATTGCACGTCCATACTGGTAAAAAAAAAAAAAAAAAGGGTCCCAAATTTAAACATTAAATTCTATCTTTATTGTTGGTTTTGTGATAGCATGATGAATACACTTTTTTCTATTTTATACATACTATTGTGAATGTGTTTCTGTGGCTCTGTTGCTTTACCTGGGCGCTGTTGTTCCTGCATATTTTCTTATAGATCTGATCAATTACAACGGACACGTGTTCAAAGCACTTGCTGAAGAGGTGGAAGCGCTGGGCTTTGACTTGCTCGAACTCCTGACTGCATTTCCTGGCTGCTCTGGTGCTAGCCTCAAAGGCTGAGTGAAGGAAAGGAAACCATGTTGAATAAAGAATCAAGGTCTGGTCTTCAGTTAGCATATTACAACTTAGCATTATTACAACATCCCAAGTAGGAATGAAATGCTGGGGAATTTCAACATTAACAGCTTGGGAGAATACTTTGCATATCCGTTTCGTGAGCATATCCAGAAATAGATAGTAGACTCCCGCACACTGTCTAGCTTGCAAAAAACATTTTTATTTCCTGCAATGTGTTTCGGGGCTATAAAGGTTTGCCTGATGAAGTTCTAGCACCGAAAAAAGTTAGTGTTTTGGATTCTACTTTCTTTTTTAACATTGACTGTGATTGTTTTAGACACTGTTGAACAACACATACCTTCTGTCACTCCTTGTAACTTGTCTTTCATCTCCCTCATCTTCTCCAGAGCTTTCAGGTTGGGGGCCGTGGTGCGATGCAGCACTCCCTCTATGGAGGACACAGACTCCTTCAGCGTATCAAAGTACGCCTCAAACTCCTCCTCTGCCTTCAGACGCTGTACACACACACACACACACACACACACACACACACAAACTAGGATATAAATAAAGAGCACTAAGGGAAATTGAGTGCAATGATGTTGTTTGAAGTCTCACCCTGAAGTCTGCCGGCAGGCTAGAGTAGTCGATGACGAGCTGTGCCTCTCTCTCATAGATGTCCACCGTGGCTGAAGTGCTTTCAGATTCTGTGTCCAGCTGCACAGACCAGAACAATACGTCACTAAGTAAGACTGATACTAAAAGTGCTTCAATTTGTTTTCATTACTTCTTCAGTTTCTAAGTGTTTGCAGTCTTCATTACTTTAACAAGGTACCCCCAGGGATCTCCAAGTATAATGTAAGACTTTTTAATACCTTTTTAATACTACTTAAAATGAAATTTAATGCAAACTCATTTTGAGAATATTAAATTCTATGTGTTTTTAATGATTTTAAGACCCCGTAGGTTTCCTTTTTTATAATGTTTAATGATCCTTTATTTCATAATGTAATAATATGAGCTCAAATTAATATCTATACTGGTACTTCTGCAAAAGTGTGCAGGGCTGTTGTATGAATGTATAATTCAGAAGAGGCAAAGAGCAGACACTTTTCAAACAATTCTGCTCTTCCTTCTTCTCCTACCTGCACTTCACTGATTTCATTCAGGTTGCCAGACAGCAGAATGATGGGCAGACTCTGGATCTTGCAGCCCAGCAGCAGGTTGTGTCTGGCCATGCGTTTCTGCTCCAAAGCCGTCTCAGCAGACATCACCTCCCGCTGCAGCTTCACCAACTCTCTGACAGAAAGATAGACGGATATAAATGTCCATTCAAAGATTCACACTTACTTCTGTTGTATGTTATCATTTTGGCCATGAAAAATCTAGACATTCTTAGATACAGATTTTGTTAAGGGTTAGTTAATGGAGTTCCAAAAATGAATATAAAATAAGTAAATCAAACAGCAAAAATGCATCACATTGCAGGGGCAACATCCTATAGAAATGCTGTTTCCTCTTAGCCTGTAAATCCAGACCCTGATATCTTGAACGATAGAGGGTCTGGCCACGATCAATAGTAATTTCCAACTCAAGGAGCGGCTCCTACACGTGCATTTCAAATGCCACTGCACGCAGTTGGATAGCACTACAACCAATCAGAGCGATGCACAAGGTGACGTATTAAGCCTCGTTCGTTTAGCGAACAGCTGTTAAACTGTTAAATTAAACTTTTGCCGTGGTCGGGCGGCAAAACAGAACATTCCGCTTACTTGCTAATGAAAGATTTGAGTGCCGTCTTCCAAATCGTAAAGGGTCGAGGCCAAAGCAGTCTCAAACTCACACAACATATCCGCAGCCATCTTTGATGTTTACTATCACGGCTTTGACGTCGCATGCACGTCACTGTCGTCATCCGGTTACGTCCGCCCCAGAGCACCATACAAAGGGCTCTGGCGCGCCCATATTAGATAGAACCAATTGAAACGTGAGCCAGGATTTCTGGACTTTCTGAAAAAGCTTCAATGGAGAGTGTCCAGACCAACAGGCGCAGCAAATTTAATTTGCCAGCGCCTAGTGGCAGGTCTGGGAATGCCAGACTAGTTTCCTCTCACTTTAAGGTCAAAATGTAAAAAAAAAAAGAAAAGAAATTGGGGAAACCCTATGAACAGCAGCAGTGGTTCCAGTAATAATGGCATCGCAGCTCAGTAACAGTGACGATTGCACTGGATTATAAGTGATAGTGTTACTTGTTGACTTCTTGGAGTTTCTGTGTTTTCTGGTCCAGCTCGGCTTTGGCAGCGGCCACTTGGCTCTTCTTACAAAGCAGCTGGTTCTTCAGATCCAGCAGTTTGTTCTGACCTTCCTCCACAGCCACCAGCATATTCTCCTCATCCTGATAGAAAATGGAAAAAAATCAGGCCCGAAAAACTCTAACTTAAAGGTTTAATTGTGTCCAGAAATAGCTATATGAACAGACTTATTCTTAAATTATTTTTGGAAGAAATCCAGTAAGGTGGATACTAGTTAATTAATAACTGTCGACACCTTTTACTGCCTATATTACAGGAGGCAGTTTGACGGCAGTGAGCTATACAGTATTAGCAACAACACAGAATGTAGCATGAGGTGATGTACCTTCCTCTGCTCGGCCACAAGTTTCTCTTCCTTGTTGATGGTTTCCTCCATTTTGCGAAGCTTCTTTTTCTGCTGCTCCAGTTGGTCTTGTTCGTACTCCCGCTGTGCCTTCAGACGAGTGCACTGACTCTCAAACTCCAGTCTGAAAAGAGAAGCATATAAAAGTGTTTATGCTGTATTACGTCTTATAAATGTAGTAAAACATGTTCAGACAATTTTTATAGCACCTAACAATCTTTGCCTCCTTTTATTTAACATCTGTTATAGACATGTGTTGATAAGAGTCATACTGTGATTGTATAAATAATTTTTAATGTATTTTTAAAACTGAAATAATGCAGAAGTACTTTTTATTGAAAGTAAAGGTTTATGACTTGATATGATAATGAAGATACTGGTGGGTTGATGTCGTACCGCTTCTTGTCGAGATCAGTCTGATGCTTCAGGTTCTCCTGCTCGTACTCTCTGATGTTGTCCACACCGATCTCAGCACAGAAGTCAGAAAACACCTCGTCCTCCATCTTAATGCACAGAAAATATTGAAATAGGAATTTACCCTCAGCATGAAAGTCAACATTGCAGCCAAAGCCAGGATGTGCAAACAGGTTACCGACAGATCAACAGCATTACCTTATCGATCTTGTCTCTCATCCTCTTCATCTCTTCATCTTTTGCCTCCACGCTCTCCTGCTGCATCTGGATCTGAGAGTCCAGGTTTGCTAACTCACTCTCCATACGGGAAATCTCCTGATAACAATCAACAAGAAAAGACAAGACAGAGTAAGTACCTTGAAAACTGTCAAATATACTGTATACGTCTAATACGCTTTGGGATTTCAGTGATAGTGATACAGGGGCTCTGATTAACATGTATACATACAGTAGAGCCATGTCAAAGAACCAACACTCAATTATGACATTACATGTTAGAAAGTCAAAGTGCTGTGGTCCTACCGCATGGCATTTATGGATATCTTTCTTGCGAATGTTTTCCAGCTCAGTTTTGGAGTATTTGAGGCGAGTCTGAGCTCCCTGAGCCTGAGCGACAGTCTGTTTCAGGTCAGCCTCCTTTCGCTTCAGCTTCATCAAATCCTGTCAAAGGACCAAAATCAGAGTAAAGGTTTATTTTGAATAATTGATTCACTCTTAACATTTTATTTCAGCCCATATTTGTGTCTCTTTCTTAACTAAATGACCCTACAATAAACATACATTATGTTCATTACATGTGTGTTCAATACTCTAGCAAAAAATAATTTTTTTTTTTGTAGAAAATTCACAAAATGAATTGAAGACTTGAAAGACCTGAAGTTTACATGCCTGATTCCAAAATATTAAAAATGTTGTGCGTTGACTTACTCGCAACTCTGCTGTCAGCTTTTCCTTGCGTTCCTTCATCTTCAGCATTTCTTTGTTGTCCCAGCAGCGAGCTTTGAACTGCAGGTCACTGGAGCCTCCAGAGATGATACCTGACTTTGCAAACAGCGTCCCGTCCAGAGATACTGTCTACAGAAAACACATCTGATTACATAACCTGTTTGGTCCACAAGATTTATAGTGTTTCCTGGAATTTTACCCAAAATTATGGAAATGTATTTAGGTGAGTGAGGGCCTAAGTTTTACTTTAATTAAACAAAAACTTTTAGTAAACTATGCAAAACACTTTTCTCTCTCAACCGCATCTCTTTATAATTTGAAAATTTAGTCGTAATTTTGTATTTTCAATATGTATTTTGTATTTTGTAATTGTCTGGTAAAGCAAACGGAGCTGGCACTCAAAGATGGTAAAACAGCCCCTAAAAACCTGATTTGCAATGCAGCAGTATGACTGAATGATCCTGAATCCAATGTCTGTGGCCAAAGGGCAAAGCTTACCTTAAGGCGCTCCCGCCCGTCGAAGGCCACACTCTTTGCTTCCTTAAGGGTGTCACACACCAAGGCATTGCCACAAACAAACTGCACCACTTTCCTCAGCTGTGCGGCACCTGTGGAATTGTTAACCTGAACCACATCGACCAACATCTTGGCACCGGGTATCTCCCTCAGTCGCTCATTCAGGGGTTTCACCTGGGAACATAATAGTGACAGTTAGCAATGCCACCTAACATGCACGTGTGTGATAATCTGATGAAGAAACGATGGAGTGGACTGAAAAACATAGAAAACGTATCGTATTTTCTATATTCTACCATCTAAAGACAATTCCATCACCTTTCCTATGCAAACAACCAAAACAAATAGAAATTCACAACTTGCTTTAGTTTTAACTTACATCCAAGTAGTCGATGGGCAGTAGGGTCTCAGGTTCGGCTCGCTCCTCCTTGATAAAAGCGATGCAGTCCCGGGCCACTTTCTCTGAGGAAACTACAATGGCGTTCATGTTGCGGCCAAACACCTTGGTGACACACAGCTGGTACTTTTTATGGATGGGGCTGCACAAGTCAGACAGACGACCGTACTGCAACAGAAAAATGAGGCAAGGGAGTTTTAAAAATGATCGTGTGATGAAGTTCTAACTGATAAATGACCATGTTATAGTTAAAGTTTATTTGACGGATGCTTGAAGGAAAAAAATGCCACTGGATTTGTAGGGATGACTTGTGGGGATTTATCGTCATCTTCACGGAAACTAAGTTTAGCATGGGAGGTGTTTTCTATCACGGAGTTGAATGATGTTACTGTCAGGACTGTGCACTGTGGTTCTCTCCAAGGTGTTGATCCTGCTGCTGAGAGCAAGAAAACTTCCAACCAATAACTTATCTTGTCTAATTATTAACTTCACCTGTTTCCTAAAAATATCTTTACACCCTCTTGGTGTTTCCTGGTTGCTAAGTGTTGAGCTAGCGTTTCATGTGTGCATATGCCAGAGAAGTATTATCTTAAAGAACATTTAACTAAACATTCATAGTAATTTAAAATATAAATCCTTTAAAACAATTTTTTCTGACTTTCTTATCCATCTAATTGTGTTGTTTTTTTGTAAAGTCGTGTAGCATGGTTGGGTATACTGTATTTGTTTTGCCATGACAATACGTTCCTGAAACACATCTTCAGTCTCCTTACCTCGGGTCTTTATAGCATTCTTACAGTCCACTGGTTGTGTCTCTTACCACAGTGTCAGGGTAAAGTCTGCGTAGCTTCTCCAGCAGCTCTTTGCGCTGCAGCTGTCGTCTGCTCTCCAGGCTCTCCAGACGAGCGTTCCCCAGCTCCTCCAGCAGCTGGCCCAGCTCCGCGTTCACCTCCTCGCTGCGCTGTCGGCCCTGCCGCAGCTCCGCACTGAGGCTCTCCTCAAGCTGACGGTACTCTTCAAGGGACGTTCTGAAACACACAGTTATGTTCTGTTCAGTTTCTCACACTCATTTTAAAGAATAGAATTAGCCACTGATAAATAACAATATAGTTTAAACAACAGCTCTCTGACAGTAAGGGACTGGCAGGCTTCCCCCCCCCCCTGTCTGGCATTGCTTTGGACAGTTAAGTTAAGTTGCTTTATTTAGTCATTTATCAGTTACAGTTATGTGATATAAGTGTGCACGTGACATACATGCAGGTCTTGGTGTAATCCTCTAGCTTCTCGGCTCTTCGTGTCAAATCTTCCAGCTGACTCTGGTTGTTCTTGATGCCAGCCTACAACAGTTGATATATTTGTATTTTGTGTTGTATTTTATGTAATCAATCAGTCAAACTTTATTTATATGGCACTTTTCTTACACTGCAATGAAAAACTGTGGTTAACAAAATAAAATTATAAATAAAAGTTTCCCTCAGGACTTGTTTTGATACACCAAAAAGAGCTAAACGAGATATAATATTGGACTCAAGTATCAAGTGGAATGCATGATTATTAGATACAGTTTGTGTCTTTCAGCATCAGCTCAGCAATGGTATTTAAAGCCACTACGAGTAACATTGCACGTTGGCGGCCCCTTTGGACAAAAGCGGTAGTATTTTTACGACGCCCGCTGTCGCAAAGCTGTTTTCTAGCTCGTGCCAGACGTGCAAGTGTGAACTGAGAAGGGCGCAATATAGTGCCTGTCCGTGTGTTGAAAGTGTGAGGACTTTTTTCGGCTCCGTGAGAGTGGATTTGACACTGCATCAACTAATGCCAGTCAGTGCTACACACACCTGATTGCAATGAGTTGATGCAGCAGTGTCACCTAACTACTCTCTCTCACGGAGCTGAAAGACGTGTCCTCACCATAGATAGTAAGGTCCTCACAGAAAGCGAATGAACGAGAGACGGCAGTTAGTATGGATCACGATGAGGTAATGTGTTTGTGTTGTTGATGTAAATAATGACTATTTCAGATAATGGTTATCTGATGATGGTGAAGCAAAGCAAACTTTGTGTTAGTACCAACCGCTCATTCATTTAGGAGTAAACACTGCAGTCTATTTCGCTCTCGTGAAATTGTGTACACGTTGCTTGGCAACGCCCTCGTCCCGCCCGTAGCCTATATCACTCTCCCTTTTAGCTTTTCTTCATTTCTTTGATGGTTCAGCCCCGTTATCAGTCATTATGACGACAAACAACTGTCTCAAACAAGGCTCCCGCTCCCCTTCCCTCTGAAATCGCGTTGCTGAGCCACACTGAAATCTGCGACCAATACGGATATGTGACCATAGAGCCTGCACGCGCGAACCGAAAATCGGACTGGGTGTGCGACCAGACCAAACGCAGTAATAAAAACTATATAAAAACGTCTTTCTTTGCACTGATGGTCTCGTTTGCTGTTAAAGGTAATTTATGATTATGAGAGGAAACATGAGGCTGTTTAAAAGATATTTAAATGTTACTCGGAGCTGCTTAAACATAATGAAATTGAGGTGGAAGGAAAATGTGCCAGTGACAGTACCTCCACTTCCTTCTTTCTGCGCAGGTCGAAAGCCATCTTCTCGTAGTCGGCTTTCACCTCCCACTGCAGTTTCTCTGCCTGCTGGCTGTAGACAGCACCCTGCTTCCGGGCCAGCTCCTTCAACTCTTTGTATCGCTCAAGCTGGAGCAGAAATACATGCAAACACAGTGAGGGACGTTTATTGAGATCCACAAGATGGCCCCACTGCCGCCTGTTGTGGATGTCTGTTTTGACCTTCTAATACAATTACTGGTAAGAGATTGACTAGCAACAGAGCTAACGTTAGCATTCTCGCCACTGTTGCCTGGTGCTAGATTCATGTTGGCTGCGTTTAAAAGACGAGTATGTTATCGCCTGCTTTTCAGACGGCTATGTGTTTGTGTGTGTCAGGAGCGAAGCCCAGCCCTTAGCAAAACGGAGCAGAGAGAATGCCTGCGCATAGACACTGAAACATTTACATAAAGTAGACCAACAACGTTCGAAAGGAGTTGTTGTTTGACACACTCTCACCTGATCCTCGTCCAGGTCAATGTCTCTCCCGCGGGACGCCTTCTTGTCCCGCGCCTGCTGCTTCTCGTAGCTCTTCCAGGTCCGCTCCAGTTCAGCGATCTCCTGCCGTCCGTCTGCCAGCTCCTGCTGCTTGACAGCCATCAGCTTCTGACTCTTCCTCAGAGCCTCGCGGAGCTCCTCAGCCTTCTTGGTGTGATGGGACGTGTTCACTTTGGCTTTGATGTACTGAGAGCGACTCTGGGACAGGAGGTGATCCTGGGCACTGAGTGACAGAGTGAGAAAAGACCTGGGTTACTAATACTAGTAATGGAAGACTTTCTGGCACACACCACCTGTTTATTTACACACTGTATGCCAGTTCAACTACAGATAAATAGAAGCTATGATCTGAGCCTTGACTTTAAACATCTTTAGATGGAGAAACAAAAGGGAGCAATAAAATAAGTTCTTGTGGCTCCATTAGCTAATGTCTAATTGATGGGTTTACACTTTTTCACTGTTATCATTTTAATATCATACTCATATGAATACGAAAATATACCGTCCCACATTTTGCTAAAACTTAACCCAAAATGTAAATCCACACACAAACACACCGGATCTCCTTATCTACGTGCTGCTGCTCCCTGGTGAAGCGTCCATGTTCCTTCTTGTAGGCTTTGACTGTCTGCTCGGCGTCGTCCAGTTTCTCCTTCTTGGCTGCTGCGGCCTGCTGCTTCCCCTTCAGGGTGTCACTGAGGACGCTGATGCTCCGCTCGTTATGGTAGAGCTCAGCCAGGTTCATCTGCAGGCGCGTCTGGTGAAGGTCGTCCACCAGCGTCTGGTACTTCTGGGCCTGGACAAGTGGGAAGTGGGCACTTATATATCAGTCATTTAGTACACTACACACTTATTTCTGCTGCTCTCTCCTACATCATAAGATACATTAGCCCAGAATAAAGCCAGGCATTAAAGGTACAACGAGTAAGTCGGCACG
The DNA here is from genome assembly GCF_949987685.1 of Ammodytes marinus. NCBI lineage: Eukaryota > Metazoa > Chordata > Actinopteri > Uranoscopiformes > Ammodytidae > Ammodytes > Ammodytes marinus. Next base: position 5,620,967 of record NC_137234.1, read on the forward strand.
TTGGCGACACCTTTGAACAAAAGCGGTAGTATTTTTACGACGCCAGCTGTCGTGAAGCTGTTTTCTAGCTCGTGCAGGGCCTCAAGATTCAAATAATCAGGAAGCAATATAGTGCGTGTCCGTGTGTTGAAAGTGTGAGGGCATCGGACTCTTTTCGGCTCGGTGAGAGTGGTTAGTGACACAGCATCAACTACACCTGACCTGATTGCAATGAGTTGATCCATTGTCACCTCTCACGGAGCTGAACGAGTATGTGTCCCCAGTCCCCACACAAAGCGAATGAACGAGAGACGGCAGTTAGTTATGGATCACGATGAGGTAATGTGTTTATGTTGTTGTAAATAATGACTATTTCAGATGAATAATGGTCATCTGATGATGCTGGTGAGGCAAAGTAAACTTTGTTTTAGTAGGCTACCGCTCATTCATTTAGGAGTAAACACTGCAGTCTAGGTTCGCTGCGTGAAATTGTGTATACGTTGCTTGGCAACGCCCTCCCGCCCGCCTATCACTCTCCCTTTGAGCTTTTCTTCATTGCATTTTATTTTTTTTTCTTTGATGGTTCAGCCCCGTTATCAGTCATTATGACGACAAATAACTGTCTCAAACAAGGCTCCCGCTCCCCTTCTAGGATGACCAGATCGCATTTCCATTACTTTTCACACGTCCCGCAAATTGAGACGTTGTCCCGCATTGTTATTGAAAGTGAGCCCCCCTTTTTAAATGCGTGTTTTATAATCTGGCATTTATCCGATAGCTGTCAGGAGACAGCAGTCTCCGTTTGTCTGTGTGTGTGTTTGTCTGTGTGTGTGTATCGGGCTGCTGGGCTCAGTGGCTCTGTGAAGGTGCTGCCTGCAGTGCTTCAACGTTCACTTTCCTGTTACTTCAAAATAAAAGCCAACTCACGTTTGTCAAGTGAAATGCTAATGTGAAGCCAGTGAAATGCTTTTAATGTGAAGCCGCAGCCTTAATGCTCTATTTGTTTAACAGTAGCTAACTTAACTGCTGCACGCTGATCTAAAGATAGTGTTTTTTTAATTTAGAAAGCCGTGTCTCTGGCATTACCGGTGGTGACACGAGTTTATTTTGCTAAAAAAACGGCACTTTGTCCCGCACAAACGTAGTCTTTGTCCCACATCTGGTGAATTGGGATCTGGTCTCCCGCTCCCCTTCCCTCACCTGGAGTGATAGGCTTTTCAATTCACGTTCCTGCGCCACACTGAAATCTGCGACCAATACGGATATGTGACCATAGAGCATGCACGCGTGAACCGAAAATCGGACTGGGTGTACGACCAGATCAAATGCAGTAATAAAAACTATATAAAAACGTCTTTCTTTGCACTGATGGTCTCGTTTGCTGTTAAAGGTAATTTATGATTATCAGAGGAAAAATTAGGCTGTTTAAAAGATATTTAAATGTTACTCGTTGCCGCTTTAAGCCTCATTAAAGGAAATTAAAAACAAAAAGAGCAGATTTGTGGCTGTAAGTCTTTGCCATTATGAGAGCTGACACACAATCAAATATATAGAATATAATATAATGCATTATGTATGTACTACTTATGACCAATAACGCTGCGTGATCTATCATACTCGCCTGAGAAATACAGCCAAGAACTCAGGACAGAAGGGATTTATATCCATCATAATGTGCTACTTTACAGTCACATTGCATCACCTGTGTTCGCCACCTGCGTGCCTGGGGTGCAGTCCAAACCTCCCCAGCATTTTATCACAAATAAAGCCATAGCTCCATCAGAATCATGGCTTATCCAGATCAAAATGCAATCTGAGCATAGTTTAACCTCTTAAGCTCTAGCCTATTTTTTAGGTTTCTGCTCGAAAATGACATACCCAAAATGAATAGAGTATATCTCTGCATCTACAAGGTCTATTTGAATAATTGTGGTGTCATTATGAAGGGAACACTTGTGAAATGTGTTCAGATGTGTAAGTATCAGTATTTATGTCACTGGCTCAGAGTCAATTAAGTTTGCACACAAGCATAAATGACTGATTTCATTTCCGCCTAAAAAAAATCACACTTTTACAATGAATATCTCTTTGAAATGATGCTGATGGGGCTAAAACTCTACATCTAAGCATAGCACAAGGTGTTACCATTATCCCTGCAAAGTTTGATCCTCATAAAGTGAAGCAGAGCAGAATTACAGAGGTTTTAGTACAGACTAGTCAGGCGGACTCTCCAAAATGGTCATTTTGGCACACTTTGGCACTAGCTGTGCCATTTGAAGTTTTTGATGTACTGAACTATATTTTTCACTTTTATGTCATTATCTGTGATCATCACATACATTTTCAAGAGTTTTTGACTTTTTTTTTGATTTTTGATTTTTTTTTTGCATAACCAACCTAAACTATATACAATTTTCAAAGAACCATAAAAAGCAACTGAAGTTTGAATCAAAATGAAACATATTTATTTATCAACAATAATAAACAAACTGTAAAAAAATAAATCACACAAAACTATTTACACTGACTGTGAAGTCCAAATAAAAACAATATATCAACAATAAGTCCAAACTAAAAACAGCCCCTCCTGAGTCTCCTTTTCCTCTCTACTTGTTGTCGTGCCAGAGCTGGAAACAGTTCTTTTTTGCAGTGAGACAGTGGTACCTGACATTTCCTGCAATACATGGATGTCTTCACCCTCGGGATCCCAGCAGATGGGCATGCGTGGGGGTAGAGGCAAGCGGTGGAGTAACTTCCTAGCTGCATCTGAGAAGGCAATGGCTCTGTCTGGGAAGATGAAGCTGCTCATCATCACTGCAACACCAATTGTGGAAGGAAACAAATATTATTTAGTGGCCTTATTTTGAAAGTGTAATACATTCACAATATATTCACAAAAGCTATCACAATAGATGTGTGATAATAACAATCTTGGAAGTAAAACACACACACAATACATGCATTCACATAAGCAATAGACATGTGATAATAATAATCTTGGAAGTAAACACAACATAAAAAACACACTCCCTCCCTCCCTGCCTGCCTCTCTCACACACACACACACACACACACACACACACACACACACACACACACACACACACACACACACACACACACACACACACACACACACACACACACACACACACACACACACACACACACACACACACACACACACACACACACACACACACACACACACACACACGCATTTATCTAGCATAAAACTGATATTATATACATTATATACTGGTATATATGAACATCTCTTTGGGATGTCTCTCTAGTAACTAATTAATTGAATTGTACCTTTCCATAGGTGGCATGTTGTCACTGTCGCTGCCGAGGTCTCTGTCGTCTGAGCTGGAGTCCCGTGCAGAAAGTTCGTCAGCATTCTCAACAGTTATCATTTCGATCAACTTATCCATACTGCACTTGGTTCGGCGATGTTCTGCCATTTTTGATAATAAATGACCAAAAAACAACGACAAACTATCTCAAAACTCCTCAGTACTCCTCAGTATCCGTCTCACACCGTGCGCTCTGCGCACTCTGCGTAAACATGGCTACTGTTGCATGTAGCCTAAGATGGATACGCAGACCCATAACTCAGCCAATGATTGTTCGTTTCGGATGATTGACACCTTGTTTTAACCGTAAGAGCCAATAGATTTTAGGGGAGGTATCGAAATGTGTGCCAGACACATGATTGGCTAGCAGTAAGAAAGCAAAATGGTACCCGCGGTAAACCTTCTATGATGCATGGTGAACTAACGAGACTCCTTGAAAGTGAAAAATATGTCAGATTCACTTGGAAATGGTTGGAAACGAAAGGGGACATGTTGGATTTACTATAACAGGAGTTTTTTGCTCTAAAGTACAACTTTTCATCAAAATATCGCAAAGGTAAGAGCGAATTTATGTTGGTCTCTGTAAGTAAGTGATTGTTTACCTTTGTATTCTTTGGTCGCTGGTTCACTGAGTTTTTATCGTAGGGACATGACAGTGGTACTGTTGAACTCGTTATGGTCTTAGCTTTCATTGGAGATGATATTTGTGTGTATACAATGAAGTATCGGAGCGGTAGCAATGGAAATGTGGAGAGAGGGTTGACTTTCTGACGCTATTCGGATTTTGATATTTGATCATTAATATGCTTGGTGTTTGAGTTGTGTTTGGTGTGTGTAAAAATTACTTATATGTGCTTGTAGCTGAGTTTCTCATGTTTAATTCGATGTGCAGTATGACTATTTCTACATTGTTATGGAAGTGTTGTATGCCTTTTGCTGCGAGAGTGATCACAAAGTCCCCTAAATAGGGGACCCTAGAGTCTAAGAGGTTAAGTTTACAGTAAATGTGCCTTTCCCAAAACGCATGTCAGATCTTCCTTCCTACCACACCTTTCTGATGCCTGAAATGTATAGGATAAACAGGAGACTGTTGCTGTGTGTGGACAGAAATATTGCATTCCTCTCTTAGCGTGACTTTACCTCCATTTTTTCCTGCGACACTTGTTTCCTCTCAACAGTGGCCGTCTTCTTCTTGGTAAAGTGAAACTGCGTGTCGTCTTTGGCCTTGAGCAGAGCCTCTTTCTTCTTGTTATAGTCTGCAGCATGTTCTTTGGACTGACTGATGACCTCGAACATCTTGGTCCTCTCCTTTGGGTCCTTCAAAGCTATGGACTCCACTGCCCCCTGGTGTGGAGAATGATGAGGAACAGAGTGGTTTGTAACGGCATGATGATCACTTGACATTTTAAAGGCCAAAGAGTGCACTGCAGTAAGTCCTTACATAACTCTGTTACAGAAATATTATCAATGTAGACAATAATTGCATTTAAGATTGATAAGGTTGCTATCGATATGACCAAAAATTTAAAAATGTAATTTCAAATTCGAGAGTGACATGTCAATTCTCCAACAAACAATACATATGATAGGATAAGATAGGATAACATAATTTAACATGAATCTGATAAGATAATAAAAGAACTATGTGTATGACGGTGTTTACCTGGAAGACCAGACAGTTTCGAGCCTTTGTCACTATGCCGATCTTCTGAAGCTCCTCCAGGTATTTGCCCAGAGTGACATGTGTACCATTGATGCGATACTCGGAGTTGTCACCTAAAAATACATTGATTGACAGCTATAAAAACAGATCAAAATTTTAAGATACATTTTACAATAATCCAAACTGAAGAACAAAAAGAAATACGACAACAATTACTTTGGGCAATTAATGAGTGAATTAGTAAATTTTGCCCAAATGTTAATTGCAATCTGTCTGTCTAAAGTTTCATGCAAGAGGTATGTGTAGAGAATTTACAAAATAGATGCTAGCAATTATTTTGAGGTTTTAAATGGCAACATAAGAAAAAAAATCAGAAAATCCTACTTACCCTGTGTGAGCATTTTAATAAATTTGAATGGCCTGTAAGAACCATGTAATAGCCATGTTTATGGTAGTACTGGAGGTAAAAGAGGGTGCAGGCAGGAAGGCTTTATTTATCCTTTTCTGTCCTCAATTGAAACCCTTCTGCTTGACAATTTATAACCAATTAACTATAAAACTATATAAAACACGTACTTACTAAATTGGGAAAGCTAAACTCACTACACTGACCTATGATGCTCCTGCAGAAGAGGGTTTCGTGATCGTGGTCGTCGCAGTACCGCATGGAGACGCGCGCGGTTTCGCTGACAGGCTGGTCGATGTGGGCTCCATGGATCAGGTCGCGGAGGTGCTTCACCCGGAGGGAGGCAGCCCGCTCACCCATAACGAAGCTCAGGGCGTCCATCACATTGGACTTCCCTGGTGTGATTGGACATTTTCAGCATGTATCGGAATTACTCCTTTCTTCAAAGTTTGCTTTGAAGAAAATTTTAAGAGAGCTGACATAAATTTAAGGGGCGGCAGCCATTATTATAATGTAATTTTTTTTTGTGTTAACAGATTAACACATGAGATAACCATATACTGTGGAGATATCTTTATTTTCAACCTTTAACACATAATAATTGACACGTTATGGTTTAAATGTACTTGAAAAGTATAGGTAGTGAGTTATGCATCATTCATCTTATGAAAAATGTGTGACATGTATAACAAAAAAGATGAACGAAAGAATAGAATACTTCTCCTAACTTGCTTAATAATTATTTACCCAACTAGGGTAAACTGTTACAACCATTCACTTTTAATTTATATTAACCTATGTAAGTGAACCCTAATAAACACCTTTATAAACGTGAACCTATGTTGGTTAAACTAAGCTAACGTTAGCTTGAAAGTTAAACTTACCGGAGCCATTTGGGCCAATTATACAGTTAAATCGCATGAACGGACCGATAACCTGCTTCCCTCGCCATGACTTGAAGTTTTCAACATCAATTTGCTTTAGATATCCCATTTTAATCTCACTATTTTGTGGCTAGTGAAGAAGCCAATGAATGTGGCAGAAGCAAAGTTGTCTTTTCAGAGTAGGAAAGATATTCGCGGGCGGGAAAGAACGACGGACTCCCAGGAGGCACACAAACAACATATTTCACTTTTGTTGACGTTATACAATATCCATGGCACTAAGATAGATAGATAGATAGATAGATAGATAGATAGATAGATAGATAGATAGATAGATAGATAGATAGATAGATAGATAGATAGATAGATAGATAGATAGATAGATAGATAGATAGATAGATAGATAGATAGATAGATAGATAGATAGATAGATAGATAGATAGATAGATAGATAGATAGATAGATAGATAGATAGATAGATAGATAGATAGATAGATAGATAGATAGATAGATAGATAGATAGATAGATAGATAGATAGATAGATAGATAGATAGATAGATAGATAGATAGATAGATAGATAGATAGATAGATAGATAGATAGATAGATAGATAGATAGATAGATAGATAGATAGATAGATAGATAGATAGATAGATAGATAGATAGATAGATAGATAGATAGATAGATAGATAGATAGATAGATAGATAGATAGATAGATAGATAGATAGATAGATAGATAGATAGATAGATAGATAGATAGATAGATAGATAGATAGATAGATAGATAGATAGATAGATAGATAGATAGATAGATAGATAGATAGATAGATAGATAGATAGATAGATAGATAGATAGATAGATAGATAGATAGATAGATAGATAGATAGATAGATAGATAGATAGATCGATCGATCGATCGATCGATCGATCGATCGATCGATAGATAGATAGATAGATAGATCGATCGATCGATCGATCGATAGATAGATAGATAGATAGATAGATAGATAGATAGATAGATAGATCGATCGATCGATAGATAGATAGATAGATAGATAATCAAAATGAAACATGAAAAGGAGTAGGCCTTATTCGAAGATATCTTATACTGAGAAAAAAGACTAGCCTATTTGAGTTCTAGTAATAAGCAGTAGTAATAAATAAAATGCAATTTGCATAACATGGTCAATGAGTCAAAATGTAATGTGAATTAGGCTATGTGCCAAAGAAAATAATAATAATCTGGCTCTGAAATGTACAGTAAATTAGACTCAAATGGTAAATATTCAAATCTCAAGTCAAGTCGTGAATGTTGTTCATAAGATAGGTTTACATGTGTCCAGGCCTAAACCAATTTAAAGAACCCCCAAAAATAAGTAGCCAGTAGGCCTTTTGTTATTTAGCATGTTATTATGAGTGTTACTCGCTTATTATAGCCTACTGAATATCTGAAATAATTCAAATGTATAAAAAATATTTTCAGTTTTAACACAAGCTAATTGAATGGATTAATACATTTGAAATGTAAAATATAAGGTTTTTTTATCAAGTCAAGTCCTAAGTAAATAAAACTGTAGTTTCAGACTTAAATCAAAGTTGTAAATAACTCAGGCAGTGGAGAAAAACAATTGAACACAGCAAGACAAAAAGTTAGAGCTCAAACATGACTTTAATGGTCAGTTTTGATACATATTCAGTCATACATTAGTTGAGAATAATGAGAACATTCTTCTGCAAATTAAAAGTTGAGTTAACTAATGTTCAAAGTTACAAGTCATATCCATTTAATAGGGATGGTCACGGACGTGCTCCATGATGTGTTTCAGACCCAGCCAGGTCTCGGTGGCCGTGGGGATGATCTGATTGGCTGGCAGGATGAAACCGTAGCGACCAGTGTCCCTCAGCTCGAAGGCATAGGAGTATTTGATGCCCATGTTGTAGGTCCAGTCGATGCTGCCGCCGCTGGCTTGGTCTGAGGGGAGACCAACCAGGGAGTTTGAGGTTGATAGCAAAATACATACAGTATACAAGGTAAAAATATCTACTTCAAATTGACGCTATAGCTTTCAGTGTTTAAATTTTTGTCCAGAATTGTTTTGCTGGTCTTGGATCAGTAAACTGGTATACAATCATATGGAATATCATTTTTGGATAATGATCAAATAGGCCTGTATACTGAGTGGGACATTCCATAGCTCGTCAGTGCTCTCTGTTGGACAACCTTTATGTTGGAGGGTTTTAAAAAATGACCTCAAACATGTTTTTACAGCTAAAATGCTTCTGTTAAATCTATTAAATAGCTGTTGTTCTTACATAACACTTTTTCTTCTTTTCTGTTAGTATGTTAATTACAATAGCACATTTAAGCAATTCATCGTTTGTGTAACTTTAAGGTGAATTTGCATTTGAAGTGGACAAAAAAAAAATGTACTCACAGATGATGTTGCAGATGCTTCCAACCTTGTATCTGGTTCCATGGAGGGAGGTGAGTTTCTGCACCGCTGCTCTGCCAACAGAGTCCTATAGAGAACACAAGAAAGAAAACATAGGGACAAAATACTGTTAGGTACAGTTAACAGAGGTGGAGAGTGGGACATGCAGAGGTAATGTGCTTTTTAAGATTTCCACTCCAAAAATACACGTATATCAAATGGAAAATAATCCAAAAAGAACTGTCCATTAGGCAGTTTAGCTGTGTTAATATGCACAGTTGTATAAACGTTTGCTTAAAAAGTAGTTTCCCAGCTGAGCTAGGGGAGATACAGGGTCAAATATCTAATACAGTAGATATGAGTTTATAATTGGTGGATTCATCATTCCTGGAGCAAATTCTTTGAAGTTTCAGCTTCAGAACTTTAATTAGATGAGAAGTGTGTATCCAAATTCCTGCAGGAGTTTTTAAAGTAGTCTGCAGTCCGACAGGATATTGTTTATTTTCTTTTTGTTAAATAATTATAGTTATTGAAGGATGACAGACAAAGGCTTCAATACCTGAATAGATTTATAAAGACAAAAAATGTAATGTTTTTTCTGATGCTGACACACTCCCTGTGTGAGAAATACTTTGCAATCAGATTTTAACAAGGGCGAGAGAAAAAAGGGTGTCATATTTAATTTGCCTCACAGTGAATTTACAGTTTTTATTAATTTCCCCTTCCTTACCAGCTCAACCTGGTCGGGAATGTCCTTGCAGGAGTATCCGTAGGGGTACATGAGCAGCTGGGAGTAGGCGTGGACGGAGATGAAGGCCTTGAAGTTTCCATGGCTCTTGATCAGGTTCACAACGTTCTTCACCTCGATCTCAGAGTGAGCGGAGGGGCCGTGGTAGGAGTCGGAGCAGGGGTTCCTACTGGCACCGGGGCCTGGAACCAAAAACACTTGTGTAAGAAATAATGGATGTATGTATCATGAGCTTACATACACTAGCTAAACTCATGAATGTAAATCTAAAAAATTACTTTATGGTCATTTCTGTAGTTTGTGGTGGTGTTTTGAATATTTCAATCTATACTATTCTGACTGGTGGGTGGACAGAATATCAGAAACTCAGATTAATCCCGCTACATCTGTCTGATCTAGTACAAAAACAAACATATAGACAACACAAGGTTTTATACCGACCTCCGAAGCCTGCATCCCAGTTCCTGTTGGGATCGACTCCACGGCATGTGGAGCTGGAGGAGGTCCTGGAGCGAGTCTTACGCCACATACGGTTCTGTTCATGTCCAAAAGCGCCATGAATTTAAAAACAGGAATAATGTAAAAAACTGCAATAACAATATATGGGTCAAACATATGGCTTTCAACAGCAATTTGCCCGTCGATCAATTCAACCAAAATCATATCTTAGTCAAAATAATATGTTTTGGTACAAACACAACATTGTCATCTTAAAACGTGTGCGACATGTTTCTGACAGCGACATACGTTGGTGTGTGTGTAAACGTAGCCGTCGGGGTTGGTCAGGATCAGCATGTAAATGTCCATGGTGTTCAGGAGGCTGGTCAGGGAGGCGTCGGTTCCATAATCAGTGGCAATCTGAGCAGGAACACAAGGCAATGATTTTATAAAGAAGTGACATTATCAAAAATACGATAAAGCAATATTTCATATCTGTATGGTGTAGGTGAAAGTTTTACTAATGTCTGTAATACTAGTAGAAGACGGAGAAACTCTAAGATCTTTATTTTTTTTTAAAGATATTTTTTGGCATTTTTATGCTTTATTGACAGTGTAGAGACAGAGTTGAAATGGGGCAGAGAGGGGAGTGATGTGCAGAGAACGACCGCGGGCTGGAATTGAACCCGGGTCTGCTGCTGGCCGAGGCCCATGGGGGGGAAGCCCTACCAACTGAGCTAAGGGCGCCCCAACTCTAAGATCTTTTACAACAAAGGAAAGAAGTATGAAGTTTATTTTAGGTGATGCAACTAAAGATTATTTTTTATTATATATTTAAACAAATAATTATATTTCGATTCATATTTTTAAAAGTAACAGTAAAATGTCTGGAAATAGTGGGAAAGAATAAAATAAATCAAATGACTCAGTGTGGTTACCTTGTTGGCGGTCCACACTCCGGTGGCCTGAGACACCCATTCTCTGGCGTGGATACCTGTGTCGATCCAGATGGCAGGACGCTTGTCTCCACCGGTGCTGAACTAAACACAACATCAGCTTTAAAATCTACACTTGAAAGGGACTAGTTATAACAATAGAGCATAACCGACTTACCAATATACAGTATAATCATCAAGACACATTTCTTACAGTGCAAGAAACACACTCATGCATTTATAGTTTACAGTACAGGAGCAAACACTTGTAGGGCTGTTCTCTTGTATGGAGCGTGTCCTTACCTTGAGAGCAAACATGGGCCTGTTCTCATAGGAGCTTCCGATTTGCTGCTTGGTGATCAGTTTGGGATACTGTGCCACCAGATCATCCATCCAGCTGTAGATCTGTTCAGGAGGAAAGTCGAGTTTTACAACAAAAACACAAGTGGAATACTTATACGTAAAATACTAAAAAGGTATATTTTGATATGCACTGGTATCTCTTTAGTTATGAAAGCCTTTGATGGAAATTTGCCATCTTATATTTACGCGTTATTTATCTGGACCTTTAGACTTTAGTATACCCACTCTGACAACTGGTTTAAATCCCCCATTGGTATACATGGAACATCCCACAATGCACTTTAAAACTCAATACATTGCATCAGGTGGGCTCAGATGAGTTACAATAATCATTCATGGTTGTGTTTGAATAAAAAGCCCTACTGTCTCCAGAGGATGATAGGCTCCAAAGTTGAAGCTCCTGCTGCCACGCTCCTGCACCTGGTTCTTCTCCATCTCAAACTTCTCCTCATCGAGAAGCTCCTGAAGGTGGCATGCAAGAGACGTAAACATTTGAATTTTGTTCTCAAAATCAAACAAAAATCCAGTAGACTTTAATAAAGAGGACCAAAAAAGCCATAAATCTCCTAAATGAGTTTGACTCTTCAGTTACACAGGCAAATATTTTGAGTATCTGTATTTATCTTTTATATACTATCTATGGTATTTGTGAATGGCTGTAGTTGGAGGATGACATGTACCTGAAGGTTGTCAATGAGGACAGAGTAGGGGATGCGGTGAGTATAGAGGAACTCCGTCACAGCGATCAGACTGGCGCGTGGCACTCTGATGTCCACAGGGAGCTCAGTGGAGACCGGGCTGAGCCAGAAGTCCAGCTGGGATCAGATGGACAGTGAGAAATCACAGAAAACACTTTTAATTTAATAATGTACTTTTTGTCAAATAAATTGATTTTTTTTAAGTGTGTGTGTGTGTGTGTGTGCGTGTGTGTGCATGTGTGTGTGTGTGTGTGTGTGTGTACCTCCAACTCCTCCTGCCTCTCCAGATCCTGCAGGAGTTGGATCTGTTGCTCAGACTCCACATCGACCCTGAGGACCTGATCTCTGGAAGAAATTCATTTCACTCTTTTATTATTACTTACATTTTCATGGCGATCTACTTTACAGTCAGGTCGAGAGCTGTAGATTAAGATTGAATTTGTTGCTTAGCAACATAATAAGCAATTAATCGTAAAGAACAGCTGTTGCCTGACCCACTGCACTCTCTTTAATCCTTTTCTGGACACAAAGCCTGGTCATGTTCTGCCTATTGAATTCCAATGTACTTTTTCAAGGAGGAGAGTTATACTGTATAACGTGCTGAATAAGAGACATTTATGGGAGGTAAACCCACCTAATCAAGTCTAAAACTGCCCTTTTTTTGTAAACTACACCGGGTTAATGGAATCTGAAAGTTCCTTAATTAAACCTGTATACACAAATGACAAAGATCTCTTTTTATGGATGAAAAAGGTTTACTAACACACACTTCTCAAGGAGTTTTTCAACTGAAGTGATCTATGTTAAACAAATCAATGAATACAATTATATATGATGTGAAAATGATCAAATACAATATACAAATATTATAATAATCACATAAAATCTACTGTGGTGGTACCATCTGTAATTGCATATAACAAATAAACGCTCTTGATCCTGGAATCTCTAGTAAATATCTCAATATCTTGCAGTGTGCACGGATGAACTTACCCAATGAAGACTGTCTCAGCCTGGGCCGCAGCCACAAGCACCAACACTAGCCAGAAGCCTCTCATCTCGTCTGTACGTCCGCACGGTTTCAGGAGGTACTAAGTCAGTGGGACAGTTTTTCTAGTCTCTTAAGCATCCTATCACCGGGCCACAGGTGGACCGTTCCCACACGGGAGAACTACCTCATTCTGCTGATAACCACACAGGCTCTCCTGTCTGGAAACAAGTTATTTTGAGTGACAAACTTGCTGGTCAAGCTTTGTTTTATCAGTCCAGGACACAGCTGCAGATAGTGGTCGTTTCCCTCAATTTATTTTCCTGACTTTTTTGGACTACAAATTCATTCAAATTAATACAACTGCACACATTTATCTTAACTAATACATGTAGAAAATATGTGTAATTGCTTTCACATGTATATAAAAACAAAAAATAAAGGTGTATTGAAAACATTGATATTTTTTAAAATCGTTTTTAATCTCTTTAGGCAAAACGTTTCAGTATGCATGCGAGAAAAAAGCAGATGGAATAAATTGAACTTCACAAATATCCCTTTTTATCTTTCTAAAACATGTGGTGGCCCCTCATCTATCGTGTGACCCCATAGTGGAAATCTTAAGCCCATTTTGTATCGACCTTAAATGACTCAGCCACCACAATGTTTAGGGGTATATTTAGCTGAACACAACAGGTTTTCACTTTGTAGGATAATCTCTTTCCTGTGGTAAACTTGATGGTTCTCCAGTAGCAAACTCAACAAAATTGCATAATGGTTATAAATGTCAGAAAATGTAAGAAAACAAAAGTAGGTAGGAATAAAGTACTTTATCATAATTTAAATGTAAAATCTGATTAGCATGCAGGACTGAATGGTTCAGATGTAATGGGTAGTTTAGTCTAAAAGCCCTATAGTTAATAAATGCACATTGAATTTGCAATGTTTGATTGAATACAAGTTTCCAATATTTAAATGTTGGCTCTTTTTGGCAGATTAGTTGTAGTTGCGTTTCTTTTGCAGTGCAGCATTTTACAAACAATTGAGTTACATTTATATTTGAGTGCTATTCAATTGAGATTCACAAACACTTGCATGTGGGCACCTCAGCCAGTAGATGGCAGTGTGCCACCAAACTTCCATGATACAGTAACATACAGTATGAACACCCCCCCCCCCCCCCCCCCCCCCATATGTGGACATGGCTGCAGAAGAGTGACATCAGATTAAACAAACTGGAATTACCCTGAATCTTAAATTATTGATCACTCAATGACCTTTCAGGATTTTTTTCTAATTTTTTTCATTACAAGACATAGTTTGTATGAGTGAGTGAAATATATAACCAGGGATAAAATGAAAGGTTAATCGATTATTTGATAATCAACCATTTTAATGCTTAATTCATTGTTTGAGACACACAAACCAAAAATGACCAAACATTTTCTATGTACACGCACCAGGGGGCTATATAAATAAGATTGACTTGAATTTATTTTGGTTTTGGATTGTTTATCAGACAAACAGGATGCTTGAAAACAGCACATTGTGCATTCAAGAACATTCAAGAAATTTTGTCGAAGAGCATTTTTCACCATATTCTGTCTTTTTCATAGACAAGAAAATAAATGAGAGGGAAATTAATCAATAACAAAAGTACCTGATTGTAAATTGCTGCCCTTATATATTATATCATTACATTGAATAACAGTATTTGAACACTCTGGACTTAATAGTCAAAGTGTATGTCCGGTATTTGATGACATATTTGTATTATGTTGCAAACAACATCAACAACAACAAGTGCCCATTAAAGCACCTCCTAGCTATTGACGATGTAATAAAACTGCAAGGTGCTGAAGACCAAATCTCTCTTGGTCCCTCTGCAAACACAATCATATTTTGTTGCTATTAGCAGAGGATTTGGCTTTTGTGTTAAGTTATTCACTCTGGTTAATATCAGAATGCATCGCACACGCTCCCTGCTCCAATTAACCGCCAAAAAGCTCCTGTGCTTTCAGAATAAATTAAAAAGAGGTTTTAAACATGTCACTTCCCTTCCCTTTCACTCCCAAACAATCCCACGAGACAAGGTGGTAGTTAATAGGAGTGGGAGGCTACAGGGGGGGCGTGGGAGTTGAGCTGGGGCTTTCCATCTTCTTCAAATGTGGAAATTATTTATTGCTATTCCTGTGCTGTGTGTGTGTCTAAAAGTTTAATGAACCTCATGAAAAGTGGCTTTACATGCAAATGTGGGTGTAGTGCGTGTGTGTGTGTGTGTGCGTGCGCGCGCTTGTGTTTTTCCGCCCCTCGTTTCTCCCCTGTCATTTGCCTCTAAAAGCTATATGAACAAGGCACCCTGTACTGGCTTGTTCCACACGACTTCCTCTGCTACACCACTCTATAAATAGATGCATTTACATTGCATTTCATGGCTGAGCTCTCTCTCTCTCAATATTTCAGAGGGTACACCAGTAAATTGACCATTAATCATTTATTTGCTCACTTTTTTTTCATCAAATTTTTTAGCACATAGCATATGCTTAGACATTACAGAGCATTTGCCCCAACCAAGTTCTTGTTTTTCTTTGTCTGTATTTTTGATATATTTTCTGTCAGTACGAGAGAGAGAAGGATGACGTTTGTTGTTGTTGTTTATTTCAGTGTGTTGTGATGGATGTGTTGGTCACCTGAGCACGTGTCACCCAGTCCTGTGTGGAGGTTAAGGACTGTGGCGAGGGGGAAAGTCAGTCACCTGCGACTTCCTTTTGTAAGAAAATACATGTTCCCCTGATTCGATTACACTCTCGGATATCAGCCTTTTGATGACTTCATGAAAATGTATTGGTTTATGTATCTGTCATGGTTGATTTCTTATTTTGCTCTTACCTGTACTCATTTTTAACCTTTCTATTCTTGTCCCTGATCTTGTATCATGTTTTAATTGGATGCTGAATGGGGTGTATGAATATTGTTGCTTATTTATTATGTCATTGTGCAGTTTTCTTGGCCAGGTAATCGCAATGAGTTTTTTAACTTGTATAAATAAAGGATAATGATTGATTGATTGATTGATTGATTGATTGATTGATTGATTGATTGATTGATTGATTGATTGATTGATTGACTAAGGGCTGTGATTTAATTGTATTCTGTACCAACTTTACTCTTCATCTAACTACGTCTGCAACAGAATCACTTTCAACAGCAGGTGTGAAAAAGACATAATGAGAGCACGGTTTCTCTGCTGGTGAAAAAGTAAGTCAGACCGCTGAATTAAAAATGCATCGAAACATGCGGCTGAACTTTCTGATGTATTTAGCCAACGAAAAACCATGTTGAGGCTACAAAAGAAGCTCCTTTTATCCTGTGGGATTAACACACAAAGTTGCTATTTCATATTCACAGAGTTAAAGCATCAGGGTTGTCCAATAGTGTCATGGTCTTCTGTTCCTATTCATGTAATGTGCAATATACATGGTCTATGGATTTGATTGATATGCATGTTCTTGTGTATGGATTGTTGTTTGTTTTTAATTCACTCTATTTATTGATTTATATTGTAAGGGCGGCCAAATGTTCAATGATCAAAAATGTGCAAATGCATAAAATATGAATGTTTTGTAACTGTCAAAAGACAGCAAAGCGGTGTTTAATGTATGAAACAGAAAATCTAATTTCCATTTTTCATCTTGCTGCTTTGTTGACAGCTTTTCTCATTCCCATTGACTCTGTTAACAATATGCATTGGGGCGTTTACAATGATCTGGAGAATGATTATGTAAGCTCTGAAACAGAGCCACATCTCCACGGCGCCATTTAAATTCTCCATCTTTTCCCCCATTTGAGTCTTGAAGGAGCCTTACATGTGTGCGACATCACACAGACACACACAGGCTCTGCTGACTCGTTTCTCACTATATGAGGAGGAGCAGTGAATGGTAACCGTCCCAAGGGGCCAATTTCAATGTTGAAAATCAGCGTTTTGGCCCTCTCTCATGTTGTTACTACTGCATACTCAAGATGACAAGTCTCCCCGAAGACGAGCTCATTACCTTTTGCTCCGTGTCAACTCTTTGAGCTAACAGCGAGCTGACAAACTGTCCTTAGGGCTGTTTAACCCCGTCAGGACTCTCCAGCACACATTACTGCTTCCTAGAAATGCCTGCAACACATTCTGTATCAAAACCTTGTTTAAATCCGTCTCTTATCCTTTTTATCATAACACATTTTTGTCAGTCCAGATCGGATGATGGGATAGTTCATCCCGGTTCTGACTTCTCTACATTACAGCATCATAGTGCTTTAAGATTAGTGGATTATGTAATAGTCTAAGAAAAGACCACTACGGCCCAGGAGGGCCTCGGCCTGTGTTAAAAATAGAATGGCAGGCACAAAACGATCCGGCTATATTTAGCAACACTACCCCGTCCCCTCCTAAGAATAGCAGGAGAAATGTTTCATGCTCATCCAAGGACTTTGCCTTGTTCTTGCCAGGACATTTCTCTTGCTGTAGTTTCTGAGTGGAGCGGACAGGCGCTGCCTTCTGTGGGGATCTGTGTTGGTTTGTGTGCGTGCTGGCTGCAGGCTTTTTATCTTTTATTTTTTGGAGGTGCACGCCATCAAACATTTCCGAATTGCATTACTCATCACCACCCATTTCAGCGTGCAGGCATCTCTTAGTTGATGAGCTTGTAACGGGGAGCTAGGGAAATAAAACTGGCAAGAAAACGGCTGCTTGGAGGCTCTCATCGGCTCAAGTGATATTAGATTCATGCTGAGCTTGTTCAAGTCTGCTTTATTGCTTCATAGTCTCGGGGCAGGTGGTCCCTGTGGTGATAAAAGCTGGGATGTTTTACTACCCCAGAGGTGGATATTAAAAAAGCATTTTTTTTTGTGTCAGATAACTGTTGACTGTTTTTATGACTGCATCTCTGTAATGGTATTTTATTTGGTTCCACAAGGTGTGATTGATTGTAAAATTAAAGTAGCAACAAGGAACTTTCAGTTTTTGTTGATTTTAGCGGAACCTTGGGACAAAAGCTGTAGTGTTATGAGACACCTGGACCCAAGCATGTGCATTTGTTTAGGAAGCGAGTGAAAGAGAGACTGCAGGATGCGTCACTCACGATGAAGTAATGTATTTATAGATGACTGATGGTAATATGACGATGGTGAAGCAGAGTAAACTTTGATTTAGTAACGATCGGGAAACATAGGATGTTCCAGTATGCCTGCCGTAAATCGTTTCGTCTTAATTTCTGGGAAATCAGACCCATGAAAAAAGCATTAATAATAACTATATAAAACTTTGTATGGTCTTGTTTGCTGTTACACGTCATTCATGATCATCAGAGGGAAAATTAGACTGTTTCATAAACATTTCAAAGTTCCTCATAGGAGATTTAAATTAGATTGGCCAAATCAACATGGAACTACCATGCTTTTGGCGTGTGGTCTTTGTGTAAGGGTGGTGCTTAAAGTGCCAATTAAAGTTTCTGATTATTCAGATATCTTCAAGTGGGAGGCAACTATACTAATAAAACTAATTATCTTAAAGTTAAAGGTCATACGCAGATAAACATAGTGACCAGATCGCATTGAGCGCTCATTAAAATCTTGGACAGGAAGAAGAACGAGGACGAGAGAAAAAGTATCCGGCGGTAATTAGCACAGTGTCACTTGTTAGAAAGCAGCCCACGCTCTTAGCGTGTCACATCACATGCCAACCGCTTTGAACGATTGTTTTGTTGCTAGCCTGAAAGCGTGTAACATCTGCCGTAGATTATAAAGCACATATGCCATAAATAGGGAATTTGTATTTATAAAGACACACACACACACACACACACACCAACTACACATCTCTTTTTGGATGGTCAGTTTAGCAAAATTTAATAAATAAAACAAATAGCACACAAAATGAATGATTCACATGTGACACCTGGTGCACAGACCATGTTTTAATGAAATTGGAGGTCTGATTTGCTGCACCATGAAGCAGATGGCACCACAATGTTCTGGTACACGCCATCTAACAAACCTGCTTTTTCAAAAATACTTTTGACGCTTCATATGGCACTAAATAATGAAGCAGCGGTTCCATAAAATGTGATTGTACAAAGAGTGTGTCAGTGTCATATAATGTAAAAAGTATAAAGCGCTTTGAGGAATAGTTCAGCCGTATAAAGCTCCAGATGGCTCAGATGTGAGTAGGGAACCTCTCAGTATTTGACAGCCACTTCCACAGACTTCTTGATTGCTGTTGTCATGTCAAAACTTCATAAACCAACCCAAAACTCTTTTTCAAAAACCCTTTGGATTATCTAAAAACACCCATGGGACTCTAAATACAGACAGGCCCAATGAAATGAGATCTTGAAGATAAAAAAGTTTTTCCACAGCAGTCAAGAACTACTTTAAAACTGAAAGCTAGTTACTCCCTTGCATGTTGCAGCCCTCTCCAGCAGCCAGAGTGAATTAAATGAAGTTTCACCCAGCAGAGTTGTTTCGTGTGCCTGCCTGCCTGCCTCAATGCATTAACTAGTGAAGTGCATGACTGGGTTTAGGGATTAGACAAAATAAGATTTTCACTCCGATTTGTATTAAAAACCATGGACAATATATTGATCTGTTGAATTTTCCATTATAAGGAGAATCGTGATTAATTTCACGAGTGACTTGAAAAGCTTTCTAACTTGCTAATGTGAAGGCCTATATTGATTTCCTGATTTATTTTGAATTGCTTTAAGGGGCCGTTGAGTCTTTCCAGTCATTCCAAAATCCTAAACCTGAAACCACGGCTGAAGGCTCGGCTTGACCATTGTACCATCACAAAAAAGTAAAAGTAAGAAAAAAAATATCTGTAACCTGTCTATGATGCAATAAAATATTGGTTTCTTAACTACATCTAAGGTAAAGTGATTCCAGTACGTGTTATAGCCATTAACTGACAATATTTTGGCCGGGGAAATCGCGACAGGACACTTTTAAATTGTCTTATGCCTTACTGGGCTTATATCTATGGCTTACACTAAATATTGAGACTTATACAAAGATATTCAGGATTTCTATTCGGAGCACCAACTCTTCCCGTTTGAGTAACACTGAATAAGCTGCAAACTATCAGGTGTTGGTAGCACCTTTTTTAATATTTAAATATTCATATGAACCAGTTCGCTTGGGAGCTGAGGAGCCACATACAAGGTAGGGAAATCAGAAAGTGTTGAAAGATTTAGGTCTTTTCATGGCATTTTGTTGACAGTAGGAAAAACATAAATTAACACCACTTTCAAGCAACTGCCTATGCTGCCAAAGACCTTAAAATACCCACACTGCAAAATAAACTTTGATTTTGTCCTCAAAGTACAGAATTAGAGGAGGTATTTCTCAGTCTTAGGAATCCTGCTGTCACCCCAATATAACATATTAGATCTTTTGATATAGACTTTAAAGGTGCAATAGTGTGAAGTACATATATCCCGTTGAGCTGGCTTTGTTCAAACAGTAAACCAGGACAGGCGCCCGTTAATGTACTAAGACAAAATGTGTTTTTGTGTTTTCAAACAGCCCACGATATTAATCAACGTGTTCATAAGGACTTTTATGAGAAGTTTTACATATATTTTTTCTTGTGAGGACCCCAAATATATCCCTATTGACCCAGGGGACCCAAAAAGCACAAACAACAACAATAGCTTTGATATGAATATTTATTCAAAGACTTCAATTCTTACAGAAATAGTCATTTTAAATGAATCTTTAGTGGCTTTCATATTTCCCAAAAAAAAAACCCTGCGCTATCTTGTAATATCACTAACATATTTCAGTAAATATCATGTGTCGATGGACAAATCATTTCTGATTTGGTCGTTTAGTGTAATCACAAACATCATGCAGAAGCCACAAGTCACTCTTTTGAGATCCAAAATGAGGTCTGAAAGAAGATAAAAGAGTTGGATTAATGAATTTGGAAAGATGAATTGCTTCAGTTTAAGCTAAAAAATACAGATCTGTAGTCATTTTAAACATTGGCGTCTTTTGCAGAGAGCGAGAGACAGCCCAGTGTTTTTTCTGTTCGGATCATTCTCTGATCCACATCACTTCAAAACGCCCGGCCTGAGAGAACAATGCGGTGAAATGAGATGAGTGATGAGCGGCTGTGCGTGAACGTCTCAAAATAAGATGGAAAAAGCAATGAATGAACAAGAATCACTCCTCAAAAGAAACATCCGAAGGCATTGCACAATACCAAGATTAATCAGTGAGATTTTTTAAGGCAAAAAAGTTGACTAAAAATACTCAAAAAATAACACATAACGTTGTCATATGACAATTAGTTTAGTTTTTTAAATGCACTGGTCCATCTTCAGTAGAAAAAGTCTACACATGCAAACTGAGTGCATGCTATACAAAAAAAAATAAAAATAAAAAATCAAGATTATAACAGGCTATGCATCACGAGCATTCAATTAAACCACTGTAATATGTTCAATAGGGTTCAGTAAACAACGCTCATGTATGTGTGTGTGTGTGTAGATTACGTGGGCGATCATATGGCCTGGCATGCTGACCGCGCCTTGGCAGAGTGTCACGAATGCATCAATGAGCGGTGGGAGGCAGCGAGGTGTGAGCCTACTTCATTAAAGCTTGTATGAATGACCGCCGGTAGCGAAATGTTGCGTATTTTTTTTCTTCTCTTTTTTCGCCTTGTAGTCAGTCCCCTACACAATAAATGCTTTTGATTGTCACTCCTACACTGACACAGCCTCAGAGGAACAGTGATTTCACACATTGCAGCCACACGTGACAAACACATCGCTACATGAGAAGACTTCAGACTCCACTGGGTTTCCTATGTAAAAAAAAAAAAAAGCATTTATTTCCCCTCTTGCTCAGGGGCAAATGTAATGCGTGCCACAGAAAGATCTGCATGCTGTCATAGTTACACTGTACATTTTAGAATAATATGCTCATGGTCATCATGTGCCTGTACAATGCAGCTTTTTATGATTCACCGTAAGTGAAACAGCGGAAGTTCGATCATAGCTTAGCAACCATTACTGTGTGCGTCAGGCCCAGGTCAGGCCTGCTTTGAATGTCTCCACATGTCATCATGTGTGAGTGGCTGCAGTAAAAGGGGTACACCCACTTCCAGGAGCTTAAACCGGCAGTGTGTAGAACTTTGGGATTTATTTAGCAGACTTGGTAAAAAATAATTATAATATTCATAAGTACGTTTAATTTAGCGCAATAATAGCTGAATAATTTTTTTAGAATTATATTTTTTTCCCTTAGAAAGGGTCTCTTATATCTCCGTATTTCTCCATACCGTGGACCAAGGCATGGGCGCCGCCATGTTGGAAGCGTCATGGTTGGAATGTCATCAAGTGCATTGTTTAGAATTTAGAATCGTTCTTGTCCTTGAAGGCCACTGTAGCTTCTGTTATTATTCGAAAGGGGTGGGGTTACCCAGGGAGCCTTGCATTCTAGAACTTTCTAAAACTTTCTAGAACTTTCTTGATGATGTCATATTACACACTGCACCTTTAAGCGAAAGAAAAGGTGAAAATGGTTTGTTTATCTGAAGCAAGCCCAGTTAATAAGGTTACTGCATTATGTATATGACCAACGAGTTTAAAATGATCTAACTACTTTAGGGAATGTGGTTACAAGCTTTGATTAGTTTTGGGAATTTTACTCTCCAGCATTTTCCACCAATAGTAGCTGAGATAGTGACTCGCCTGTCAAACACAGAGTTTGCATTTTGGCTGAAAAAAAAATGTTTTGGCTTTAACTTTGACTATTTTATCATTGAATAATAATGGTACCTAAGAAATATTGTAGTCAGCCTTTGTGAGACAACATTAAGCTAACGTTATCTTATTTATCTGGCTATAATAATATCTGCTAGCTACAATTTTCACTTTTTCATCACAGCTGAAAGAATTGCTAATTATCATGTAGAAAGAAGAAGCTTGACAGGCGTAGCAACAGTAGCTATCAGTTGCGTCACTATGTTTTTGGTGATATTTGTTTGTTGGGTCAATTTTTCAACATCAAATTTTGGATATTTTTGGGTATTTTTGAGTATTTGCAGTATTTTTCTCATGATGAACCGCTGCATTTTGTACAAAAAGGATGTCTCTGGTGAACTGTACTCAGATTTTTTTTGTGTTTTTGTAAACATTTTCTATAATGTAAGGTTTTTAATTCATTCCCGGGACAGAAAAGGATGAGAAAGCTTTTGAATAGTCTCATGCTGATATAAATATGAAGTCTTTGAAACCACTGTTTCTCTGAGCAGACAAGCAAAAAAAAAACCTTAAACTTCACTTAACCTGCGCCTTGTTATGCAAATGCCATGCATGTTTCATACACGAATACATGAACTGGATGTAAAGTGTATACGATGCGTGTGGGTGTGAGATTAAGTTGACATCTTGTCGTGATAAATAAATGAAAGGCTCTGCCTAGTGTTTCAGGAGTCCTGGCAGTTTACTGAAAGTCAAGTCCCCAGAACACCCACATACGGTATATACACAATATGTACATATATTTATATATATATAAAAAGCCTGCTTGATCCGGTCTGATCTGGTTTGTTGTTGCCTCAGTCCAATGCTAGACTTGAGACCAGTGCTACATTGTGCAATTCAAAATGGAGTCCACGGAAGAATAAAAAAATCTATCAGACCACCTGTCCCCACACGGAGGGACCCTATTCAGTCAAACTGAATAACCAGCTCCTCTGGAATGAGTCTCGGCCAACAACGAGACGCTACACTTCACAATTAGTTTGAATTTGGCAGAAAAACGTTGCTACGGAGTGAACTTGATCACTTTTAAACAACCGGCACGCATTAAACATACATTGCTATCTAACCGTGCGCTTATAAAAAAATACAGGCCTGTCGTTCATGATTTAAATATGAATAACTTATGTATAAACATGAATAAGGCCTGTTAGTCATGATTTAAATATGATTACAGGCCTCAATATAAAAATGTAATACTTATATCAGCAGTAAAGAAGCAGCATCACACATACAGTATATTATTGACCATTACATGAAAAAGGCAGAACTTTGTACAGTGTATAAATGGCTAAGAAAACCTTTTACAAGCAGTTTCTAAGTAGATGTTTTAATGAAGCATCACCAGCCAAGAAGTATGTGATGATTTTGAGGCGTAAGTTTAGAAAAATGTTGTAAACTGTCTCTTAAATTGATTCCTTGACTGAATAGGGCGCAAAGAAGTACTGATAGGATCTACAGTTTGTGGTGCACAGAGTCAAATGTATAAACGATGTTCTTCACACATTTACAAGAGTTAAAAGGGTCATCTGGATACGATGTGTACGGTACAGAGTTTGTGCTTTGCTTAAAGTTACACTGTAAAGTTGATATATATACACATTATTGGGTAAACATCGCAAGTTGGCATTTGAGTTTCACCCCGAAATTTGGCTAAAAGTGACAGTGCAAGTAGGTTTTGAAAATGAAATGCTAACCTCCGATAGGATATGGAAAGATGTAACTTGCTCTTATGTAGAGGATGGCATCTACGTATGTTCAACTTGAATGCACAACAGGTAAAATGGATTCCAAATGTGACCCAGTTTTAGGATACAAATAATTAAATTAAAGACATAGGTGCAGTCCAGAGATATTATCTGCTAACCATGCTAACAACAAACAGAAGCAACATTTTTGCCATATTTTAGTGATATTTTAGTGCTTAGATGGCAGAGAAGAAGAGGATTATGCTTCTAATAAAATGTAATACGTTTTTTCCCGCTACGAAACTGGGTTACTATTAACTACTGGCTGCATTGCCAATTTGTTATCGCTTCATTATTCAATTTAAAAACCCAAACTCAGCAAATCTGCTTTTATCAGGACTGTGTGTGCGGGTGTGGTTTAATCAGATTTGACTCTCATTTTGATTCAAATGCTACTCCCCACACATTGCTCATAGTAAGAGAAAAATTGAGAAGAAGGTTGTCGGGGCGTCTAATTTTCATCACATATTAATCAAAGCAATACGCTGCAAAGTCCATTTACAACAGCCTGCACAGCTGTGTCATTTTTCCGTTGTATAATTTTGCCGTAGAAAAATGACATCCCCATTTTTAAATCCCATATACAGAACTCTGACGGGCTCGGTTTGTTTATCCTTCCAGATAAATATTGGTGTCACTGTTGGCCCTGAGAGCTTAACACAGTGCAACTTCAGTAAACATCTTCATCAATTTGACAACAAGACCAAAATACAGAAAAGCTGCAAGTAGCAACAGACTACAACGGAAACAATTTCTAGAGGACACTAAAAAAAAGTGATGATGCTACTTGGTTGTTTTTTCCTAACGTGTCTTACAATTAGATTAGATAATATGATCCTAATTTGTAGTGCGTTGAGTTCTAAGGACCAGCGTATAGAGGCCACTGAAATCCATTGTAACTGTTGTGAAGCTGAGCTGAAAACTGTCCTCAGAGCCACCTTCCAAGCCTTCAGGAGGCCAGTGTTTGATTGTTTTTTTTTCTTTCTGGTGACTGTTCCCTTAAGAAGATTGATTAGCTACACACTTCTAAACCTCCGGGGGATACCGATGATTACTGGCTTCTGTTTTCAGTTACAACGCCGCCGGACAACATTGGACTAAAAACCTGTGCTCCGTTCCATATGGGTGGGCTGCCGATAGAAAAACAAGCTTTGCATTTTGGTCTGTTAGTTAACTCGTTTTTTTTACTGTGAACATACAGAATTCACAGTGTGTCGCCAACACAAACATGCGAGTCACCTGAACGGATAGCTACCAAAGTGCTCTGATTTCTCCAACCTACAGTTTGGCAAATATCTTACGATTAACTCGTGTGTGAGCAAATTGTAAAAACTGTGAACTGAAAATCACAGACACGCCGCCAATCATTTGTTATTTAAACATCACATTTTTGGCAATACTAAACAAAGTGAGAGGTAGAGAGACATAGAATGAAAAAAATAAAAAAATGCTCGAACATCTGTTATCGCATAAAATGAAAACAACGTAACACACAGTCGGGTTCGGTAGTGACTTAAGATGTGTGTTTTTGACTTCTGGGCTTGGAGAGATCCACATATTTTCCCAGAGCCCACGGCGGTGGTTGGACACTGTGGTGCCTGTGAATGTTTTTATCTGACAAAAAGAGTATAAGGCTGGTTCAAGTCCCTGCTGCATTTCATTTGTCCAGACTCACCCAGGGAGCACAGCTTCCTTCTGAGTCAAGGCAGGTGGATGGAGCAGAAGGTAGAGGAGCGTGGGAAGGTTTCTGTAGGCGACGGGTTTGCTCTTAATGGAACATGGCAGTAGTGGTGGTGAAGTGGTGAGACGGGGGGGGGGGGGGGTTTGTGGAGGGGAGGGACAAAGCCCTGAGTGCAAGACAACAGTGCATGCTTCTCTTAAACTAGCACATGCTCCATCTAATACATAAAAAAAAACGTACAAACACACTCTGTGATGAAGAATGTGGCACCGGCAGGGGGGCCTTTAACTGGTTTCTTTTTTTAGCTTTTGTACAAAGTCACAACCTTCAGTTTTCTGCGGCCGAAAAAATAGGAATCTGAAAGTTTTTTTCTTTTTTTCACATTGATCGGTATAAATTTTCCTCCTGAAAATAAAAATTCTCCACTCGTCCACAGTCCTCAATTTTTGTAAACAATTATATATCGAGAGACACGATTTTGTGAAAGATAGAGGAAGTGGAAATAGAAAGAGATGAAGAGTGTTTCAGAAAAAGGGGGGGGGTCTCTCCCCCAGTTTGGACCCTTTCCGACAGCTGCGTCATGGTTACTCTTCTTGATCCACCACCACGACCATTAAAAAAAACCCCTTGTCTTAGTCCACTTAGGGGAAAAGTCCCTTCTCCTAATAAGTGGAAGTGTCCCACACCACTTTGGGGTCAACGCGCTTGCTGGCTAGTGGCCAAACGTTCCCGCCCGAATGTGCAACATGAGAGAGCGGGCGAGGCTTGCCCCCGTGTGCTCAAAAGCTTCCGGTGAATGGTAGGAAGTAGAAGAAGCAGAGAGAGAGAGAGAGAGTAGAGCAGTAGACCAGTAGAGTCGGCTGGCTGGCGCTGGAGCTCGAGGTGCCTTCTAGATTCGGCTTACCCGTCTGGTGAGGAGTGGGGGGAGGGTGGGTAGGGTGGGTAGGGGGCACGTTTTGTAGGGAGGTGGTAACGGGCCCGGTTTGATCCCTCTGGTTCTCATGTAGGACAGGAACTGGTCCGGGATCTCGGCCAGCACTTCCTTGGCCAGCCGCGCCATGCTGAGGATGTGGCTCCCCCGACGGTCGATGTAGTCTCTGAAAGGGACGAACTGTGGACAAGAGAGGAGGGTGGAGTTTCAATTTATTTTATTTCAATCTAATAAATATATATTTTGTGGATCTTTCTGTTTAAAGCTATCGTGCGTTACTTCTGTTGCCCCCCCCCCCCCCCCTGGACAAACTACCAAAGGTCCCCATAACACACCATTTTTGGGCCAAACTATTGAATCAAATTGCATACAAAATATAAAAAAAATGAAAATTGTGAATGAAGGAGGACATAGAATAGAGGAGGCGGGTGAGAATTAATTGAATGAAGGAGAGGAGGTGTGGAGGTGGTTAGATATGATATCAGGTAAGAGACAGAAATCCGCAGAGAGAAAGGTGGACCTAGTTTAAAGGAGCGTGACAGTGAGAAAGGGGAAAAAATGGCAGACTGAGAACAAGAGCAGAGCAGCGGGGTCAAGCTCCGGGACCTTTCTCCCATTATTCATAAATCCGACATTTCTCTTGAGATATTGTGCTGAGCCAAACAGTCTGGCAGCCGCGTCCCTATACCTGCACAATGTCCCGCTCAGCAAATCGTCCTTGGGATGAAATCCTCTCTTCGTCTCCGTCCAGCTCGATCATTTCTGCAAAGGAGAGCACATCAGTCACACCTTGTCAGAAGAACAAAACGGAAAAACTAAACAGAACGGCCACATCAAAGCTACAGTACGCCGAGCGAACATGGCATGTGACTGTTGTTTTAATCTGCGGAAGCCATTAAGCTTTTGCTACTGGGTTACATTGTCCTTGGAGAGTTTGCGATGCCAAACGTGGCATGAGTTCACAGAATTTGCGTCGCTGAGCGTGAAAACCACACTGTGCTATAAGTTGTGCACATAGTGGAAAGCATGCAAAGGGGTTATGTGTGAGCAGTACAGCCAGCGATGTGCATTGTTCTCCACAGGGACCTCATGCCAGCGTGCACACACTGGCTGACTTCATAGGCATGATAATCGCTAAAAACCCCCTTTGACTTTTGCGGGGTTAATTGTTCATCGTGAGTGAGCTTTGTTTTTATACACGGGAATGCTATTTGAATTGTACACATGACAAACACGGGAATGAGGTGAGAAAAGTGGCCATCGCTCCTTTCGAAAAAAAACAAAAGAACATACACTGCCGCTGGTCTGACAAACGAGAATTTTCACATCCACATAAGCTTAGATTCAGTGGAGGGGGGAGTGTGTGTGTGTGTGTGTGTGTGTGTGTGTGTGTGTGTGTGTGTGCGTGCGAGCATGCGTGTGTGAGTGTGGGAATTCAGGAGGGAAGAAAAGAGGATCTCAAATAGGAAGGGCTGAACCATGTGGGAGGCAAGATAGGAAGAAGAATGAACGCACAGGATTACTGCATGCAAATAAACACACGCACACACATACACAGAGGCAAGCAGACACACACACACGCACACACTTGATCTTCACCCTGCTTACCATTAAATTCCGCTGGTCCAACCCCAACTATTATAATTGACATGGGCAGAGAGGCGGCCTGTAGAAAGGGGGGAAGGAGACAGAATAGGCACGTCAAAGGCAGGGGAAGAAGCAAGTGCTCGTTCTTTTCACTATTTGCTATCTTTAACGCCGCAGGCTGTCAATGAAATACCCCCCCGCAGAATTACTAACTGTAAGCTAACAGCCCACGGAAAGGAAGCTCAATGGCAGTATTCAATGCCATTGTTAAGAGTTAGATGCAGTTTGTTCAATTCCATCTTGCCCTCGGCAGGCCAAATCATAAGCCTTCTCGTCCGGCCAGTCCTGGAGTTTTTCTAATTTCATGCATCTACAACTTTGCCCACACCTCCCAGAGCTTGACAGCTTAAAAATGACTCCCATTTACATGTTTCACCCCGCCCTGAGCCGCAGCCAAACGGCTTCGCAATATTGTTTATTAAATCTTATCCGAGTGGGAAATCAGGCAAAGTACAGTTCCAGTGATGAATGGAGTTTTTCGGTCTTTCATAACTTCCTGTGGTTATTAGACGGACGCCCAATTTGCTTGAGGTACGTACGAGCGGCATGGTTCCTCCGTGGGCCCAGTTCATAATTACTCTCAAATCTTACTTTACAATAACATCACATCACATCGGGGAGAGAAGGAGAGAAGGAGAGAAGGAGAGAGTGCAGTGTGATACAGCGCTGCGAGCACAGGCAACTAACTGAGGCTCCAAATGTATCAAAAAACCATTACACACATTACCTCTGATTAGAAAGCAGCAGTTATTCGAGCTGAACGCATATTCAGTGCTTGAGGCTGACCTGGCGACCCGCGTGTTCCCTCTCTCCACTCATTAGTGGAAGAGAAGAGAGAGGGAAGAACTAAAAGAGGAGAGACAACAGCTGCACTGCTTATCATATCCTCCCTCCCCCTCCCTCCTTATTGTTTGTTTGTTTGTTTGTTTGTTGGCTTATTAAGGAATCCATTAGTGGCTGAATCATAGCTGGACCTCCCGGGTTCCTCTCATGTTCTACAGTAAACGACCTGAGTGAATAAGGAAATACAGTACATGGACTGCTGCTCTACATGTACAAGTCCATTAACCGTATATATAAAACCCATCTGTCAAACCCATTGCTTGTTTAAGATGTTTAGAAGAATAGTTTTGAATAGTTTTAATTTTTAGCTTTTTGCCTCACGCTCCGGCTCCAGAAAAGGCGACAGAAACCGTTCCTGTAGCTGTGCGTGCCTATGTTGATGAAGAAATGGGCAAAGGTCGCTCATCCAGGTTAGCTTAGCTCAAACACTGGTGGACAAGGGGTAGCGTAGCGTTAGCCTGTATCTGCTGACAGTCAAAAGATTGTCTGAACAGTAAAGTTCCAAACAGTATTTAACAGTTAATAAACAGTTTGAATCTGGTACTGTACATTGACTATGGACTCCTTGGTCTGTGCCATGTCCGTGATCACGCCGTCCGAGATGATGAGCAGAATGAAGTACTGCGAGCCGTCCGTCACTGCTGACGCATACCTGGCACACACAGGCAGAGAGGGAAAAAAGGGTCAAACAACAGACAGACTGCACTTCTTTGAACAACAGATATACAGACTTTTCTTTTCCCCTGAAATGTATTATCTTTATTCATTCAACAATGACATCACACAGCCAATGAAACAGTTGCATATTGTCCTTTCTAAAGTCTGAGAAAATAACCCTCTAGAGATTGTTTTTGCTTGCATATTCTGTTAGAAAGTGAGTGAGAGTTACATACTCTAATGAAAATACAGGGGAGGATGCAACAAAAGATGCTGTGTTGAGTTGTATTATGGGACATGTAGGACCCAGTGTTATTGGAACTTGATACAGACGTAGGTTGCGTTCCGAATCGCATACTTTCTACTATATAGTATGTAGAAAAAAGATTTAGGATGTCCCGATTCTTATGGCCAGATTTAGGATGGTTAGAAGTACCCGGATGTCCTACTTCATGCGGCCAAGATTGTTAGTGTTGAAAAGTGCATCCTATTTGGGCGATTCTGACCCACAATCCAGTGCGCACGTGAAGTGACGTAACATCGACGAAGCCTCCATATGAAAACAAACGGTTATGCGACGGATATAAAAGCAAGAGGCAAGATCAAGGCGCAATGTTATGATGAAATAAGAGAGTAAAGTATGTCCCGATAGTATGCCTACTGCATCCTAACTAGATTCTTTTTATCGTCGGATGTAGTATGTAGAATAGAAAAAAGAAAGAGTATGCGATTCGGAACGCAACCTCAAAGTCGGCCTCTTCAACTTTTTCCATCTTTATTTCCTTTACTTATCTTGTCTCTCTCAAGTCCAAGGATGTGTAAAATGAACTAGCTTTATAATGCCTTCTACATTATTAAACTGCTGCAGCTACATTATTACATAATATCCCATATTAGCTTACTCCTCAGTGATCACTAAAGAAAGTCTTATTTTATCGAGGACAAATGGTCCAATATAAGCGTCAGCGTCATGGCCAAATTATTCCCAGCATGTAAAATGTCAAATGTGAAGTTTGTATTTCATTTGAAGAGTTCTACTTGTTTGTACAAAGCAATGTGACTTTTATCTTAATATTTACAGTTCATCCAAAATATATCTATCGAAAGCAGATTTTTGAACCTCTTTTTTAACAGCGATGTCTCTTGAGATATGTTGTACAGTATACAGAAGCAACAATTAATGTCATTCAGAACATACTGATGCATCTATTACAGAAAGAAACTATTCATTTATTATTGGAGACAGTGTGATTTATGCTCTGAATAGTATTGAGTCAGGTTTGTTTTAACCTCTTAATTAACACTTGTAGCAGTTTTCTGTTAAATAAACAAGGGGGCAGGGGATCTGAAGTGATGTACAATTTACAATAAATGAAATCAAATCAGTTTTATTTGTATAGCCCAAAATCACAAATACATTTGTCTCAGTGGGCTTTACATTTCATACAATATGATAAAATATGACACCCTGCCCTTACACCCTTAGCTCGGCTGAGAAAAAACTCAGAAGAGTATACAGTATGTACAGTTCAACTACAATTAGGAATGTGATGTGACTAGGAATCACCTTTTTTTTCTTCTAAACCATGTCTCCCTGTGTTTTAGTCAGATGCTCCACAAAAGGAAGAACAATGCAGCTATTCTAAGGCTGAGTGGGCGGACGGCACTCAGAGAGAGAGAGAGAGAGAGAGAGAGAGAGAGAGAGAGAGAGAGAGAGAGAGAGAGAGAGAGAGAGAGAGAGAGAGAGAGAGAGAGAGAGAGAGAGAGAGGGAACATGGGATTTGAAAGCCGATGATGAAAGGTGGGAAAAGTGCTTGTTAGAGTCAGTCTTGATGAGCTCTGGCAGAAGAGGCTGTCAGACTGGAAGTGTACTACAAAACAGCACATTAGTTTTTTTCTCAGTAGGTATTCGTGTAAATTGTGTAAAGTGCTGCTGACAGTTTCTGGTAGTATCTTGTACGAGTGTAATTTTTTTCTAATTTGAATTATTTTAAACCAATGATAGAGAAGCTTTTTTTTTTAATTTATAATGTGTTGCTACAATAAAAAATTAACTGCACTTGAGGGCCCATATGTTCCTCGTTTTTTCCGGTTTGGGTCTTTTAAATATTTAAGCACCGGTATGCAGATTCTGCTTGTGTCTATAGGGATTCATTTACACTTTACTTGCGAGATGATGTGAGGTGTGTCATGTACTGTTTTTCACACCACTGTATCCGTTGCATAGGGGATTGGCATCAGTTGTGGCACATGTCCGAAACCTCCACAATTAGTTGTCAGCTATTAGCACGTTTATTTGCAATCTCCTCCCTGTGTGCCACTGATTGCTGTACAGGTATTTGTTTCTCTGCAGAAACTGTGGCATTTGTACTCCATGACATTTGCGTGTGTGTCGTCAGCCAGTGATTATATAGCAGACCTACCTGGCCACATGGTTAATAACAGGGGAGAAGTGGGTAGGTCCGTATAGACGTACGGATTTGAGGCTCTGGTAATAGGCCTCCATCACCCCCTCGATACCACTGCAGTATGGGTTCAGTGGGTTGCCGTTCTGCAAAAAAGCAAAAGACGAAGAAAAAAAAAATTGTGTAAGTGCAGTAGAAAATGACTGGAATGAATTAGCTGAATCATCTGTTGGATAGCTTTAAAAGAGCTATCGCAAGGTATTTGACGTCAGAGAAGGTTTATTCTCAGTTGATTTCGAGGGATGCTTGAGGGAAACCGGTTTTCACACCATTTGTGTTAGGCGAAGTGTAGACGAGATAGAGCCATAATCACTTCCTTTTATGACCCTGGTTCTCAATGCACCTTGGGTATTAACTAGACTAATGAGAAGCTGACACTAGTGCATTTCAATGTGTGGAGTCAGCTTCCTGGTTACCAGTACTGTAATTAAAAATAAATTAAGAAATGGTGTGTGCTCAGAAGTTTTTAGTATCCTATATATTCTGATGTTAAATTCACCGTGGCCATGATTTAGCATTTGTAATAAAGCAATATATATATATATTTTTTTTAAATGTGGGATGTGCGGCGCCTGAGAAAAAGTTGATTTTCACAGTTAACTTCAAATTTTTTTTTTTCCTTTGTTTTCCCCCCCGAATGCCAGCAGGAGCTTGTTTTGACTCGGGGATTTTGTTTGCATCTGCTGTCTCCTAACAGCTGTTGCAACACATTTCAAGTGATTCCACACAGAGTCCAGACAGCCTTTTTTTATAATCTCCCTTTGTAGCACTGATCTGAACGGAAGATAACAGAGAAAGCTCTTGTTCTTGTGTACTCAAAAGACAATAGTCTGGCTCTGATAAAACTTTGATGTTATTTCTATAATTCTATAAATTGTTCTGGAGTATCTTCAGCCACTATTCTTGCTTTAGCCGTATACATCACAGAACCGTTAACGCTTACAGTTTTAGCTACACGGCAACAGCGTCATTGATTTAATGTCAGTCGGCTTATATTTTGAAAAATGTGATGAGATGCTGAATTCAAGGGCAATTAGAAAAACGTGCTTACGTTACTTGTCTGGGACCTACGCACATTACAACACTATGCATCAAGGTTAAGCTTATGTTGAATATAGTTAGACAGTCCAGCTATAAGGGATAATAAGAAGAGTGCCACGCTAAAGGAGAAAACATAGTTGTAGATTTTATATTGCTATATGAGAAAAGGGCAGGGTATGAACTACATTGTATTTCAAAACGGATGTATTGAATGCAACTTGCAGGATAACATAATTACACATATACTCAGAGAAGTAAAAAAAATTGGTCACCCCCGGGGCCAAAACAGCAATACTCCAATTTGATCAAAATATATTACCTAGTGTGAGATGCATTTGAAGGTTGCAAGCCCCTTAAGGATGTAAAAACCAATCTTCCATTTAAGATATTAGACATTTAACGGAAATGTCGACAGTTTCATTCTCCTGTTGCACCATTTCAGTAAAGCATATCCCGAGGTCAGTCGTTTCACATTCTTAACTTTGCATGAGGGAGGGAAACCAACAGAGGCATTTATTTTGGTAAAACAATCCATTGTGGTGAGATGTAGTTTGTTTGCAACAGGAGTAACACGATCATTTATCTTAAGAGTGACTCATTCACTGGCCACAAAAGTCGATTCTTGTCGTCTACAAAAAGTTATTGCAGTGTTTTGTATCTGCACCCCCCACTACTTTCTTTGGAAAAAATATTAAAATTGATGTCTGGTTGACTGGGTTGAACATATCCAAAAGCAGCTCACAAAAGAGACAAACAGTGCATTATTTAGGTTAGCCATATGTTTTTGGGCTTTTCTAATTAACTGAGTTTTGAATCCATCATCTTGACTTGCTCTGCTTGGTCGCCCATGGGTACGAACAGTGCACACATGAGACTCCTTTGCTTTGTAAATGGAGCTTGCATAATGACGTTTGGAATTCAGTGGTGGCTTTCTCCCACAGCTGCAGTAGCTGACTTAGTGAAATCCTTAATGGTTAGATTAATGCATATGTGCCTTGTCTAAAGGCTTTGGCGCCTCTGGGTAGGCTGTTACCAAACACTGAGCAGCTGTAAGGGCTCCAAACGCCTCTGGAGAAACATCTGGAAGAGACAGTAGACCAGGGGAGGGGATTATGGGTTGCTAAGGACTGATCGGGACGTCTGGGATTTTCGATTTGCACTTTACATTGACAGAGTGATATGGAAGGATGGATGGAGGATGAAAGATTAAAAGTGAAAAAAAAATGTGTTGGAATTACTGATAGTGGTAAATGTGGGACAATCCTATTAATGCTAAATGTCTACTGCATGCATGGTTTCCATATGTTAGAGTTTGTTTGTCACCTCAGGAAGACTATATATATATATAGGAGAGTATATGCCATATACAGTGTATATATATTTATTTTTGTATCATAATGTTTCATATAAACTATATTTGGTGTGTTGCACAGCCATTGGAATGGGTTGTTGTTAACAGCTCGTTTGGCTCCTATCACCACAGTGTTCACAGACTCTGGGATATGTTCATGTTTTTTGCAGCACTAGCGTTTACCACCCACCAATATGCTGCAGTAATTGGTTGTGTGTGTATGAAAGCGCCTGGTTGCGTGCTGTGTGTGTTGACTTTTGTGCACAGTGCTGGTATAACTTTAGGTTTACATCTTGCTTTGACAAACATTCAAGCTGTCTTTGATCTCACTTTGACGGAGATGCATCATCAGAGAGTGAGACAATAAAATATTTATTCTCAGCATTTAGAGAACAAGTCAAATTGGATTTTGTCTTAATCTTCGCAGCACATTTCACATGAGCCCTATTCCTATCCTACTGCTTGATGAGAATATTGAGGAATATAAATATCTAGGTATCTTGCTTCACTCTCAGCTTTCTTTCATACCTCATATCGACTCGACGTTATTATGAAAACGAACTGCAGCCTGAGAATAAATCAACTGTTTCACACTACCGCTCAGGAAACAAATGATTTCACAGCTTCTATTACCAATATTAGATTATGCAGATATCTCCACCTCAGAAACAAATCTTAATTCTCTCAATGTGACTTATAAAAGTCTCTGTTAACAAAAGTTAACTCCTAAGTCTAGAGGGCGTCTACATTTATTTAACTATCCTCCTTATTTAAAACCATATTTCTTCTCATAAAGATCAACATATAGTATGAGACATACCGGCAGGTACCCCTTTTTCCTTGTTCCCAGAATCCCAGTATAATGATTCTTACTAGTATATCAATACTTCCATTATCACTGGACAGTGCTCTTTTTGGTTTTGTGCCATAAACAATCGGGCAGAGACAGGAATGCCATGCAGAGAACGACCACGGGTCAGACTCGAATCCGGGTCTGCTGTGATGAGGGCTGAGTCTCTATGGGAGGTGCACTCTAACCACTATACCACAAGCGCCCAATAAGAAATGATTGAAGCTATCACACAGCATGTGTTTATATAAATGACTGGAAGGTCTGCGTGTGTATATAGACATTGTGATTGTCGGATGGATGTTCGGATGTAAATGATGGTAGAAAGAAAGTGGGTCTCCTCACCAGGGCAAACTCGTGTGAGACCCGTCCGTCTGGGGGAAGCTTGGCCCCAAAGCCCAGAGCGGGGAACATCTTATCGCTGTCGTAGTCCTGGATGATCTCTCCCACGGCCCGCAGTGCCATGGCGTAGTCGTTCAGCTGGTAGGGGCTCATGTAGTGGAGCGAAGTGGGCTGGGACGGGTTGCCTGATGGGACCCCACCATGGTTCAACACAATAAAACACACATCAGCATCAAACTGTAATTACGCCCTGCTCTCCCCCCTCTGGGCCTGTGTGAGTCATATTAAAATAAAGAGTAGGGGGGGGGAGTGGGTGGAACGCAGACTGGAGTTTTAAGTAACACAAACATTTCCCTAAGGCACATCTGCACTGGAGGAATAAAATAATCTTTGCTGGCTGCCTCAAAACCTCAGCGGGTAGCAAGAGGGAAGCACAATTTTTTTCCCAGCGTAGCTAAGTACCGTGCAGCCACCGGTGCAATTTAGTGCACTAATACACTAATAATATGATGAGGTAGATGAGGTGTGCTGTCGACCCTCTAAAGATATTCCCTCCCACGGTCATAAATGAAGGATATGTGTGATAGAGAAATGATGCAGCGGTGTCTGATTAAAACTTTTTAATTAGCCTAATAACTCCTCTCCTGTCCATAAACGCAACACGATGCTTGTGAGCTTTCTTTGTTTGTCTTGTTTTTGTAGAGATAAAAAACAATAAAGTAAACCAGGAAACTTTAGCGACATTAGTAACATTAAAGGTGGAGTCAGCGGTTCTGGAGAACGCTTGTTGTCAAAATCACATTTTGTCAAAATGAGGGAATATCTCCTCACGATCCACTACCTGTCTGTACTGTGTTGCACTGAAAAGAAATCTGGTGTGTATACACAGCCTAGGCTCCGGACAGTAAACTGGTGTGTTAACAAACGGGGCCCACCGTTGCTGAAAACATGCCAGTTTACAGAGCCTGGGCTGTGTAATAATAACACTTGTGAGGATATACTCACTGACTTTGACAAAGAGTGATTTCGACAACAAGCATTCTCCAGAATCACTGACATCACCTCAGGATAAGGCTGATGTTGTATTTTTCTTCCTGTTGAAATCAGAGCAAGACTCAAAGCCACTGATTAAGTTCGCCCCTTAATACTTTCAGACTTCTGTATCGTCGGTCATATTACGATATACGATAAGCATGTCTGTTGTACACTGGCAATGAATAAGGAGACCTAAAATTGTCTGTGTATTGGAATGCAAAAGAAAAAACTGTTTTAACTGTAGCTGTGTATCTGAATCTTATGGCAGTGAGGGCGGGACCTGATAAGCCTTTGGCTTCTCCTGCCACCCTTCGGACGATAACACAAAGTAATATGTATGAATATGCAAAGAGAAAATTGTGTATTGTGTGTAATTGTCAGGAAGAATAATAATAAATAAATAAATATTGAGCCCAAAATCCATTTGTTCTTCCTCAAGATGTGAATCTGTGAAAATCAGGAATTCCAGACCTTCTCAAACATTTTATCCAAGGACAGTTCTTAGTTTTTGCAAATACAAGCTCAAAGAAAAATATGTGGTAAAAAAATATCTTATTATATGCATGATGTCATCTTCATGTTTGAGATTGTAAGACTGAGTTTACTTTGATTGATTTAGAATACGATTGTTTCTCAGAGACGGGGATGTGGGGCACCGATATGACGGCAGTAGAGAAAGCGGACCATTTCCCCAAAATTGAAATACATACATGAATTTACTGAATCATCTCGCACTAAAATGAGAACATCACTCATCTGTGGAAAGGAATATTGGGCGCAGAATTGCTTGTTCTGTTTGTTTGTCATTAAATCATTGTCACTGATAAACGGACAGCAGTTTGGCTTTGGGGCGTGATGAACACACTGACTACACACTGACAGCTATCTAAATTGGAACTGTAATGAAAGAAATGTGTCTCTAATGAGATTTTACACTGAGGCACACACTGTACAACTTGTGGTTAATAACATGAACATGAAAGATGTTTAAAGTAATAGATATGGTTCAAAATTGTCCAACTTTCAACTGCTTTGTTTTTTTGTGTCTCTTTGCCTCCTTTCCACTGATTGGTCCGGTTGGTTTGGTGTTGCTCGGCACACATTTATTTGCATTTCCACTGTCAAAAAGTTGGGAATGGTCCCAAAATAAGCAAGTTTTGTCGCACCTATTTTTGTCACCCTTTTGTTTTGGCACCAAGCCGTCCCAAAGGGTCCCAAAATGGGTGGAGCTACACACTGCAGTCCATTGATTGGTCGACAGAATAATTTCCGTGTGAGAGTCACCTCAACTGTGCTGTGCCAAACCGAACTGTGCCGCCCAGTGGAAACCAAAAAAGGGGTTTAAGTGTCATTAAAATGGTCTGATAAGGAATTACTTTAAGAGTTCACATCAGATACTAAATCTGAGTGTTCACCACTAAAGTTAAATCTTTTTGATAACTTTAATAACTTAAATTGATAAGAGCAAAGCTGTCAAACACTCACCATTTGATGCTGTGAAATCAATCGCCACTGTGAAATTAATCTGAGTCCTACAAGAGAGAGAGAAAAAAAAATTCTCGTAAGGGACTCGGGAAGTAACGTGGTATCATCAATCATGCAGGATTATACCACAGCGTGTTTCAAAGCGTGCAGCGGTAGCAGAGCAATTAGGCAGCGGGTTATCGGCAGCTGTCCGTCTTAATATCAGGAGCAAAGAGCTAAGAGATAACACACAGGCAGCAGTAATCCTCTCAGTGACTGCCATAGACGGAAAAGGATTTAATCATGAGAGTGATGCCGGGTGCAGAATCACACGCTGCCATTTTCTATCGGGGGAACTTACCCGCCTCGGATGTAGTCCAGAAAGGAGAGCTCAGTGTCCACCAGGCATGACAGGAGGGTGACCTGCCAGTCACAGGAGAGGGGGAATACAGACAAGCATGACTTCTACAGCATCTGACAGTTTGGAATGATATCATTTGTTATGTGATCAGGCTGATTTGATAATTCTATTATTATTTTTTTTTAACCTTTATTTATACAGGTAAATCCCATTGAGACCAAAGACTCTTTTACAAGAGAGACCTGTTTTCCTTTCCCACGTTACCATTCACACACACATTCATACACCGATAGCAGGCTAACTATCGACATTCACACGAGGCAAGGTGGGTGAAGTGTCTTGCCCAAGGACACAACAACCATGACACAGGTGGCAGGGCGGGGATCGAACCTCCAACCCTTTGATCATCAGCCGACCCTCTCTACCAACTGAGCCACAGTCGCCCCCAAAACTTGTTGAATCTGTACAGTATCTCCATTTGTGTCTTGTTCTATGTTTTGCTTCTTAATATTTCTCCCTCTCAAGATCATTAAACACCTCAATTCAGTTGTCTTTTTAAAAATATTAGTTTTTTTATCTCTGTCTCTACCCCTTGGCAATACAAGCAATGCCTGAGGTTGAAAAATCGAAAACATAAACGACTTACTAAGGTCTGAATAAAAGGATTTGGTGTTTGATGAAAAAAACACAAGTTAAAATACATAAACTGATGACCCACCGTTCCTGAGTTTTGGTACTTTTTCTTCTTTTTTCCTTTTTTCTTTGGATTTAGAACCTGTAGAGAAAAAAAAGAAAGCTTGAGTCAATTCTACTGTGTCTATGTGAGAAGTGGGACATCCTGACTCATGTCTAACTCTTGCTTCAATCAACCAAGACCCTATCCAGCTGAATTAAAATGAATGCTGTTTGTTTGAATGACTTTGATAAAACAGCATCTCTATAACTTTTATCAACACATTAGATACTGCTTATGAAGGGTATAACCTTTCTTTAATGTCCCTGTTTGCATTATTTACACAAATTCTGAAAATAAATCAAACAGAAATCATTAGAAACCTAATAACTAAATAGATAATTTCATTTTTTTTTTAGTAATGTGTTGTACTTTGTGTTTGGTTTGATTGACAGGTATTCAAACCTTCACACTCACTCAACAGGAGCTAAACTTTAAAAAACCAGATACAGATTTGACAGCTGATTGTTTGCCTAAAATCTCTACCTTTTAGATGTGTAATTGTCAATACGTTGGCTGACAAAAGAAATTAAAAATAATTTATCAAGAAGAAAACAAAATAAGACGTTTAAAAGGTGCAGTGTGTAATATGACATCATCAAGAAAGTTCTACAAAGTTCTAGAATGCAACACTCCCTGGGTAACCCCAACCCTTTAGAATAATAACAGAAGCTACAGTGGCCTTCAAGAACAAGAACAATTCTAAATTTTAAACAATGCACCTGATGACATTCCAACTATGACACTTTCAAGATGGCGGCACTAGGGCTTGGTCCAAAATATGCAGAAATATGGACATATATGAGACCCTTTCGAAGGGAAAAAATAATAATAAAAAAAAAAATTCAGCTATTATGCACTAAATGAAATGTAATTATGGATATTATAATTACTTTCTACAAAATCTGCTAGGAAATAAAACCCAAAATTCTACACACTGCAGGTTTAAGAAGTCTGGAGAAAAATCTTTGGCACAACAGATTAGAAGGCAATGACAACCCGGGTCCACCTGGGTTATTATCACATTTAAAGTCCCTTGTGTCGACAGAAAAACACTCTGCTGATCCTCCCTCCACACCAATTGATTATGGTTGTGCTCCTTAGGCACTTTTACTGACTCTTGTCTTGACCTTCACTGATTTATGGTTGGCCCATGTGCAGCTGCTGTGCAAGTTAATGACCCACTCAAGAAAGACACTGAGAGTCTGTCTCTTTTGAAGAACTGGCGCTATAGCTTAACAGCACTTTACATTATTATGAATATGAACTAGCGCATAGCATCTTGTTAGATAACCGCTAGAGCCAGTGTATAAAATCGCTGACATATTCCTCCATGTCGGCGTGTGCGGTGCAAGTGAAAGGACTTGAAAAGGAATAAAAGAGAGCAGAGAGCCAAGTGTTTAGGTTCAAACATTTTTTATATATGCCCTTTTGAATCAATGAAAACTGCTGATACAGTATGAAGTGGTGAAGCATTCCCAATGGAAAGAAACGGCCCTCAAAGTGAATAAAACCAGCGCAGCTTGAGGAAAAAAATTAATGTGTGCTGTGCAGTCTGTAAAACAAGTGGAGCATAACTCTTTTTTTTAGTATGGGTTGTGTGTTTGTGTGTGTGTGTGTGTGTGTGTGTGTGTGTGTGTGTGTGTGTGTGTGTGTGTGTGTGTGTGTGTGTGTGTATTTGATATGGTCAGATCGATGTATATACTATAAATCAACATGGGAATTTCAACAAGCAATGGATCAGCCCTGATTTATGCGTTTGTTCAGTTTACACACAAACCGACTCGAGATGGAAGGACTGCGGTGGTGAGCACACTGTGATGATGTCCCAACAGTTTGGAACTTATTAAACTCTGATCTCAAGCTGAGCTGACCTTTGTGAGCTCAGCCTCTGGCATTACGTTAGTATTTGTCCCGTAACTAGAGATGAAGACTAATTTAAGACACAGCATGTTCTTTTACTCTGCCTGAACAACAAGATAACAAATCATATACCTGTCCAAATTCTCCCCAACCATTTGTCAGCAACATACGGACTGTAGTGTATAGCTCCGCTCTCTCAGCTTGTCAGTGCAAACAGATTGTCGCTGTGCATTAAGTTTCAACATAACTCCTGAAAAATCTCGACTGCTGTTTGTTTATTTGTTTCTTTGTACTGCATTTGCCATTTGAAACTAGTTCACCTCATGAGGACCTAAGGGGACATTTTTTTGTAAATTTTGGATACTTTATCTGGTCCACACTTCTTCAAAGGGGTTTGGTTAGGGTTATGGTAAGGAAGTACAAGTGTGCTTGACTCTTTGTGGTTATGTGTGTGTGTGTGTGTGTGTGTGTGTGTGTGTGTGTGTGTGTGTGTGTGTGTGTGTGTGTGTGTGTGTGTGTGTGTGTGTGTGTGTGTGTGTGTGTGTGTGTGTGTGTGTGTGTGTGTGTGTGAGAGAAAAATGTCACCTCATAGATGTGGAACTGTGACTGGCTCCTGGACATTTCTCTGTAGCTGGTGCTGAACTCGCCGATAAAATCGTGGCTGCAAGAAAAAAAAACACAAATTTCTACCAAACTGAGAAGAAAAAAACACTCTATCTATAGGGACCTACACAGTTTATGGTAGTGACGTAGTGTAAGAATAAAGAATGAAAGAAATAATACATAATAACAGTAAAAAAAATTCCAAAGAAGTTCAGATTTGATTAACTTCATTGTAGTGCATTCACATTATCTGTAAAGTGTTCTTCAATGTGCAGGGGAAAATTAGGGGGTATCATTAACGAGCTCCTTAGTAACCGGCGGCGTGGGCGTAGCAACCAATTTCATAATTTCATGGAGATAATCAGCGCGGTTGGATTCAGACAGGGTCAGAAATGTATGGTCGGCTCACGGGTAGAAAAATGCCCCTGAAGTGTTAAAGAAAATTGCCAGATACATTAACTATTAAAGGGCGAACTGCAGCCCGTGGATACTGGGAATTCAGACGCTTAGGAAGATAAACACTATCTTTATTCCACTTTATCTTTAAGTTTGCTGTCAAGAGAGCGTTCTAGGATAATCAATAGTTAATGTATATGTAAAACCGGTCCACTTAGCAGTTATCAGGGTTCCCCACACAATTTTACCGATACATTTTGAAAACTTTTCCATGATATTTTGCCCAATTTCCATAACCTTATTTAAGCCTGGTTCACCATCATATGGCTCAATAATGAAAATATTGCTGCATTTATCTTGAGCCATGTGGTATATGTGTTGTGTAAAAAAGCCATACATTATTAAACACACACATAACCAGGCATTATTTTTGATAAGCGAACACGGAAGATTTCAAACGATAGTAACTCAAGAAAGTATTTTGCATAATGTTAGACATGTTTTGGAATTTAATAAAACATTTTTGGACACTGGCAAATATTTTTGTAAATCAGTTATTTCCAAACCATTTCCAGGTCTAGAAATATCAGCGTATACTATCAGGTGGAAACTGGTATTCTTGTATGATTGAATGGAATGTAGGATTACTATATAAAGAAACAACACAGTCACCATGATATATAGCGCTCGGGTAAGTACAACATTACTTTACCCCCGGATCTTGTTGCAAATGTAAGTGTTTTTTTTGTTTTCATTCACAGCGGTAGGTCAACAAGATAATGCTGTTTCAGATGGATGGAGCATCATAACAAACAATGCATTTCGCAGACAATATAACTTTAAGACAGGACACAGGACCGGATAAAAAATAAAAAGCATTGTTCCCTCACCCTCCATCTCTGTCCCAGTCGTACACTTCCACCTTTATGCTCCTGTGAGGGAAGAGAAGAGGGAACCAGAGGAAAATCCCATTAAAAAAACAATTAGCAGCAATGATTTACAGGCTTTCTGTCTGAATAGATGGTCGCTGGTCCGTGGAAGGCTGGGGTGGAGGGAGAGAGGGAGGGAAGGAAGGGGGTCCTAAATAACGCAATAAGGGATGTCACGAGGCAGCTTTTTCATGGTCGCTATCAGTATACCCTGGTGTAACAATAAGAAAAGAAATGTAAAAGGAGAACTAGAAATAGAAAAAAAGAATTAGGAAGCACTGAGAGAGCACACAAAGCACCACTAGTGTGAAAAGCAATCTCTAAATGTGTACTGAGATCTGTCAATGTGTACAGCAATCTGCAACTGCAATTTCAAAAGGAGATGTGGTTTTTTTCATGGTTTTACTTTAGACTTACAAGATCACGTGTAGGTTTTTTACATTGGCAAAGCAAATCTGGGGATTTCCGATCTATACGCTTAATGAATCTTAGATGTCTGTTGATGCAGTATAACATTAGCTAAGTTTAGCTTGCTACAGCATTGCTCCAAGTCATTGGGAACACTCTTGCGTTGCCTTGTCATAGTAGTATTTACAGTAGGTTTTTTTTGCCAGTTTATTCAAGAACTTGTCAAACTTTCATTAAAGAAAAGTTTTTTCCTGTGTCTATTGTTCTGCCAATCCTAGCAATGTGTCAAAAATATATCAGGTATTTATTTATATGTCAACATTGCATCAGTGAAACAGGAATGAGTGAAATGTTTGTAGGATTCCTACGGTCTCACACTGTACCTGTCATAGTCTCCGTTACACAGCGCCTTGACTGGAATCTTAAACGCCTGCCACACTGGATCCAGAGTGTTCTTCACCACTTCTGTCTTGTGGCTGATGGTATACCTGTGAGACACATACAACTACATTAACAGATGACACATTTAAATGAAAGTCAAACTAATGTAATATCTTGTAACCCCTATTTGTAGTCAAACATGACGTAAACATGTTTTTTTTTATGTACTGTCAATAGTTCTGTGCAGGACATTTCAGGGAATTTTCAGGAATGCTCCTTTTCATCTCAGCCGGCTGACAACACAATATATGGGCGATCTCCATCTACTGCCATCGTGAAAACAAGAATTATGTAATATATATTTCTCTATTTTGGTTTCGGATTTCTTCCCTAAGGAGAACACAGCACAAGTAATTT
Source organism: Ammodytes marinus (assembly GCF_949987685.1). NCBI lineage: Eukaryota > Metazoa > Chordata > Actinopteri > Uranoscopiformes > Ammodytidae > Ammodytes > Ammodytes marinus. The sequence continues at coordinate 5,665,825 of NC_137234.1, forward strand.
AGCAGATTTGTATGCTGTACCAGACAATATAAAAATTGCCATTTATTTAAGTGGACTTCAAAGAGCAACCCCGTGTGCACCATGTCTCTTTGTTGTTATTAAGGGGGAGAGTAATGCTTGGAAGTATTTCCTAAAGCATGGTCCTTGGATGAAATAACCAGATTCCATTTCTTGTTTTTTTAATTTTTATGTGGCACCTAGTCTGGCTCTTTTGTTGGCGTGGCGGCGGGCTGCTGTTCCACCCCGAGGCTCAACATTTAGGCTGCATCAGTAAATACCCAGCTGCAAACAGAAAAAGATGTCTGTCTTCGCTTCCAGAAGAAGTCGACTTGAATAAAAGCGTCTTCGGGGCAAAGACACTGCGACCTCAGCACACACATACATTTCACTTAACTCCATCTGATCCATCCCTTTTATTTTCCCTCTTGTCACCTCTGTCCTATTTTCTCTGCTCATCTCCTGTGAACGGCTGGACGGCATAAGTCATACATACGCACACAACACCAAGAATTACGTAACATCGCATAGGCAATTTAGACCCTATATCACATAGTGTATAGGAGTGAGTTTTTTGGAGCATGAAAAGATCACACTAGTCCTATATGCGTCCCAGGAATGTTTGTATGTGTGTGTGTGTGTGTGTGTGTGTGTGTGTGTGTGTGTGTGTGTGTGTGTGTGTGTGTGTGTGTGTGTGTGTGTGTGTGTGTGTGTGTGTGAAAGTGTACATGCCTCTGTGTAAAATTGAGATAGCTGCTTTTGTTCATTGAGTAAATTGATGTACGAAAACACCAAGGGGGGGAAGATGCCTGTCAACTTACGATCCGTCTTCGTTACTGCGGTAAAAGACGAGGAAAGGATCGGATTTTCCAAAGAAATCCTTCTTATCCAGCTTGTTGCCACAGAACTGCAGCATCACCGACTCCTGAAATGAAGGGGGTTGGGGGGGGGAGGATATCAAAATATAGACGTTATAAAGCCTCCGGGCTTATATACATGACTTTGCCAATTCATATCACAAGTGATACTACAAATTGTATTTTTATGAATTTGAGTTCAGGGAGCGGATGCTACAAGTCACGCTGAAACTTGCTTAGTATTACCATGATATTATCTTCAATCTTTAATTAATTATGTGAAGGGGTTACGTGCAATTAAATGTTTGTAAGTATTGTAATTAAGAATTAATGACATTGAATTACTTAGTGTTCTAGAACTTCTAGTTTTTAATTAAGCGATTAGGGAGAGGACTGAGAAAAAATGGATGTGAGACCTTGCCAGCTTCCCTGACGGCTCCGATACATTCTGTCGTATTGTATACCTGCCAGGAGTGAAATTGGTGTCCCTGCCTCTTTTTACAATGGCTTTTCTCTTCTCATACTTTGTCGCAAAATGACTTGCCCTTTGGTTTGAACCACACAATGTGACAGTTTAACGTTTTCACCTGAAAGAACTGCTCTCAAGATCTTGAAGTGATGCATCTATACAGGGTGGCAGAAACCCCTCCAAAACAATGAAATGGACCCAGAATGGCATGGTACTTATTTTCTTTTTTCTTAAAAGTGTCTTTGAAAGAAAAAGGGTTTTGAATGGCCACAGTGACAGCCGGCCTTATCACAGTTCAACATCAAGAGAGTTTTGAAATTAAAACCAGTCCTCTCCCTGAATGACAAAGATGGATTTTTTTTTTTGCCAACATAAATAAACTCCAATCCTCCTGTTTAAAATAACATAAGTTGTTGAAATAAAACACAGTATCTTAGATACGCTGATAAACTTAGATTTCTAATTGATGCAAAATTGTGGGTGTTATAGCAACACTGGTGTTTAAAACAGTAGATTCATTACAGCAGCACAGTATCAGTGCTATCATTAACTAAAGTTAAGTGTGGGGGGGAAAGTTTTAGCAGCCTTGTAATAAATCCAACCCTCATAAGGGCAATAATGTTCACGTAGTGTTGATTCAACAATTGCACACTATGATTTATGCTGTTCAATTGTATTGAACTACTGTATACTGGGACTTGTTTCTTATTTTATGTTGCTATACTTTTAATAAAAACCTGGCTAACAGTATTTCTAAAAGTGTTTTTCATTTACAGTGTTTGGGGTCCCTTGCTGGTTAAGGCTGATAACTTTGACAACCAGAAAGTTGGGCTAATGAGAGGAAAGTATCTTAAGAGTTTGGAAGTTTACCCGCGAATAAATCAACAAGGGGAAAGAAACAGACTCTTACCCTGCAGTTGCTCAGCTCCTCTGCTCTCACAATGATGCTGCCACATTTCTTCCCAGGGATCCCACTATGAAAAGCAAAAGAAAAAAAAAATACACCCTTTAAATCCAGACAGCAGAAAGCTTGGCGCAATGGGTTTGTTAAAGAGTATAGGACTATGGTTTGAAAACCACAGAGTTCAAATCTGTCTGGGTGGTGTGACAGTAATGTAGCGTAAACCTTATTGTATTAACACGTTATACAGTATTTACTATTATGGACCATGTGTATATACAGTAACTCTATATGCACTTAACGACTGCTCGAGCTTTTTGATTTTTGATTATTATTCATTGCCTGATTGTAAAAAAAAAAAATCAAAAATCATGCTGAATGAAAGCTTTTGTAAAATAACATCCAAATAATGTAACCACATCCAGTGACATTTCAGCTGCAATGTTTGTTTACATCCAGAGCTGGCGAGGCGTAAAACATTCAGCCAGTACAGCCAAGGGAGACTGACCACTAAAAATAGAGCAAACGAATGGCCACAGACTCCAGGCCCAATTCAGAGGGAAGACAGTGTGTGTGGTGGGGGTGGGGGGGATAAATTAATTTTGCTAAGTACTGTCCAGTAACGGGTGAGAGAATCAGAGAGAGAGAGAGAGAGAGAGAGAGAGAGAGAGAGAGAGAGAGAGAGAGAGAGAGAGTCTACAATACATGTGACACACACTGCCGTTCTTTGACGCACAGGGAAGAATTCAGTGATATTAATTCAGGGGACAGATAGAAACATGGCAGAGAGAGGAAGAGAAAGAGAGAGAGGAAGAGAAAGAGAGAGAGAAAGAAAGGGGGAACAAGAAAGAGATGGAGGAGTGGATGAGGGGCTGTTAAGTGAGGCTGTAAACATCACCACAGGGTTTACACTGATACAGGGTCTTACACTGCGATAACCTGTTGTGCTTTACATTTTACGACATGTTTTTTGTTTTTGTTTTTACAAGTGCCTACATATGGAAAACACTGGAAAATGACATGTTATATTTATATGTAATTGTAATTGTATTGTAACAGATGATCTCGGGATACATGAAGCATATTATTCATAGAGATTTAAGCAACATGCAATGTGCAAAAATGCTACCTTCTCACAATGGTAACACAGATGTTTTACTCTTGCAGCTAGATCCATTTCTGCCAGAGGAGCCTATATACTTTGGTCACTCAAAAGCAGCAGCAACAACAAAGTCAATGACAGATTTCTGCGACACAGGCTGACAGTCTATGACAGTTTCTTTTCATTCATTTTGTATCATACACAAAACGTGACGTAATGGTACAATGGAGCATATTGTCATCTCAGTCGCTCTCTGTGTTTTTGTGATCCGCCTCCACTCGACTGAGCAAACGTGTGATTCTTTTGATGCAAGATGTGTTTTTTTTTTATCCTGTGTGCGTTTCACTAGGAGGCACAATAACACACACACACACACACACACACACACACACACACACACACACACACACACACACACACACACACACACACACACACACACACACACACACACACACACACACACACACACACACACACAACACGGTTGTACAAACACATCTAAAAATATCTTCAAATAAAATAAAATAAAAGGAGTCAACCTGAAACAGATCTGAGTGAATAACTGCAGGCAGAGAGGTGATTGCATAACAGGGCAACAGCAACACATTCTTACATCATATTCCATGTCATTCTTCAGCAGGCCCATTCAGCTGCAAACGCTCATTGATTCATAAATACACACACGCAACACACACACACACACACACACACACACACACACACACACACAGACACACACACACACACACACACACACACACAGAATATGTCAGGTGATGAGGCCAGGGTTAGCATACTGATGGCTCGTTGCCTCAGGAAGAAAACAAAAGCAACAACAAAATTGTGCTCTTCAGTGACTCAGGAAGATGCTGCAATTCTGCTCTTTACAAAAAGAAGTGTCAATGGTCTTTCTGAAAAGCTGCTTTTGTTGACGATATGTGCATTTCTAACGGGTATCACATTTCTACTCTACTCAGCAAACGAAATAAACCATGCTCTTTCAGCAATATTTCTCCGGAATTTGACAAAAATCAAGCATGTATTCATAGGAAAATGTGTCCCTGATTCTTTCTCTAGGCTTTTGGTTATGGCTTCAGCTCAGTTTAAGCTTCTTGGGAATTGGAGCAGGGATCTGAAAGCTGACACTCTTCCCTTTGGGTGAACTGTCCCCCTTTTCACTACACGCTGTTTACCATCTCAACATGTTTACAGTCCGTCATTCATTAGCCTGCTGCTGTTTAACTATTCATTCGGCCGATGGAGACAGTGTTCCGCTTTCATCAACATCATGGCTCACTTTCAATGGCCTTGCTTTCACTTCACTTCAAAAGACAAACACTGGCAAGAGATCTTAAAGCTATTGTGTGTAACTTCTGTTGCCCCCATTAGGAATTCAGAGTAATTGCAACAACACTGTCGGCGCATCTACATGAGGTTAAGTCTTCGATGGTCGCGCATGGATTTTATACTTTCTGATGTACGTCCGGGTTTTTTTCTTAGCAGTAGAATCAACAACTGGAACATTTCACATTTGATATTCATTTATATGAAATAGCTACGCACTATAGCTTTAAAATAACCTGCCAATTTAAAATATTGCCCACTGTATGGAGCAGAATCTAAAATCAAAACATGATCCCAAACTGTTTTTTTTTTTTTTATGATAGTGGATCTCCAATTAGAGCGATTAAATACAAGCCTTTCGCCCTATTGCTTTCAATTACGAGTGTCTCATTGAAACGGCAGTGGAGTGTGATGGTTTGTTTGTTGGTGCGTGTGTGTGTGTGTGCAGGGTAACGTGTGCTACTTACATCAAAGGTTTTTCCAAGCGGCTTCCCAGGGAGCCAAATATCTCACCTAGCGTGCAGAAGCCCTGACCCAGGAAATCCTGCATCAAGTAAACACATGAAACAGAAATGAAGAAGAATACAGAGAGGGGAGGAGCAGAGACACATTCATTATGATATTCTAAGTAGTTCTATATCTGGCATCATGTTACATCATGCTAAAAAAAAAAACAGTTCATTATATATAACATATCATTTCAGTCATTTTCCGGGATGAAAAAAGGAGATCCCGGCGCACACTGCTCTTGCTCAGCATCAACTATTATTAGTGTGTTTGAGTGAAACACTCTTGAAGAAGGTCAAGCAGGACTGAAAGGTTGGTTCTTTGAAAAATGGTGACGATGCACACTTTCATCTAAGTGCATTTTTATCCAGCGCACCTGGCATTTAAGCTCGCAGGATGTGTGAATATACTGTACTTGTGTTAAAAAGTCATTTTGCGAGAGACATCCGGTTTGTGTGATTTTCTCTTTCATATGCGGTGATATAGTGAACCGAAAGTCTGTTGGATAAAGCCATTAGAGCTGCAACGATTAATCGACAAATCAATTGTTAATCGATTATTAAAATAATCGTTAGTTGCAGCCCTAAAAGCCATCATCAATCACCATCAGTCAGCAATCTTGAGCTCTGCCAAATTATAAAGGGCATTTTTCTGACATGTATTGATTCGTTGACAAGTGAATCAGCAAATGAACCTACATTAAAAGTAATGGTTAGTTGCGGCCCTCCTGCCACTTTCTCATCAAAACAGCTTTTTCAATCAAGATGAAACCAGTAATGTGATTAGCCTTCTAACAGATCAGCAGGGCACACACAGAAAGAAGAAAAAGAAAGTGCTCCATTAAAAAGAATGCACATAATGTAAAAGCACTGTAGAGGAACATGGGACCACAAAGGAAGGATTGGAAAAGCAACTCCTCATGGTGTTCAGTGTTTCAAAAACGTTATAAGGACATTTAAAGTAATGTTTTGACGTTGAACAGCTATATTTTGCACATGCAGCGTCCTTGTTGATCACTGCAGGGTGACCACGGGAGGAGCGGGTCAGCAAAAAGAGCAGTATGATACGGGGCATGAAAAAATACTGTTTACAGCAGAAAAGATTGTTCACACTGAGGCCTGTATCAGTGTGTGTGTGTGTGTGTGTGTGTGTGTGTGTGTGTGTGTGTGTGTGTGTGATTGGCGTGTGATTGTGTATGTGTGTGTGTGTGTGTGTGTGTGTGTGTAAAAGTGCTTGACAGATGAGCCGTGTCGAGTCCGGTGGGCAGAAAGCTGCTCCAAAGATCTTTGCCGGTGCTGAGAAAATGTTTCTCCCCCCCCCCCCCCCCCCCCCCCAGCCGAGGTCTCCAAAACAAAAAAGCAGTGACAAAAAATACGCTGTGACCTCCCCATGAGAAGAGTGCCGTTAGCAAGCAGCCGCAGCCCAGCGCAATGCTACTCCACGCTTTGGAAATCTGTGGCCAGGGGCTGAGGAGCTTCAGATTAACAGGCTCAGTGGTGGCAGTAAAACACAAAGGTTAGGAGGGTATCTCCGAGTCACAAAGATCACAGCTGCTCAATTCAATAAGTCCTGTAATACTTCTTGAAGTCCCTCTGGTCGCTATGGCCTCCTATACACCCTGATCCTGAGGTCATATCAAGTATATTATTAGCCCAACACTTTGAACATTGTAATAAAGTTGAGTATGTGACAAACAAAGCCATTTCAAATGTTAATATCAGAGGTCCTCAAGAATAACACAAGATGTGTGCTTTTCTATTAATAGTCAATTTAATGAGGGGAATAAAAGCTGGCAGTAAAATCCTGACTACTTTGGCAAAGTCGTGAAGGAACAGACAGTTATCTTGATAAGTGCCTCCAAAGAGAGAAGCCATTCCCCTGCCTACACTCCTATTTAAATGAATGAATAATAAGACTTGAGCGAATGGCAAATGGATATTGGCATGATATCCATTAGAAAAAACCAACAGGGGATAGAATGAAGAACTGTGCACAGGGCCGTGACAAGCGTGTGTCAGGCTGAAAAAGCAACATCCACTCTGCCTGACAGTAAACAGGATCCTCCCCCGTTAATTAAATCCATACTGTACATTCTCTCTCTCTCTCTCTTGCACATCTTCCCCTGCAGCCATATCAGCTCAAGGTATATGTATGCTAAACCATATGGCACGGGCAAAACATCTGCTGTGATGTGGGAGAGATGCAGGGCGCATCATCAGACGCTGCCACCGAAGCTGCCAAGAGAGAGAGATACTACTAACTGTACTCGGGTATTTTATTTCCCCCTCTTCTTCCATTTATCTAAAGGCATGCGACAGGGGGGATGGACTGTGTGCCCCGGACAATGGAGCCATGACTGCGTGCCAGATCTGTAATCCCACACATCTACGGCCACGACAGGGCGCAACCAAGCGTCCTCAGCCTTCATGCTTCAGAGTGAGTCTCTAAATATACGCTCACGTTTGCTCTCAGTCCAAAGCCTGGCGGGGGCACGGCGCTGAGGGTTGGGGGGGGGGGGGGGCTGAGAGAGAAGAACTCCGCCTGCAGTTGGCAATGAGTGGTATGAAGGCAGGAAGCAGGAAGTAGGCTAGAGGGAGGGAGATGCATTCTGGGTAATAGACAGATCTGGAGCAAGTTGGGATGGTGCTGGAGGGTGGTGAAATGCTACGTTGCAGGTTTCATGATTTCCAGATGGAGGTATAGAGCTTGGCCAAGGGAAGGCAGACTGAGGAGGGTTAGAGAAAAACTTGAATCTATACAGTCCATCACCCACAGTGACAGGAGGGCACGCAGGATGTTCGCAAAACACTCTAATAAAGGAATGACGAAGCTGATATCATCTCATCTCCTAATCAAAGCCTGTCAGCTGACAGACAGTTGTCTCAATACATTTACAGTAGAATATCTTTCCCATCCTCTATTTAATCATTTTGATGAGCTACTATATCTCTCCCTCGTGAAGTCGGTGCTGAATGCCCAAAGTTATGAAATGTTTTTATCTGGATGTTATTTCTTTGTTCAATTCCTAAGATCTCAAATTACCCAGACAATCAACATATCAGTCGCTAGTGCTCATAACGATAAGTTGATCAGTAAACCGAGAGAATATTCACCAACAATAATAAAAAAAAATAACAGGCTTGTTCATCTGAATGTGAATAATTTGGGAAAATAGTCAAACTCCTAAAGTATCCGAATATAATATTTTAACAAAAAATGAAAGAAGCGGAAAAAATATCATTAGAGTTGATGTTGAATTGCAAGGTTGTTTCTGATTTGTGTAACAGTGTTGGTAGCAACTAGCAAGTGCTGACATTTCTTACGATGAAACATCTAAACAAACCACTTCGCTTTAACTTCTTGAAGTTACTGTAATTGTATGGGATTGTGAGCATTAAGTTTCATAACTTTTCAGACCAGGCGAACAGGTCAGAAACATGTCTCAGCTACTTTAAACTTCATTGATATGGGGTCAGAAAAATCTATTCTTTGTACATTTTCTCTACACGATCCTTTTGGTTCCCGTCGTGACACTCTTACCTCATGACATTCTGACTCAAATCAGGCTGCAATTGTACTGGAAGCGTAAACATTTGGCTGTGTAACAACTTCCATGAATGCCACCACTGATTGTTGAACAGCTGTGTGGTGACAGGGACACTCACGTGTTTGGAGAGGTTGTCGCTCTTGCTGTCCAAATCATACCTGCAGAGGAGAGAAGAGATGACATGTCAGAGCAAGGGCACCTGTTATACGCTAAAAGGTTTGAGACTGAGAGGCTGCCAAAAATAACAAATGAGTGGGTCTATGACAAAAGCCTCTCTCTCCCCTCGTCACTGTACCATTAATGCAGGGGCACTTTTACCCGCAAATCAGTATTTCCTAAATATGAATTGAAAAAAACTGAATTCCCTATGAATATGCATATAGATGGATGGATTGAGGATGGATGGGTGGATGGGAGAACGGACAGATAGATGGATAGATATAGATGGATAGTCTTGCCGTCAAGTTGTTGACTGTATATTCATTTTCCAGCACAGCAGTCATTATATTCTGAGCTACGGACTAGCATAGTGAAATCCCCTGTACGTGTCAACATACTTGGCCAATTAAGTCGATTCCGGTCCCTCATGGTGACAGGACAGTTGGCTGATCTCTTGGATGCCACTTCGGATCAAACTTCAGTGAGTAATGCATCTCACTGCTCTATTCTAGCATTTTCATTTGCATTGGACCAAAACAGAGTGATACAGTGTTTGATTGCTTGCATGTCTTTGCCCAAGCTTAGAGGAATGATGCATCTCGTCGCTGCATTATCACATTTTTGAAAAAGAGCCATCACGACAACATTTCTATGAATTTGCACAGAATCAATTATTTCCAAATGTTGAGATTTTGCATCTAAAGTTCAGCTAAATATAAATCCGATCCTAGATACACTGACTTCCACTTTGCAAGTCCAATGGAATTTTGGTGTGTTAACTGGAGGCAACTGTAAAGAATAAAACAGCGAGAGGTATATTTTATCCATTTGTGCAAGCCTCAGTTATGTAACTCTGCACTCTGACCCTCCTGAGACTTGGGTTAAAAAAACATGGCAGAACATTTCTGGGAGGAAATGGGCAAAAAAATATTTAGCTTGTTAACATTGCAACTTGGTAAAAGCATCTAGGTTTGGCTGCTTTGTAGGATTAAGTGCAACGCTTTATTTCGCACACTACATTTGCAAATTTGAAAGTGTCCAGAGGAAATCACACCATAATATAGTCATCCTTCTGTTACGTGCAATATCAGACTCTGATGCAGTTTTGACAAAATGGTGTTCACAAAGTTTTATCATCATCTATTTTATCTCTGCTTATCACTGCAATAAACGGGTACTACTATCATTTACCATTGCACTTCTATAACATTTGTAATGGAATACTAAAAGGATAATAAATCGAGGCAACTGAATCCAATACATAATTTTCATCTTGCTGTTGCAACTGTTGCAACATGTTAGCAATAATGCAACTCAACAACCAACGCTGGGAGATTTAGGCATGCTATGGTATTAGCAGCTAATGTAGCCTCGGGCAAAGATGAAGAGCTAAAGAGGTCTGGGAAGGTCGCTAATATCTAAATCCACAGATCCAGATGTTTTTTTATTTTTAAATTTGTAGTCCTCGTAGTGACGAATGACTTGAGGCAATTGGAGTGGAGTTCCCCTTTTAGAACACACAAACAACTTCTTGCTTTCCACCCAGCTTCTAGCAGCCAATTTGAAAATGTACTTTATAGATATTTGACTTCCACCTGACAGCACTCCTGGGTTTACAAAATATTTGTTAGAAGAATTCAACAATCATAGCTTCTCCCCCGGCTGACATACTTGTCCATCCTTTGCACTGGAGCATTCATCCAAAATCCTCAGTAGCAGCTACATCACCCACACCATGCGAACCACACGCCTCACCGGAGAGCCATTTATCCAGCTTTATTTACTTCCCACCATAACCCGTCACCTTCCTGGGTGTCTCAGGTGTGTGTGTGTGTGTGTGTGTGTGTGTGTGTGTGTGTGTGTGTGTGTGTGTGTGTGTGTGTGTGTGTGAGTGTGCGTGCAGTGAAGTGAAGTGAAGTGTGCAAACTGGAGAGGCTAAGCTTCTCTTTCTACAGACAGCATGCCATGTACGATAAGGCATAAGGGCTAAAACCGGGAGCCACTGTGTGTGTGTGTCACTGCAGGAGGCGGCGAGGGGTTCCGATACAGGAGCTGTAACTAATGTAGTTTCCATAAGAGCGAGGGAAAACGCTGCTGTTACGCAACGCGCCGCCGGCTAAATGCACAGGTGCGCCTCATGTTCTATTCGCCCCCTGCCTCTGTCATTCCCAAATGCTCATAAATGATTCATTTAATCTTTTTTAATAATGAGATCCCAAACCGAGAGAGGGAGGGAGAGAGAGAGAGAGAGAGAGAGGAGGAAAGAAAAACATACTACTGATATACTGTAAGATGATTTAGCTGTACATCTTCACACACAAACACCTACACACACACACACACAAGAACATGTCCCAAGGCGCCTCGTGAGTGCACATTTGCTCCGTGTGGTTGGATATGTGTGTACGTGTGTGTGTGTGTGTGTGTGTGTGTGTGTGTGTGTGTGTGTGTGTGTGTGTGTGTGTGTGTGTTTATGTGGATGACATCACACTCTGCATAGGCACTGGGCCAGACAGGATTTCTCTTGGTCCTGTGCTGTCTGTCTGTCTGTCTGTCTGTCTGTCTGTCTGTCTGTCTGTCTTGCTGTGGGGGGGAGCGGCTGCTTTGAGCTTGGTTTGAACTGAGCAGCAATGACTAATGACGACACACATAAACAAGACGGGGGCCGGAGAGAGAGGAAAGGCAAACTGCACACGACAGCCCACTGACACTGGAGCTCGGTTTCCTAACAGCTTTATGAAACCTTCATAAGGCCTTTACACCGAGTGATACAAGATGTTACACAAATGTTTTATTAGCTCACATTGTGGGCTGTAATCGGTCTTGACAGTTTAGTCTTGGACAGGGTAATCTGCCTAGAACACTCTGATATAAATGGAAGGGGAATAAGGCACTTGCCAATTTTTAGGCCAATTCGCTGCTTCGGACTTTGAATTCGTTTTGCATGTTGCCTTGGACACAGTCAAATATATACATAAAGGGATATAAAATGATTGTTTATGAGCAGGGCTGTACGCTTATTGTTTTAGGTGGTAGCACTGGTGCTAGCAAGCAAAAAAATTCAGTAGCACAAAAATAAATTTGGTATGATCGAAAACTTGCATAACCTTAACCCTTGCATTTCGCTCTAATTACCTTTGAGCCTGTCATCTTGGTCTCCTTTGAGATTCTCAATTAATATTATATCCTAGTGTGTGAGGTAATAATTGTAGAAGAATGAATAGGGGTGCACTGATTGCAATTTAGACAAAAGAATCTAACCTGCCAATTGCAATTTTTGGCTGATTCAGACTTATTTCTCCCCATAAAAATATAAAAATAATATCTATATCTATGTATTTTGTGTATATACATATCATTATTATATTAATAATAATACACATTTTTAGAAAATGTCCTTCTGTTAAACCAAACTTTAAAACATTAAACATAGCCTATTAAATAAATAAGTATACATATTGGTACAATTTAGGATAAATTAAATAGGTTGTTGTGAATGTGTTGGAAGTTGTTCTTCAGTGGCTTATTGTGTAACTTACACAAAGTTTGAAATAAGTTATTTCAAACTTTGTTTAAATAGACTGTTGACTGCTCTCTGCAGCTGAATGAGTTGCCTTTCTAGCTAGACCACTGCAGGGCTGTGAAGCGCTAATTTCCTGTTCTTACCGGCTTCAAAATAAAAGTCAACTCACGTTTGGCTAGCAACAGTCTTTTAACGTGAAGGCGCACAGGAAATGTTCTGTTTGCACACGCGCTAACTTAACTGCGGTAATCTCCTTCAGGTTATTACCGTTGGTGAAGTTTTTATACCTAGAATCGCTGCACGAGCACAGATCCCGAGGACACATATCTTTCACCAGCCAAAGTGGAGGTGGACTCAATAACTTACATGCCTAAGACTCATTTACCCCCATTTGGAGTGTTAATGTAGAGCCCTCTAAGCCAGTGTTAACTTTGGCAGCAAATTCTGATTTAGTCTTAGTTGGTTCCACAATCTTTTTTCTTTTTTTCTTTTTTCTCCATTCGTCCCGCCCTAACAGGTTCGTCTAGTTCCTATTCGTAGACTATAGTGTCAGTTAAATTAGTCTCAGTCTTCGTCATCACATCTGCCTTTTTATTTAGTTTTTATTTAGTTTACGTCCGTGAAAAAGGTTCGTAGACGAATATTTTTCGTCATAGTCTTAGTCTACGAAATTAACACTGCTCTAAGCAGTGTTTTGCAGCGCTCTTCTGTGTTTCAAAGACTCTCTCCTCATTATCCACTAGCACTAGTGCGAGTGGAATTGTATTCATCATCGCACATGATCAATTTCAGTAGCAAATGCGATCAAAACTGTCGCACTGTACAGAGTGGAAGTCAGGCTGGTGGAGGTAATGAAGGGCTGTGGGAGGAGATATAGCAAAAAGACTGCCAGGCCTCAGGACAGAGGCTGAGGAGAGCACAGGAGAAACCACTGCTTCTGTAATGAGAAATGTGTGCATGTGTGTTTGTGTGTGTGTGCATGTGCATGTGTGTGTGTGTGTGTGTGTGTGTGTGTGTGTGCATGTGCAAGTGTGTGTGTGTGTGTGTGTGTGTGTGCCTGTTTGGGAGCAAATGTGTGCTATTTGGGGATTTTTTTCTTGTTCTGAGGGCAGGCGTGTGTGTGTGTGTGTGTGTGTGTGTGTGTGTGTGTGTGTGTGTGAGTGAGAGGGTTCAGTCAGGGGGGCAAGCCCTGTCCTCGTTGCGACTTATCATCGAGCCATCCGCCCAGAGGGCAGTAGTTCGGCCTGATGCTCACTCTCACACACACACACACACACACACACACACACAGGGGCCATGAAGGGAGTCGGACGGGCTACTCACAAACACACACGCGCGCGCGCACACACACACACACACACACACACACACACACACACACACACACACACACACACACACACACACACACACACACACACACACACACACACACACACACACACACACACACACACACACACACACACACACACACACACACACACACACACACACACACACACACACACACACACACACACTGTATCAATCTCCATCCTTTCTCTCCACTGCAGCTCACGTTTAACATCTTGCATGATAATCTGGCCAAGTCTGCACCACCTTCCTCAAGCATAGGGGAATACTGAATATTGTTCATGCAGATTGTAAAACATACACAATGAAGGCCCGCCCACACACACACACACACACACACACACACACACACACACACACACACACACACACAACCTCATGTCATGTACACAAAATATCGCTCCAATTATTCATACTTTCCCTTTCCAAGCACACAAAAAAGCTCAACAGGCATTGAGAGAAAAGCAAACAGACCGACACACACACACACATTTTAGTTGACACAGTATATACATATTGATACAGCTTAATACAAATGCACTGCTCTGCTTGTTGCACACACACTGACACACACACAACCACGGTCTTCACTTTCACTGTAACTTCCCACAGCTTGGAAGCAGCATGTGGCCCAGCTGACAGGCCAAGAAGTAAACAAACAAAAGAGCCGTTCCATATTTCATGAGCTATCATTGGAATATACAGGGAATACAGTATGTGTGAAGCCGGAACACAATAGGGAACAATACAGATTATCATAACTGCATGGACAGATCAACTTTAGGGGCTATACATGAGCAATAGGACTTTTTTTTAACAGCATGGTGGTGACCCAAAATAAATATGTATCTGATGTGGACAGAAGAACATCATTATTGTATTTTTAGCTTTTACCTTACAGCCACGAATTCAAGAATTGAATTGCCAATGACTAATTGTTGCCAATGACTAATTGTTGCCAATGACTAATTGTTGTACATATGAAAAATCTGAAATCTTGAATTTTCAGAAAGTTTGGGAACATCCAACTTTTTCTATCTGCGAGTGTTGAGTAATGAGTTGCCTAAAACAACACAAACTCATTTATTTCTCGAATATTTGTAAAAACACATTGCCAATTAGGTTTAGGAATGATACTACAAGTTAATTTGCTTGAGGGTCGAGAGCATGACGGGGCCTCTGTTGTCCCCTGTGTTAGCCCTGTGACAGTCTTCTGTTATAACAGAGCAGCTTCTATTTAAAGGGTGCTGTCTGAGAAAAGCTCTGAGCTGACCCTGGGATACCCACCCAGCGCTTAAGGCACTTAATTAAAGTTGCATGATCAACTGTGTTAAAAGCAGCACTTAGGTCTAAAAAGATTAAGACCGAGCAATCTCCTGCATCTTCTGTTGAAAGGAGGTCATTTGCTACTTCTATATAAAGGGCTTTTTACTGCCCTGCATGACATTCTAACACATGATTAAAAATGTATTTATTCAAAAAACTAAATTTAAAATTTACTGAGGGTCAATTGACCTCGGTTTTTATCCCTTAAACATATTTCACTAATTTTTCCATTAACTTACCACTTTGACAAACGTGTATTTTCAATGGAGTCTGAGGTGAAATGACCAATACCAAAAAATGAGTCATTATCATCACAAAAATGACACGTGCATGATTCACTGTGTGCCACTTGGCCCTATTTTGTCTCAAAGCATTGTGTGAACGGGAGGAATTCAGATGGAAATGCGGGTGAGAGAGTGGCATGAAAACGTGTCTTTTATTTAAAAGGCAGAAGACTTACATCTCCCTTGGCGCACAACATGAATATTTTAGTCTTTAACTCAACTTTGCTCCACACAGAGCAGCACTCTCACCCACGCTTTCACAACCCAAACACATACTCTACACACACACACACACACACACACACACACACACACACACACACACACACACACACACACACACACACACACACACACACACACACACACACACACACACACACATACTGTAAGTTAATTATTGACTTACAGGTCAAAGCGTAGATTCTGCCTCTCCTCGAAGAAATAGTCCAGGATGAATTTTCGGACAAAGTCAGGGTTCAGGGTGTTATCTATGACTTCTGTTCTGCCAAACTAGAAGAAATGAAATAAGAAAGGTGATGTTTGAATACTGGCTGCAAGACTTGTTCAACAAAAACTACACACCAGAAAAACCCACAGTTACCAGAAAAATAGACAAACTGTATAATGTAATACATGTTCTACACTTCTCTCACTAATACCAGACTGGTTTAAGTTGAAAATGTAATAGTTGTGTCATAGCACTCTTTGTTCAATTTGAAAATCTAAATATGTTAAAGTAGCTCACAAACATTGTGACAAAAATGAACAAATCTATGAACAGTGTTAGCACAGCAACATCCTAGAATAATCCATAAGTTAAATTGCTTCAATTAACACCAAGTTACATTGAAATGTGTGTTTCCTGCATATCCCCCTCCCCTGACACCACACTCCAGAGGGAGTCATTGTGGAGGGTCAGCCATAGTACAGGGCACCTGGAGCAGTGCTGGGGTTAAGTGCCTTGCTTTATGACACAATGGCAGAAATGGTGGGCATCGTAGCTGTACTTCCAGTCACCACCTGCTTTACAACTAACTGAAAGTACTGCCTGCACATGGCTGTTACGTGACATAACGGTGTGTTAAATGTGATTGATCCAACAGGCTTTATAGCCTTATTTATAACATAGCAATGCCCTGGACATAAAAACAGAGATACTAGCCCTGATCTTATCATTCAACAGATACAGTAAACTGGCTCTCAGGCCGGCACCCAAAAACTCATTGTATTCCTTCATATTGAGAAATGACCTTCTGAAATGCTGCACCGTGGCCATACAAGCTAACTGGGAAGCATTCACCCACCACCACCCCATCCCTGTACTCACCTCTCTCCATTCCCTGTTGGCTATGCCTTGGGTGTACAGCACACAAACTGTTGAATGAGGAAACAGAAGAGAGAGAGGGTCAGAACGGCTGAAGAGTATTTAGCAGTGAACAAACATTGCTTTTGAAGTCCGCTGAGAGCGTGTTCTTTCCCCAGACCCCCAACATGAGAGGAAAACTCCCTAATTAAATGTCACTAGAACTTTGCCTTGGAGCGAGATGATATTTCAGAGAGGGCGTGCGGAGGACGGGGGGACGGGGTTAGCGAGTGTTGTGTTCCTTATTGACATTCCAGCGTCTCCGTCCGAGGGAGTCTCGGAGTGTTTTTCGATGACAGACCACTGGTGTAAACACAGCGGGGCAATCAGCTGGCACTAAAATGACATTTGATTTGCATTCTAGCAGCCTTTACTGTATTCACACACACACTCACACACACACACACACACATACACACACACACACACACACACACACACTCTCTCACATGGCAGGCAGCGACTCGCAGCACTGAAAAGCAACCGAGCCACACATTTGGAGATGTCTTATTCCACAGTGAAGAAAAGTAAGCAGTGGAACGATGGAGATGCTCATGTAAGAGATTGAATATGTCTTACTATGAATAAATGATATGGTTTAATTATTTAAAATGAAAATGAACAACAAATTCCTGCAACAAAACAAAATCGACAACAGAATATATTTTTGGGATCATTTTTAGTCAGTATATGGAACATTATGTCATTATTGTTGTGTGACTTATCTCCTATTTCTTCTGCAGACTCAGGTTCTCTTGCTAAAGATACTGTATATAGATCTCAATATGTCAACCTGATTAAAGGGACACTGTGTAACATTTTAAGCAATTTATTAGCTAAAATCAATATCCTCATTCATAAATATGTCCTCATTGGTGTAAAATCACCTCTGCCAATAATCTGACACTGCACCTTTAAGTAAAGGTTTTATACATATGTCTGTGGGGTATTACACTAGATTTTGTAGTAATAATCTAGAGCCGCATGCAGGGATCAGCAGTTTAAATCAAAACATAATTCTATATTTACAATGTACAGTAAGTAATAAATACTAAAGAAATATTTTCACATCAATATACTAAAAGAGGATAGGTTACATGGTTTTACTTGTGGTTCAAGCATAAAAAAGAAAAAACATAATACGAAAATAAATATACAACCTGTAAACCTGTTAATGTTTTTAACTCAAAACACTGGTATAGAGTAGCACACCAAAAAGCACACCTCAAACTGCTTTGTTTTGCATGGTAGGTTGCTGTTCCCTGCACTAATATGAGCGCCATCCTTTGGGAATAATCTTTAAAACACCTCATGAGGAAGACACGACAACCCATTTCCAACCCATTCCACCTGAGCAACAATGATGCAAATTCTGAAAGGCCACAACAGCAGCAACCTCTGTCTGTCCTTGTCTTATCTGGTCGCACGGAAGCACTAAAGAAGTAAAAAAACACACAACAGCAGCAGACCTGCCGGCCCTTGTTGAGTGTTAAGATGGTCTGCCTGCCGGTGGACCATCCATGGGGACACACTGCATGGTCGGTGAACTGGTTGGACCAGGTTCCATCATTGTCCAAGGGTCATTTAAAGCAATAGTATGTAACTTTTTCATATAAATGAATGTCAGTTGCATTCAAGCAATCGCCAAACGAGTTGACACACAGATGATTAAGCTTATCAGCCGCACAGAACTCGGTTTTTCTCAGTATGGCAGTGTTTACAAACTGGTGTCGCCCCATGACATTGGCGCTGGAGATCAAAAATCGCCCTAGAAAAGTTTCAGTTGTTGATTCTACTGCTAAGAAAAAACCTGGACATTAGTATAAAATAGTACAGTATAAAATCCATACTTTATCACCGAAGGCTAACATCATGTAGATGTTGTTGTGAATTCTCAGAATTCCTCATGGGGGTAACAGAAGTTACACACTATTGCTTTATCAATCTATGAACTCATGTCTGTCCCACATTACTTACCTGAATATTAGCTATAGTAAAATAGTTTGTGTTGAGCTAATCAGGGACGGGGTATAGTACACTGAACTAAATGCTGCTTAAACCTCTTGTGACATCTGATTATGAAGGCAAAACTGTCCATGGATGTGACACAGTGACATGCATGCATTAGCATTGATTACAGATGGAATTAATTGTAAATGTACGCCTGAGTAGGTGTTTGAGCTGCCAGCAACTGATGAGATGACATGACTGATTTCATTATGGAATCATTAACAGTCGTGACTGCGAGTGAAAATCAGTCTTGGTTTCAAAATTAACGGGATCTGATGAGTCCCAGTTTGCTACCCCCCCCCCCCCCAAAAAAACTGACATTCAATCTGTTCAGCCCAGATTAACTATATTATTACACTTTGTACATAAATGTATGTTTTTTTCTGTCCCACTGCCGTGTTGACAATGTCACACTGTTTTTGAGCGAAAAACAAAGAACAAACGTCCTAATTACCCTGTGTATGGGGTGCTGGCAGTGGTACACAAGCTTGTAGTGTTTTATCAAGCTGTCAGTCTTGATGTTGATAAACTATATGGGCTTCCTGCATTGTTGATGTTTTTTCAGGCAGCCTGGGCTCAGCTGGTTGAATATACAATCATCCTTTAATCTTCCAACGGAGCATGGGATGACATATGGTCTCTGTGTTATAGTGCGAGAGGGAAAAGCCATTCATCAATGGCACGCCTGTAAATAGCGATGCATCCGGCCCGGGCTATCCTTACTACAGCACGTTCAGCTCTTCAACCCCCTGACACCCTCTCTGTTTTGAATGTAGTAGACACCCACAGTGCATACTTTCATACTGTTCATGTCTGCTAAATGCCTTTTTACAATCTGCTTGAGCACACCAATCAAAGCACAGGAACACAAGTTAGAATAAACACACATGTAAACACACACAAAAACATAAATAAGACACTGGTTTGTTGTCCAGCTTTATAAGCTAATATGAATATGGTGCCGGAGCCTGCCCGAGGCCCTGGATGTGTGTGTGTGTGTGTGTGTGTGTGTGTGCGTGTGCGTGTGTGTGTGTGTGCGCGTGTGGCTTTGCTGAGGCGGTCTAATGCTGTGTGACTGGGGCCAGTGCTGTCAGCAGAGCCAGAGACATGGACGCAGCACAAGTGCCTCCTTGTATAAACGTTGGGGGCGAGTGGGGAAGCTCATCCTCCTCTCTCCATACCGTCCCACGCTCTTAAGGTCCGATCCTTAATTCTGGTAGCTCATCAATTATAAGTTTATACACACACCGACCGCAGCTAAAAACACAGTGGGATTCGCTGAGCAGCAGCCAGGTGGCAAAGTGCTGAAGCAAGCAGAAAGACGCCGAAATAAATGCGTGCTGACCAAATACTTGATGAATAGCGGGCGAAAAATACATACAAACAGTATTTGGACTTTTATCGTAAATAGTATTTTCTTCCCATCATGTCTCATGTCAGAGATGCGACAGTCACGGCCTGTGACAGGAAACCAAGCAGGCACGACAGATAGAAAAAGGCAAGGAACTACTTTACAATCCACACGCTTGAATGAGCATGTGTGTGTGTGTGTGTGTGTGTGTGTGTGTGTGTGTGTGTGTGTGTGTGCCTATGACAGGACCTGTTCTCAACCTTTAGTCCGGCTGGTTTCTGTTTGAACAATCGTGCTGACATGATACCACAGTTTTGATACCAATGACTGAAAAATATATTTTGTCAAGATAAAGAAAGAGGTGAAATCTCGAATACTAAATGTTGCCTGTTTTTGTATTTGGCTAATTTCGATATACAGTGCGACGGAAGTATTTCAGGTTTGGTACCCAGCCCTTGTTACGGTGACGACAGGCAGGCAAGCAAGCAGGACCCAAATGCAAGACGTTTCAAATAAAAGGTAATTTATTGTCCAAAAAACACAAAAACTCCAAAAAGGTAAGGCACATGGAACACAGGAACATACAGGGACGGACTCACCAACAGGTACAATGCTCGGACAGGGAACAAAGAAACACTGGGAGTTATATATACACACACACAAGACAGGGTAGACAATGAGGGACAGGTGAAACACATTAGGGAACGGAGCAGTAATCAAACAAGAGGGAAGCTTGACAGGACATGGGGAGGAACAAGACAGACGTACCAAAATAAAACAGGAAACCCGGGTAACACCAAAACAAGACAAGACAAAGACAGACCATGACAGCCCTGGTGTTTACATTTCAGCTTAACACAAAAACATTCTCTAAAAGGATAACTAAGTTTGCATCTATAAAACACTTTATGTTTCTCTATCAAGCAAAATTGCTGATGGTTTTCAGACTGGTCCTTTAAAAATCACTGGACCATTTGGTGTGTGTGTGTGTGTGTGTGTGTGTGTGTGTGTGTGTGTGTGTGTGTGTGTGTGTGTGTGTGTGTGTGTGTGTGTGTGTGTGTGTGTGTGTGTGTGTGTGTGTGTGTGTGTGTGTGTGTGTGTGTGTGTGCCCTTTAATCTGTAGGGGGGAAGTGTCTGGTTTGTGTGCGAGGATGATATGGTTCCTCTCACTCACGTTGGGAGATGAGAAAAGTGACGAATATGACCCCTGACATATGCAAATGTCTACTGATTCACACAGGCGAGGCAGAGCGCGCATGTGTGTGTGTGTGTGTGTGTGTGTGTGTGTGTGTGTGTGTGTCTGTACGTATGCCTGCTGGCAGCTGGTGTGTGTGTGTGTGTTTGACGGGAGAGAGGCTTACTTGGATCCGACTTGGAGAACGTGTCTCTGTCCAGCAGGTTTCTGAAAAACAAGAAAACAAAGAGTCACATTGACATTAAAATTAATTGCACTCGCACTCCAACAAAGAAAGTGGAACTCAAAAGTAATTTCATCACTAAACCCTAGTACAATTAGCTCCTCCAATGACCCTGACAACTTGTTTAAATGTAATCCTCCTCGGACTTGATTAACAAAAGCCATCATTCCATCCGCTCATTCAGACAACAGCAGCATTAAACAGACTATAAAACCAAGCTTAAAGTGGAGCACATTTATATTTCAAAACATACAGAGGAAACTGCAGAAGAGAGAGGACCTATTTTTTTCCCTTTTATGCGCTCCCAGGGTGCCGGCAACAACAGTGGAGGCTGCCATCAAATTTACATGACACCCCCAGTCTTTGCTCTTTGATCGGGGAGGTATAAATGCACCGAGGAGTCCCATCACAGAACAGCTGCTCGGCACCACAGAGGCACTCCACCACGCTTAAGCAGCTCTGAAGAAATGAAATATTCACACAGAGACGACATGTCACAGCTGCCCAAGACCTGAGAAGACAGAAATTGAATAGAGGTTGGTTAGGGCTAAGAGGAGAGGGAGACCCGAGCCGTGACGTCAGCAGCAGCGGTGGGTTCTAAAATATGGCCGCGCTTCAGTGCTCTGCTTACAGTGTGCACGTCTCTGGAGGACGTGGCCAGGAGGACAGGCACGTGAATGGAAAAAACCCAAAAGGTCTGAAGTGAACCCTGTACTCACTCACTCACTCACTAGCTCAGCCTGCACTCCTGCCAAATCTTACCCCATTAGACCCCCATAAAGCTTTCATAGTGCTAACCCCCGAAGGACTGAGTGCATTGGCAGGGACACAGTTACCCAAAATCTTATGTGAGAAGAGGCACTGAAAGTTATTTTTAGACCACATCAAAGAGAATAAGAGGCGTAACTATACTCTATCAAAGGTGGAGTCAGCAATTCCGGAGAATCTCCTCACAATCCGCAAACTATCTGTACTGTGTGTGCGCTGGAAAAGAATCCTGTTACCTGGCATGTTGCTTGTTATGGTGTGCCCCCTTTGTTTAGATACCCTTTGTTTACAGAGCCTATAGGCTGTGTGTTAACACTGGATTTACAGTATGGACAGGTAGTGATAGTGAGGAGATAGTCACTGAATTTGACAATTTTGACAACAAGCATTCGCCAGAATCGCTGACTTCAACCTTAAATTACATTTAGCATTTGGAAAAAGAAGAATAAATGGAAACACCTTCAAACTGAACCTAATCTATTTCAGTACTCAGTCAGGGCACATTTTCTTTCTGATGTAATAGAGCCAGAAATGTCCTCTTTTGCCCCAAACCCTGACTATTTTTATGCATAATGCAAATGTATTATGTATTCTCCTTCGGACATTTCTTCCGGAGGCTACCAGCGACATCTTAAATAAAAAGCCATTGAAGTGATCATAATGTTTGCATGAAGACAAGTTCAGGCAAATGATTTCCTTGGGAGAACTTTCATCTCTTCCTGTAGATGTCAGGTGACACTACAAAAATAGATGAATAATACTGAAAAAGAAATGTAAAAATAAGTTAACAAAAAAGATATGTGGGCGTCGATTGCCATGGCAAATAACAAAGACTGAAGATTTCGAGTCAGCCTTACCAGACATGAATTAAAGTCAACCTTGCCATTGTGCTAGACACAGCAAGAGCCACCACAATATGTTTGAGTCATTTTCCAGGCCAACAGTGCGTGATTTGGATTCCTAAAAAGGGGGCAATTTTGTTTAGAGCATCACTTCAAGCTGGAATACTTGCCGCAGCCTGTCTTCATCCATATTGAGCCCTGCTAAAAGAGAAAGAGGGACACGAAGGGGGAGTGGGGGGGCACAGTGTGGAGGAGAGGGGCTCCTGCTATCATGCTAGCTGCAGGGAGAGCGTTCTGTCGCCCATCCTGCCCTGTAGTGCGACATGCAGCCGAGTTTTCTTGAAGTGGTTGATGGCATGCGATGTATCTAGAACAGGCTTTCGTGTTGTGCCGATATACTACAGTGGCCCAGATGGTAAATCGCCACGCTCTGCTGCTTCGCCCACCGGCCTTTCAGTTAGCTTTGAGACCTTAAATAAATGATAATAAGCCACGGATGGAATCAGGAGTAAGACATATAGTTGGTGTTGTTGTTATTGACTGGTGGAGACTCTGAGAGATTGGGTGGGAGTGAGAAGTGGGAGACTTCACCTGCCGAATTGGATGAATTTCCAATGAAAAGCGATACTGTTACTGTTCTGTGTTAGTTCCCAGGGGAGCAGGAGTGGAGGCAGGGAACAGGAACAAGGGAAAAAACAAGCCTGTGAGGAGTGTCTTGAAAGTGTGCTGGCAGAACAGCACATACACACACACACACACACACACACACAGAAAGATATGGCAACCTCCCTCTGATTCATCATACGTGCTGCCTCGGGCTTCCACCTGGCCCGTCTTGATAGAGGCGGGAGGGACACTCTAAAAAGCCCTTTCCACCGTGGGCGGAGTGGGAAAAGTCTGGGTAGTCCGAGCAGAGTGCCTCGTCGTTCATCAAACATTTACGAGAGCGCTCCCTCCTCGACACCGGAATTACATTTGAAATCCCACTAGTTACATCACAGCCGCCTATACATGGCAGCTGGAGCTTTAAATACCTGCATGTATGTGAGGAAAGGGTGGGGGTGGTGTGTGTGTGTGTGTGTGTGTGTGTGTGTGTGTGTGTGTGTGTGTGTGTGTGTGTGTGTGTGTGTGTGTGTGTGTGTGTGTGTGTGATTTTTTTTCAAATGGGTTCTTGAAAATAAGGGAACAGCTTGCCTTCATATGAAGAGGATCAAACCTTCTTCTTACCTTCTTTACTACATTATTTACTACAATTATGTAAACTAACATTCCTGCTGACAATTTTTTTTGAAGTTGCTGTTTCAGCGTAGAATGTCTTTTAAATGTATTTTTATTGTTAGAGGATTGCCTTTGCCATACTATAGTTCCAAGTAAATATTCTAAAGAACGTAAAACAGCTACACTGATCAATCAGCTTGCTACTCCCTCACTGCGAGGGACATCTAACCACAAAATCATGACTGTTTGCGGTCCTGGCTCCCAAACTTATGGTTGAATGCACTTATTAGAAGTCACTTTGGGTTGAAAGCTTCAGCTAAATGGTATGTAATGCAATACATTATCAATGGGTCATGTGTAATATGTCAGCTGTAGCGATGGAAACAGAACATTTTCACCTGAATCTGCAGTTCCACTCGAGCTTTACTTTGCTTTTTAGCATTTTTTAACCAATTGTTTTGGTTTTCAACACCCACTGAATAAGAAGTGCTTCACAGGGATTCCCTAACTAAAAGTACAATTACGCTTTTCATTTGACATTATATTATAAAATGTGAACAATGTTCAGTCATTCAGCTTCTTACCATGCACATCCAACACATGCTCTAAAATGTATGTGAGTGACTACATTTTTAGCCTGTTCGGCCCCGGTAGGCCTGTAAGCAATGCATTCCCCCCGACAGTGTTATTGCCAGCCTACACTCTCTATCTCTACATGGGAGCACAAGTAGCAAGGAAACATTCTCGGCAAGAAATCCTCCACGCATTCTTGCTTCTTAAAGCCCCTGGAAACCCAAATCCACAAAATCGTCCCAAACTATGTCATTTGGGGAGTTAGTTGCATGATAGTACCAATCTGAAAAGAGCAAGGCAAGATATTGTCTTTTAAGTTTGATAAACTTTACAGAAATTCGATTTAGATGAGGCCGGCTATGCTCTAGTTCTTATGACACAATAAGTATTTTCAACCAATCTCGGCAGTTCTATAAAAACAATGACCGTTGCCACGAAGACCATTTGATACGGCCACGCCCATACAGTCCTGTCAAACGGTCTGGACAGTAACAGAAGAGCAGTTTTTTTAACTACGTTTTATGATATTTATGAGCATTTTATTCTAATTTTGTAAAAGCCTATTACGACACCCAGCTCTGATATCATACATAGATTTTTCTTATTTTCGACCAGGTTTTCCAGAGGCTTTAAGTCCACTAGCTTGACATTCAGCCCACTAGCCAATATGCAGAGTTAGTTGTCTATGGAGCTATACACGAGCCAATAAAGAGATCTCATCAGTGAACGAAGGCACAGCAATGAACGGCACAAGCTGGTCCTGCTGGGAGGATCACCAGATCAATGAGGTCAATTGAGTCTGAAGAAAGCCCTGAGCTGCTCTGATCAATCCACCTTTCAAGCTTCTGAGACAGTCTTAACTCTGAACGATTTTCTCAGTTTCTGTGTGTGTGTGTGTGTGTGTGTGTGTGTGTGTGTGTGTGTGTGTGTGTGTGTGTGTGTGTGTGTGTGTGTGTGTGTTGTACAGGGGAAAGCTATGTGTGCATCCAATAATGAACTAAACAGATCTGTTTTCACTGTGAACAATTTCACAACATCAACAGTCCATGAACATTTGACAGAGCAACAGACAATAACTTAGGGACAACAATTTTGGTCAAAAGCATCACTGTGTGTATGTTATTACTTTTTATGAAAACAATTGCCTTCAGTTTGGGCCTCAGACAACATAAAAACAACATCAGACTATACTGTATATATAAAAAGTTATTGGACACCTATGGAATGGTCTCTCTAGCCTATCAGAATAGAGTATTCACCAAAACCATGGTATAATGGGAGCTTAACTGTTACTGTATGACACTTAAATGATCAAATACACTGTTTCAATCATCCCTGTCAATGGGCATCAGCCAGCGTTCCTCGCCCATTTTGATCGCTAACATTTAAGATTCAGAATTGTAGCTTTCCGGTGCCAAAATAATGCCTTCATTTCTGGCTTACAGTTGCTCCGAAAAGTCCAACATTTTCGTTAAACTTCTTATTTTCCTGACAGCCATATATAAATACCTCCAGCGCGCCTCTTACTCTCATCTCAAAGCTCCATGATTGCCAAGTTCTCCATCTGTATCTTTCAGCTCAGCCAAGTCAAAGCATCTCGCTAACATATGCAAAGTTGTGTGCATTGGTATTCTCCAACAACCTGATTTCTCATTTCATAAAAATAGAAAGCAACTGCAACCATTTTAAATGCACATAACTACTCTCAGACATACAGATAACAGTTACATTCTGTATATTCACTACAAAGCGTTTGCAAATTACAACAATTTAACTGCCGCGTGGTATGCTTTGATCTCCAGTTTTTTCCGAAATTTTGAAAATGCTGAATTATTTTAATGTTGCGTGTGTAAAAGGAATAGGCGTTTTTCAATACAGACTTGGTTGAAATGGTATATAATGTTCATAAGTACGGTATGAATATATGATAGGGTTCAAAAGTACGTTTTAAGTAGTATATAATCGCTTGAAAATAAAAGTTGTTGTTTATTTTAATACCTTAGAATGGGCGTTCTATATCGACATAGAAGGGAGGAACTCAGCCATGTTGCACCGCTATATTACTGTGTAGTAAGTGGCAATGCAACAGAGGAAAACAGAGGAAGAGACTGGGGGCAGGAGGTGAGTGTGTGGTTAGTATTGTGACAGGTCTCTGAGGTAAACCAAGTGAACGGTGGCTGACTGGTGCCTTAATTAGGCCAAACAAACTCCTTCAGAAGCTCATTAATGCAGCAACTCATCATGACCCCCACTGGGCCCCCTGTGGTTTAGACTCATCAAATGAGACCCACTTGATATGTTGGTTGTATATTCTCTTTGCTCAGTTCCAACAAAATGGCGGAGGGATTGTTAAGCAGAGGACCAATAAGAGTCTACTTTAGGTAGGAAAGTGAAAAATCTTCATTTAACTTGGTTTAATTGAAGCTCTGCTTGAACCTGAAACCGCACTCCTTTAGTTTCCAGTAGAATTCAACAGATCAACCTGGTAATTAAGGGTGCAGTCAGTGTGTATCATCGGAATATTTAGTGGCATCTAGTGGAGAGATTCCAGATTGCAACGCTCCCTTGGTAGTTGGTAACACCTCCATTTCGAATAATTACCATTCCAATCCTCCACTGCCTCAAGTCTTTTCCACAATATCAAGTGATGCGGTGAAGATGTATTTAGTTCTTTATTCTAAAGTCCTACTTATTCCATTTCAAACAGGTGCATTTCCCCAGGACACAGACTATATAAAAACGTGTATGGCGCAGCCGTTAAGTTTGATCGTTCATGAAACATGGTGGGGCAACATGGTGGACTCTGTCGAGGGGGCGCCTATGTAGATATAAAAGGCTTATTCTAAAGTTATAAAAGATAAAAAAAAAAAAATTATTTTCAAGAGATTATACATTAATCAAAACCTACTTATGAATATTATATGAATATTATATTACATTTCTACCAAGTCTGTTCTGAAAAAGCCACTAAAGTCTACACACTGCTCCTTAAAGATGGAATAGAGTCTGAAACAATAGGTATGAAAAAAAGAAAGGTAAAGAATCATTACTCAATTGAACAAGGAATAACTTAAATGAAGAAACTGCACCTGTAGGAATATTTGCAAATAATTATAGAAGTTTACACAGCCACAGAACACCTGTCTACTCTGAGTTTACTCGTGACAACAAAGTTATTTTTTTTAAATCATTTTAGTTCAAAAGTTCATTAGAATATGACTCAAGTGTAAACCATTCACTGAGGGAAACACGCAGAACTCTAAGAATAAAGCTGTGTTATATATCATGCCTTACGGATGGATAGATGGAGAAATCAAATGACATACCCAAATGCTTGCAGACATTCATAATTGTTGTTGAATTGAAACAACAGAAGCATCTCTATCTACTTCAATGTAGTTCTGAAATGATGAATCAATTAGTTGATTGCCAGAAGAAGAAAAATGTGAATCAATAATCCTTTAAAAAATGTCTTGTTCGCCACAAAGAAAAACATGACAAACATGCGCACAGGATTCCTTCCCTGCCCAGACAAGTCTTTGTGTCTCTTTCTTCACCTTCCATGTGTGAAGTGCAAAATCGGCTGTGACACATCGACCGACCTCTCAGCAGGTCAGCGGCCGCCTTCAATGCAGCCCCCACATCACAACACGTCGATTCTTCGATGGGATACACTTCCCACCTTTTGTTCCCAAAGGTCATGGCTACATCTCCACTGTGGACCGCTCAGATCAGATGACAGCCGCCACACACTGACGCAAACGCCACGGTGTCTTTGTGCACAAACGTTCTCCAAGGACTGACTGTCTGCAGGGCTTGTTTGATCCTGCGTGTGTGTGTGCGTGTGTGCGTGCGTGAGTGCATGTTTCTGTGTATGTGTACTACTTTTGTGAGAACCAATTTCAGCTCTAGATCTTAACAGTGAGTACATTTTTTGAAAGTGAGGATATTTTGGCCGGTTCTCACATTAGCACAGGCCTTTTTAAGGGCTGTTTGAGGGTGAAAACTAGGTTCAGGTATGAATTAGGTTTATGTTAGGGCTTGTTTAAGGGTTGGGGTTAGGTATTTAGTTCTTATGGTTAGGGTAAGGAGAATGCATTAAGACAATGAATGTCCTACAAGTAAAACCGTAAAATGTGTGTGTGTGTGTGTGTGTGTGTGTGTTCAAGGCCTTCTGATCAGGAGTGATTGGCATTCATCACTCAAACTGCTGTGCAGTTGCAGCAGACTGGCGGATTTTCCTCCCACTGATGTACCAAATTGGACAAGAATCTAATCAATCTGCCAGTTCTTCTGCCTGACTACACATGTGATGAGCGCAACGATGGTTTGGATTTATTGAGTGAAGGAGGGCTTTCACTGGAGAATGGGATCTATCCAGACTGAATGCTTCAATAGTCCTGCCAACACCAATGTGGGAGAAAACTCACACCAGCTCCCCAGCTTACTGTGGCTTTAAATCCTTTTCTTCTGTTGCACTGGTATCCAAGGTAAATGTTTCAACCAGATGTTTATTCAAGAAGTCTGTGCTATACAAATTGACCATGTGTGGGTAACCTTATCAAAGCAATGCAGATTACAGCCATAACAATTAGCCAATTAGTCCTTGCGGAAGCTATTTTGATTATCAAGTAATAACTGAAGTTGTTTTGCATGCAAAATTTGCAAAATATTTTATAGTTCCACCATCTGTGAGAATTTGAGTTAACGTTTTACACATTTTGTTGGATATGGTGATGGACATCTTTAGTGTTTTCGCACTTTGATTAAGTTGGAGGACAGGGGGAAACACTATGAAAAAAAGAGTGGTCAAAATTGATGCCGCAGACACCAAAATATCCTGTGTTTTTTTTTTGCCACATCTACCTTTCACACAATGCTAATCGACAGCATCTTTCATTAAATCCTCACTGTATGGTACATGCTCGAGCCTTTTGAACCCCACCGCACCTCCAGTTTGTAACCCAGGCTTTCTGTTATCAATACGCAGCCTCTCACCCTGGAAAACATAATTTTCTCAGACTTGACAAAGCTCCTCCAGAGCCACTTATGCTACAATTTTCCGGGGGGCTGAGTAGTGCTCCTCATCATGTCAAGACCAAACTAGTTTTGAGGTGTAAAATCAATTAAACTCCTTTTAAAAGATGCTCTTTATAGACTCACTGGGCCATTTGAGAGACAGCCTCCCCACGGTTACATTTGGGTGTGTTCACCAAAATGTAAAAAATAACAAAACAAGAATAACAATGTAATAGGTTACCCCCAGAGGTGTTGGGATATCTGTCACTGGGAACTCCACCGCACACTCAATACAATGGAGGTCAGTGTTATAAAACGTAACATGCATTCTACAGACAATGTCCTAGTTAACTAATAAATATATATATATATATATATAGGGGCGCCTTTAGCTCAGTTGGTAAAGCCTGATTTATACTTGTGCGGTACCGCGTGCGCAGAGCCTCCGCGGAGCCGCAGAGAGCCTGTGCGGTGGCCTCAGACCCCGCCGCGTACCAACTGAAAATTGTGACTACGCGCCAGATGCCGCAGACGCCGCAGAGGTTTGGTTGGGCATCAAAGCAAAAAGGAGGGATTTCAACAGCACAGTAGCTCTTCCTCATTGTCATCAAACTCAAAATCTTCCAGTTTTCATTTGTTTAGCAACGGATTTCGCCGATAACATCAAAAGTGCAGTGTGCAATCTGCGACACGGGCGAAACTACTACCAACGGTTCATGAGAACGTTCGGTGTCCGCAGAGAACGCAGAGGCGCAAAGCCGCACAAGTATAAATCAGGCTTAAGGCGTCCCCCTCCCGGGCCGGGCCCAGCAGCGGACCCGGGTTCGATTCCCACCCGCGGTCGTTCTCTGGATGTCACTCCCCTCTCTGCCCCATTTCACCTCTGTCTCTCTGCACTGTCAATAAAGCATAAAAATGCCAAAACATATCTTTAAAAAAATATATATATATATATATAAATATATATATACGATTGTTATTATTTATTTTTTAAAGTTTACTCTACAGACCTCCCTGGAAACATTATGAGCTACTTTCTACAAATAAAATGTCCAGGTTCATGGGAACATTGATTCTGGTGAGAAATGTTCCTCATAAGTTATTCAAATGTTCATCAGCATACAAAAAATACAATTGACTTTGATTAATATGAATTGGAAGGAGGGTGACTATTATTTTTCGATATTAAGTCATTTCAACAACAATGCTTTAGTAATGGCCGATTATAGACTACAATCAAACATTTTCCAGGATTCAATAAGCAATGAACAAACCCTCTCTACTCCACAACATTACATAGTGATGGCTAGTTTACTTCTCTCCTTCTGTCAGGGGTGAGGCTTAATATTTTTCTCCATCACAGGTCACTTGTTCACTTTGCCATGGGACAGTCTGACAAAACACTGATAGAAACAATACATAACTGCACTACTTCTTATTGTTCATGTGACTCAAAACTCCTTTACAACCAACCTGCTGTTTGTAACTACACTGCCCATCCATCTGTTTATCTAGAACTAAATGTCTCTATTCACCGTCACATTGGTCGGTGCTTAAAACGTACATTTGCACAAGTTTAAATATATAACAAAAACAAAAAACAGATGACTCCCTCATTTGAATAGAATATGTTTTCTTTCATGTTGCCATCATTTCAAAAGGAACAATTATCTTGTCCAGATGGTGGCTTGCTTCCTCATATGTCTTCACAGGCTCTGATCTCAGAATTATTGAGGTCATTACCAGGCCGACTTCTTCCGTCCTTCCATTATCAAGCTTTTATCTCAGAGCGTAAAACAGCAACTAGCCGCTCAGTCTCCTACAGCAGCTGCCTGGCGGCTTTTAGGTCAGCGGAAACACAATCCAGTTCAAAGTCTTTGTTCTTCTGCTCATTATGTGTCTCAAAACAACTTTTACCAGTAAAATAATATTATTAAAAAGAATGCATCACCCAGCTCTAAACCTAGAACTGGATTACAGAGAAACACAATACGACTATACTTTACATAATTGATATCAAACTATGTTTGTGATATTCGTTCCCACCCTCAAGCTATCGTCATGTACTGACCGAAAGGACGAGATCGTGGGTACAACCAGCTGAAAAGGGTTTTCTCGGGAGAGTGGCTGGCGTCTCCCTTAGAGATAAGGTGAGAAGCTCAGTCATCCTGAGAGATTTGGGGTAGAGCCGCTGCTCCGTTGCGTGGAAAGGAGCCAGTTGAGGTGGTTCGGGCATCTGATAAGGATGCCCCCTGATCGCATCCCTATGGAGGTGTTTCAGGCACAGCAAGCTGGGAGGAGGCCTCGGGGAAGACCCGGGACTAGGTGGAGAGATTGTATCTCCACACTGGGAACGCCTCGGGATCCCCCAGTCAAAGCTGGCTGACGTGGCCCGGGAAAGAGAAGTTTAGGGTCCCCCGCTGGAGCTGCTGCCCCCGCGACCTGACCCCAGATCAGCCCTTGATGGTGAGTGATGATAGTGAATGATGTTTAAATAATCATATCGGTTTTGTGCCAATGGTTTGCTAATTGTAACTTTTCACTGGTTCATATATTATATTATTAGATAGATAGATAGATAGATAGATAGATAGATAGATAGATAGATAGATAGATAGATAGATAGATAGATAGATAGATAGATAGATAGATAGATAGATAGATAGATAGATAGATAGATAGATAGATAGATAGATAGATAGAAATATTACATAAATAAGGATGACTAAATATAGGCAATATATTCAATCAAATCTGTGATTATGGGTGACTATTGTAGGCGAGTCACATGGGCCAGTTGCAGCATCCAGAAATGACTCCCCACTTTCTATCTCCACATACAGTAGGCTAAGCCCCTCTACTAATTATGCTACTGTAAGAAGACAGTTGGGAGGATGGAGCTTAAGCAGTAAGACTGCTACATTCTGCACGAATCACATTATCCATGATGCATTCTCTCTATCCAGCTCCACGCATTAGAAATACAGTATATGATTTAGCTGAATATTATATTACTACCAGGCACTTAAAGTGTCTATTTGCTGTGATAACAACATCAATTCCCACAGCTCTGCATGTGGCTGCTCCTGGTGTAACATTCGAGCAAAGACATGTCAACTCTGACCTCCATCTGGAGATCATCCAATGGCAAAGTGCTGCCAACCAAATGCACAAAATCAGCTGTGCTTCCCTCCTCCAACTCACCATTTAAGCCACAATGCTTTCGTTTAACTTCCACTGCTGTGATACAGAAGACACGACTGACTGTTTACTGGTTGCATTTTGGCTAAAGGCATTGATAATAAACAGTATTTTCACAATAAAAAACGGCATTCTGGCGCGTTCGCGCTCCAAAACAGCCATCCATCGTAGTAAAAAGTGTCACACGTGAGATGTGACTTCCACTGATGTAGCCTAAATACAAAGACACAACTGACCGTTTAAAGGTTGCATTTTAGGCTAAAGGCATTGATGATAAACAGCATTTTTGCAATAAAAAAGACGGAGTTTCTGGTGCGTTTGCTCTGCACTACATCCACCCAGCGTAGTAAGTGCCACATGTCAGGCACTTAGACATTCTCACACATATTCAGTATCCCCTCTGTATCTCAAACAACTGCGGACTGTGCAGGAACCCAGCAGCAGTTTGTACTCACCTACAGGACACCGTGAGTTCAACTTTGGTGGCAGGTATCGCAGCGGTGAAGGGGTCTGCGTCCCCGATACACGCCATGTTCATCGAGCTGATGCTGCTGCCTGGTCGCTCACCACAAATCACCCCGTATCCAGCGCCGTAACGGCGGCATGAGAAGAACCGAGAAGGAAGAGGGGGGAAATAAAGGGGACAAAATGAGCAGCAAGCCTTGCAAGGAGATGACAACAGGCCGGTTTAGTCTGTGGAAGCACGGGAAGCACCGGAGAGAGAGAGGGAGACGAGGAGCTGGAGCGCGCCGGGAAACCTCTCTGTGCGCCTCGGTGCTCCGGAGGAGAGAGCACGGTGTGAAAGGGGGAGGGAACACACACACACACACACACACACACACACACACACACACACTGAAAGGCATACACGAAGTACAGGCTAGTCAGTAGTAAACTTGTAATGACCGAACTGCTTGACAAATTCACTGATAATTTCCACCTTCTCTTTGGAATTCAGAAAATTAATATTATGGTCAAATGCTGGGTAGATTTTTGTAGCCTATTTAAAATACGAATATTATGCAGGGTAAAGTGGTTATTTGTTATATAAGTAGGCCTAATTCAAAGGGCATTTGTGTTAGCATCTCCATAAGGTTCACAGAGTGTCGGTTTCTAAAAAATATTAGTTTACAAACCTACCGTTGCTCTTAAGGTATTTTCGGAGCCGTCGAATATTGTCCCTACCATATGAATAAAACAAAACATTTCGTCCACTATACATTGTATCCCAAGTTCAGTTTGCTTCTTCCGGTAGCCATTAGAGGCCATCTTGGTTTTCATTCTAAACGGAAGTGTAGTAGGCCTATCTTGGTAAACATTGGTAAATACTAGCCTATAACATTTTTTTTAGCTGAAATAATTTTCCTGGAAATACACCTACCTTGATTATAATGACCTTCTGGTTTCTCAAATATTGCTGTTTAATGATTACCTCTATTTTGGGCACATACTAGAGCTAGCTAGGTAGCCTACAGTGACTGGTAGCCTACTTTTAGCTAAACCAAGTTCACAATGAGAAGGCTGACATGTAGCAGGGTAGGCTACTGCCTTATTGTAATGTGTAAGCATGTTAACATTTACTATTAACATTCAGTGAGCATATGTCCAGGGTTTGTCTTGTTTGACCCTTTCTAAAGCTGGGTGTCCCAGAGTCAAATAAATAGTATTTTAAAGTTTTGAAGTTTAATAGGCTAGGTAGGTTAATAGGAAGGCTGGGCTAGTAAAAAAAATATATATATCTGCGAGCGGTTGATAATAGTAGGGTGCATGGACCCTCAGCCATTTCAAGTTAGTGCGAAAGTTTCGTTTACACTTCTAAATTGAAGGTAAGGGTCTATAGCACAATTTGGTTTGAGTGTCAAGAGACCCATATATGGCCCTCCAAAATGTTATTTATCAAACTCATTG
Organism: Ammodytes marinus; assembly: GCF_949987685.1. NCBI lineage: Eukaryota > Metazoa > Chordata > Actinopteri > Uranoscopiformes > Ammodytidae > Ammodytes > Ammodytes marinus. Next base: position 5,700,874 of record NC_137234.1, read on the forward strand.
AAAACTTGACTGGGAGGTGAGAATAATGTATTTAAAACACATTTAGCTTTGGAACAAACTTCGTACATTACTTCCAAATGAATTGTAAATGAGACCTAGTTATTTTTGTCTGTTGATTCAGCAGGACGTGAGGGGTGAAGAGGCGCTATGTTGATGCAATTAAATCTCTTTTCCCAGCAGTATTTCAAAAATGACTTTTCCAAAAATTTGCTGTTTGGTTATTGAATTACTTGTTTGATTTGATGTTATGAGCTCCATGTGGATGAGGTTGATTTAAAAACACTAATGTTTCCCTCAGCCATTCTTTCACATTTTGAAGGTTCATGAAACGATAAGTGAAGAAAATAGAAAGTTAGCTTTGCTTCCGTATACATTTTAGCCTAAGTATTGTTCACAGAGAGAGTCAACTGAGCTATCCTTGTGGGGATGAAAAAGCAATTACCAGTGTTTGGAGTAGGCCTAGCCTAAAATTGGAAAGCAGCAAACCTAACAGCGTGGCTTTAGAATGCTAACACAAGTTCAGGAACAATGTAGATTTTGAAATGAGAAGATTTATTTGAAGATGGGTATTGGGTAGTGTCCCAAAAAGAGTTTAACACCTAGCTGTTAGTGCTTCAAAGCAGAAGTCGTCTAATGATTGGTTTACTATGGATCATTACTATTGTGTCTATGCAATTCATATTACAAAGTATATTCTCCTCTCAGCTGCTTATTTCAGCAACTTGATACAATTGTGATCGAAACAGAAATGTGTCACACAGTAGCCAGATGACAGAGACCACCTGAGCAAAACAAATTCAATCAACCAAATCGTCATGAAACAGGGAGCTAAAAATGGGGATATGTGTGTCAGCTCCAGTTAGGCTGAAGGGAAATACATGAAAGGTTCATTCTGCAGGTCAAACACCTGTTCCATATTTCCCAACATAAAACCCATGGCTCCGTTTTTGGCTATATAGCCATATGGCCAAAAACGGAGCCATGGGTTTTATGTTGGGACATATGGGTTTTACGGACAGCCTCCTGTTATAGTTCCATAGAGCAGCTCTTATCACATGTTGCATTATGTAAGTAAGTAATTTATGAGTAATGATCAAAAAATGGCAACATGTTTAGCAGGTTTCATAGTGCCATGTTTCCTATCTTGGTTCAGCATGTTAGCATGACCTCAACATTTTCTTAATTAAACACCATCTACCAACATCACCATTCATGGCATTCTATGCTATGGTTATTAAGATATTTAACTAAAAAGCTAAATTGTCAATCTCCTGGTGGTGTATGAGAAAAAAGTCAAGGGATAACATGAGGTCTTCTTGGGCTTTAACCTTCAGGGATTGGCTGCACAAGAAAATCCTGGCAATCCATCAAATAGTTGTCAAGTCATTTCAGTCGGACCCAAGATGGTGGATGGACGGACAGACTGACAGACCCGTCCCTAGAGTTTTACTCTAGCAAGGCTCACACGCAAGAAACAAAGAAGTTGTAAAGTAATGATGTCATTTTTTCTCATACTGTCACTCATCATGCCCATGCATACATTTAACAATGGAGACATGCTGTTGTTTGTCCACTAAATACAAACATGTAGATATGCTATTTTGTGGTGTGCTTCATGAATTTGGGAATCACTACCCTCTTACTCTACCATCAAGATTTAATTGGGAATTTAATGGTAAATGTAGGAACCATCCACTGATCTGGTCGTTAAAATTTTGGCAATATGAAAAATATAACATCAGATTTTCTATTAATCTTGTATTTTTATTGACATAGTGTTAAGACAAAATTATCATTCTCTCAGTACACCACTACTTTTCCATATTTTTGCAACTCTAGAACCAAACCTAGATTTTGTATGAACACTTGCCACTCTTGAACACAATAATATATATAATTTACTACATGGCAAAAACTATGTGACACCCCCCCCCACCCAAAAAAAAACATGGTCATTAATCTGCTTCTACAACAGCCTCCACTCTTCTGGTTTCAGGATTTCCACAAGAATGTGGCTTTGCTCCCACTCTGCGAAAAGAAGTCCAACACTAAAGTTAGGAAATAAGTTTGGGCTCACAGGCGGCATGCCAGTTCATTCATGTCACAAGGTGTTGGATGGGGTTGAGGACATGACTCTCCAGGCTAGTCGATTTGTTTTCTTTTTAGAGCCAATGGCTTGAGGCAATGTTGAAACAGGATATTCCCCAAACTTTTGCCACAAAGTTGGAAGCACAAAAGTATATGCTGTGGTATTATGATTTGACAAAACCATGAAAAGGTACTTGGAAAGAGTTCTGTAGGCTTAATTTTTTATTTTATTTTAAATAGGCTTATGGCAGCCTTCAAACATGTTTCCTCAGCCATCTTTAACAGGACTCTCCGTCCTGTATTGAATATGTTTGTCATGGAGCTTAAACCACAATCTCTCTGCTTATTAGTATTTCACCCATTTCTCCGAGACACATTTTTGGATGGTAAAACTGACTTCCACAATGTCAGTGTAATTTTCTGGCTATAAAAGATGTCTGGTTACACTCCAGCCCCTTCATCTCTACCTGAATTCAGCACCGGGCAATTTGTACAACATTATAAGGACCTCAGGATGATCTGACTCCCATTTTTCTCAAATACATTTAGTACAAATTAATATTAATTAAACTATAAATTAATTTGGTTGCCGTCTTGCTGTGGCTACATCAACATCTCTCTTTGAGACTATTATCCAGGTGAAACACAGATAGATTGAGTGCCAGGAGTGTTGGAAGCATCTTGGAAGCAAGAATGTAAACGTCTGATGATTCTGTTTCAAGCCAGGGACATAGTAGACATTTGAAAACCAAATCAAGTGAGAACTCTCGGCTTCACACATCAACTGATAGGAGTTGTTGACAAGTACAAGGTGTTCCGGATTAGGTGTGTAGGGTTTTTGAGATGCTAAAGTTAATGATCGTCAGCATATAAATACCTTTTATGGGTATTTTCTAAAGAAACCAGCTCAGCTGTATTGGCTTTATATCCAGTTCAAACAGAAAAGGGAGATTAGGGACAACCTTGGCTAATTTGATTCACCAATATAGAGGTTAGCTTTTTTGTTTTTTAATCCGATTTGTGATGTGTAAGAGACCAAACAATGAATCAATTCATTTGTAAAATAATAAGCAGATGAATTATAACCATTATTACATTGACATCATTGAGATCAAAATATAATTTCATACACATTTTCAACTTGATATATTCAGTATATTCTTAAGTTAGGGATTTTCAACTAGATTTTAATTTGATACAACATTTAATAAGTTATTAATAATAGATCCACCAGTGGGTCAGGCAGGGTTGAGGAGGTTAATACATTTTAGAAAAACTCTATGCTTCTTTCACAGCAAGCCTTTGTCTCTCTCAGGCGAATTAAGAGAAAGGGAGAGGAGACAATAATTAGGAGCAGTCGTAGCTGCTTCACACTCTGATGATTTGAAATCTATTTGTGGCATTGAGGCATGAATATAATATACTTCTGTCGGTCTAGATAGACTGGCAGCTTAAAGCAAAAGCTTTTTTACAATTGGAGGGACTAAACCCACGTTCAAGTCATGCATATATTTTGATTGGAGTCAAGTTATATGCACAAGGCAAGCTTCAGATGCAATATTTAAGAAAAAAAATCGTAAAAAGAGATATTTATTTCATGCTAAAATATATTATAACATTTTCAAGGATTTTGATCATTCCGTCTATTAAAGTGTAATCCCAAAATTCTGAATTATTTTATGACACATATACATCTTTAACAGCTTAACTTTAACTATAGGTAAAGTGAGCGATTCTTGAAAATGCTATCTCCTCACGATCCACTACCTGTCTGTACTGTGTATGCACCGAAAGAAAATCTAGGCTCTGTAAACATGTATGTTAACAAAGGGGGCCCACTGTAACAAAGCCTAAGCTGTGTTTTAACGCTGGCTTTTTTTTTTCAGCACACACAGTTATATATAAGTTAGATATTCACTGATTTTTACAAGAAGTGATTTCAACAAAAAGCATTCACCCAAATCGCTGACTCCACCTTTAATGAGAAAGGCTAGGAAATAATATATACCTTGGAGGAAATATAAGTGGTGATAAAACAGTTCCCCAGTAATAGAGCTAATTTGTCAACTACACCAAGGAGTTTGGCAAAGCCTTCAATAAATCATTAAGTGCTTTCTTAATACAAATGATCAAACTCAACACTTCATCTGAATCACTCCCTTGGCTGCTGCATGAGGCCAATATTGCACTTATATTGAAAAGAGGCTGAGATGATTTAGACCCACCATAAAACCCCATGTTATTGATCCCAGCTGAATATAACTTAATCGAACAAGGCTAAGATAATTCATTTGAATGTAATTAAAGACATTATAGAAATTAGCTAATTCTAACAGTTGAGCTAAAAAAATCAGTTTTGCTTGAAAAGATACTTAAATTCTTAATTGGTTGGTAAATAATTGCTACCACTTCAGAAGAGCAACTGATTGATTAATTGACATATCTCTACAGCTATATAAAATATCCAGTAGAAAGAAGTTTGTTCATAATGTAAGAAATAGGGAAAAACTATATAAAAAATTACAACACCACAGAAATACATGACTAAAGTGGCTGTCAGACCAAGATAAATTATGTTTATTTTAGTCAAAAACTCATGCTGATAAAAGGATATGAAAGGAACCCACCCTCTGTAAAAACAATCTGGTTCAGGGTAAAAGGATCTTTCAAATCACGTTTGTGCTGAGGCAGGTCAAAATCTCTCTCTAAGGGCCAGAGATCTGCCCAGCAATGAGCAGCAGGGCTGGACTTAAAATGTGCCCATCTCGGCATCTTGTAAAACAGCTGGTGGTGCTGTTTTTAAAATGAGGATTAATAGACTAACATCAAAGAAAGAGGCTACTGACCGATGAACACGTCTGATGTTTTAAGGAAAAAGCCGGCAGGAGTAGCAGTTAACGGTGGGGGGCTTTTTTTAAACAATAGGTAGATGTTTATAGTGGAAGTGGTTTAAAGCTATAGTGCGGACATTTTGCATATGAATGAATGTCGGTTACATTAAAGCCATTACCAAACGACTTGATACAAGGTTGATTAAGCCTATCAGCACCACAAAAGTCTCTCTGTATTTCTCAGCATGGCAGCGTTTACAAGCTAGTGTTGCCCCCTGACACTGGCGCAGGAGTTCCGAAAAATCCCAAGAAGCACCCAATAAATGTTTCAGTTGTTGACTCTACTGCTAAAAAAAAATGGATATACAGCAGAAGGAATAAAATCCATGCAAGATCACAGAAGGCTTAGCTCATGTAGATGCGCAGACAATGTTGTTGTAATTCCTCAGAATTCCTCATGGGGGCAACAGAAGTTACACACTAAAGCTTTAAGGGCTTTATTTGGAGTTCAGTTGTAGACTCCTGGGACAAAGTGAAAAGTTCTTCTGCAGTTTTCTGGATCACATCCGACCTAACATAACCTCAGTGACATCCACACACCCTCAGCGCTGTAGCATTCACATCAGGTAGTCCGGTGATTGGTGCTGCCTGTCAGAAAGTCCTGCAGATTTATGACAGTGTCCCTGATGGCCTCCCTAGATGTTCATTAAAGGAATACTGTTAATCCTAACCCTTACTGTGATGTCACAAGAAGGAAACTGTAGGGTTAGACAGTGAGACCATAAAACACTCTTTCTGCCTTTTCTCAGGCTAAAATGATCCGATTAAATTTTTTTTTTGCACATTTATACTAAATAGGATCTCCGAGTTCAATACACCTTCATATTCCAACCGGTGAAGTAGGCCTTTAAGCATTTGAACAAAGTCTCTTGAGTTTTCTCTCATGTATTAGACACTGTGGTGCAGTATAACTTGTAAGATGTTTATCAAGTTGGTCATTTGTATTCATATATACACACACCAAAATCTTAGCTACCTGACCATTATATCCTTATACCTTGGTTTGGATCTGGACCCTGTGTGATGGTGTTTTTCGAATCACTTATAAATGCAAGAGGAAATAATGTGTTAAATCTTATTTTCCCTGATTTTATACACATACACTTTGCCTTGTCTTGATATAAATCAATTGTACCAGTAATATATTATTGATATAGTGTTACTGATTGCATCCATATGGCAAGGCTTTCAGCAAATTACTTCCCACATAAATTATGTAGAATGTTACTGAATGTGTCTGGAAGGCACACATCACTGAACAAGTTAATTACTATGCAGGTGAAATAAACGGCGGTACGGTTGTAGGTGTGTGTTATGAGCTGCAGGGAAACATACAGCGCGCTAGGGGACGGCCAGATCAATATCAACGTGATCAATACCCATATTAAAACCCGTCACAGTCTATTAAAAGTATCGATTGCCATTTTTGTGTTAAAGCAATCGATTCAAAAGGTCCCCTGACATAAAATGCACTATAGTGAATGGTGTATTTTTTGTGCAAGTTAATATTGTGGTCTGAAGGGATCTAATGAAGGGCTTCTGTTCTGTTGAGTGATGAACAACTTTTTTCTTTGTGATTTGCAGAAGAACAAGTGTAAAAATTCATGTTTTGTTGGAGAGAAATCCAAAATACAGGAGCTACAACCATATGTCTTGAGTCTGGTTTGTGGGACAACCAGCAAACCCTGATGCAAACACACAAGATCCCTACTAGTGTTGTATGGGTGCAGTGTGCATGTACCATAGAGGCAATTCAAGGCTGCAAATGTGATTACAAGGATCTCAGTAATGTTCTCAGAAGTGCTGGATTACCAATACAAAGCGCCTGGGCAGTAAGGTGCTCTGAAAGCTCCATATTCATACTTTTATTGGGAAATTAGAGCAAATTATCAACTATAATGACAATGTTTTGTCGAGAATGTGCGTCAGAATTTAAGTGGGGGTGAATTCCTAAATAGATAACCTACTCACTAGTTGGTCAACAGTGGCCCACAGCTCCAGCTTTTAGCCCCAGGGCCTCCTAGTGGGTTCATTAAGGGAATGCTGCTGGAGGAATAAACTACTCCGCTGTTTTCACTTGTTAAACAAATGCCCTGAAATGTCAGTCAAAATGTTTTTGGAATTTGACAGCTCTTGACGATTACTTACAGTTTTCTTTCCTGAAGGTGCTGCTACTGCCATCTTGTGGTCAATGTCACTTCAAACATCTGAAAGCATGACTCCAAGAACGCCATCTGCTTTACAGGATTAAGATCACACCTAGGACAAACAGATGTAACAGAGACACACAGCAACGACTCTGGGAATTAGAGCAAGAGTTCAAACGATTAGAAGGAGAGAGCTCTCATTAGGAGTGCTGGATGTTGTAAGGGCACTTCAACATTTTGAGAATATTCTAGTCATGTGGAAAGATTAACATAATTTGGTAAGAGGATCAGAAAAGTTACATTTTTCTTCTAACCCCTTATAAACATGAACAATATCATTTGAGTTGCGTATAATGTGTGTTGCTGAGGAATACCGTTTGTGTTTTATTATTTTAACAGTAACAATACATTTGAATAAATTGACTTAATAAAAAAAATTAAATAAAAAAATATAGCCTTCCAAAATAAAACAATGGATGGATATAGTAAACAAATCTAAGGGATAATAGACATAAAAACTGTAGATTATCGATTTTTCTTTTAGTCTATTTTATGATATAATACATTTACTTTAATAAACACAAAGCAAGAGAATAGGTGCAAAAATAAGTCTGCTCTAAGTAGATTTTTTTATGCAAACATATCATAAATAGTTTAAAATACACCAAAATGTTGTGAGAAGGTACAACTGTTTATTAATGCATTTGTCAACCAAAGTAACTCCTGTGGGCACCCATAAGTGCAGGCTAACAAATAATGAATGACATTGTGGTAAAACACAGTTGTAATAATGTCTGTGTTCATAGGGGAAGGTATAATTGCTGACACACTGTACATAAATAGCCACTAACAGATGTCCTTACTGTAGTCTGTTATGAACCTCTTTTTTTTTAAACGGTTGAATGCTGCTTATGAATGATAAACAAGGGGAAAGTTTAAAGGTGTAGTCAGCGATTCTGGAGAACGCTCGTTGTCAAAATCACTTTTGTCATAATCAGTGAATATCTCCTCACAATCCGCTCGCCATCACAATCCACAATCGCTCACTCCACCTTTAGTAAGACATTGACAGAAATTCAAGTGGGAAAAATGAGTTAATATGACACAATAATACATTACACTGCAGATCTTTGTTTAGGTAACCAACTTACAGATGTATTATCAAAAACTAATATATCTCTACAGTAAATGACTATAAGAAACACACAGAGTAGCTTGTTTTTGACAGATGGCGTTTATTCTCTTCAGGCATCTGACATTAGAATCGCTACAGAGTTTGCCATTTGAGAAACGGCCTCTAAAACTCCAGAGGCGGGGGGGGACGCCGGGGATATGTGGAACAGGGACAGCATAACAAACATAAACAGAGAAAAAGAAAAAGAAACTAACCGTAGGCCACTAAACATAACCTGTTGCCTCACTGAAGGAAAAAAAGCCTGTCAGTCAGTCTTCCCGTCCATTCTGGTCCTCTCGGCTCTGGTGTGAGACTGCGTTCAGATCAGTGGTCCCACAAAACTAACATTCAGTCAGAAGAATCTTTCCTTTTTTTTTTTTTTTTTTTTTTAAATACATTGTTTACATACATTAGATATGCACTTGAATAATGCCTACGAATGCTGTTTCGCCCCAAACATTCAAAAGTGACAGTACACAATCTGCGACAGTTACATGAGGGTAGACCAACAAGCGTCTCCAGGAAGGCCCCACTAGGATCAACAGACGTGGTTAGGCTCACGACACGGGCAGAGCTTAAAGGCCTCTCCTCTCCAAAACATACTATTACATATATATATATACACAATACACATTGCCTGGTAGTGAGGGGACCTCACCCGGAGTCCGTGACAAGAAGAAGAAAAAGCCCTTTATAGGGTTGAAGAAGGTGAGCACACAACTTAGCAGCACAGGAGTTAGATGAATACTCAGTAGTGTATAGGTTCAGTGGGTGTGATATGCGGAGAGTGAACACATGTTTTTACACATATGCAATATGGACAACAAGTGTAGAATATCAAACGCTGAACCTGCTCACATTTTTACGAAGGATTAAGTGTTTCTCAAAGACTAATCGTGTAGCTTTACACAAGTGCTCAAGAGTTGAGGAATAGTTTGACATTTTAGGAAATAGGTTCATTCGCTTTCTGCCAGAGAGTTTTGATGCTAGTTGGTTTTGTGTTAGCATAGCTTAACATGACTGAAAGTATATGCAAATCTTCCTTTCCAGTTGTTATGCTAAGCGTTAAGCTAACTGCTGGCTGTAATGTAATATTTAAGAGACAGACATGACACTGGTATCATCAAACTACCAGAAAAAAAAGGCAAATAAGCTCATCTCCTAAAATGTCAAACTTTTCCTCCAAGTGGGACTGTTACTGTAAAGTGTGTTGTGTCCACGAGTGCAGTGCAAAGACAGCAAAGACGATACGCTAGCACACTTTTTGGTCGCTGATCTAAGACAGCTGCAGAAATTGATGAGGGAAGAGGAGGAGCACAAAAGCAGTAAAAAGGGATAGTTAAGGGGAGCGGTGATTTGTCTTTTTCACATACAGTAATAAAGCCACTTTTGTTATGTGTGTGTGGGGGGGAGGGGGGGGGGGGAAGGAGTGTGGGGACATTGGTTTCTGCTTCGAGTGCAGAGAAACAATCGTAAGAGTCCCAAGAAAACCAGAGGACTGGGTTGTGAAGACCAGCTACCAACCCGTTAGCTCAGCCACATTTTTCTCATCCAACACTCAACCTACTACGTCTATTTTTTCCCTAATCTAACAAAACACACTTTTAACCCATTTCTTGGGTAGTTGCGTGTGTGCAGGTGTATTTCTCTCCTGGCACAGAGCTGAGCAGAGCAGAGATATTTGTGTGTTCAGCTCCTCAACAAAGAGCCTAGTGAGTATACGTTCTTGTTGTGATCAACGGTGACACATCGTCTACAGTTCGAAAGAGAAAAAGACAATTGAGTATATGCCGCAAACAGTCATTTACAATACGGTCAACTAAAACTGACCCTCTGAGCATACAGAGAACAATTGTACCAGTTCTTGTTTGAGATGAGATTACTTTTGCTGTCGGCTCGGTCATTAAACGGTATATGGCATGGGAGGTTTTAGGGCTTGAGAAGTTAAGGGGTCAAAGTGCAGGGCAGCAGCAGCAGCATCAAATGATGGCGTTTAGTGTCCTTCCATGAGTCAAACCCCCAGCAGGTGATCCTTGTGTTCAGTTACTGGCCACCTCGTCCACATTGTCAACCGTCTCTAAGGTGCTGTCCAGTCCGCCACGCGCACGCCAGATCTTTACAGTCCGGTCACTGGAAGACAGCAACATCATGAAATAGTGAGACACTGCATAAAAGAAGTAAATGAAAGTGTGATCTGGATGCACATAGATTGCAAGCCACTGGGTGTAAAGCTATAGTGCGTAACTTTAAAAAAAAAATGTAAACGAATGTCTGTTACATTCAAGCCATAGTCAAGGTTGATTAAGCCAATCAGCTTTACAAATTTCTTGGTATGGCAGCGTTAACAAACTGGTGTCACCCCCGACAATGGCGCAGGAGCTCAGCTAAATCCCAAGAAGCACCCATGAAATGTTTCAGTTGTTGATACTGCTGCTAAGAAAAAAACTGGACGTACAGCAGAAGGTATAAAAATCCATACGCGATCACAGAAGGTTACTTTATATAGATGCGCCGACTGTTATTGTAATTACTCAGAATCTCACGAGGGACATCACATCATATCATATCATAGCCTTGGAACAAACAAGCATAGAGAGTGTCTATTTGGTTGGTGTGTGTGTGTGTGTGTGTGTGTGTGTGTGTGTGTGTGTGTGTGTGTGTGTGTGTGTGTGTGTGACTCACTCGGAGGCGGTGAAGAGGTGGCTGCTGTTGGTGGAGATGCCGTTGATGGGGCTCTCGTGACCCTTCACCTCCCCAAGCGTCCCCAGTGTGTCCGTGTGCCACAGCTTGAGCACCCCTCCTCTGCAGCCGCTCAGCAGGGCCGGGGAGCCGGGGACCACACCCAGCGCACAAACCCAGTCACGGTGGGCGTTCGGCACTTGCTGTAGGTAAAAAGGATAAGAGTTTTATTATATACTCCTATGTCATTTTATATTACTGTGTGTTTCTTTTATAAATCTGTTTTAAAGCCCTTTGAATTGCCTTGTTATTGGAAGTGTATACACAGTTAAACCTACATTGCCTCACTCAACCTCGAATCCAGAACTGTACATTAAAACCAAAATACCTCAATCCATCTCTGTAATGTGTCTATAAATCTCCCGTCTTATTCATCCGGTAGGCCTACCTGCAGCAGGTCTTTGCGGTCCAGGTCCCACTTCTTGATGCCGTTGTCTCGAGAGCCGCTGAAGAAGATGTCTCCTTGGATCACCAGGGACTCGATGCCGTCGTAGTGGGGAGGCTCAAAGTTATGTGTTGGGACGATGCTGCCCAGAGATCCTTCAGTCACATCAAACAGCTGTAAAAGACCACAACACATCACGTTGTCATCAGGCCAAATTTGCAACAAACATTCAACCTACTGTACTCATCAGACCAAAACGAATTCTACGGCAACATTTTTTTTAAAACGTCTGTAGAGGGGAACAGTAGGTCAACAGTATTGACCTACAAAAAATGTAGGTCAATACTGCCGTCTATGCTCAAGCTTGTACATGAGCACCCGTGCAGTAATGAAGCACACCTCTTCCGACTGGGCCAGGGCCAAGGAAGTGTACGGTACAGAGCACCTACACTAGTCTAACAACTAGACTTAAGCCATCAATCGCACTTGGGCATGGTACAATTTCTACTGTGAGTGTGCCCTTAACCTTGGAATTCATTACGGAATAACAACCATCAACACCTGACCTTATATCGTATACTTGAGTGTATGAATCATGTCATACATCATCATCATATGTCTAACCACAGGCCTTTTTTTTATACAGGGCTCATGGGAAACATTATGCACATGTGATAATAAACAGTGTGTGCTGTGGTAAATGCACAAAGAAGGTAAGGGATGACTGGGAACACACCTTGATGTAGTGATCCTTGGAGCCAGTGATCACCAGGTCCTGGTTGTTTCCAGACTGATCCACAGTCAGACACATGACTGGCCCCAGGTGACCAGTCAGTTTCCCTGTGGACGCAAATCTGACAGAAGAAAGAAAGAATATGAATAAAGACCAAAGAATGAGTCACAATAATGAATTCGATTAAATGAAATTAAATAGCAGTTTGAGGCTCTAGTACAATGGCTTCTGTAGCAACACTGTTACTGATTTATTAAATAAATTATTCGCTCGTGATAAGATGTGTCAGAGAATTCAATTTCAAAGGAACCAAGAGGCGATTCATCACAAACTCATAGGCGCTGGCTGTCAGTGGCGGATGACAGCTCTGTATTGGATACCTGTCAGGTCTCTTATTTTGAATTGGAATCTCTGCAGCAGTGAAAAATAAATCTGTCTTTTTAACGAACTTTTTTTTTTTTTTGCATCTGAAAATGGTTTATATTTCATAATGGTGGAGAGTGGTATAAGAATGAGCAAAGTAAAGTTAATAAACAGGCTGTCAGCATCGTTTTCTATCGAAGAATTTAATACACAATTATTTTTTTACAGGGACATTTTTCTGTAGATTGACAAAAAGAAATTAGAATGAGGTGACGGTAATTAATTAATTATCAAAAAACACTATCATGTTCATTAAACAAATCGAGGTGATGATAAAAGTACTACATACTCTAGTAATGCTATTGGCATTTCTTAACATTAGCCTTAATCTCAAAGTAGATTGGAAACTGACAGGATTTAGTCAATTTGTCATGAAGCCACATTGAGGGACAAGCAGAGAATTTGACATATTGGTGGTGGCGCTACATTTTTAAAATCAATGGATCACCAAACTCATTGGAGGCATCCTCTGTCATCATAACTGAATTAATAATACTTGACAATCCATCTAACATATGAGGCTCTCTAAAATATCACCTCACTATATAAAAAAAGAAAACACTTAAAAACACACCAAACACGAGGTGAATTGTCAAAAAGCAATCGATACATTTATTACATGTATGTTGAGTTCCTCCTCTCACCTTCTCAGATCCCAGACCCTGACAGAGTTCCCTGCTGCTGCGTAGAGAACGGCCCCGTTTGGGTTGAGAGCGATCTGGTTGATCTGGTTCTCTCCTGCCGGGATGGTGACGGTCCGGCTGCTGTTAGACGCACTGATTTCACCCACATTCACCTGACCAGAAGACCTGAACACACACACACACACACACACACACACACACACACACACACACACACACACACACACACACACACACACACACACACACACACACACACACACACACACACACACACACACACACACACACACACACACACACACACACACACACACACACACACACACACACACACACACACACACACACACACACACACACACACAGGAGATGAATCTACAGAAAGTTATAAGGGGTCAAAAAGAACCTTACTCCGGGGTTCTCCAGTGGCGTAGTGGATGGCCGGCCTTCGTTGCAGTGGTCGCGGGTTCAAATCCGACCCGTGGACCTTTACTGCAGGTCATCCCCCCTCCCTCTCTCTCTCTGTCTCCCCATTTCAACTCTGTACTATCAAATAAAGCTTGAAAATCCCAAATAATAATCTTAAAAAAAAATTTAAAAAACAGTACCGGTACCTTACTTTAACGCACACTCACCCAGACATCATGTACGAATATGCAAGTCGGAGTAAAATATAAATATGAAATGTTTTGGTTGAGATGTGACAGACATTAAAGTTTATCATTGTAATCTTGTCAGGAAATCTTAATGAGTTATTTAAAAACTGTTGCTCCGAAACAATCCCATTACAGATGTGAGTTGTTTTGACGGACAGAGCTGAAGACCGCTGAAGATTTCAACATTTTAATTCACAATTAGGAATGATGTACTTTTAAGACCATTCAGAGCCTATTTGTAAAAAAACACGTATTTCTTGCTTGAAGAATTTAAATTTCAACAGATAAAAGCTCCTTCTCCATCTCTATCATTTCAAGAAGATATTGTCATTCCGTGTATGAAGTAACTGATGCCAAAACACACGTTCTTCTGAACATAGGGACAAAATAATAACGCATTTCATACTGCAGCCCAAAGCCCCCCCTCAAGACTCACGTGAGAGTCCTGATGCACTTGGCTGAGTCCCTGATGTCCCAGACTTTGATGTAGGAGGTGGAGACGGTGAAGACCAGGCTGGAGCTGTAGCGCACTGACACCACGTTGTTAGGGTGACCGGCCAGGGACATTATCTCCTGACCCGTCACCAGGTTCCACACCTTACACGTCCGGTCTGAGGAATAACACACGGTCAGTCGGCCATTTTGGTTTAGTTGAGTTTAGTTTAGTATATTCACAGTCATCATATCATTAAAGGCCTACTTCACCGGTTGGAATATGAAGGTGTATTGAACTCGGAGATCCTATTTAGTATAAATGTGCAACATTTTTTTAAATCGGATCATCTTAGCCTGAGAAAAGGCAGAAAGAGTGTTTCATGGTCTCACTGTCTAACCCTACAGTTTCCGTCTTGTGACATCACAGTAAGGGTCAGGATTAACAGGACAGCTGGGCCAAGGGAAGACTGAGGGAAGAAAAACCTCATTCATTATATTATAATAGTTATTTTATAATGATAGAAAGCTGGTTCCATATGGGTGAAGTATTCCTTTAAGAAACATCTTCATGGTACACTTTTTGGAATTGTAAAACGTGTAAAAATGGGGTATCAAATAAGATAGCAAAAGCTTTTCGGAAGGGGCTGGATAACATTAAACATACAAAAGAATAAATAGCCTCTAAAACACAATAAACACATTATAAATGGATACCACAAATACAGACAATCACAGTTCAATAGTATGTACTGTATATAATGTGTCATCAGCAGTTTTGCCTTAAAAATGTTCTGTTAAATTGGAGGCATATTATGGCCTAAACATTATGTCTCAGAAATGCAGGGAGCCTGCTGAGAAGAGGATGTCGAAATTTGAACAACAGCAGAGTGTGGCTTGAGACTATACATAATATAAATACTATACATAATATTATGTAACACATGTGTTCAGACTGGAAGACAAATCCAGTTCTCATAAGGCACCTAATACAGACGTCAGAAAGTATGTGGTTAACCATAGAAACCCTAAGGGGGTAAATGGGTGCTTCAACCAAATTGATTGCCTATACATTTACATTCATTTATTATCATAACAAGCCTCCTTCAACATGTGTCGGCAGTGTCGTTTATCTCATCACCTCATTTACACACACATACTGTGCACATGGCAATCTTAATTAATACCTGTCAGCTTTTATTTGCCGTCATATAACGGCATGTCAAATTGCAATAAATTACCAGCACTCACAGTATAACAAGCATAGGGAATACAGATGAGGGAGAGAGAGAGAGCGAGTGAGTGAGGGTGGGTGTGAGAAAGAGAGAGAGAGTGAGAAGGAGAGAGAGAGAGGAATTAGCGTGAAGGTAAAGGATGGATGGAAGATTGTGGGTTATTAACCTTTGGATCCGGTGAAGAGCAGGTCGTCAGTGCAGTCCACACACAGCACGGCTTTACTGTGTCCCTCCGCCACGTGAACACACTGTAACGTGGCCGACCGGCTGCTCTTTGTGTTTGGCACAGGGTTTATAACACCCCTGGAACACGAACACACACACACACACACACACACACACACACACACACACACACGTATAAATATCAATCTCAATATCAATAGATGTCGCCTGGATGTACATAGACATAGGCCGGTATATGGTGTCAAGGTATTCCGCGATTTTAAAAAGTAAAGGTTTCAAAACAACTACTAGTATTTTCCATCATACCATTATAAAGGTATTAGCTAATAAGAATAATTTAATTACATATTGTATTATGTTATCATACAAGTTCAGAATATTCTATATGTTGTTTAAAAAAAAAAATTTAGATTGTGTTCAGCAGGAATTATATATTTTTTTTTTCACCCAGATATTTCAAAATAAAAACACATTTTAAAACTTAAATCGCAATACCGTGATATTATGAAACTGTGGGAATTTTTGCTTAAGGTTATCACACCATCAGAATATCATACTGGCCCATGCCTAGAAGTACAGTAAGGCTGCCAAATGATCAGAGGCCGGGCGGCACATTATACAGTATGAATCACACACACCCACCCTCACACACACACACACACACACACACACACACACACACACACACAACCAGAGTCATGCACAGCTGATTAGCACGATGCTGCAAACCAAAAATAGAAACGTGATGACAGCAACGGTGCCAAAGACAAATGAGGAGGAGACAGCTGTGAGCCGAGTCGCAGTCGTTATTGTGCAGGAAGGAAAGAAATGCAAAGGAACCAACAAAATACCCGCGCATAGAATTCAGGTGTTCCTCTCCTCAAGCCCTTAATACATTAAAAAAACACCCAAGTAGGGGCACTCCGGTGGCGTAGTGGATAGAGCGCGTACCATATTGGCTCCGGCCTTCGTTGCAGTGGTCGCGGGTTCGAATCCGACCCGTGGACCTTTACTGCAGGTCATCCCCCCTCTCTCTCTCTCTCTCTCTCTCTCTCTCTCTGTCTCCCCATTTCAACTCTGTGCTGTCAAATAGAGCTCGAAAATGCCAAAAAAATAATCTTAAAAAAAAAAAAAACACCCAAGTAGACAAAGACAGACGATCATCGGAAAATGGCAGTGTTGGATCTTCAGGGAATCAAAGTCCATTGCATCACAGAAGGGTTGTTAAGATCGATCACTAATTGGCTGGTCGGTCGTGTTGACAAATTAGCGTCCGATGGATTCCTTGTCCATTTGCTACTCTGACAGTTGTAGCCGATGAAGGAGAACAGATCCAGTTGTCGATTTGTGAATGAGTGAGCTTCAAAGAGGTCTGTTGTGTGCAGAACAAAAGCCTCGCTGAAATGGAAAAAAGGCCGGGGTAATCAGAAGAGGATTCAGGCTCAATCGCTCCAGTAGCCTGACGATGCCACTGTCTGGGTTTATTATAATTATCTATTGATTTGTTTTTAAACCACATTAACGCTGCTTGTCTACCTACTGTTCTGTGTTAAGTGGGGGGGTGGGGGGGTTTGTGGGGGTAACCAGTCTGATGGAATGCCTGGTCTCTTGACTTTCATATTCTAAGTCTTGTACTGTATTATGCAAAACAGTGTGCAAGGATTGAATTCACACCATGTGATTTTTTGTGTTTCAGAGTCACCTGTGCCCTCTCCACCAACAGTGACATTTGTAGTGAACCATTGTGGCAGATAAAAACAGATAAGTTGTACTTGGTTGGATTGGATAGAGGAGGGGAAGCAGAGCGGAGGAAACGCTTGGAGGACAGGTGGAGGCATCCATCCTTTCTAGCGGGAAAGAGAATTTGACAATAATGCTATTGATTTAAAAGCTAATGAGTTCCTTTATTCCATTTTTCTTAATCAGACTGTTTTAAGTGCAACAGCCTAGAGGAATTCAAGTGATTTGGTGTGGTTAAGCCACCTTTAAATACCATATTTAAATGTATACATGGACGGTGGATAAAAATCCTCCATTTTATGAGACATTTTACCAATACCATAAATGCACTAGTAGTCAACACTTTGTGCTGACGTGAAGTCAACTACAGATTTCTAGACTACGATATACTCATCCAAATGATAAAAATGCATTGAGAAATATCAATACGACACTGCAACATCACACTTAAAATGTGTTCTACGAGTGTCTCTACTTTAACTTGGTAATACACCAACACAGCATTTGACAAACGTACAGATTTTTAGAGTACAATGCTGCCGCTCATCATTAACACCTTTAACCAAAACCCTATTCTGACTCTCTGGGCAGGCTGGTGTCAATTTTTACAATCTTACTTATCCCGCAGGGCGCTTGCAGTGCGCCCCAGATACTCTGGCATATGGCTAAAGATGGCGGCGCGGCTACTGGGACCAGGGATGAGTGTGGGGGAGAGAGGAAGTGGCGGGCTGCTCGTCAGGCTTCTGATGACTGGGCTGTGAAGGGAAGACAGTTAGGAGCTGCTAATTAAGCCGCGGCATAATTAACGTGTGTTAGGCTGTTTACACACTTGTGGCAGCAGCGTGGGCGGACTGCATGGGGACGCAAGCTGCCTTCACGTCATATGGAAACTTGTCAAGAAATAAGTCAAAGTGTTCAGACTTTACTGAGGTTTTCTTTTATTGTTTGGAGTTTAGGCCAGTAGCATTCATGGTGTCCAATCATGACAGGTCCCTGCCAAACCAGAGGTCCACATAAACATTTTACTGTAGTTCATTAAATGTATTTCTTTAAAAGAGGTTAAAATATTAAAAGGAATTTAGTCAACTCAAGTCAAATTATATATTATTATCATCATAACTCAAAAGGCTTCTCACAAATTTAACATATGATAGCCCTCGATCTTCACATCAAGCTGCTACACCATTTGTTCTGGAGGCTTTTGGCGAACATCACGAGTATAACGCACATTTTATCACCGCATCTACTTTCAGCATCTAACTAAAGCAAAGCAAGCATGATGCTGTGACGCCCTCACACACATCAGAATACTGAATTAATGGACGCATTAAAAAAAATGCAGAGAATACTTAGATTCTTATCGCGTCACAGAATGTCACATTAAGCCTGAGGGTGGGAGCAGAGTAAATGCTATGTTTACTCTTTAGCCTAAAGGGTTCATTTAAGATCCTCTGGGGGTTTCCTGTCCTATTTCCTAAAGCTTCCTGTCCGTCTCTACTGCATGCTATCAATAAAGGCTAAAATAAAAAATTAAATATATATAAATGATAAAAGGTTAATTCTGTGTATCTGCGCAATCCCAAAGTACCATGTATTATAAAATGTATTATTATGTTTTCTGTATGAGAGTTAATAAATCACACTTTAATAACCACTCGAAATCTAAGATACACAGCTTTTTTTATAACTTAGCAAAACTGATGTTGCCATGTGACATGAAAGCAGCATCAGTACTCATATAACGACCCCATGCACTCACACACTGACTGCCTGTTGCGGTGCAGAGTCAATGTAAAGTCAATGTTGTCTTCAAGTTGCCAATTTCATGAGAACAGTTCACTCATCACATTCTTCCATTTCAGTGTCACTCACAAGAAATTTACAGAAAAGACAAAGAAAGGGAAAGAACGAACGGAGATTTCCTCAGTGAGTGAAATGCATACAGAATAGTAGAGGCATCGAATAAGCAAGTTCAACACTGAATTTGAGTCAGAAGTAGTGAAATAGAAAACCCTTCCCATTACATCTCATTAAAAGAGACATAATATCTAACTAAATACAGACAGTGTGACTTTAAATTCAGCACAGAACTTGTCAGGTCATAGGTAATCACACCAGCAGAGCAGTTTTTGGATTAAGTTGAGAGATCACATGCTTCTCCCAAAAGCAGGAAAACCGAGAGAAAGAGTATTAGTAGAAGTTGAAGTTTGAGCCTTTTTTTTGTTCTGGCTTTTGCGGGCAAACACCTTTTCGGCACGGCAACAAGCTCTTACTGTTTGATCTCCTTGACCTTTGCCCTCTCGGCGGCCTGTGCCTTCTCATAGGTCTTCCTGCGAAAGAGCGGCGAAGGCTCCGGCGTTCGCTTTTCCAGCCCTGACGAAGTTCTAGAGCCAGAGCTGATCGTTTGGTTTTCAAATCAAACCGGTTATCCACAAAAACAACAACAACAACAAAGAATAATAATGAACACAACAGAAGGATGTAAAAAAATAATAATAATTTAAATAATGGCAATAGTGTGAAGGGGGATGAGCATGCAGAGATACACACAGAAACACGGTTACCTGATTTTTTTTTTTAAAGGCCCAAAACAGTGGTGGGTTCGTCGCCAAGCTCATGTTTAAGTAACTACTGAGGACACTGTGCAGATTTTGTGCTACGCTCAAATATAATTCTCTTACTTTATTTGGTGGTAGATCACTCTCAGAGAAGGTTTTTTTCCCTCGCATACAAGGCAATGCACTTAAGGTAAAAGCATAGCCGTTAACCAGCCAGTTATGAAGCGCTCCGGTTAGTATTTTTGCTTTCAAACTAAGCTGTAATAAAGAATTAGGAATGCAATTTTCTTTTCTTTTTTTTTTGCAGGTGACAGCTATAAATAAGCCATAGAAATGTTAATATTGAATCCTGTCTCTCCATACTTAATTCTACCTCAAAGGAGCCATCAGTGGGAGCGGAAGGTGAGGCCATTTGAAGTGGGGATGCTCATGAATAATGTCAAACAGAATTGAATACAGCAGCGGATGTAGTAGCGGCAACATCAAAAACATGCAGGAAGGAAGGAAGGAAGTAAGTAGTAATTATTGTGTTAGCATAGCAACAGAGTGGCGGGGGCCTGGACTTACATGCTGCCCATTTTAGAGGAAAAGCCGGGGGAGAGAGCAGTGTAGTCCCTGACTGATGAGCCTGATAGGTCCACGTCTGCTGCTGCCTCGGGAGTCTCCGTTAACTGAAGCATGGGGCCGGAGAAGTCTGTGTTTGGAGCATCGATGGCCGAGTCGCTGTTAGCGTACAGCAGCTCCATCTGAGTGGTGGTTCTCCTCCGAGCCTGGGCAGAATGGACAAGGGAAGGGTTAGGGTTAGATTGGAGGTAACTGGGGGAACACTAGGGAAAGTAGAGGATGGTGATAGTATGCATTAGAATACCTTGCTTCTTGTTTTGCCCTCTCCACAGAGTTTCATGAGATCCGACGTCAAGGTGCTACAGGGGATAGATGAGTTCAACGTTAGGATGTGACATAAACATATAGAAGGTCATGACGCAACATAAATATATAATATATAAGGTCTCCCTTGCAAAATAGTCTTCGGTCTCAATGGATACCTGTATAAATAAAGGTTAAAAAATTATATATAAAAAAAAAAAATAATAATAATAATAATAATAATAATTAGGGGAAGGTGGGGTGATTTGTGCATTTTGGAAGTTGCAAAACCCCTTGTTTCTAGAAAACCGTGGAAGAAATTGGAAATGTGACCACATATTTAAGAAGAGCCATCCATTTGACTCATCCTGTAAAGAAGGGAGACACAAGGAATAAGATATAAGCACATTTAAGCTCAAAAAACTGTGTTTTGCCTTTCAAAGTAAAATTTCCATGATCAAGGTTTTTTGATTATTGTGTCTGAACAATTATAGACACGTTTGAAAACATTTGACACATGTTTTAGTGCTTTGGTATGCTACACTTTGAGTCTATATAGTTAGCACAATGTCAACCCTAAATTGCTGCATCATGCCTATTATCCAAAATTCTGGGGATGGGGTGATTTGTGCACAAGGGCCTGGGTGAGTTATAAGTAAGTAAGTAAGTAAAATGTATTTATAAAAGCACATTTATGACAGTTTGCACTGTCCAAAGTGCTGTACATAGTGCATTCAGTAGGTAAACAATG
Source organism: Ammodytes marinus (assembly GCF_949987685.1). Classification (NCBI taxonomy): domain Eukaryota; kingdom Metazoa; phylum Chordata; class Actinopteri; order Uranoscopiformes; family Ammodytidae; genus Ammodytes; species Ammodytes marinus. Next base: position 5,722,526 of record NC_137234.1, read on the forward strand.
AAGGTAAAATAACAATAACCAAAATAAAAGACGTAAAGCCCATACATCCACATAAACACAGATAGTAGTGCAGAGGTAAGTAAGTAGTGCAGAGGTTAATGGGGAGGAAACACCAGGGTGTACATATGGGTTTTGAGCCTTGATTTAAAGGCAGAAATGTAGGGGGAATCACATTTGTCAGGTGGCAGTTGGTTCCACAAGCACGGAGCAACTAGTGCAAAGTACATTTCTGAGAGTTGTGCCAGTGGCATGGCTGTATACGCTGGTCACCAAAAGAAAGTGATTGTCTACAGTAGCTCAGAAGAGAGTGACATCTCAATTCCACTTAACGACACCACTGATGAGAGTTCAGATGGCCAGAAAGATGATGATGGTGACTTTGTCATTGACAAGACAACTTTTTTTCCGAAAGCTATATTTCTTAAACAGTTTATTCCAGATCCAAAGTTTTTATTGCCAGGGATGCACAACATCCTGAAATATATGTACATATTTGAGTTGGAGACATAACTGTCAAGGCCTCACTTTAAAATCACTTTGAGTAAAAAGTTGCACAAATCACCCCACCTTCCCCTATAATAATTATAATAATAAAACTGGTATAAGGCAAAAACAACCCAATAAAACATTCAGTAGCACAACACAAACTATTAACATAAAATAACATAACATTATATAAACATACATGTTGTAAGAGACGTACACAAGAGACAATGTAATATTGTAATGCTAGACAACATAATGTCACAGCACAAGTCCACATAACATAACATAACCATATTTGATAGAGTATGAAATGAGTGTTGGTAACACAAGTTAAGCTTACTTTCCATCTGCAGACGGGCTCTGTGCAGACTCGTCACTGCTGCTATCGTCTCCATTTTCTGTCAAATGAAATCAATAAACAATATTTAACCCTCTTGAAAGACGAGACTGAGTTAACTGCTTCTGACTTTTCTCAAATTGTTCTTAGCAAGAATGCCTGTTAAATTATTTATCCTTTTGCTCATATTTTGGATGAAGTTATTCTCTTGACTCTTTTTCTATTTTTATTTTAATAGCCGCGCAAAATGGATGTAGAAAAAGATGAAGAAGTGAAGCAGATGAGGGCCGATGTCAGCGCAGCGCCATGCTGTTCGGTCGACAAACAAGAGAGTTGCTCCTCGCTGAGCTCAATGGGAACGGATGAGACTGAAAGGAGGTGAGAGGTCAGACAGCGGTCAGGTGGGTGTGGTGTTAGAGAGAGAGAGAGAGAGAGAGAGAGAGAGAGAGAGAGAGAGAGAGAGAGAGAGAGAGAGAGAGAGAGAGAGAGAGAGAGAGAGAGAGAGAGAGAGAGAGAGAGAAAACTGCTGTTAACATATGATTAATGATTGTTCTTTATGTAATGTACTTATACTGGGGATCGTCTGCGTTTGTGGTATATTTGTTGAATTTTGCTTAATGTCTTGTTTATTCTGTTATAAGTTCAACGTTATTGGGCCCCCTCCGAAAAGCTTTCAATTAGCTCTTTTGGGGTTCTCCATTTCACGTGTCCTGCATTGCCATAAAAGGGCATCATGAACTTATTTCTCAATGATAAGACGATGACTTGTGAATGAACTAAACTAAAGCTAAGCTACATGTGGGTGAGTTGGGGATAAAAGTTAAAGATTTGATATGGGACAACAAGGTGTAAAGAATGATTAGTCCGTAGCTCCAGATGGGGTCAGCTGACCTACAGGGTTCCGACAGAGCTAAGACAACATCCAGGCTATTCCAGTATGGGTTCCTGTGGAAGGGTGTATCTGCTGTTAGGAGGTGGGTGCTAAAGCATGGGGGCTGTAGCACATGGTGAGCCAGTAGGAGGTAGAGTGTGTCCAGATGAGAGGTAGGGGAGAAGGGAAGAGGTCAGCAGACAAGATGGAGGGAAGTAGCCTGGTGGTTTGCATTTGCACCTCATGCACCTGTATTTAATGTTACGTTCAGTTAGTTTTAGTTTTTTTTTCATAGTGCAAAAGGGGGAGAAGGAACCATGCATTCTTCATGAACACAGATAAAGAGTCTAAATATGGTGTCACTTACCAGGCGAGATGTTACCTAGCTCTGTAAAAAAAAACATAAGGAAACAAAAGAAAGAAAAATGTGGGGGAACAGAAAAAAGGCAAGGCACAAATCAAAAACACCGTCCCCCAAAAATCTAAAAAAGACAACTAAAAAAACTACAGTGTAAAAGAACGACATCCTACTGAACAGAAGCTGGCAAAAATACATTTACAATGCAATTTTTTGTTGTAAAATAAACTTTTTAAACTAATTAAAAAAAATATTATAGCGAAATGATCTTTATACCAGACTTTAATTACAGTATAATTAGGCCAGCTTCTATTCAGCAGAAGGCAACAACAGGCAAGAGCATATCAACAGACCCAATCATGCAAGTGACCAGTAACCCCAGTCCACTTCCTCAAAGGCCAGATGCTTTGTAACAATAAAAACTAAATTGTTTTGACTCAACATGATTATCCCAGTCTAAAAGAAAATCTAAAATGATTCCTTGTTGTGTGATCAGCAGCTCTTCCAGGATGTGGTCTGGGTTAAAACCTTGGGTCTGGTCTGTGTGTGTTTCTGGTTCCTCGTGCCCACTCCTGGCTATCTCAACCATAGACAGTATGATCTCAACCCCTAACCAGACGTTAGCCCGTTACCTTGCAGTGCGTTCCCCAGCAGCGCGTCCAGCTCTGGGTTGAACTCGGCCTTTTCCTTCAGCATGTGGAACAGCAGCTGGTTCTGTGTGGCGCTGGTGATCTCTGTCTGCTTCAGCCGGCCCTCCATCACCTTCACCTGGGACTCCCTCTGTGCTGCCTGCAGACCCTGGGAGAGGTTTACACAATGTTTACAGGCTTATTCACAATACAACTCGTTCTCTTTTACACCAACGTCTGAGCGACATAGTCAAACAAATGCACGTGTGTCGTATGTACAGTATCTGCAGCTGATGCATTTCCTGAATGTGCTAAAATAACAATGGTACAAAAACGTTCTTTTTCGTCTTTCCATAATAGGACAAACATGGTGGTGCAACATGGCGGGCGGCACAACCCGCTCCTATGTAGATATGAAAGGCTCATTCTAAGGTTATAAAAGAAACCACAACATCTATTCTCAAGCGATTATACACTTATAAAGAATTACTTTTGAATATCATATTCAATTTCTACCAAGTCTGTTGTGCAAAACCCCTAATGCCCTTAAAAACACTTCACCTTTAAAGGACATCATTATGATTGAAATGTGGCAGATTAAGTGAAATTAGCTAATGCTCTTCTATTGTCCCAAGCAGCAACTCATGTTGGCTGTAAAGCAGCTGTAAGCAAAGGCAGAGGTGATATTTTAATAGTATTATTGTTGGTACCTTGTTTATGGCCACTGTCATGAAGTGATCCAACAGATAGCGAGCTTCTGTCATAGTACAGGAACTAACCACGGCGGAGATGTCCACCGTGTCGCCTTCCTCCTGGAAAAGAACGAGAATAACACATTTTTTGGAGGGTTTAGTCATTGGAAATTCAATTCCTAGATATAAAAAAAAAAGCATTCATCAAATACATTTTTTCTAATAAACTCCACTTGAACTGTTCAGGGCTGAAAAGTAGATGGTAATGATATAATACTTATTTATGATCTATACTATTTCTGCTCAATTCAAGCTTAAAAAAAAACTAGCAAACAAACATATTAACTATGGAACTTTCCAGGAGTTCTCATCCTGTTACCTTGGCCTCCTCCAGCTGCATGATGTTGGCCTGACAGTCTGCGATGCTGTCGTTGATGTAGTCGATGTTGGCGCTCAGAGCGTCCACTTCCTCGTTGAGGGGAACTGTCGCTGTCTTCTCACCCTCTGGTCCCTCCCTCACCAGACGGTCTCTCTTCCTGATCACTTTCTCCTTACGCTTGGTCAGCTCCTCTCGTTGCTGTGAGAGAGAGAGAGAGAGAAAAAAAACAGCTTTTAACAGATTACAGCCCACGGAGAGGTTTTCTAAATGTTTACACTGAAAAGTGAGGTACGGGTTATAAAATCCTTCTTCAAGGTCAGGATTTGACACCAAATTCCAGCAAACCAACCTCAGTTGTATCTATCTATCTATCTATCTATCTATCTATCTATCTATCTATCTATCTATCTATCTATCTATCTATCTATCTATCTATCCATCCATCCATCCATCTATCTATCCTAGGCTGGTAATACTGTTTTACCTTGAGTAGACGGTTCATGTCGGCCTCCATGTTGGAGATGGTCATCCTCTGCATGATGACGTCAGACATGCGTCGCTCCAGAGATTGCCATTTGTTGCGTGCGATCCTGGTGGAGTAAACGCCCGCTGTACGTCTGTAGGAAAGCCTTCACACACAAACAACAACAACTACATCAGTCAATGACGTGAAAGGATGACTACTGGCATAAATATTCAGCAGCCTGCTGTCTGAGTGAGTGAGTGAGTGAGTGAGTGAGTGAGTGAGTGAGTGAGTGAGTGAGACAGACAGACAGAGAGAGACAGAGACTGACCTTGTGCCGTTGGGAGCAGCGTTCCCGGAGGAGTACATGCGTCCAGATGGAGGTCTGTAGTCCTGTGTTGGGTCTTTCCTCACGATCTTACCTGAGGTGGGCCGGGCCTGCCTCCGAAGAGCCGTAACCTGAAACACACACACACACACACACACACACACACACACACACACACACACACACACACACACACACACACACACACACACACACACACACACACACACACACACACACACACACACACACACACACACACACACACACACACACACACACACACACACACACACACACACACACACACACACACACACACACACACACACACACACACACACACACACACACCCACACACACACACACACACACACGGCAAACAGAGAAGTGAGGACAGGGGAACACTTAAAGCATACCAAGTATATTTCTGCATTTCCAGTATATTCCTCCTGCTCACCTCCTCAGTCTTCCTCCTCAGAATCAGCTCCTGTTGCCTCTTCTGAGCCTCCAGTAACTTCAGCTGGTGCTGGAAACACAACCACAGGGTCAACAATGGTTCAGTGATGAACACTGAAACTCATGGTCCAGAGATTGATTAAAGGTGAAGTAAGCGGTTTATTTATGTTAATATAAGTGTTAAATCGCTCTTTATTCATACAGTGACCACTTACATATTGTGCGTGTTTCATAAAGCCAATCTCTCAGTCAGCTGCTCTGGATTTAATCGGCAAATAAACTTTTTGGGGGATCCCGAAATTAATATCCAATCACAAGAGAGAACGCTACAAACCGACACCCGTCTCACTCATGGTCTCACTGCCGGTGCACGCCAGAGCGACACATGGGTGAATGTGGCGGAGCAGGTAAAAATCCTTCCCAATGTCTGTTTTGATGGTTTTTATCACACTTATGTATCGGAGATGATGCTAGATAACTCGCTGCTTGGAGACCGCAGCGCATTAATGTGGTGACGTAGGGACGAGCGAGGGGACTGCTAACTGCAGTAACTGACAGGAAGTTAGCTAAAAGAACCATTCCGCTTACAGCACCTTTAAGCAGACTATGAATCAGATGGTCCACCGTCACACCAACCTCCTGTTTGCGCTGATCTTTCTTTAAAGTAGCGATTTCTCTGTTCCTGCGAGACTCGTTCATCCTGTTCTTCTCCTGCTGCTCCTTCATCTGCTTCATGAGACGCACCTGAGACAGTCAAACAAACAATATGTCATATCATATCCACAAATATCTAGAAACATATGTTAATATCTGTTTGTGAAAGTTCTCATAAGATTTTACACAATGCTGGTCGAGCATAGGGTATATTTACAGTAAGGATAGTCCTACGGAAATTTACAGTAAAGATAGTTAGACAAAGATGACAGAGAAGATATGAGACAAGAAGCTGATTGGGTACATAATGTCCAATTACACCTGCTTGATTTAGAACTGTGTTATCATATATACTGATATGTTAATAACATAATACTGACTATCCAAGCTAAATTGATCTGTTAAGGGCTAGGACTAGATAAGGTTTTTTACTTCCTCCTACCCCCTTTCGAGCACGTAGAAAGTATGTCTGTTGTTTCTTTTATTTTTTTATTTATTTTTTATTAATTCATTTATTACTATTTAAACTTGATTTTTTTATTGCTTGCATGTTCGAAATAAAAGACAATAAATCACTCAATCAATCAGTTTCGTGGCAATTGATTTAGGTCAATTTAATCCCAATGGAAGCACATTTTTACTAGCCTGGCATTCCCAGACCTGCCACTAGGCGCTGGCAAATTAAATTTCCTGCGCGTGTTGGTCTGGACACGCTCCGTTGAAGCTTATCAAGAAAGCCAGAAATCTGGCGGGCGCGCCAGAGCCCCTTATATAGTACTCTGGGGAGGACGTAACCGGATGACGACAGTGACGTGCATGCGACGTCGAAGCCGTGATAGTAAACATCAGAGATGGCTGCGGATATGTTGTGTGAGTTTGAGACTGCTTTGGCCTCGACCCTTAACGATTTGGAAGACGGCACTCAAATATTTCATTAGCAAGTAAGTGGAATGTTCTATTTTGCCGACCGACAACGGCAAACGTTTAATTTAACAGTTTAACAGCTGTTCGCTAAAAGGGGCTTACGTCGCCTTGTGCATCGCTCTGATTGGTTGTAGTGCTATCCAACTGCGTGCAGTGGCATTTGAAATGCACGAGTAGCCCCTTGAGTTGGAAATTACAATTGATCGTCGCCAGACCCTCTATCGTTCAAGATATCAGGGTCTGGATTTCCAGGCTACATTTTTACCTAAAAACACAAAAAACTTAGAGAAATAGCAGTCAGAAAGACCTCAAATTTCCCCCTTATCAAGCATCACTGTTCACTACAGTACTATCGCAGTCCTACCTTGGTCTTCTTCATTTCGCCCACGTCCACCTGCAGCTTCTTGAGTTGTTTCTCGTACTGCGTTTGGTTCTTGAGCAGCCGGGCGTGTTCCTTCTGAGCAGACTGCAGCTTGTGAAGCTCCTTGTTCATCAGGCTCAGCTTCTTCTCGTACTCCACCTTGATCTTACGCGCCTTGTCTTCTGTGCCCGTCTCCACTGAAGCTAAAGGGTTCAACAAAAAACAATAGAAAAAAAACCGAATCCTCCATGAAAAAATACACAGAATGCAAAAATGCTGTAAAATATTTGAAATAACACAAAGGCTTATAGTTGGAACACTTAAATATGTAACGCCTGCGTTGTGTTGCTGATGCGAAACACATTTTCTACAAACCTTGATCATTAGTTGTCAAAACAACTAAAGATGAAGTTAGTCCAACGTTTTTTGTGTGCGTTTTGTTTCTTCTACATTGAAAAAAAGGCAAGCTGAAAACTCCTCCAGGTTTTTATGCCTGCATCAGACACATCTTTGATCATTTAGAACTGATAGACACAAGTGTATCTGTCATGGTTTGGCTGCTGGCAGAGATCCTTCACAACAACCGACTTTAACAGGATTCTCTGAAGGGAATAAAGTCTGCAGAGCTTTCTCAAGTCCAAAACAATTATAAAGTAAGACAATATGAACTAAAATAGACTCTGCTGTAAGACGGAAACAAACTGATTGGAATGCACCGATACCTTTAGGGGCCGAGCACATTTTATAGCCTACTGTATTGTATTGTATATCATGTATATTGTACGCAGTGTATTAATACAGTGCAATGCAGCAATATCTTACTCATGTTCTGTAGGACCCGGTCCCTCTCCAGCTGTGTGTCTCTGATCTTGCACTGCAGCATCATGAGTTTCTGTTCATACTGCTGTTTGAGTGTGTGCAGGCGTCTCTGGCTGTTCTCCAGCTCGTCTATCAGCTTCTGCTTGATGGCGATCTCACAGGTGATGTTGGCCAGGTCGGCCTGGAAGTTCTCTGTGGGACACATGGAGAGATTAGGTATTCACGTCCACAGTACGGTCACAAAGTGGGTGTTATTATCCCATTAAGACCTAAGTAGGACGAACAAAACTCCCTTCTACTAGTCTACTAGGGATTTCTGAAAAACTGCCCACAAAGTCAAGGTTTACTAAATAGTTTATTTTTCTTTAGCAGATGAAGATTTAAAAGTTGGAACCCTTGGCTTTAAATGTAAATCAATTCCCTGCAATTAATTTTAAAAAGAAAAATCAATAAACATCCTTAAAAAAAATATTTGAAAATGATCAAATTTCTCTAGTTGCCCACAGAAATATAAAAATTAAAACCATTTTGAAGTTTAAATCCTTAGCTGTGAATCGTTGCCTTTGCCCTAAAGTTCCCCTCTTTAAATTGAAGCGTAAATGTCCCTGAAATGACTAAATGACTATTTAACTAGAGCTTGCAGGCTTGTGAATGATCCAACAGCTCCCCCTTGTGGAGAATCTTTTTTTTTTTTTCCACCTTTTTCATCGTTCTCCGAGTCAGAATCATCGGAGCTCTCCTCCACATCCATCTCCTCTTCGTCCTCATCCTCCTCCTCCTCTCCTTCCTCGTGGTCGCTGCCTTCCTGGACCTCCTGCAATACAACACAACATACGGCTCATCCTGACATCTTATCCGTTCAATGCAGATCCAATTTACAGATCAAACTAAAAGCATTCAAACGCACCATTTCTGGGTCCTCGCTGACTCTCTCAGTCATTTCCTTCTCTGTGCCCTTTTCCTGCTCGTTGTCAGGAACTTCCTCTTTGCTGGCACTGAAAGATTAAGACAGAGTTAAGAATCAAAAGGCATTATTAACCCTCTGTACACCTCCAAAAAGGGGCCTTAACACACATGTTAACAGAAATCATATTCCTATCCTAAGACATTTGCAGGTGACAAAGACATTATTTTTTTGTCAACACAGCTGAAGTTTTTGCAAATGATATATTGCATAACAGAGTTTGCATCAAGGAATTACACTGTCTTTTTGGCAAACAGTCTCTTTTGATGGACTTCAACACAATGTAGGACTGAATTTACCGCGATATGTAATTTTTTAGATGAGAAAAAAAGACATATAGATAGAGCCTTTAGCATATTCTCTTGACAACGGAGATGACACTATACTCTGCTTTCATAAGATCATTTGTGAAAAAGACAGTGCTTTATTTTTTGAAACGAAAAGGAGGGAGGCATCTCATCAGAGTCTGAACAAAACCAGAAAAAGCAAAACCAAGCATGGAAGGAATGTGCAGAGCAAAGAAAATTGGATTTGTGAATCAATTCCATGAAGCATATCTGTTGGATAAATACAGTATGTTATCCAAACACAGACGGGTTAGCAATGTATAGGTTCCACACAAACTCATCTAGATAACCCTACTTAAGACTCATCGTTTTAATGCATTTAAGTTATTCATAAATGAAATAAATACATATTTTGCCAGTGCGCTCAACCTTAAAGCACCTTTCCACGCATTTGAGGAAGTTTCAAATCTTTAACACTGTTGCAAAATGTTTCATAAAAAGGCATAACCTACTGTAGAGTATGTTATTGAAAATCTCTCCTTACACACACTTTCTAGCTCCAGTTCTCCATTAATACCCATTACAAAGTACTTTAAAACATAACAAAAAGGTGCCATAGAAAGCAGGGATGTGGCGTGCTGGGTCAATGTAGAAGCTAGGACAAATAAGGGCATATTATTAAATAGTAAAAACTTTGGTTTTATGGATGCAAGGTGCTCCTATGGTAGCAGGCGTTGATCCAGGTGAGGGAATACAGTAGCTGCCGAAAATAAATAACTAAAAAGTCAAATAAAAAGCTAAATTAGGGACAGCAAAGGGTGGGAATGGCAACAGGAGGGTGGAAGCTCTGACCAACCTGGCGTCCTCAACCTCTCCCCCCACCTGCTCCCTCTCCTCCCTGTCTCTCTCCTCCAGCAGCAGCTGGAGTCTTCAGGGTCAGAGAACGGAGCGAGGGATGAATGAAGGAAGAATAATCAGAGGGAGCTCTGCACTGAAAATACCACCCTTAAAAGCTAAAGTGCGTAACTTTTTCATATTAAATAAACGTCGGTTACATTCCAGATAGCGCGTTGACACAAAGTTGATTAAGCCTATCAGCGCCACAAAACTCTCTCTGTATTTCAATTGCAAAGGGTATAAAATCCATGCGCGATAACCGAAAGGCTTTCCTCATGAACTGACAGTGTTGTTGTATCCTAATGGGGGAAACTGTACGCACTGTAGCTTTAACCCCAAGAGCCCACAGCCCAACTCTCATCATTTTCAACATGAGGCCTCTGATCTGTCTATGATGCTGTTGTAGATTTACCATCAGGAATGTGCTCCTATACAGTGAAATTCTTATGTTACCTTATAATAATCTCCATCATCAACACTATATTCATAGGATATACATTGTTTTATATCCATGCATGAAGTCAATTAAACATTTCTTATGTATTCGCTTAATTGAGTATTGATTCACGATATCACAAAGTGAATGCCATCCATGTATGCACAGCTGCAGCAATTCATCCATTTAAAAACAGCTGATCCTCAACCAAACGTTTTCTCATTTACAAATGACTCGGTGCATCTACACCAGTCTCATTACCTTTTCTTCTTCTTCTTCTCCCGTCTCTTGAGTTTCTCCAGGTCTTTCTTGGCGATCTCGATGATGTCGGAGGTCTCTTTCTCTGGGGCCAGCATGGAGGAGGAGAAGGAGCCCGGTCCTCCGTACAGGGACTGACGGTTAGAGGCTCGGGACAGGTTCTTCCTCAAGTTCTCATTCACCGCCTCGCTCTCTAGGAGTTTGGCTCTGAGGGACAAAACACAGTATAAGGACCACATATATATTTTTTTTAAGATAATTTTTTGGCATTTTCAAGCATTATTAGATAGTACAGAGTTGAAATGGGGAGACAGAGAGAGAGAGAGAGAGAGAGAGGGGGGATGACCTGCAGTAAAGGTCCACGGGTCGGATTTGAACCCGCAACCACTGCAACGAAGGCCGGAGCCAATATGGTACGCGCTCTATCCACTACGCCACCGGAGCACCCCAGGACCACACATATGAGCCGGGGTAGAGAGTACTCTTAAGGCACTTTCAAAACTAAATAAAAAAAATTCAGATCGTTTTTACCTTAGTTCCTCAATCTCTTTGATGTAACTCGTAATCATCTTTCCAATTTCTTCATTTCCACCTTCACCTGGAAAAGAATCAACACAATTTAAGATAAGACAGAGAAAGTTTGTTTGTGTGTTCGCTTGTTCAGTTGTGTGTTTGTGTTCCTTAAAAAGAAAAGTTATACTTCTAACTAAAAGGAAAGTGTCCATCCTGTAAGTATATGTGACTTTGCAATGAGCAGAATCTGGCACTTCCCAGCAGAAATGAACTAAAGAACTTACAAAAATAACAAAATGATGTTGTGTCATGTATTTTTCCAGCCTTAATTGCAGCCTTACAGTACCTGCCCTGGCGAGTGTCTGGTTGGCCTGGTCACTGAGCAGCTGTGTGAGTCGTGCTCTCTGTGCGTCGATGGTCTCCTGCATGGCCTTCACTCTGACCCTCAGGTTACTGTTCTCTGTCTGCAGCATGGAGTTCTCATGGAACATGTCGCTGAAGCTCTCCACGCCGTCGCCTTCGCCCGCCAGACGCTTACCCTGCCAACAATAGTAGTTTTTTTTAACAATGTGTTAACTGAGTTTTAATTATGAATAAATATCAAAAAAATGTCATTGATAACATTTCCTGCATTATCATTTAAACTTCTTCCCAGAATGCTCTAATTCTTGAACATTTCCTTATTCAATCAAAAATGTTCCCTTATCTGGGGGCGCCCTTAGCTCAGTTGCTAGGGCGTCGTCGTCCACCCTCCCCCACCCCCCGTGCTGGGCCCAGCAGCAGACCCGGGTTCGATTCCAGCCCGTGGTCGTTCTCTGCATGTCACTCCCCTCTCTGCCCCATTTCACCCCTGACTCTTCTCACTATCAATAAAAGCATAAAAAAATGCCAAAAAATATATTTAAAAAAAAAAAAAAAAAATCCCTTATCTTCCCAACATATTGTACATACATCTGGAATACTAAAGATACCATTTTAGTTTTACATTTTTCTCAGTACACTTCCCCCCCTCTCTTCTTACCGTCTTGTACTCCATGAGTTCCACCTGCAGCCTAGCGATCTCCGTCCTCAGAGCGCTGATCTGCTGGCTGGCTTTGTCCTGGTTCACCATCACCTTGTTCTTGATGTTACGAGCTCTGTTTGCATATTTCAACGTGTTCAACGTCTCCATGAAGTCACGGTCAGACGGGCTGATGCACGCGATCATCACTGTTTGGCTGAGACAAGAGGGAAGAGGATTATTAATCATGTGTGGACAAAGAATGATGTACATTAAGATGAATATGTTAAAATGAATGTTCAAACCCTAGAAATATATGAATTATCTTCAAAAAAAAAGTGGACGAAAACTAATACAAACTACTTTTAAAAATGTCATTATTTTTATAGGAATATTCTTCCTGTTCCTAGCTGATGAATGCATATCAATAACTGGCTAAAAAGATTGTGAAACATGGTATATTGCTCACATCGGTTTAACTACAATGCCAGTGGAGACACATTTATATCTTCATTAAGTTTTCTTTGCTGATTTGATTTCATTGGGTCCAATAAATAATAATAATAATAATAATAATAATGGATTGGATTTATATAGCGCTTTTTCAAGGCACTCAAAGACGCTTTACAGGGTTCCAGGTTCCATTCATTCACACACAGTCATACTGGTGGTGGTAAACTACCATAGTAGCCACAGCTGCCCTGGGGCAGACTGACGGAAGCGTGGCTGCCATTCAGCGCCTACGGCCCCTCCGACCACCACCTCAAACATACAGCAGTCATACACATTCACACGAGGCAAGGTGGGTGAAGTGTCTTGCCCAAGGACACAACAACCATGACACAGGTGGCAGAGCGGGGATCGAACCGCCAACCCTTTGATCATTGGCCAACCCGCTTAACCACCTGAGCCACGGTCGCCCACAAATAAAAGCAAAACAAAGAGAATACACCAGATTATTGTTAAAGAAAAAAATGTGAAAGCATTTGTCTGACCAACCTGTTTCCTCCTAAGGAGTCCTGTAGTAGTCTAGTGAGTTTGGAGTCTCTGTAAGGCACGTGGGAGCTGCGCTTGCTGCGGTCGCCCAGAGCACTGATTACATTCCCCAGAGCGAGCTGAAGCAACAGAGACAGAGCACAGAGGGGGAAATGATATTAACAGAGCTTCATGATGTTACGTGATAGGGCATTTAAACAGTGAATAATGCCACATAATACATTCTTTGTGGATGTCTTTGTCCTTCCTGTATGCAGTATTTCTCCTCTCGCAAAGTACAGAATAGAAATGTATGAATCGAGCCACTAGATGGCAGTCAAGATCTAGAAAAAAAAAATCAATAGGCCGTGGCTTCTCTGCATCACTGACTGACTTTAATGATGCAGAGGAGGATTAATGTACATGTTGTTTGGTATTGGACACACAGCCTGGTACAGCACTTTGGTCAACTTCGGTGGTTGTTTTAAATATGCTATATGAATAATCTTCTACTTAAGATGACTTGAAAGAAGCTCACCAGTCCACAGTTGATGGAGATTCCCTCTTTGGCTCGGTCGCCCGTGGCTCCGGTTCTTTTCAGCCGCTCAGAACCGGCCAGATCCACAAAGTGAAACTTGGCCGACAGCGTCTCATACTCATCCATCTCCGAGTTACCGTTGGAGACTTTGTTATCCGTCTCATTCTCTTGCTGAGTGACAATCACACACACACATGAAAACATAGTTAAACAAACAAGCTATCAATGCTATATATATCCCTGCAGTGTCCCTTTTTAAAATGATACTGTGAGAGTGTGTACTGACATTGTCGGAGGCACAGACGCGGACTTGGCACAGGTGGATGGTGAAGATGGCGTGGGATCTGGAGCTCTGGACATTCATCTGCGTGCTGGCTGTGGTGCGAGACAGAGCGCCCAGCTTCAGACACTGCATCATCTGATAGACGGGAAGACAAAGGGCTTTAACTCACTAAGATAGGAAAACACTTATATCTATAAAAGTAGATATCAGTGCAGGAACAACTTGTATATTAATAACGAATGTACAAAAGTGTATTTGCTAAGGCCTTAAAGTGACAAAGATTGTAGTTTAAACCCTTTTTTTATGTTTATTTTAGTAATTTCATATTTGCATTCATTCTCCAACAGCAATATTTCAAAGTCTGTTACGAATACATTCACATTTTTTTTTTTAAATCCGGAAAAATATTTTGTAATCATAACAATAACAAGATGACGGGCGCACGGGCACAAGCACACACACTCTTTTACCTCTGCCTCAGAGGACACAGTCCGTGTGGTTACTCCCACTGTGTAGATTCCCCCCGTGGCGTCTTCGTGGATCTTGATGTGAGATTTCTGATCCTTGTCTCGTGTGGAGTCAAACAGGTCCAGAACCTCCTCATTATAAAGCTGCAGGGAGAACACACACACACACACACACACACACACACACACACACACACACACACACACACACACACACACACACACACACACACACACACACACACACACACACACACACACACACACACACACACACACACACACACACACACACACACACACACACACACACACACACACACACACACACACACACACACACACACACACACACACAAAACAGGTTTATTCGATTTTTGCATCTTGACAAGTAAATCTTTGGGTAATAAGAATGACAAATGTTGGAACACTATCTGCATAATGTTTGATTTGTTTGACTATCATTCATGGCTACAACTCCTTCAGCTCTTGGGTTTTCTCCAGGAATTTGGAAGACAGTCCCATGTCTGATGGAGGGGGACACCTGTCTCCTCCCATCACCCTGTTAACTCTTCCTGTCCACACCGGGACCCTCCCAGACACCTACTCTAACCCCCCCGATGACAGCTGCTACAGTTCAATTGTCAGAGTGGATGTCTTCAAATATAGCCGGTTAAATGAACAGTGTGGACATTATAAGCCTGATGAATGACTTCTCTGTTTAGCCTGTCCTGACGCTGGTTCAATTTTCAAGTCTCTTTTTCCAGCTTAAGCCGCTATGGACCCAATTATGATCCAAAACACAAAAAAATACTGTGATAGTATTTTTTTTTTCTATTATTCTGTTATTATTTCTCTATATTAATTAGTTTTTTTTTGGATTAAAAACACAGCATCTGAACAGGTTGAGAAATCAGAAAAGATTATCCATTATGCATTGAAGGAGTGAGTGTGTGTGTGTGTGTGTGTGTGTGTGCGTGTGCGTGTGCGTGTGCGTGTGCGTGTGTTTGCGTGTTTTCGAGCGAGTGAGTGAGTGAGTGAGTGAGTGAGTGAGTGAGTGAGTGAGTGAGTGAGTGAGTGAGTGAGTGAGTGAGTGAGTGAGTGAGTGAGTGAGTGAGTGAGTGAGTGAGTGAGTGAGTGAGTGAGTGAGTGAGTGAGCGAGCGCGTGCGTGAGTGAGTGAGTGAGTGAGTGAACGAGTGAACGAGTGAGCGAGTGCGTGAGTGAGTGAGTGCGTGCGTGCGTACCTCGAGGAACTGTGCGTTGATCTTAAACTCGGGTACAGGTTTGCCCTGCTCCTTGGCGGCCAGTCGTCTCTCCTCTATGCCCTTATAGAGATGGCTGACGGCTCGGGGGATGATGCCCAGCTCCTCTGCTTCAATGTTCACATCAAAGCCCGTCCCCATGGTGTAGGTCTTCCCTGAACCCGTCTGCAAAGGGAGGAGAAACATGTCACACAAAAGAATAAAAATCGGGTTGTTAAAAGTTGTTGTATGAACTCAAAAGGTGACAATGCCTTTGGGGAACCTCACCAATTTTATAAATCAAAGTCATTTTCACCAGGGTTCCTACAGCCTAAAGAGGGTTGGATTCAAGACGTATTGAATGCAACTTGGAATTAAATTCAAAATTGACAACTATGTTTTTCATTATATTATTTATTATATTTCATTTCATTTTTCGTTTGACTTTTGTTTATCCTCGGGAGACCAATTCAGGGGTGTCCCTCATTTGCAATGGCGTCGAGTATATATGGATATATGGATTGTATAAATATAAAAAAATATATATATATATAAAAAATTATTATAAAGTTATTGAGCTGTGGAAAAGGGGTAGGATTAAATAAGTTTATACTTCTTCCTACTCCTTTTCAGGCATATCAATTCAATGTTATGTTTATTTTTTGTTTATTTTGTTTATTTTTATTTGTGAAATCATTTGAACATATTCTTTGTGTTGTGTTTTCATGCTTTTAGTTTTTCTTTTTTTTTTTGATATGTCTGAAATAAAGTTTAATCAATCAATCAATCAATCAATATTATTTCAGCTCATCCAAAACAACAAGTAAAAAGCCATTAACAACTATTTTGTATAATGTCTCAATGATACCATCTTCATGGCAAAAAAAACTATATAAAAATAGATGCAACCAATTATTGAACGTCAGAAAACATGACTGATACAATCCTACTCCCAATGTCTTAGCATCTGTTATTACTTTGAAAGATTGATCCAAGACATTTCAATATCAATGAAGGTTTTATTTTTAGATGAATGAATTTCAATGCCTTTTGAAATTTTAGATTTTTAAGGATATGTATGAATCTTTGTTTAAAAGGTGTTGGGGAATAGGGGGGCGCCCTTAGCTCAGTTGGTAGGGCGTCCCCCCCCCCCCATGGGCCTCGGTCAGCAGCAGACCCGGGTTCGGTTCCGGCCCGCGGTCGTTCTCTGCATGTCACTCCCCTCTCTGCCCCATTTCAACTCTGTCTCTGCACTGTCAATAAAAGCATAAAGAAAAATGGCAATAAAATATATTTAAAAAAAAGAAAAGAAAAGGTGTTGGGGAGTAATATGGCATATGTGAAAGAAGTTGTATAAAGCATGTTGTAGGTCTGGAAGAAGCTGCACAAAATCTGATAAACTGACTAAAACAACGATGTAACTTGAAATGAAAAAAAAAAATGAAAATTCTGAACATTACACGATTATGCCCGTCTAAAACCGGGCATTAATCTGCGGCTATGTCATCCTCCTCTCTGCTTGTTTCAGTCTATCCATCAGACTGCAGGGATTTGCTCTCATTCAGCCAGGAGAGGATTAGTGAGGCCAACCACTGATGCTGCTGATAAGGTCTGTGTCACGGGCGACGGTACAGTTAATCCCAAAAGGTGCCGGATGGGGGGGGGGGGGGGGGGGGGTCAAGGTCATTGTTCTTCTGTGCAGGAAAAGTGCAGTCAAATTCAGACAAACACAGAAAGTGATACATCTTCCTTTATAGTTAGACATTGTCTCAATTTGCTCAATGAGTGTATTGTTATTGTTAAGTGTATTTGGAGATATTGGTACCACCATTGATCTGCACTTTTCCCTTGATCTACAAATTTTTTCTTTTTTTTATGTTTAAAAGATTCACTATCATGTTATGTTTAGTGTTGAAAAAGAGCAAACCATACTATTCACAATGGCGTCTCATACACATCTATTATCAAAGACAGACAATGCTCTCTGTCTCCTCTCCACATCATAACTGCTCCATTTATATCTGCAACCCAAGCGGCCACAGTTCTTGTGCTGGTGCCGAGTGGGTCGCTCTAAATCTAGATGAGTCCCTGTAAAGCCACAGAGGCAAACAGGTCTGAACCGGGCCAAACCCGCCACAGTCTACTGCTCTGTGTGTGTGTGTGTGTGTGTGTGTGTGTGTGTGTGTGTGTGTGTGTGTATGTGTGTGTGTGTGTGTGTGTGTGTGTGTGTGTGCTTTTCAGAAGTAGGCCGGCGGTTACCACGGAGATGTGGGTTAATATATGGACGCACATTTAAGGATGTAAAGCGGGCTAAAAAAAGGTGTTTGTGCACATTTCACTTCACATTGGATTGTGTGAGTGCAGTGCAGCGGGAGCTCTGTCGCCACAGCAACCTAAGCAGTAGGGGACGTAGAGGGGAGGGGCAATGGAGGCCCAAACTTGCATGTTATTTCCATGTGGTGAACTTGGCAGAGAGGGAGAGAGAGAGATGGAGAGAGAGATGGAGAGAGAGGGAGAGAATTAATGAGAAAAAGGAGGAGGGCTTCAGCTAATGATTAATTTCAGGATCCATTAATCCGCAGCTTATTTTCTAAATTAATCGTTTGATCATTAAACGTCTAAAAATACAAAAAAAGTGCCCGAAGGATTTCCCATTTCCCAAGGCGACATATTTTACTTGCTTATTTTGACCAACATTCTACAATTCATGTTCAAGTCAGTTCATTCACTGCAGTTTATTGCAGAGAGAAGATCAATGCCTCCCTCTCATATTTGTTAAAAATGAAGCCGGAGCCAGCAGCCCTTTAGCTGACCTCAGCACAGAGAGACTGGATACATGGGAAAAGAGCTGACATGGCGCTGTCCAAAGGATTCTAAAAAATCTGCCAACGAGCACCATAGCTCACAGAGTAACATGTAATATCTTGTTTGCATATATAGAATATGTACAAAACGTAAGCAGATTTCTGTATCTCCTGCCAAAGCCCCCTGTCAGTCCTTATGCTTAGCTCACAGTAAGTATGCTGACATGAGGGTAGATTTGATCTTCTCATCTAAATCTTAGGAAGACTTCCCAAAATGTTGGATTATTCCATTAAAAATGTGGCTGTTCGGACCTTTTCTGGCCTCATTTCAGGCTCTGTGAACTGGCACTGACTTGGGAGGGATTATTTTTGGGTATTTTTTTTTATGATTCTTTTATTTTATTGTTTGTTTCGATGTAAGTGGCATAAGTTGTTTTTTTATTTATTCTTTCATACTATCTGTCTGTAACAAATTAACAACTTTTCACTTTTCTATTAAAAAAAAACAAATAAAATAAAATAAAATATATGGCTGTTCTTAAACACAAGATTAGAGAGATACAAATTCCACATCAGAAGTCTTTCCTGGTCTCCTTTTTACCCAAATGTCAACACTCTCCACCTCCCAGACACCCCCCATACCCCTTCTCTCATTCCCCTCTCCAACACACCGACAGATACACACAGAGCCCATTTCTCCTATTTCTCTATAAAAAAAAAAGCACCATCAGCACTCGGCAGCACTGCAGCTGTGACAGCCACACAAAGACTCGCCTGTCCGTATGCAAAGACGGTGGCGTTGTAGCCCTCGAAGCAGCCCTCGATCAGCTTCTCCGTGCAGCTGGCGTAGATGGCCTCCTGCTGCGAGTCCATGTCGAACATGTAGTCGTAGGTGAAGGACTTGTCTTTGCCCAGGATGACCTGAGGCTCGCCGGGCATCACGTACGTACAGATGTGACATCCCTCGATCTTCTCCCGCGCCTGCTGAGGACGGATCCTATAAGCAAACAGAGAAAAAGAAAAAAAAACATAGGTTAGAGGTTAGATTAGGTAGAAAGGAAATTGATAGGATTTTTATTTTTTTAAGATTTTTTTGGGCATTTTCAAGCTTTATTAGATAGTAAAGAGTTGAAATGGGGAGACAGAGAGAGAGGGGATGACCTGCAGTAAAGGTCCACGGGTCGGATTCGAACCCGCGACCACTGCAACGAAGGCCGGAGCCAATATGGTACGCGCTCTATCCACTACGCCAGTGGTTCTCAACCGGTGGGGCGCGCCGGGGGGGCGCGAGGGGGATGAAAAAAAAATCTTAATTTAATTTTTTTTTTTTGTAATTTCAATTTTTTTCCTGATATGTAGCCTAGTTCAGAGATGATATGTTTTTTTTTTCTTTCTTAACTTTTTTTGATAGGTAGTTGCCAAGTTCATCACACAAACACTCCAATCCACTGATATGAGATCAGTTTGCAATTTTCAAGTACTGAATTAATGGTAGGACTGTGGCCTCTAGAACTGGTCTCTGGTCAGCAAAGGTCTTGAAAACAGCATAAGTGTGCTTGTGACATGCGTGCCACCCATGCATGTGTATGGGCACGTGTCCCAGCAGATTTTTTAAATCTGAATAAAAAAATTTAAGTTTGTAGTTAGCAAGTGTAACATGTTCTTAGGGCAGAATTTCATAAATAAAGGTTTATTTTTTTAGCAAGATATTTGGTCAAAAGCTAGTTGTCATCCGTCCCTCTGTCCAGTTGTTAGGCATCTGGCTGCTAGCAAGTTATGTTGTCTTGCTAATTTTACTATTCATCTGAACTGAAATAAATATTGACTTTTTCCTTTATTATCTTCGCCAGAATGCACCAGAATGCTTAGATTACATGTTAAAAACACAAAAAAATCTTCTGGGGGGGGATGCCCCCAGACCCCCCTTCAGGGGTTTAGTTTTCTGACAAACATTACAATGGATACTAACATGATTTGGGCATTTGGGATTATAAATCATCTTTGAATTGGTTGTACAGCATATCACATGCTATTCATTCAGGGGTGCGATGGCCACCCCACTCTAGCTCTGTGGCCCACCTTGGCCACCCCCAGTCAATATTTCCTGGAATCGCCAATGAGACACACACAACTCCGCGTTCAGGCTGCACAGCACATTAATCGCAGGTAGCATTTTGAGCTAAATCTGGCCACTTTCCAAATCCAAGACTCAATAGTTGAAACATTCTCTGAACTGGGTTGTCAGACACTGTCTGACAACCCAGTCTATGATCAATGGGAAACTGACAGTGTTTCCCATTGATCATAGACTTTGTTTTGTGAAGCTTTTTCATAACAGGTATACCTATTGTAGAATTTATTCTGTGTATGTTCTATTTAGGCTACTATTTTCTTCTCTTCTAAGGAGATTTAAAAAAAAAAAAAAACATTTCCTCAGTGTCTCATTGATACAATCTCATAATTAGCTTTTAAAGTGCACCAGAATTTAACGTTAAAATATAAGAAATTTCCGGACCCTAACCCTAAACTCAAAGGTGCGCCACTGGCCTAGCCCTTGTGATAATAACAATAATAGATTATCTATCTATCTATCTATCTATCTATCTATCTATCTATCTATCTATCTATCTATCTATCTATCTATCTATCTATCTATCTATCTATCTATCTATCTATCTATCTATCTATCTGTGTAGGGTGGTGTGTGTGTGTGTGTGTGTGTGTGGGGGGGGGGGGTTGTTAGGGTCGGTGGGGGGGCCCAACTGCAATGACCCAGCTTTGGGGGGGCCCAGCTTGCAGAAGGTTGAGAACCCCTGCACTACGCCACCGGAGCGCCCTGATATTTATAGGAATTTCAAGAAAACCAAAGAAAAATGTTTTATTTGCTAGAACTGTTAAGGGCCCTTTCTTAATCATAAAACAACTACAAACAACATCAAATGTTGCATGGAGTTCATTGAGGCGTGCAACTGCAGGAAACATGGCAACACCTGCCAGAACACTGATGACTGCTAAATAAGCTAATGTGTGTACACGATACACAATATGAAGAAGGACTGTATATAGCCGTCATTGCATTCCCCACAAGTGAAAATCACAAAAGGGCTACAAATAAACGTGTTGATCGCATATACACTACAGTTTGTATGGATAGGCTACAACTCAGACAAAAAAAACATTTAAAGTACATTTAAAGTAAGAAAAGTATACACCTATGGGATCTGCTCCTTGATCTTATTTGGCTGAATTATTCATCAATATACGTATATGATTCAAGCAGTTTATTCACATTTGATCTGAGAGTAAAATATGACACTGAAATTCCCATATATGAAAACCTACAAAAGGAACATTTAATTCGAGTTTTTACCTTGTTTAGTTAAAAAGATAGAGACATTTTAGGCCTGGGGTGGTGGCCATCTTGGAATTCCCGCAATATCCCTGACAATGATGTTAGCCTATAGTTTAATACGATTTGCTTTCATTAGAAAACACATTAATCAAACCTCATACAGATGTAAATGCTGAAACTGTTATTCCTAAATATTTAATTAATTCATTAAATCCGTAAAAATATTCTCCAGTGTATATTTTACACACATGGTGCAGGTTGAACATCCTACTGTGACCCAATACTTTGTCCTATAAAACCTGCCAGCTGTTTCAATACGTACTGCTTCAGTCTATCCGTGTGTGTGTGTGTGTGTGTGTGTGTGTGTGTGTGTGTGTGTGTGTGTCTGACAAAAACTGAAAATGCCTGAGTGAAATCTGGCAGGGGGATTAACTACTTAACTGTGGATGTGAGAGAGAAAGAGAGAGGCAGGTAGGTAGTGTCACTGTGTGTTCATGCTGCAATGAAAATTAGCATTAACTTCCTTTGTGAAAGAAAGATGGGAGCTTCCCGAGCCTATGGTCTCTACCATTACTATATCCTTGGCGTCATCTACACAAAGCATTTTTTTGAGGCAGTCATATATACTATTTAATATCAAGTGTATTCCAGAAATGTCTCATTTTTTCTACAAGGGTATAATGAAAAAAAATGTAATTAAATCCTGGTAGAAGAAAAACCAGCAGGGCTTAAGTATAAGGTTGTAGCAGCAGAATAGTTTCAGCATCCCTGTTCTCCTCACACTATAGTTATTGGTGCAGTAGTGAACCAATATTTCAAACAGTAGGCTATCACCCCCTTCCTATGGGATTTGGCACAAAGTCAAGCTTGGAAGTAGAAAGCACCTGACAGCCAGTCTCTCTCCCTCTCCGTGTGTGGATAAGGGGCCCCATTGTGCCTTCACGTTCAGGGGGAGAACAATGCAGTGAGCGGGGCACAGTGAGCGGGACACAGTGCGGTCATTGTGCCCGCCTGAGCGACACTGGATCCCGGCAACGCAGGCGAGGGAGGAGAGGTAAAAACCCTGCCTGCATGGAGGTCAGGACATGTCCGCAAATAACCTCACAAAACTACCCAGTGAATAGGACCAGGGTAACACATGAACGGGAATGGATTCAAATGTGAATTATGCCGGATAATACACAGTACTTCAAGGGTTGAGATTATTTGGTGTGACACGTTCATTTTCAGGTCCATCTCTGACACTTTTTGCTTGTAATGTTATCATTGCATCATCAGTCATGGAGGAATTTAAGCTCCTTCTTCTGTTGCACTTAAAAAACAGCTTGAATGTAAAGTTACATCAGAGTATTCAAAGAAACTAAACCACATCTCCTCTTCAAATCGTCCTCACAGTGTTGTTGTCAAAACGGACAACAAACAATATCCCAGTCAGAAAATCAATTAGCTTCCATGTCAAATTCACTTTAAAAATCAACCAATGGCATGTTCCCGGGGCCTGTAGGGGTGTTTTAGGAATCTAATCCTTTCCACTAACCTCATAGGGGGGGCTTTGATTCAGACAATTGAGCGTGCTAATTAGGTGTGTAATCCTGTCTGTTTCACCACTCTCCCATAGTAAATGAACATTCAGGAATCCGATGGGATTTCCCAAATTGGCTCTCTCTTTTCAGTGAGAATTCCTGCTGTTAAATTGGGATTTTTAAGGATTGATGATTAAAAATAATTGGACATTTTGTGAGGAGAGAAACTTGTCATATTTTTGAATTTGCAGCCATTTCGCAAGCCAGATAATTAAAACAATATTGATGATAATTGCACTACCAATCATTTATTTATATAGCGCTTTTCAAGATATTCAAGATATACTTTCTATAGGCAGTACAAAAACACCAACATTATTCAGACATATCTCAGATCTCATTGATTATCATTGAGTGGTCTAGTGTGTAAAATGGCCAGTAAACTGAGTAACAATGTAGCAATGCTGTTGTGCTGACTCTGCTGTTAGGGACTGAGGATGTAACGTTAGGGGAGGAGCAGGTCAGAGTTTAAGGTCGAGGGTCAGGGGGAGGGTCGAGACATCTCTGCAGAAGAGACATGTCGGCTGAGTATCGAGAAAACAGATTCAGTCACAAACATTTGGCGCTCTACATTACAGACTCTCAACATAATGACAGCCATTCAAAATGTCCCAACATATGTGTCTAATTCACACCCAAACCTGCTACAACAGCCATCCACCCAACCAACCCCCCCCCCCCCCCCCCCCCCACCCCTAAGCCTCGGTCAACCCTGCTGGCTGCACTTCATAAATCATTTAGAGTGCTGCAGTGCACATCACTGCAAAGACGGATACAAAGCTGTTTGAGGGTGTGACAGTCTGAGACTCCCTTCAGCTTTACCTACAGTTACAGTTCTTATTTAGAATTAGCTGTCAGAAAAAAACAAGTAAAACATTTCAATCTTTTAAATGCAATTCTTGCATGACAGACAAAAAGGCTATAATAGGAAACAATCAATGGGATAGTGTTTCCTCACTTCCTGATTTATAGTTCTATTGATCCAAGCTTTTCCTTTTGTCTTGATTTATTCAGTCCGTGTTTATCCAGTTCTCCTGTATGACTGACCGGTAAGTGTTTTTAAATTCAGGAAGTAATTTGTTGCTCTCTTTGTGGTTTGGGGGGGGCGGGGGGGGGGGGGGGGGGGGGGGGGTAAGGGTGGATGGCATTGTTCCGTTTCCTTTTATTTTTGTGTATGAAAGTTTGATTTGATTTGACAACTGACTCATGTTTCCAATTTCACACTGAATTATGACAATCCTGTCATCATTTTGTAAATGCATTTTGTTTGCTTTTTCTTGCAGTAGCATTAACACCAATGTGCTCTGGTAAATATTGAATGTTCAAGAAAAACAACTACTGCAAAGAAACAACGACTATTGCTACGACTGAGAGCAGGAGAAAAGAAGATTCAGTGCAAACTTTAATGGTGCATATGTGGCCCAAAAAAATCAAAGCCAGGCACACACAAAAGCTCTAGGTGCGCGCCCACTGGTCACTGCAGACTGGAGTAAACAGGACACATCTTTAAGTGGAGACTTGCTGAGAGCAGCAGTGCGGCTGCTAAGGATGATGTCACCTTCGCCTTAGCTGCTCGCTTCACTTTAAATGTTAATGTCCCACTGTCCTTCATAAAGGAGAGACAATTAAAGGGGCAGTCAGTGATTTTGGAGAATGCTTATTCTTGACATCAAGCGTTCTCCAGACTACGCTGACTACACCTTTAAGCCCGAGAGAAGGACAGAGAGAACGACTGTAGGAGAAAGAGAGAAAGTGAGTTTTGTCTCCGTCACACACTGGCTGGTTGCCAGACACTGCAGGCCGGCGTCTGCATGACTGCTTGTGGTTGTAATGGTAGTGAGGCAGAAGTGAAAGAGAAGCTTTTACAGGGCAGGTGTTTAGTCCGAGGCTGTCACCATTTATCTATTTCCTTTTACACTTCTCACCACGCTGTAGGACACATGAGAAAATAGTTTTTTAACTAGATGACAAGTGCCAGAAGGGGCGGAGTTAAGATTCACAGTTTAATTCATCGGAACAATTCAGAACTGGTCAGGTAGGTTGATCATTACGGGAACATGCGCTTAATTGCTCTTTGTGTTGTGTGTCCTAATCTTACTGTCAATCACTTTAAAAAAAGATTGTAAACACTGACTGCATATCTGCCCTCAGGACCTTGGCTGAGACCATTTGCGTATTTGGGAATACAACTTCATTCAGGTGTGTGTGTGAGTGTGTGTGTGTGTGTGTGTGTGTGTGTGTGTGTGTGTGTGTGTGTGTGTGTGTGTGTGTGTGTGTGTGTGTGTGTGTGTGTGTGTGTGTGTGTGTGTGTGTGTGTGTGTGTGTGTGTGTGTGTGTGTGTGTGTGTGTGTGATACAAGGGCCTTTCACACACCACGAGGGAAACACGTTTCTCGTCTAAACAATGTTCAAAATCACAGGAGTGACTGAAACACTGAACCCTTTAGACAGCAGTATTGTATGTTATGTGTATATAAGGGGAGTGTCCTATCCTATGCATATGAAAATACATTATGCCTCATAAACTCAGAATCCAGCATGTGGTTAATATTCCTCCATTTTATTGCACAGATTTTGTTTATCAAGCTCATCACACTTAGGTTTTAGTGATGAACAAAAAGCTATTGTTTATAGTGCACTTAAATCCATGGTATAAGATAGGAACAGTCTGACTCATTTTCCTTGGAACATTCGTACTAAAAGTTCAAGAATATTTATTTGGTTTATTTGTTTTCATACTTTAACTGCACTACATTATAGTAATAGTACTGTGCTTCTACTGCCATGATATAAAATAC
The DNA here is from genome assembly GCF_949987685.1 of Ammodytes marinus. Taxonomy (NCBI): domain Eukaryota; kingdom Metazoa; phylum Chordata; class Actinopteri; order Uranoscopiformes; family Ammodytidae; genus Ammodytes; species Ammodytes marinus. The sequence goes on from NC_137234.1 coordinate 5,748,683, forward strand.
ATTGCATGCTGGCAGGTGCTTATTAGACCTATAAAATAAATCACTTCTGTATTACAGGGATTAGAGGAACACAGGGGGGGGGGATGTGTGCAGCTTTAAGGAATAAGATTTAGCACTGCAGGAGCTGGGAGGATATCTGGCTTTCACAAAATAGCTAAAGACTTAAAGCCTGTGTGTACTTTGAGGCCCCTTACTCCACAGAGGCAGAAGATCAATATACAGAAGTGGATGTTGATATACAGTCCAGCTTTTCACAGCATGTTTAAGGACTACGGCAGTTTGGCGTAGCAATTTATTTTTATTATTATTATTAATAATAATAACAATAATAATAATGAAATATGAGCTGCATGAAAACCAACACAAACATGTTAGATCTCTTTCCATAGGCAGATAAGAATGCATCACTGACCCATAGCTTCAAAGTCATATCAGTGGAGATTGAATTATTCCTTAATATGTCTTTATGTCTGTGCAGCATCCAAACACACTGTATGCTGTGCGTGACATGAAGGATGAGGTTGCCATGGCGACCGGTAATGGAAGCCAAGAATTAAAGTCATAATCCGATCCCAGCGGGGACATGAACGCTTATCTGGCCGACTAGAAAAGAGGGGGCATATATATATATATGAGAGAGAGAGAGAGAGAGAGAGAGAGAGAGAGAGAGAGAGAATCCTGTCATCCGTCAAAGACTTCATGATGAAGTCAATTCTCTGCCAAACCAAGCAGTGAATTAGACACAACATTTTCTCTGGGACTCTGGGATCTTCATTAAAAATATAATGTAATCAAATCAGTTTTTATTTATATAACCCCAATATCACAAATAATAGCCATTTGCCTCAGTGGGCTTCATAGTCCGTACAAAATATGACACCCTCTGCCCTGAGACCGTATCATATTAAGGATTTGTCATATTATTATTCTTTACTCATAGGGAAAATGTTACCCTTTTTTCGGGTGTAGTTAACACGTAGCCAGGCCCTAGTTGTTCACTCTGTTAATTGCACAGCTCAGTCTGGATTAAATATTCAGCTCAGCAGTTAGAGGATTTTATTTATTTATTAACCCAAAGCTGAGTTGGCAAAGGAATTAGCCTCGAGTCAAGCGCTGAGACATACATAGACTACTACAATATAAACCATAAGAAAGCAAGCGGAGCAAATACTGCAAAAGTAAGGGCCACAAATATAAAATCAAGAAACAAAACATATCCCCACACATCTTCCCTGCTATTAAAATAAAATTAATTTTATTTGAAGTGATGAAAATAGTTTAACCAAACACAGGAGGCTTAGTATTTACTTACACCAATGAATATAATACGAGTTAAATTATCCATTTAATAAATTTTTTTAAACAATGCTAATGAAGTGGATGCAAGTGGATGACTAAAAGTAATGAATAGAACTGGACCAAAAATGTTTAAGTTACTGTCAACTAAAACTATGAAGGATTAAAATGACTAAAATGTGACTCCATAAGCATCCTCGTCTAAAGGATAAAAATTTGATTGAATCCAAAAATGCTGCCAAAACTAACAATGGACTCAAGTAGATGAAACAGCACTTTTAAAAGCAGGACACTTGTCACTATGTGTGTGACAGTGCAAAGGTAAATACAGAGAACAATGTCATCACAAGAGCTGCCAAAAACACAATACACACCCAGGCCTCTTCCAGGGTTTACTGCCTACATTCAATAATCTGCACACTGTGTTCACGGAGGTCTACACTGCTTTGCTGCTGACCTGAGCCTATTGGTACATCAACCTAACAAAAAACCCCGCTTCAGATGTGCATGGATATCCCTCTGATCCCTGGGCTTGAGCCTTTTTGGAAAATGTGCTTTCAAAAACAAACGTGACCACGCCAAGTCCCTCTGGCACGCAGATATCGGCTTAACTGCTTCCTGCAGGTCATGTGTCGGAGAGCAGACCAGCCCATCATTGTGTGTGTGTGTGTGTGTGTGTGTGTGTGTGTGTGTGTGTGTGTGTGTGTGTGTGTGTGTGTGTGTGTGTGTGTGTGTGTGTGTGTGTTTGTCTGTGTGTGTGTGTGTGTGTGTTTGTCTGGGGTTAGGCAACAGGAAGCATGGGATCATCTGTAGCTGTCGACAAGGAGAGGGAAAACTGGCAGAGAACATTGACCTCTTCTGCCTCTGAACGACACATGTTGTATGCACACATGGATAAACAATGCTCAATTCATGGCTTTCAGGGTGGTGAAAAGCATCTTTTGGTGGCCATTTTAGTGGACCTCGGTGGATTTAGCTAAACATGGCGCTTTTCCATTAATTGGTGCAGGCTCTACTCTACTCTACTCTACTCTCCTTTTGTGCTTTTCCACTATGTAAAAGTCCCTGGTACCTACTTTTTTAGTACCAAGTAAACAGTAATTAGTCAGAGATCGTCTCTGTCATTGCATCATCATCAATGGGCGGCACCCTATCATGCACAACACACAGCCAAACTACTGTAGTGGTCACAGCTTTTGAGTTGCAGTCTTTCCAGTTTTTGTTCTACTTCAAAACTTCATTCATCTACAGCCGTTCTTCACCTTTATGACCGATGAGGTTTTTACCTTCTGCCGCGAGCAACTTACTGAACAGATGCACATAAGCATGTTGGCTAATGTTGCACGTGACAGGCTACTAAGAAATGGCAGGCTTTTCTAAGTGGTAAAGGACAAAAAATTACTTTACATTCAAAATCAAAATGTGCATTGAAACGAAGCATTGACGCTTATGTTAGCTGCTAATGTTGCTATGTGACGACCAGCTACACAGAGGCGGTACCATCATGGGTACTATCTTATAATGGAAAACAACTTACAGAAAAGAACCTGATTCCAAAGGCCAGTATAGAGTAGAGTAGAGATGGCACCTTGTAGTGAAAAAGCTCTGATACTGTGTTCCTTTTATTGTAAAAAAGAAAAAATGAAAATAGCCTGCAGATTAGAGAGATGGATAACAACATTCAGGTCCACTGTGTGCTGACTCTTCTCAGCAGAATCTATTTGTGTGAAATGAGACCAGAACTAAAGATAACAGCAGGCATTTCAAATGTCAGTGCAACCTATATGTAGTGTTTGATTATAGCTATTAAGTATTTGTAGTTCACAGCCACAATTAAAAGGTTTATTTTCCTGGAAGCAACATTTTTTTTACTTTCTTTTTAAGGACTGTCCAACTACCAATGAGAAAACATTTAAGGTATAATTTAAGGAATTTTGTGGCAAAGACAGTCAAACCATCCTCCCTGTGTAGAGTATCTCATTTGGAGGAGGACCATTACGCAAATCTTCAACCATCTCGTCACTATTTCGATTCAAATAGCTTGTTCACATCAAATCTAACTGAAGCATAAAAATGTCCAAGAATTTGATTTAAACATTGCCTGGTGTGAACATGATCACAGAAAATACAGAACAAATTCAGTTGTGACATTTCTGAAAACTGCTGGTACAGACGTGTTTTAAAAAGCCTGCCTTCTGTTGGTAGCCTCTGTATTTGTGGAAACATCATGAGCTATGCATGACATGTCCTTTTCAGGAGTGGAAACACACACACACACACACACACACACACACACACACACACACCTAATATGAGAGGTGTTCCATTTAAGCTGGATCATATAGCACAACAAATTATCTCTCTCTACAGTTATCTGACATTACTAATATAGTGTTGGCATTATGACGCCAGGCATTTCATGAAGCAGGAGAGCTAAAAACATCAACACCTAGCTATTGATAGCAATGAATCCAGTCAGCATCACTGTAAACCAAAATACAAGTGATACAGTGATGCTAATGCTGCTAAAGGGCTCAATATAAGCAACGTGTGTACTTTAACAGGACCTATTTTCTGTGGCTGATGATGTTTTATAAGTAAATGTAAGTGCACTGTACTCAGAGACGACTAGCGAACAAATACTACTGGGACATTTACATAAATGCATCCTGGACTGACTTTGGAGATTCTGTCATTCATTATTTGAGAAAAATCTATTTTTTTTTTAACATGCAATGGTATACATTTAGAAAAATGCATATAGCCAGCAGTCAAAGACTAGAGCTGTTTTTTCTTAAAGTTGCCAGGTTCAATGCAGCCAAAACCTTGTAATGCACCACAGATCAATTGGCCAGACATAATTAAATATGACATCATGATCAGCCGCCCTATTACTAAAGAAAAGAAGATAAAAAAGCATAACATTGGGATGTATTTAGTTGCATTTATGGAACTCCCCAAGACCTTTCACCCCACTGCCCGTATCACAGAGTCAGATCTGAACCGCAGTGTCAATCGACCATGTGGTGTTGACACAGGAGCCCCATCACTGTGTCAACCACAGGCCAGTAACACAAAAGCTACCCCTCAATACGGTGTGTGTGTGTGTGTGTGTGTGTGTGTGTGTGTGTGTGTGTGTGTGTGTGTGTGTGTGTGTGTGTGTGTGTGTGTGTGTGTGTGTGTGTGTGTGTGTGTGTGTGTGTGTGTGTGTGTGTGTGTGTGTGTGTGTGTGTGTGTGTGTGTGTGTGTGTGTGTGTGTGTGTGTGTGTGTGTGTGTGTGTGTGTGTGTGTGTGTGTGTGTGTGTGTGTGTGTGTGTGTGTGTGTGTGTGTGTGTGTAAAGGACACATCAGCCAGTCGCCCTCTGCAGTTTTCAAAGCAGCCACAGAGCGCAGATAAAAGGTTAAGTAAACACACAAGTCGAGGTCGAGTGGTTTGGCTTCACAGTTAACCATTTGCATCTCTGTCAGATATATCATTTTATTTCTTGGCCATTATTAACCTCCTAGGACCTGGCGTCCACCTGTGTGGACATCAACTTTTTGGGCTGTCTAGACCACAATGCAAAATGTTGCTCTAAAAAGGGCCTGGGGTCCACATACAAGGACATTATACTGCCACTTAGTGGTGGCAGAAGAGTATAATACATTATACTTTAGATTCAAGATGGCCGACAACACACCCAAAAGTTCATCACACCCAAAATGGAAAATCCTGATCCAAACTTCGACCAAGAAAAAAATCTAATCAAATTTCATGGCTGATTCTTGTTCAGAATATGTATAAAAGTGTTCAATGTTTGTTATGGAAGTAAAACATTTACAAAAGCTAGTAATTGTAACAATTTACCATGCTGCTAAAAATGATGTACACATATGTGGACGGGAGGACTTCATTCTGTTAGTTTTATTGAAAAATCCTTGTATGTGGACAGCGGGACTTAGTTCTGTGGAACATTTTTATATGTTTTCAATCAATCAATCAATCAATAACCTTTCACTTTTCACTCAAGAGACACTTAGGTTGCCCTCATTTACAGTTACAATGAGTACATTTCAGTAAATTTCAACCCCAGTGCCAGTTTTCCGGCTCCTTACCCAAGGGCCGGGGCCAGGGCCAAGGCCAGGTTTCCGGCTACCAGGGCCAGGTTTCCGGCTACCAACCGAATGGCCAAGGCCAAGTCTCTGACTACCAACCCAAGGGCCTTGGCCAAGGCCAGTTTTCCAGCTATGATCCCCAGGGCCAAGGCCAGGATTCTGGCTACCAGGGCCGTGTTTCCGGATACTAACCCAAGGCCCAAGGCCTGGTCTCTGACTATCAACCGAAGGCCCAGGGCCAAGGCCAGTTATCTGGCTACCATCCCTAATGCCAAGGCCAGGACTCTTGCTACCAGGGCCATGTTTCCAGCTAACAACCCAAGGACCAAGGCCAGGATTCTGGCTACAAGCCCAAGTGCCTGGGCTAAGGCCAGTTTTCTGGCTACTATCCCCAGGGCCAAGACCAGGCTGCTGGCTACCAGGGTCAGGTTTCCAGCTACCAACCCAAGGGCCAGGGCCAAGGCCAGGTTTCCAGCTACCAACCCAAGGGCCAAGGCCAGGTTTCCGGCTACCAACCCAAGGGCCAAGGCCAGGTTTCCGGCTACCAGGGCCATGTTTTCAGCTACCAAGGCCAGGATTCTGGCTACCAAGGCCAGGATTCTGGCTACCAACCCAAGGGCCAAGGCCAGGATTCTGGCTACAAACCCAAGGGCCAAGGCCAGGTCTCTGATTACCAACCCAAGGGCCAGGGCTATGGCCAGTTTTCCGGCTACCATCCTTAGGGGCCAAGGACAGGATTCTGGCTATCCGGGCCAGGTTCGGGCTACCAACCCAAGGGCCAAGACCATGGATTCTGGCTACAAACCCAAGGGCCAAGGCCAGATAGCCAGCTATCAACCCAAGGGCCAAAGCTATGGATTCTGGCTACCCGGGCCAATTTTCCGGCTACCATCCTTAGGGCCAAAGCCAGGATTCTGGCTTCCAGGGTCAGGTTTCTGGCTACCAATCCAAGAGCCAAGGCCAGGATTCTGGCTACAAACCCAAGGGTCAAGGCCAGATTGCCAACTACCAACCCAAGTGCCAAAGCCAGGTCTTTGACTACCATCCCCAGGGCCAAGGCCAGGATTCTGGCTACAATTCAGGATATACGTCTTCCTGCAACTGTTAGCAGCCTTTCTAATGAGCCATATTGCTCAAAGGGGCACAATTGTTGTTTCTCATTTTGTTTTTGCACTCAGGAAAAATGCTGCTCTGTTCAGGCACCAAAAAATGAGTTTTGTTCATGATTACTCAATTCTGACTTTATTGTGTTTTATCTTGATTTAAAACTGCGGTCCTCATATGTGGACATCATTTTTCTCAGAAACTACATCATGTAAAAAGATAATTCTTGGTTTGTATACTCATTAGGTCCCAATCAGCCCAAATAGCAAAGAGAAATAAAAAATGCATGCCCTGGAAGAGCTCGGGTCCTAGGAGGTTAATCAGTGAGTGAGTGGCCAATTAACACTGAAACGTTTAATGAAGACGCCACCCAAGCCGAGCGTTCACACCTGCAGCTAAATTCAAATGAGTAACACGTCGTGAATATGCAGATTCAGACGAGGCTAGCAGGTTGGGAAGGTTCATTTGCATATTGCTGCCTTCAGCAACGTTTAATCCTCCTGCAGTTTAGGTGTCTGGCATAGGAAGGTGTCTGACAACCTTCCTGTATTAAATGTGTGAGAAGCAGTGAGTGTGAAGAAGCTGTTTTAGCCTCAAATAGGCGATCTTTCAGCACACAGTAAAGTGATCTGTTAGCATCAGTACCTCCAAGCATCAATATCAAAACAATAGATTAGCTTTCTCATCAACATTCAAGTATGAGCTACGACTAACTAGCTACGGTTCAAACTATACAGCATTTTTTTTGGAAAATAACTTAAACAATTAAAGCTGGGGTATATGATTTCTGATTGGTCAAAGTTAACATGAGCTGACACTTTGACCAATCCGAGCGAGGCTCCGATTCTCTGTTCTTATTGGCTGTTGGGACTGGCCATTCACTTTGGCACGACTTTGTTGGTGTAGAGCGTGTCAGGGAGGGACCATAGGGGAGGGACTAAAGAGAACAAGTGGAGCGGTTGAGGTATTTGGATTCGAATCTCTATCCCAACTGCCATTTTCTACCAAATCCTCCAACCCAGTTTTAACCAATTATGATAACAATTACAAAAATTGTTTCATTTAATCAAATTTGAGATTCCCTTGAATAATCAAGATTCACATAGCACTGGAATTCATCACCCTTTTCTGACATTTTAAAGAGACTATGATCCATTGTAAAAAGGGTCTGATTAATCAATGATGAACATAATTGTTGTTTGCTGCCATGTTGCACACGAGTACAATGTTACTATCCTACTTCTATCAGGCCAATAATACAGTTTTTGATCAATTATTCACCAACCAAATAAGACTTACATCAGATTTTTAACCTTACATATCAAGACGTAACCTTAAATATCACATTTAACGGCCAGACAGACACTGGCTCATGAAGATGATTGGCTCACTCGACATACATAACTGGCTGTTAAGTGCAGAGGCAGCCTGTTGGCATAAATAACAAGGTGGCAGCTCACTATGCAAACACAGCTATTTGTGACCGTCTGAGAACTATACTTGCGCCGTTCTGCTGGCAGTTTGATGATGGAAGTTAAAGTTACATCCACATCCTTTTTGTGGCACCGGGTCCACATTTAGAACCTTATCCGTTTTAGCTGAGCCCTTAACTGGACAGAACTGCACAGCGAGGGAAAGGCTGGCGATATAGACTGAGTTGAATGAAAACCGAGGTTAAAAAGGTGGATTCAGTCATTCTGGAGAACGCTTGTTGTCAAAATCACTTTTAACAAAATCAATGAATATCTCCTCACGATCCGATACCCGTCCTTAATGTGTGCTCGCTGTTTTTTGTTTTAATACACAGCCTAGGCTCTGTAAAAGGGCATGTTGCAAGCCCTCTGTTTACATAACCTACATGATTATTATATGCCACTTTACAGAGCCTAGGCAGTGTATTAACACCACACTTTCTTTCAGCGCACAGACTACCTGACCGTACTGGACAGGTAGCAGATTACGAGGAGATTTTTACTGATTTTGACAAAAAGTGATTTTAACAACAAGTGTTGCAGAATTGCCGGCTCCACCTTTAAGCAAAGAGACAGAAAGAGACAAAAGAAAGTAAAGTGCAGCGGAAAAAAGACAAAGGCAGAATATAGTTGCATGGGCGTGGCGTTCATAGAAACTATAATTACGACCAGTGTATTCTGCCTGACGTGCTTGTTTCCTAAATCCTACATAATTGGGGAAGTACAAAGAGGAGAGAGGAAATCCATTCCTTGTCATGAGCATGTCCACATGTGGTTCACGCGGTTCTTTAAAATCGGTGCAGATGCGTCTGGCAGAAATGCGCTGACTCCTTAGAGGTTGTGATATAGATAACTGGAAGTCTCAGCAATGCCGCGGCCGGTCGAGTGTCTATTTTGGGGCAAGTTGGGTTTAAGTGTAGGCTGTGTAGGCTATGCTTAGTTTCTCCTCCTGGAAGGGAAGAGCCCTCTGTCTAGAAAGAGTCATGACCAAACACTGGAAATGTATCTGGGTTTCACTCAAGTTACTGTGTCACAGTGCAGCCTGTCACCATGACACTGAGTGAGTGTCTAAAGATAATTTGAATATCCGATAGTCCCGCTGCAGGGAGGGAGATGTTTGAAAAGTCCTGCAACAGAACTTTCCTTAAATTTGTTTTGGACGTTTGTAGGGCTGCAAGTATTATTTTGAAATCTGAAGAATTCTGAAAAAATTATCGTAAATTAGTTTTTGATATGATTGGAAGTTTTCCATAGACCCAGGTGACATCCTCAACCTGCTTGATTGTCCGATTAACAATCTAAACCTTAGAGATTTAACATTTACAAAGATATATTTTTTTTATATTTTTCTGATGATCGACTAATTAATTAATTAATTAATTGAGTAATTGTCTTAGCTTTAAACACATGTTGGTTTTGAACTAAGGGTGTTAAAGCTGAAACAAGTAGCCAACTAATTCATTAGTTTAACAGAATTTTGCAGCAAGAAAACCAGCTCTAATCTTCGACTGCTGGCTGCATTTTTCTAAATTTATACCCTTGGGTGTTTATAAAATAGATTTTTTTCTCAAAATAATAAATAAAGTTGAGAAAGAGCTTAAATTAATTATACAAATGATTAGGCCAGAAATGCCAAACATTCACTTTGCTTGGAAATGTAATAACTTGTTGTTCAAATCAAGTAAACCAAAGAATTCACCTCAATCTCTGGATAGTTGTTAAAGGTCATGTGTCACTATGGACAGGGACTGAACGCCTAGTTAACTGTTGCACTCTGACACTTTGAAAAGTATCGGTTGCAGCAGGCTTGAATAGAGCAACAGAAAGCACACACTTGCAACATTGTAAAATAGCATGGTTCGGGCGGCCTGAGTTCACTCCTTATAAACCACAAACCTGATGTGAAGTCAGTTTATATATGCACTGTAATGAGCCGAGTCTATTAACAGCTGAGCTAAACACACACACACACACACACACACACACACACACACACACACACACACACACACACACACACACACACACACACACACACACACACACACACACACACACACACACACACACACACACACACACACACACACACACACACACACACACACACACACACACACACACACACACACACACACACACACACACACACACACACGTCCTCTAACTAGCACTGCAGGCAAAGGAGGTGTTATTCATAGCCTTTCGACTGGGTAACTTGGCTAGCACTTTAACACTTTGCCCAACACTTAAAAAGACATGCGGCTTATGCAAAGAAATCGTACAGTATATACAATGCAAGTTCCCCTCAGGCATTTTCTCTGTGAAAAAATGTGTGGATGCAGAGCTGGATGGAAACAACAAAGAGGTTACAGCAAACACTCACCGCTTGAAAACAACAAAGAGATATCCCGGTGGCAGTGTAGAGGATTTCAAAGGAAAAAATCCATTATTATTGACTCAGAGCTCATGGCTTTCCAGGTTGAATCTCATTTCACATTTCGACTTTGGTCTCATGCTTTATATGTTCGGGATTATAGGATCAAAACAACCATTGATAAGTGTCTCCCGCTGTTTGTTATTAATTTTTCTTTTTTTTACAAAATATTGCAAATGATCCCCTTCCATCACTACACTGTACCCAGTTATTCATGGCCTCAAAGTTCTTTATTATTGTTGTTGTTATTATTTTGCTCAACAATGACAAAAACAGTCATTTGTAATAATAAAAGTCGAACAATTTCACATTTGCTTAAAAGCCCAACGTGGTTAAATAGCTTGCTTAGCCTCACCAGAGATTTCTATGTATTACTGTGCCAGACAAAGAAGAAGAGCAAGGCCTCTCATTTGAGAAGCTAAAGCTAGGAAATATTCTGAATGTCTGCTTGAAAAAAAACTAAAAAAGCTGCTCATTCTGGTTTCATCACATAGACTGTGAAATATAACTTCACTGTCACAAGCTGCAGTTGTGGGAAAGCTCCTGAGGAATATGCAGTGATATGGGGATTCTTGTTAAACTTTTACTGTACGTGTAAAGTTTCATATGGACTGGTGGTATAGAGTCCACACCCACACACTCATAACCTCACAGAGGGCTTATCTTAAAGACTTTCCCAGTGTGAAAGTGCTAAATTCACAGAATCGTATAAATGTTACACCCCGACTAGACTAATAGTTACAACAATGGGAGGAAATTGAGAACAGCTATAGTCCAACACACACACACACACACACACACACACACACACACACACACACACACACACACACACACACACACACACACACACACACACACACACACACACACACACACACACACACACACACACACACACACACACACACACACACACACACACACACACACACACACACACACACACACACACACACACACACACACACACACACACACACACACACACACACACACACACACACACACACACACACACACACACACACACACACACACACACACACACACACACACACACACACACGGGTCAGTGGCTAACTCCTCCGACAGACTGGCTTGGCTCAGTGGATGTGAACAAAGCTTGAGGTCTGCAGAGGCTTTAGATCCGTCGGGCCTTTTGTGTTGACATGGCGATGCCATGGGTTACTAAAAACACGCATCCCAGCGTCCCGTAGCTGCTGAGCTCCCACTGGTCCTCTGCCAGTCCTCTGCTGGCCATGCTAGTCTCCCTACAAGTTCTGTCTGCCAAAAGAAGTATCCTACTCTTACACACAGTTAGGAAAATATCAAACAATGGATCAGCTAACAGGTGTACATCTACATCCTGACAAAAACCTGCATAATTGCACTACTTACATGTTGCATCTAAATGTAGCACTTTCATATGGCACTTTGTACTTTGGCTTATCTAAAGCTATTTTACTCTTCTGTGATTCTTGATGTTCTGAGTTTGTACCTTCATGGCTGAATCCACTTCCAAAGTCGCTTTGGATAAAAGCGTCAGCTAAATAAGATGTAATGTAATAATATGGGACGTGCCTTTAGTTTTTATGCATTCACAACTCAAAATAAGTAGAGTTTGGTTTTATTGGACTGTTTCAGGTGACTAGTTCCTTAAAATTGTTCACACACTATTCATGCATTTTTCAGGGGTGCACTTCACTTCACTTCTCAGGCCCCCTTCTGTAAACCCCCTTCAGCCATGGTCAGCTGTCGTCTGTAGTCATGTGAGTTAAGGCCCTGTGTCTGGTCATTAAGTAATAGGTATATCAACTATATAAGTAGGTATATCTGCTTTAATCGAGCAGCTCATTTTAACAAGCTTTTCCTCCCCATATTAACCCTGTCTCTACAGTTGACCCGTGAGCTCCGACCTGCAGGGCTTTAGACTTTAGCCACTTACGCCAGTCGCCGCATGCCTCCATGTCATTACATTTAAGTTCTCCTGTAACTTAAGCCCTAAGAGGTTTAGGGAAATATTTCACTTCATTATCAACATTGCAATGCCCTTCAGCTGAGCCACACAATCTTTCCAGGGAAAAACAAACAAAAAAGAGACTAAATATTCTTTGTAAGATAAGAGATAAGGTAAGATGTTTTCTTTATTAGTCCCACAGCGGGACATTTACGATGTTAAAGCAGCAAACGGGACAGTGCAGCAGGGTTAAGGCAAACAATAAAATAAGCAAATAAATGTTCTGAAAATACATGCAAAAATTGTTGGAACTTGTTAACTGGTATGTAAACAAGAATGTATGTAAACAAAGGGGGTCCATCACTGTAGATAGCAACATGCCTGTTTACAGAGCCTAGTCTGTGTATTACACTTCATTAGTTTCTCTCCAGTGCACACACAATACAGACAGGTACTATTCAATGATTTTGACCAAAAGTGACTTTGATAACAAGCATTCTCCAGAATGGCTGACTCCATCTTAAAATAAGTAAACAGAAGTAAGTGAACCAATGGACAGTCTGATATAATAAAACAAGTAGGAAAACTAGTAGTGTACTAGTAGTGAGCACTGAACAGAGATATTGATCACAACATGTACAGTGAGTAAATGCCCATGACGTTAAAGTTTGGACAATATTTCATTGTTATTGCAGTCAATGGGCCTTGAAACAGCAGCTAAACAGCAGCACAGGATGTTATCACAGCAGATATGAACTCAGTCTGAGTCACTCCCTCTTGCTTAGATCCACACTGTTTATCTATCACCACCTATCTCCACCTCGTCTATAAACGATAGCTGCTGCTGCTTAAAGTTTACTGCAGCAATCGCCACAGCAGGCAGGTTCAACAAGTCCTCAGCTCCACCTGAGCCCTGCCCCTCAATGTACACCCACCATAACAACACTAACTATTGTGACATCTTGCACTGTGCAAATAAGCCGTCTACACAGTACAATCTATATGCTTTAGCCAGGGAGGTGCACTGTGTAAGTATTTCCCAATGCACGGCTTAAAGCTTGGACTTTCTCTGCATGGGTAAACACATACTATGGACACAAATGAACATCTGAAAGAAAATATTTTGAACTTTTTGTTCCTTTGCGGATGTCTGAAAGAACAGAACGGCCTCTGTTGAGATAAGCCAGGGTCCTTAACCCTCTTAGTCCCTATACTAAGAAAACCCCATTCAAGGTAGAATGCAATCTCTGGGATAAAGCATTAAGGCTTAAAATCACTGATCTCAGAGATATGCTTAACACTTTTTCCATTGCGTTTACATGGGAAAACGTAGATAAAAACATTGGAGATAGTTTGGTTTTATTTGGATATTAGGAAGCTGAGTGATTGAACCGTCACACCCACTTTTAACAGGTTGAGCATGTGCACGGTGAGACATGTCAATAGTCTTGACAAACTATTTTGCCAGTTGGTAGCAGTTACAACACGCCACTGCAAACCCATCACTAGAAATGTGTGTCATGGAGGGAAAACAGCTAAATGTAAAAGCCCCTTACATAATAACAACAAGTGTTTTTACGGCATCATTATCCTTATTGCATCAAATGTGTCTGTTTAAAGCCTGAAAATGATCAGCAGTATTTTATTGAGAAAGATTAAATGTGCTTTTCTGTATGTTTTTTTTCTTCTTCTTCTTCTTCTTTTTTTAAAGAAAAACTGGTTTTACATATTGCAGAGTGAAATGCGGCACGGTGAAACCAGGGCTGTCATTTCAATTCCCTGGAAGAGGAAACACAAAACATCCACCCCCACTTATGGGATCAATGCTGTCCACAAATGATCTGTAATTTGCATGCTCTTAGAAGGACTATTTTGGAAAGTGCAAGTCATTTTGAACACATACGTACAGTATATCCAGTTTGGACGAAGAGGTGGCATGTATTTTAGTTAGTTGCCATCATGTTGTTATGCAAATAACCTTCAAATATAAACATCCTGTATCACAATTACGGAAGAAAACTGGTTTGTATGTCAACCATGTCGCCTCACTACGGTGTAAACAAAGCTCCTTTGTCAATTTTAAGGCTAGAAATGAGTTCTGAATTGAAATATATTCTCAGATCCAGTCCAGTGCAATACCACTATACCCCTGACAGCCTCAGGTTTTCCCACATAACTGAGCTATAACACCATAGTTGTAGACTTATTGTGTTGATCACACATTGCCGGCACACACAGCCTGTACACAGCCTCAGAGGGAGACAGAGAGAATGAAACGGGACAAGGATATCTCCTGCTGGACTCCATGTTGGTCCAGTCACCTGACCGCAAAATGAGTGCCACGTCCCCCTTTAAGTCCACACTCACATACACTGGTACTAAGATAGCATTGTTGGTTTGTAATGTGCAGATGGCTGAAGGAACTGCTCCACTGTTGTCATTCAAGGTTTATTCACTTTCCATAAAACCTGCATGTTGTATTTACGACGGATTTCTTCTTGCAAGTGTTTCATGCCTGTGAGTGTATAAATCCCTAATGGAACGTGAAATCAGCATAAATAAATAAACAAACATCAACAAAAGCCGCAGCATCATCAACAGCATCACAATGTGGATTTATCCTTATTCAAAAATGGGATATGGAATCAGGAAGCGCTGGACAAACATGCCACACACACACACACACACACACACACACACACACACACACGCACACACACACACGCGCACACACACACACACGCACACACACACACGCGCACACACACACACGCACACACACACACACACACACACACACACACACGATGATGCACTTTTGTGAACAAGTGCACATGAGATTGATGCTAGCAATTCAAACATACAAGAGAAGATGGAGCACACACCGATCCCGAGGAAAGAGACGAGATTAATGGTACAGTGAGTAGCAGCCATTATCTCTCACTTGATCAAAAGGTCTCTGAATGAGAGAGACAGGAGAGGGAGAGAAGGGGAGGGAAGAGGGGGGGGGCTGGTTTTTCATTATGCCACTGTCACTGTGCCACCTCACCAGCTGGGAGGGAGCGGCCTACTTCAGCACAATAGCACATCCAGTCTAGGGCCTACTCAGACTAGGAGAGAGAGAGAGAGAGAGAGAGGGATTCTGAATCCAGAAAAAGCAAAAGATGTCTGAATAGATGGTGGCTGAGCTGTCTACTGCACGTGTACAGACAAAGAGCCGACCTGTCAGCGTTAACAGGAGCTGCACTGAACGCTCGGCTGTCCATTGCTAGAAGCCCAGCTGTCAGTGAAGCTCCTCTTTCATCGATTAACTGTCCCTCTCTGCAGGAGGCTTTGAGGAGAGGCCAGGCTCTTTGAAGACACACAGGCTCACTGTCTCCGTCTGTCTGTCTGTCTGTCTTTCCCAGGTTACAATAGATGATATCATTCCTTCCTCGTGCATGCCAGAGAGTGCTGAAGAGGGCCCTTGTGTGTGTGTGTGTGTGTGTGTGTGTGTGCACAGTATGGTGTGCACATGTGCAAAGCGATTCCTTGTGTGCTTGTGCTGGTATCCAGAGACATAGAGAACACACTGTGCATAACACTCTGGAAGTCCCACCGGGGGTGAGCCACAAACAGACCGAAAAAGTGTTCTGAGGTATCAGACTGGAAGTGGGTCACCAGGCTTAAAATTAAATGAGGCTGATAATTTATAGATACAGTGTGTGTGTGTGTGTGTGTGTGTGTGTGTGTGTGTGTGTGTGTGTGTGTGTGTGTGTGTGTGTGTGTGTGTGTGTGTGTGTGTGTGTGTGTGTGTGTGTGTGTGTGTGTGTGTGTGTGTGTGTGTGTGTGTGTGTGTGTGTGTGTGTGTGTGTGTGTGTGTGTGTGTGTGTGTGTGTGTGTGTGTGTGTGTGTGTGTGTGTGTGTGTGTGTGTGTGTGTGTGTGTGTGTGCAGATGCTGCTGCTGTTGCTGTTGAACTGCAGGTGCTTAGCTAGGCCCGCGGCGGTGTCTGACAGGTGGCACCGGTGCAATTAGGATACATCAGCTACGCATTTAGCAGTTGATGCAAAAATGAAAAGGTACTGCAGACACTTACCTCAGTGCCACGCGAACTGTGCTTTCATCCTGTCCCGACGCCATGATTCCTTATACAATAATCGATTGGAAAAAAAATAACAAAAAGCCGGTTTTGTCTGTTTTGGCTTCTCGTCCCTGGCAAACGACAGAGGAAAAAAGTGCGCACTCCCCCGGCAGGCGAGCGGTCCGAGAAACGGGGCGGCTCACCTCGACTTCAACGCCGCCATTTCAAAACAAAAACACAAAATACATCTATATCTTAACGGTGTTTTAAGCATGACATCAGCGAGCAGGTGAGGCGCTGCGTCCGCATGTCTCGTCTACGTGCGCGGCATCTCTGCGCAGTGTGCAGCCCGGTGCTTCAGCTCCGGCTCGAGTCCACATGCAGACTGTCACTGTGACACCGACGCTGCTGTTGCTGCTGCTAGGTGAGCCACTGCCGCGCGCGCGTACCCACAAACACACATTAAACCGCCGTGCTGTGCCGTGCTGTGCCGTGCTGTGCCTCTCCTCTCGGACACCGTTTACGCACCGGGGAGGGAGCCGCAATGCGTCAGCAAACCACGCCCTCTCCTGGGAAACGGCTACGAGATGACGTCATGACAAGGGTGTTATTTTCACATTTTTGTGTAAATTCAGAAGAACGAGTTAATTTTGTAACGATTTACGTTACTCATTATACAAGAAAAAGTGACCAAGAGAATGTGCTTAATTTGCATCAATGCATTCAGATCTCAGACATATGATGTATTTGATTGTATCAGGTTTATGCCACATAAATAAATCTAAATTTTACATTTTTCCTATTGTTAAAGCAGTGATGTTGAAGTGTTTTTGTTTTGAACAAAGTATTAAATGCACTGTTATCAGCTAACACAATGTTGACAAAGTGAAATGAATTGATTTATTAATTTTGTTACATGATAAGTATCATTTGAAAATAAAGTTGTGTCTCTGAAGCACAGACATGGACCTAAAGGCCAAATCAGTGTAAGATTATGAGAAAAAATTATATTTGTTAAAATGAAAAAACAACTTAGATGTCAGATCCAAGCTCTATATCTGTAATTATATACATGAAATACCACAACCTACTTTACAATCATTCACTCATTGTGCTACTTCGTGTCCAGTTGTTATGATATGGAAACTAAATATATTTCCGATAAAGTAAATCAAAGCCTGTTGTACTGTACTTCAAAGCGAATGGGTCAAGATCAATAAAATAATAAACACACGTGTGTGTGTGTGTGTGTGTGTGTGTGTGTGTGTGTGTGTGTGTGTGTGTGTGTGTGTGTGTGTGTGTGTGTGTGTGTGTGTGTATAAAGGACACATCAGCCAGTCGCCCTCTGCAGTTTTCAAGGCCTACAAATACAATCAATACGTTAATAGCCTGTTAAACGCTGACAGTTCACTATTTACTCCCTTAGATGAACCTTTAGCGCCCCCCTGTGGCTATGAATCCGGGTGACACTAAAGAAGACTTGGTGATATGGTTACTCAAGATCAGGGGGATGTATTTTTTAAAGGGTTTTTAAATACATAATAAATGGACTAGAGGACACTTTAATGGAGCATTATGTCAGAATCTTCTTTAGATGCTACAATCTATGTACGACTGGTTTATATGAGCAGTGATGACAGCTGGATTTGGCCATTGCACTCACATGCAACTGCAGAATCGAGACACTTAGGCAAACTAATGCAGTTCAGTCTAGGCATATTTTTGTTTTTAAAGGAAAATTTGATAAAGAAAATACACAAAGTTACCTTTTTTTCGGTAATAAATGTGGGATGTTTACTTTCTTTCTTTCTTTCTTTCTTTCTTTCTTTCTTTCTTTCTTTCTTTCTTTCTTTCTTTCTTTCTTTCTTTCTTTCTTTCTTTCTTTCAGAGCTATAACACAGCTTCTTTTTAAATATATTTTTCCTTCCCTTATCCCACACGTTTATTTGATACATCACTATTTTTTTTATATGTCATGCTGTGCTGAATGCTATACTTACACAACTGCAATTACCTCTTGTTGTTGTATGTTATGAGCTTTGTTCCATGTACAGCATATATCTATTATATTGCTATTATACAAGTCAGATGTCTAGTTTTTATTGTCTGTGTTGTTGTAACTGTTACTGTGAATTTGTGGCGACAGCAAAAAGCAATAGGCAAAGACAACTCTATAGGCAACATATCAAGAGTTTGGTTTGGGTATAAAATCCAGCAGCGGCCCTCCACCCTGTCACTTCCGGCTGGTTGATGATACAGGAGTCCCGTTACAAGCCTATCAGGTTACAGAGGGCAGGAGAAGACATGGCAAACTACAGGCTCACTAATGACTGAACACATGTTGCTGCATATTTTAGTGAAGCAGAGCCAAAGACTATATGACATACTGAGACTGAAAACCTGATGAGTTTAACACTGTTCTTACAACCTGCCCTGTTTGGATCAGAGTCTCCATTTGGCCAAAAATACCAGTCTTAATTATCATCTGGTAACACATGGGTCTTGGGGATTGTTATATTAATATCATACAAACTAATGGTATATAGCCATGCAGAAATTTTTGCTTTTTTTCCCCACAATTTTTGTTTCTGAGATTTATGCTTATTCCCCAGCAATGCAGCCACAGATAATGTACTGTGTGATACTTAAAGCACTGAAAGAAACAACAACAATGTTTGTGAATGAGATGACATGTTTGTCAGTGACAGACACTCATGCTGTAAAAAGACGTTGCTGCTGAAATGTATGGGTTTTCTACGCTACATATAGAACATTTCTTTCACCCGGGCACTTTGGGGAGGAAGCAGAAATCTCAGAGATTAATATCTCAAATCTGGGACACGCATACACACACACACACACACACACACACACACACACACACACACACACACACACACACACACACACACACAAACACACAATGACTTATTCATGACACATGTTTTATGTTTAAGTTTGTAGTGTGTAAAAAAAAAATATCTTCACACTTTATTTTTAAGCTAGTATTTGTTTCATTGATTGTTTTGATTCAATACACACTATTATACAGAACATCTACAGACTACCTTACAGCTGTACATCAACACTGCACAATACAAAGCCTTGAAGTTTTGCATTAAAAAAAATACTGCAGCCACATCTCACTGAACAAAAACTGCTTCGATATGTGTGCCTTTATTTCCCAACCATCACATTGATGTACAGAGCACGAGACACAGAATGAAATTCTATATGACGAAACAGTCAGTTATAGTCCATCACTGGAGAGCTAGTCTCGCAAAGCCAGACCAAACTACAGCAAGTAGTATGGCTGGAGAGCTTATATTAAGCCTCTCTTTTTTGCGTCTTTTTTTTTTGCTTATGTTAGACCCACCACAGCCACCAGAGGGCAGCATTAGCAACCTCTTGGTCCTGTTTGAAACCATAGGCTGCTTGGAACAGAAGAGTATTGTTCCATCTTATTGTTATTTTAACTTTGTTTATGTTTGCGACAACAGCTTGAGTAAAATCCAGTTTCCCGAAAAGTATACTCAAGTAGCCAATCTTCACCATAAACAATCGTGTCAAACTTTTAAGCAAAAAGTATGTTAATTTTTTTAAATGGTATTATATTTAGACATCATAGCCTAAATAAATCAGTAAATACAAAATACCTTGAGTGAAACCATATCAATGGGAGCACAGTCTTAGAGTCTTAATTGCTTTATTATGTTTTGCTGAGGTCATTATCTTGTCTAGCCTACTGGTGTCATGGACCTATTATAAAAGGCTGGTGTGTGTAATACTTCCGGGTTTTAGGACTACAAAAAGACGTCACGGGAGTATCATCCTCCTCCACCCATCATCCCCCTCTCTGCCCTGCACCGAGCATCCCGGGGATAACGGGCCGTGTGCGTGTACGTGTGTGTGCGCCTTTAAGAACCGTATATCCTGTCGCCCTCTGCACTAAATCTCCATCGCTGCTCTGAGAGAACGATAGAAAAATCACAGAATAACAGAGAAAGCCTCGGCAATGTCCGCCAGCACCGCATTCAACGACGAGAAGGGAGGCTCGTCCAGCGTCGGCGAGCCTGAATATGGTCACGACCCGGCGAGCGGAGGGATTTTCTCCACCGACTACAAAAGGTAACGGAGCCACCTGCCTCGGTCGTTGCTTCTGCTCTACGCCGATTCAATTTGTCATATTGAGGAGGGCGTCAAAGGGGGCTGCTGCTGATAGCGGGGGAGGGCGCTGTGTGGACGGGGTTTCCTGCCCGTGAATATGCATCAAAACTGCTTTTGTCAATATCAGTGCACCGACTGAAACTTGTGTTATTATTTGCCCGTGATTGAAAGCGGTGTCTGCTTTTCTCTCTCTCTCTCTCTCTCCGTGATTTGGTTGTATGTCATATAGGCTAATGGATCAGTGCCTGGCTTGGTATATTTATATATGCATTTAACGTTGTGTGTGTTATCTAGCGGGGCTTCTGGTGTGTGTATTGGCAGCGGTTATCTCATGTTTTGTGAGGTAGGTTCTCATAAGGCCCGTCAGAGGGAGGGGGGGATGTCAGGCCGCAGCTCCACCGTTTCAGCACCACCCCTACTGGACAGCGCGCGCAGAGCGGAAGTAGCTCTGCATAGACTGTATATATAAAAGGCTACACGACAGATACACTTCTATCTATAGGGTTTATTACCACCTAAGGAATACATATATCTGAGAACTTATTCAGTGATGCTTCTATTGTTTTGTTGGTTCTTCCCAGTTGGGTATTTTCCAGTATGCTACACACAATAACAATGATAATATGCAGAATATTTATAGCACAACGACTCGTCACAATAAATTAAAAAATAAAATTATATAATGATAATAATGGCTACAACCAATGATTAGTCCAAACATTTTTTTTATTTTTTTTTATTTCAACCAAAACTGGATTTTTGAGACTGGATTATAAATAAATGTGTTTTGATCAGAACATTTTCCAGGTAATTGATCAACTTGTCAGTACTCAATGTAGAGGAGACGTTTCTAAATGACCTCAAACCTAGTTTAGTTCTTCTGTACTGCCAAGTCACTTCTCACACTGATACGATATGCAGTGTCTGAAATAAACTTGATAGAGGTGGATATATCTGTCTTTTTTTATAATTACCCAAGAGTTTAATTAACAAAAATAAAAATAATTTTTTTTTAAATTTCTACACTCAGGAGCAAATGTTTTGTTTTGTTTTTCAATTTAAAACAATATTTAACTACATTTTTGCAGATGTTGTATCATACATTTCTTATAAACCTAAATACGGTCATCAAAGGTGAGCACTTAGTGTCACACTGAATGATTTGTAACCAAGCAGCAAATGAATAGCAAAGCAAATATCGAACTGGAATAATGTAATCACTGTTGCCCTGAAGACCCCCTCAATCTTTTAAATCTTGTAAAATGTGTCGTTATATATACAGTATATATATATTATAAGTCTTTTATTGCTCTAACAGCAATAAAAGGCTTAAAGGATAGGTTAAGAATGAAGTCATTTTCCAAGCTTTTGTTAAGATAATACTCACATGATGACTATATGGGTGTGAGCTTTAAATCAGCACAGAAAAGCTAACAGACAACCAGTGTTATCCTAACGGATGGTGCAGTGGTCAAAATATAATTAATTATTCATTAGGGCAACAGGAACACTGTATATTAATATAATGCTGTCGAACATTGACAAACTGCAGTGCTACATTTTTGTCAGTCCTGCATCCTGTACTGGGAACAATTTGTTCTTCCAGGAACACTGTTTTTTATTCTTGGACACAAGAGGCCTGTTCTCGGTGGGACCATCCATCCATCTAAAGTTACTTACACTTAAGCAATAGCTAACGACAGGCTGTGGAATGTGCTCATTAAACCACAGTTAAAGGGCGTTGTTCGGCCCGATGTGAAGCGGTAGGCATACAGTTGGGTCTCATGTTTACCTATTTATTTCATCATAACATGGTGCCTTGAACTTGCTTCTTGCTTATATATCCGTCACATTGCTGTTTTTTTCTTTCTCACTCAAAGCCAGGCACCATCGATGTGACATTACTTCCGGTGCACAGCAGATTGTGAGTCAGAATTTCCCAAAAAGCATGCTGATCTGAATTGGGACATCCTAAAGCTTAAAGGTGCTGTAAGCGGAATGGTTCTTTTAGCTAACTTCCTGTCAGTTACTGCAGTTAGCAGTCCCCTCGCTCGTCCCTACATCACCACATTAATGCACTGCGGTCTTCAAGCAGCGAGTTATCTAGCATCATATTCTCAGATCCATAAGTGTGATAAAACATGATAAAAACCATCAAAACAGACATTGGGAAGGATTTTTACCTGCTCCGCCATTGTTGGCGCATAATCATTCACCCATGTGTCGCTCTGGCGTGCACCGGCAGTGAGACCATGAGAGAGACGGGTTTCGGTTTGTAGTGTTCTCCCTTGTGATTGGATATTAATTTTGGGATCCCCCGAAAAGTTTATTTGCCGATTACATGCAGAGCAGCTGACTGAGAGATCGGCTTTATGAAACGCGCACATTATGAAAGTGATCACTGTATGAATAAAGAGCGATTTAACACTTATATTAACATAAATAAACCGCTTACTTCACCTTTAAATGGGTATTGGAACGCAGCCCAGCTCGTTTAAGAAGCTTCCCCATAATTCACCAGTAGAGGGCGCTCTCTGTTCAGACATTGTGGATGGCATTAGTGGCTGTGAGCTGTGACTTTTTGGATCTGAAGGAGGAGATTATTATCTTGAGGCTGATTTGCAAACACTGGTAACTATTTGCAAACTCATTTCTGTATGTATTTATTGATTCAAATGAATGCTGGGCGTTGTCACTGTGTCCTCAGTGGAGGCAGATAAACCGGTGTCTCTGTAAACATGACAGTGAAAGAGTTGAGTCAACCTTCACTGGCGTCTCCTTGGAAACACGGCACATGTGCAACGGTGCATCAGTCCCCAGATCAAGTCAAGTGTCTGTAACTGAGGAAAATAGCCGTTTTATTCTTCTCGTTAAAGGTGCTGTCCTTCAGGCTGGAACAGGGTTGTAAAATGTTTTCTGTGCTCTGCCCTTTTGTTCCCTAGCCATAAAATCAAATGTCAAAGGAGTATCGTTTTATATTTGATCTGTTTCGGTTGCCCTGCATTGGAGGACGATTCATTTGGATCTGGTGAATTTTTATTGGCTGGTTTCCGTGCTAGTACTTTTGTGAAAATGTGACGAAGTAAATTGTTTCATACCATTTTCCCAGAGACAACCATGTTGGGGGTTCGTTAGCTCCTGAAAAAAGCTGATAAAAACATGAATAGAAATGTGTGTGTTTTTTTCCGCTTTCCTGGAAAGAGTGAGTTGAAAAGTGTATCTCTGCACAAAGACAGCTCACCATCTGTCCAAAGGTTAAGAATGTTTTGTCAACCCCTTGGAAGGTCACTAACATCTTGTAACATCTTGTTTGTTCAAACACTGAAGGTTAAATTTGACAAACAGCAGAGCCCGGCTGCTAGCCTCTTCTACCTGTTTTGAGTCTTTATGCTAAGCTAAGCTAACCAGCTGCTGGCCGTAGCCTTACCATACAGATATGAAAGTGGTATTGATAATTTAATACAACTGAAAAAAGTGGTTGTTGTTAGTGTAAGGCTATTTGGCAGATGTATAGGATTCGCCGGAAAGTCACTACACCCAGCTTTTCTAGTGCACTATTAAGCAACAACTTGTTAAAAGGTGATCTTTGCAGCTGTTGGCTGGCAGATTTTGCTTAATTTCAACCGAGCCAGGCTAGGTGTTTCCCCTTGTTTACAGTCTTTATGCTAAGCTAATGTTACCAGCTACTGGATGTGGCCTTTCATTTAGCCTAGAGACAAAAGTAGTGATGCATGACAAACTATTCCTAGTGTACTATTCTACTATTCATTAAAAACAGAAAAAAACACACATGCATTAGAATACAGAAAGCCCTTAAGGATACCACAATACAGCTAAAAGGCTTCTTTTAAGGGAGTTCCTAGTGGAGGATGAATATGAATTATCCAGCTTCAGGGCCTAACATAGGCTACACACTTGCCTTTATTAATTCATGGTAGAATTCATATATTCCTTTTGAGATACTCTGTTACTGTTACTGTAAGCCTCCTTTCATTTAGAGAAATACGATACCATGCTTTGACAAGAGGAAGAGAACATCTAAATAATAACACTGTCAAGTTAAAGTTGGCAGCAGCAGCAGCAGCAGCAGCCTTTTGCAGAATGATACAAAGCTTTACAGAACTGGATCTCCTTTGGATGTTTTAAAGAAATGACTGTGATATAGTTCTTCATATTTGTGCTTTTAGACTCCAGATTGTATAAACTGTCAGAAATTGTTTCTGAAGCAATTCTGCACGTAGAAATATTTTTTACCTACCCAGCGTTAGAAATATTGGACCTGTCAATGTAATTCACTGTAACATGCTGCAGCCCGGAGGTGTATTTCACTTGGTGACATTGCAGGTCAAAAAAACGGTGTAATTCTTCTAGCTAAATTCAAGCAACCCTGACTGTGCTGCTGTTATAGATCACAAGAAGAGGCGAGCATATGTAGCACAAGGCAGTTATTTTGGTTCTAGCCAAAAAGAAAAGAGTGGGAGAGAGAGAGAGAGAGAGAGAGAGAGAGAGTTGTCCTCATCACGACACTGTCAAGAAAGCTGAGTCACGAAAGAACATGGAAAAAAGGAGCTCGCAGAGTATAAAAAATTAATAAGATTGTGAGGAATATTTGGACATAATGATCGAGAGGAGTGGACAGCAATATTGAAAAGCGTCTGCTGGAGAGCGGATGAGGTCTGTCCATTGGCAGTGAGCAAGGCAGATAAAGAAAGCTGTGAAAGTCTGTGTGTGTGCGTGTGTGTGTGTGTGTGTGTGTGTGTGTGTGTGTGTGTGTGTGTGTGTGTGTGTGTGTGTGTGTGTGTGTGTGTGTGTGTGTGTGTGCGTGTGCGTGTGTGTGTGTGTGTGTGTGTGTGTGTGTGTGTGTGAATGCAGTGTGACGAGGAGGAGCCACGACGACAAGCATGAAGAGGTGTGTGTATGTGTGTGTGTGTGTGTGTGTGTGGGGTGGGGGTAGTGATAACGTGTCAAACGTTGGGAGAGGCTACTGTGTCACCGTCGTAGAGCTCGCACACGTTTACATGGACGTATTGTACACACACACACACACGCATACAGAAGGAAGGCAGGCTGGTGCATCAGGAAGCACACATGAGCTAGCAGGAGGAGTCACCAACAGCAAACGGCTCCACGGCAAATAAAAAAACTCCACGCCCCTCTCTCTCTCTCTCTCTCTCTCTCTCTCTCTCTCTCTCTCTCTGCCGAGCAAGCATCCATTTACAGAGCAGCTGATGTCTGCTTCACTGGATGCGTACACACTCGGCTGTAACAGAAGACAAGGTGGGGAAGAAAAAAAAAACCCCGATGATGTGCTCCGATTTGGATTACACCGCTCGGGCTGCTAAGTAAATCAACCTTGCCACCGTGGAGAGCTCTTGAAGGCATGCAGGCACTGGAGCATTTCTGAAGAGGGCTTGTTGCATCATTTCGTTCCAGCATTGGACGTGAGAGGGAGAGGAGTATTTATAACTACAAGCGTCTCTTCTGCTGTGTAAAAAAAAAAAAAAAAATACCTGAGGACGATTTTGAAAGGATTTACTATAGGACTGTGGGACTCTATCACGACAGATTAACACTGGAGTAGTGCCTTAAGGAGGAAAATAAACGCCTGTCTCTTTCCTACTTTGTCTCTCTGGGATTCCACAGGTTGCTCTCGAAAAGCTTAAGTTTTTTTTTTCTTCATTCAAACATGACCACCATGCAGAGGCTGATGCAGCTGCCGGTGAACGCCGTCAACATGGCCAAGACCTTCCAGAGCCAGGTGCAGGGGGGCAACGAGGAGGACAAGAGCCCCGTGTTGACCCCCGACGGCAGGGAACAGCACTCCTGGTACAGCGCCCTGCAGCCAGACGAGCTCAGGCACCTCAGAGCTGGGGGGACTGGGGGAGGAGGGGGAGGGGGTGGAGGAAATGGGGACCAGGAGAAAGCACATCTGGAGGAAGGGGGTGGAGGAGGGGGAAGCTTCCAGACCCAACCTCTGCGGTAGGATAATCATGGAGCATCACCCACGTACACCTGTTCATATGTGATGATAACATGGTGATTATGTGGGATCTGAAGGCTTTTCATTGGCTGGCTTTCGGTGCTTGCTCTGTTGTGAAAGTGTTGCTCTGAAATGAAATCATTGATAAGCCATAAGCCCAGAGACAACAACACTGGGATTGTGTTAATAAATTGTGTTGTAAGATTGGGGTTGGAGGGGGGCAGCTGCCAGACCAAACCTCTGCGGTAGGATAATCATGGAGCATCATCCACGTACTACACCTGTTCAAATGTTTTGGTGGTTGCCCTGCTAGAATACAGGTCTGAAGGCTTTTTATTGGAGGGTTTCGGCAGTTCAACCCTTTCACTCTACTGGTGTTTTTAATGGCATTTAGGTACAACACATGTAAGGTAGATTACATTGTAGCGCAACTGGATGGATGTAGGATAATCATGGAGCATCACCCACGTACACCTGTTCAACCGTAGCTCCCTGAAGAAGCTCGATAAAGTGAAGCGATGGAAGTATAGAGTAGGGTCAGGCTAACCAGTTTACCTAGTGAGACAAAAACTGTATATGTAGCAGCATAACTTTAGTACATAATATTCCATAGTTTTTCTACATTGTTGCCGTTACTTTAAGACAACTATTTGCATACTACTTTATGAATTATTCAGAAGATGTCATGCAAATGCCATGGGAGCTGCCTGCAGTACTCTTTAATGATGAGACTGCTAAACCTTTAGGATTTCTCTTCAGAATCTAATTTGCTTCAAATCAAGAGAGATGTAATTACACATCCAGATTGTATTGAATCGTACATATAAACTGGACTTTTTTGAATTTTTTTTACATTATAAGACATTGAAGTACAGTTTTGGTTGGTTTAATTTGACATATTCTGCACCTTTCATCAAGAAAAAAAAACTTTCAAAGTCTCCGCTTGAAAGAGTGGGCTTATGTAAAACAGCCTCGACTGCTCGCTTAGAAATGCAAACAGCAACTCTTAAGTCTCTCGCTTTGCTCCTTTTGATTCATGCAAATACACCCTCGTCTACTCCTTTTAATGTTATTTCAGTCAAGCGTACGTAGATCTCTTTTTTTTTTTTTTGGTGAACAAAATTTCAAGTTGCATCTGAAGTTGTAGCCTTGTGATCGCTGGCCTACTTCCATGGAGACTGATCTCTTGGCTTTGGTGGCCAGGTAACCCGACCGTGTTGCCACCACGACGGAGGTTAAATAATTCAGGGCTGTTTGTAAATTCAGCTGTTGTTCCGCGCGATGGGATAAAATCCAAAGAAACGGGAGAACCGGTGTTGGTGTTGAATTACTTTGGGGCCTTTGGGCATGAGCGGAGACGTAGGCTATGAACCCAGTCACAGCGGCATTTTTTTTCTTTAGGTGCTCAAGACGTGGCTTTATTTCTGATATAATTCACTGAGGTGGCATTTATAGTTTGTTAGAATACATCATGGTCGAAAAGAGTGGACGGACTGAGAAAAAATACTCAGGGCATTGAGCTTTTTATACCTCCTGCTGTGGAATATTTTGATGAAGGAGGTGTTTTTCTTCCATTATAGGCTGTTAAATCGTTGTAAAATCATATTATTTTCTCCAACTTTTCATTCAAAGAATCAATTGTAATGGTAGATACAGTATATCTCACCTCTACCACTATCACTATTACTAATAATGAATGTGTAACCTGTCTGCAACTTTGTGATAACTTCCACTTTGACCGACTTAAAGTTTGGCCACCGCTACAGCAAATGTAATTAACGTTTGTAGGAGCCACTCTTAATTAGATCTTCAAAATTTCATCAAACAAGCCACATGACTCACCGTCAACGAGTGAGGCTGATTTAGGTGGTTGAATGCAAACAAGTCATAAACCAATTAAGTCTCTGGATGGGTCATTTCTCTGCTCCAACGTTACAATTTGGCAGGTCAAAACTTTGGAAGTGTCTCATTCACTTTGGCCTGTAAATTATGATTCAGTTGATGTTATCGAAGGTTGGTAACATCCAGAGAAATGGTGTGAGCTCTTTGCTTTCAGCTGTACCAGGCCATTGCTTAAATAAGACATTGTTTCTTAGCCATTTTTGCTTGTTTAAAGCGGCTACGAGTAACATTTAAATATCTTTTAAACAGCCTCATGTTTCCTCTGATAATCATAAATGACCTTTAACAGCAAACGAGACCATCAGTGCAAAGAAAGTTTTTAAATAGTTTTTATTACTCCTTTTGGTCTGGTCGCACACCCAGTCCGATTTTCGGTTCGCTCGTGCAGGCTCTATGGTCACATATCCCTATTGGTCTCAGATTTCAGTGTGGAGCAGCAACGCGATTTCAGAAGCCTATCCCTCCAGGTGAGGGAAGGGGAGCGGGAGCTTTGTTTGAGACAGTTATTTGTCGTCATAATGACTGATAATGGGGCTGAACCATCAAAGAAAAATAAGAGAATGCAATGATCGAAAGCTAAAAGGGAGAGTGATATAGGCTACGGGCGGGACGAGGGCGTTGCCAAGCAACGTGTATACAATTTCACGAGAGCGAAACTAGACTGCAGTGTTTACTCCTAAATGAATGAGCGGTTGGTACTAACACAAAGTTTGCTTTGCTTCACCATCAGATAACCATTATCTGAAATAGTCATTATTTACATCAACAACACAAACACATTACCTCATCGTGATCCATACTAACTGCCGTCTCTCGTTCATTCGCTTTCTGTGAGGACACGTCTTTCAGCTCCGTGAGAGAGAGTAGTTAGGTGACGCTGCTGCATTAACTCATTGCAATCAGGTGTGTGTGGCACTGACTGGCATTAGTTGATGCAGTGTCAAAACCACTCTCACGGAGCCAAAAAAAGTCCTCACACTTTCAACACACGGACATGCACTATATTGCGCCCTTCTCAGTTCACACTCGCACGCCTGGCACGAGCTAGAAAACAGCTTTGCGACAGCGGGCGTCATAAAAATACTACCGCTTTTGTCCAAAGGGGACGCCAACGTGCAATTTTACTCGTAGTGGCTTTAAATAAAGGTTGATGATGATGATGTAGCATTGACATATGGACAAAGAGAGTGAGAGGAAGTCTTAGAAGACCAAGGTGAGAGCAGTCGCTAGAAGCAGCTGTGTCGTTCAACGAGTTTGTCGTCAGAGGAAAAAATCTGTCTCTATCACTTTAGATTCATGACTGTATGATTTCTGAATATTGCAAAGATAACAGTCCTGAAAGATGGCAAAAGGATGGTTCGATTAAAGTTGAATTTCTCAACAACATTGGTTGGAATTTTGTGAAATTTGGTACAGATATCCATGGTAACCAGAGAATGAATCCACAGACTTTGGGGATCCCATGACTTATCCTCAAGTGTTGACGTTGTTGACTTTTTGGGTTTTAAGTAAAATATTTCAACAACTATTTTTTTTATTGTAATCAGATTGGGTAACATTGTTTTTGTCATCCACAGGAGAAACTGAAACAACTTCATTAAGCCTTTGAGTTTTAATTCATCATTAGCTCTATATTTTCTTTTTTTTTTGAATTTTTATGCTTTATTTATAGTGTAGAGACAGAGTTGAAATGGTGCAGAGAGGGGAGTGACATGCAGAGAACGACCGCGGGCTGGAATCGAACCCGGGTCCGCTGCTGGCCGAGGCCCATGGGGGGGACGCCCTACCAACTGAGCTAAGGGCGCCCCCATTAGCTCTATATTTGAATTTGTTTAATACTTTGGTTTACGACCAAATTATTTGCAAATGCAGTGACATCCCCAGTCTAAACTCTACTTGTGTTCAGTAAATGTTGGCATGCTAACATTTAAACTAAGACTGTTTTCATGTTAGATATTACAAATACCATGACGTCAGTATTTTAGCATTTTTATTGTGTGCATGTTTGCATACTGCGTTACCTTTTTAGCTCAAAGCACCAATGTGCTTGTTCAGATATCAACTATAACTCTATTGAATATATATTAGTTTAAAACAATTTGTCTGTTTATTCTCAGGAATTACAGAAAAACGTAACCAAAACACAAATCAGGCATTTGTAAGATATGTCATCAGCTGCTCCTTTTTTCTTTTATTCCAACATTTTGTCTTCATGTTTCGTCACTTTATAAGAAGAAGGATGACATCAAAGGCAGTGAACATCGCGTGTTTCAGGCTCCAATAAAGAAATAAGTTTAGAGAAATATTCACATTTTCTGGAGTCATGTCCGGAGGCCGCAACCCATCCTCACGATTTCTCAATTCTCAGCGAGAAATGAACCAGTGGGAACTTGATTTTTACGCCATGAAAATGATTGTAACTCGTGTCTTGGCTTTAGGTGCTTTGGGACAAGTTATCTTTGCATTTTCTCTGAGTTTGTTTTTTTAATTTGTTTTGGGACACAGTCGAATATTTGTATCCAAGACAACACTTGGAAAAATTGCTTCTCTGCTTGTTGTGTCCAAAAATAATCTGTCACAAACAGCGCTTTACAGATACGGTCAGGGTTTCATTTGATGCTCTTTGAAGAATTTAGGTTCTGACGTGTGTGACAGCGTGAACTGTGTTTCTCACCCAATGGAATTATTAACACTTTGATGGAGATGAAAGCTAACATATTTCTTAGCAGACAAGACACAGACACACACGCACACACACACACACACACACACACACACACGCACACGCACAAGCACACACACAAGCTGAAGTCGTGATAAATCAGTGGTGTGCTGCAGGGGCGGCCACCTCCTCACTGACTGCAAGGCCTCAATTCGCTGCTGTCACACGACCAAAACAGATTTAATTTATGGTGCACCCCCAACAGCCTCCCACTCACTCAGAGGGATGATGTAAAACATTCTGACCACAGTTGGATACAATAGTTTGTGAAGTAAGTTAAAGTCTGTTTGAAGTCGATTAGGGCCGCAACTAACGATTATTTTGATAATCGATTAATCTGTCGATTATTTTCTCGATTAATCGATTATTAATCGATTAGTGTTTTGGTCCGTAAAATGTCAGAAAATGGTGAACATTTTTATCAATTTTCCAAAGCCCATGTTGACGTCCTCAAATGTATTTTTATGTCCAAAACACAAAGATATTTCAGGTTACTGTCATAATAGGATTAAAGAAACCAGAAAATATTCACATTTGAGAAGCTGAAATCAGAGAATTTGGAAATGTTTTATTAAAAAATGACTTGAAACGATTAATCGATTATCAAAATAGTTGGCGATTATTTTAATAATCGATTAATAATCAATTCGTCGATTAATCGTTGCAGCTCTAAAGTAGATGTGGGATTCACTGCATTACGGTGAAGGATTATGAGACCACAAAAAAATTCAAAAAATAATTTCCGGTTTGATATTTTACATAAAGTCTGAATCTGGATTATGGATCGGCTTCAAAAACTACATTTGATAAGATTGTATAAATGGCTGATAGCGTTATTATGTTTTTTTTTAAGAATACCAAAAATCTGTTCTGGAATATTAGGACAGGATACAAAGATGAATACTGCATGGAATTACAGACCTCTGCTTAAAAACATATGATCTTTTGAAATATGGCCATTTGGATTGGATGGGTGAAAATTTTGTCATTACGATTTTGGTTTAGTATTCATTATCCAAAATGTAAGTGTGCTTTATGCTCTATTCATACAACAAACAATCTGTTCATCCTTCAGTAGTATTTTTGAGATATTCTGCTTATCAATAAACCCACAGACCTCTTTGGCAAAGTTAATAAGAGTATCTACATGTAGGTGATATAACATCTATTAAATACACAATCCTCCATGTAACACCTGTTATGAGATTCCAGAGATCTCGTTCCCAGGAGGAGATCACTGGGTTTGCACGGCTCGGCTTGGCTCCCTCGTGGAAATAACTGTCAGATTAATAAACAAAGGCACAAACCTCACTTCGCTGCATTTTATTGCATCCTTTTGTTGCCTTGGAAACTAGTCATAGAGGGTGAAATGTGCAGCTCTGCAGCCATTAAATCTCCCCGCCCACTGACAACCAACCAACCCAAACCCCACCCTTAACTCCCACATCTCCTGTTCAACAAATCAATCTCTTTCCATCAGGGGATTTTTCCTTGTTTAGAAGTTTTGAATGTAACACAGACAACTAACATGGAAATGACAGTATTTATGAGCTACTATTTTTGCTTGAAAAACGAAACAAAAACACAGCTGATATGTTTAAAAAATAATTTTTGATTAATTAAATCGGCTTATGTTTCAGCTCTAATGAAATGCTTTGTGGTAACGATAACACCAAAGCAATTGACTTTCATTACAGCATTTAAAGTAAATTGTAACTCATATAATCATATGCTTATTAACATATGACACTCACTACCACAAGCAGGTAATCAGTAAAGGGACATGAAAATTAGTCCTCTTTTCCTGCACATTCATCTGGATAAATAATCCATTTAAATGTCAGAAAATATTGAAAAATGCCAAATCATAATTGTGTGAAGCTCAAGGTGACGACTTCAAACAGCTTATTTTCCCCAAAAAAGATATTCAACACACAGTGATACAAAGGAACAGATACAAGCTGCTGGGACCAGACACAGTTTGACGTTCTTGCTTGATAAATGATTAAAATAATGAATTGATTGTTGTGATACACTTCATTTTGTAATAGATACTTTGTTCTTTTGTATATCTAGTGACCTAAATGATAAAGTAGTGAGTTGGTATGATACTAATAGACCTGCAGTCTGATCAAACTTGTATTGGGTCACATCTTCAAAACATGTCTGACTGAGAAATGTTGATGCTTAAATATATCTATATATATATGAATTCCTCTGAGATGTCAACATATTTCAGGGATTATATGTCACGTTGCCAATTACCCCTCTTTTATGAGCTACAGTTTCAAAGGGATCCATCATTTTTTTGCGAGCTGCGTTTTCCTCCACTTCAAAGAGAATCATTTCTGGGTCACACTTCTTGCAGATTTTGATAACGTTTTTAAGTGTTGAATTGAAATTGTTAAACAGTTCTGTATATTCTTGATTTTAATTTTTTTTGCAGAGAAAGACGCCACAAAATTAATAAGTAACATAAAAAACCCCCAAATACACTGAGTCTAGCTGTGAGCTAATTCTGAGTGTATTCCTCCCTCAGACATGACGACCTGAAAGAGATGCTGGACAGCAACAAAGACTCCCTGAAGCTGGAGGCAATGAAGCGCATCGTAGCTGTGAGTAGGACTAATGTTCACTCTGTTTACTTTGGGATTTTCAGTGACAGTGGCTGCACGGCACGCAAAAGGAAAAATGGACGAAACGTTTTTAAGCAAAATACAATTGTAAAGATTTGCCGTACCGTTAAAGGTGGAGTCAGTGATTCTGGATAATGCTTGTGGTCAAAATCACTTCTTGTCAAAATGAAGTGAATATCTCCTCATGCTCTGCTACCTGTCTGTACCCTTGTGTGCTGGGAAGAAATCGAGTGTTATACACAGCCTAAATTCTGTTAAGGGGCATGTTGCTATAGCTAAGGTGGGTCCCCTTTGTTTACATACCCTTTGTTTACATAGCCTACTCATTTAGGGTTAAGGTTAGGGTTAGGCCTAAAATGTGTTTTAAAACCAGATTTATATTCAGCGCACACACATAGTATGGACACTTAATGGACTGTTATCAGATAGTCACTGATTTTGACAACAGGTGATTTTGGCAACAAGCATTCTTCAGAATTGCTGACTCTTCCTTTAATATCCTAAAACTATAAGAACCTAATAGCCTTTAGCTGTAAGACAAAGGCAGTTTTAGATGATATATATCTAGAGATGCAAACTGCGCAGTCAGCTGTTAAATATTCATAACTTGTGTCAGAGTCTCTGAAGCTCCACAACCCAATCTGCATTCATGTTCGCTGCAGGACAGACAAGATGAAAGGCAAGGAATAACTTGCGGAGAAGTATAAATATAAAATATATTAAAAAAGTTGCACCTTTTTCTTACAAATTGTTGAATCTCTTCCAAAATGTCCCCTCATGTAAGGTAGTCTTTCATTTTCTTTGCTTTGTGTTACAAATCAGTTATAATATTTGCACTTACATGTTACATCCACATGTAGCACTTAGGCTACATGTGGCACATTGTTATTTAGCTTATTTGAAGCTACTGTAGGCTACTTACGTGATATTTGTGGTCCTGAGTTTGTACCTTGATGTTTGAATGAAGTTAATGGAAGTCACTTTGGATAAAAGCGTCAGCTAAATGAACGTAATGTTAATGTGTTTTCTGTGCAGATGATCGCCCGAGGTAAAAATGCATCGGATCTCTTCCCCGCCGTGGTGAAGAATGTGGCCTGTAAAAACATTGAGGTTTGTAATGAAGCCAGTTTAATGTTCATTCATGTATTATTTACTACTTTTCTTCAACTTTTGTGGTTCTATGTGTTAAAAAAAGTAGCTTTCTTCAGTTTTTGAAATTGTACTCGCCTGTAATTTATTATCTTAGCAAACTTTTAAAAAGCCCTGTGGGGGTTGGTTTTATCTCACCTGAAACAAAATTGCAATTTTCCGCTCCTCCTTTTTAAAGATTTTTATCACTTCCCTTTATCTCTTCAATTTAGATTCATGATGTGAAACTAATTGAACTCATCTACATAAATTGAATGAAATGAAAATGACCTTTTTTTAATCATTCTATTCTATTTCTGCTCCGGTCGGCAGGTGAAGAAGTTGGTCTATGTTTACCTGGTGCGTTATGCTGAGGAGCAGCAGGATCTAGCTCTGCTCTCCATCTCCACCTTCCAGAGAGGCCTGAAGGTACGGCAGCTTGGACACATTAGACCATTCAATCACATTTTGTGTTTCTTTTTTTGAGTATATGTGTACTGATGAATATATTTTGTATGTAGGCCTATGCATATGTATGTGGATGTACATATATATATATTATTTATCATTATTGTGTTTTGTTTTGTTGTTTTGTTTATTTATTTACTTATTCATTTATTTATATTGTTTACATTTATAAAACAATAAAATAAAATAAAAATGTTGTAGGATGATGTAAATGTAAAAATAACTCACCAGAATATTATACGTTCCTACAATAAAGTTAAAAAAAAATTATTTTGTGTTTTTGACAACAGAAAGAAACACATTTTGCAGAACTAGCCTCAGGTGTTAATTGTGTTTAGTGCTAATTAGCAAATGTTATCATGCTGCTAAGTAAGATTATAAACAGGGTAAACAGTGTATCTGCCAAACATCAGTTTCTTAGCATTGTCCCCGTGAGCTTGTTTGCATGCTGATGTTAGCACGTAGCCTCACATTTCTGTAGACATAAAATAAACTAATATAATATATAAAGTTGACTTAACCTTAACCTTAACCGTAACCTTAACCTTAACCATAACCTTAACCTTAACCTTAACCTTAACCTTAACCTTAACCTTAACCTTAACCATAACCTTAACCTTAACCTTAACCATAACCTTAACCTTAACCTTAACCTTAACCTTAACCTTAACCTTAACCTTAACCTTAACATTAACATTAGCATGCTCATGTACTGTATCAACCAAAGGCAGAGATATTGCTAACTTAATTCTCTGTTCCTTATTAGGATCCAAACCAGCTGATCCGAGCCAGTGCTCTGAGAGTTCTCTCCAGCATCCGGGTCACCATTATCGTCCCCATCATGATGCTGGCCATCAAAGAGGCCGCGTCAGACATGTCTCCATACGTCAGGAAAACAGCTGCTCACGCTATCCCTAAACTCTACAGGTGAATACTAACCTTTTCAGTGCTAAGGCCTTCAATACAAAACATTAACTTCATGATTCCCTGTTTGATCACATATTTTCCCCTTTTATATGTATTGGTAGGTGATTGGAAAATACCAATTCATTTGCAGGTTTTGACGCTTGAAGAGGTTATTATAACTTGTTGAAAAAATATACAAAATACAACTGTAAGTTACACATCTACAAGGGCACATAAGGGCTTTTAATCAAACAGTTTGTCTGAAAATGTATGGGGAAAAAATGCAATATTCTCTGAGATTAAAAAGTGATAAATGATGTTGTTTTTTTCTCAATAGGCCCGATTCACAGAAAAGCCTCTTCAAAGTGTGGATTCTTTATGTGATGTTTTTAGAGTAAAACAATGACACAGTTTAATCAAGGAGAGAGGAGGCAATTTTATTACAATGACGCAGACTTGCAGACTGCTTCAAATAAAATGATCATAAGTGTTATACCACACCGCACAGCAATCAATGGTGTCTGCAGTGTGAGTAAGTCTAACCAACCCTGCAGAGTGAAGTGATGTGGTCCCTTGACAAAAAAAACAATCTCTGTATCTCTTTTATACAGAAATAAATGTTCTGCTCCATTTGTTTTATATTCAAGAGTATATCTTTTTCTTTTTGAAAACATTTCTTGCTTCATTCATTTTAATCCTTCAACCTTCTCTCTCTCTCAGTTTGGATCCAGAACAGAAGGACCAGCTGATTGAAGTCATAGAGAAACTCCTCGCCGACAAAACCACGGTGGGTTTTTTTGAATGCAGTATTTTTTTCCCTCACCAGAACAAATCAAAATATGAGTTTGAAAAGCATGGATCACACATAATATTACAACCAGCTTATGCGCACACTGTATTGTTGTTTCTGGGCTTATCATTAGTCTAACCACCGACCCTTGTTCACCTCCTATTTTTATATAAACTATTGAAATATCCAACAGGCTGTATAGAGCTCAATCACCATTTCCAGATTTCTTGTTAAACTAAAGATGTAATTTTAAAATATATTGACATTGGTGGCGCCCTTAGCTCAGTTGGTAGGGCGTCCCCCCCCATGGGCCTCGGCTAGCAGCGGACCCGGGTTCGATTCCCGCCCGTGGTCGTTCTCTGCATGTCACTCCCCTCTCTGTCCCATTTCACCTCTGTCTCTACACTATCAATAAAGAATAAAAAAATGCAAAAAAAAAATGCATTGACATTGTGTTTTTTTTGCATCAGTAATCCTCCTAGATAACATGTTCTCTCCTGCTGTAAGCTATTAAGAACATTGTCCTCGCATCATTCACCACCTGTTGCTGTGATTGCAGTTGGTGGCAGGCAGCGTTGTCATGGCGTTCGAGGAGGTGTGTCCGGAGCGCATCGACCTGATCCATAAGAACTACAGGAAGCTGTGCAACCTGCTGATCGACGTGGAGGAGTGGGGACAGGTCGTCATCATCAACATGCTAACGCGCTACGCTAGGACCCAGTTCCTCAACCCCAACATCAATGTGAGCAGCAAACACACACACACACACACACACATGTAACCACGCACGTACACACACACGTAACCACGCACGTACGCACTCAAGCACACACACACACACACACGTAACCACGCACGCACACACATGCACACACGCACACACATGTAACCACGCACGCACATAAGCACGCAAGCACACACACACACACAAGTAACCACGCACTCATGCACACACAAACACGTAACCACGCACGCACACAAGCACACACACACACGTAACCACGCACGTACACACGCACATAAGCACACATACACACACACACACACACACACACAAGTAACCACGCACTCATGCACACACACACACACACACACACACACACAAGTAACCACGCACTCATGCACACACACACACACAAGTAACCACGCACTCATGCACACACACACACACACAAGTAACCACGCACTCATGCACACACACACAAACATGTAACCACGCACGCTCGCACACAAGCACACACACACACACACACGTAACCACGCACGTACGCACTCATGCACACACACACAAACACACACACACACACACACACACACACACACACACACAAGTAACCACGCACTCACGCACTCATGCACACACACACAGAATCAGTGTTAGGTTGTAACATCTGCTCACAGGCTATAATTACATGCTGTATTTATTTATTCCAAAGTGGTAAAACACGTGTCAGGCTTCATGAATATTAATATTTATACTAGTTCTAATTATTTTATAACTTATTTAGTCTAAACAATAATACTCCTCACTGCAAGAGATGTCTAAAAAGCTTGTTTTTGTCAGACCAACCTTCCAAAAAAACAAAAGCAATTTGCATAGGAAAATGCGTTTTTGCGACATGACTGTGAAACAAAAGCTTATAGGTGCATTTGTTGCAATACGGTCGGTAATACATCCTTTGTTGTGTTGGGTTAATTATATCCTTCCGGTTCTGCCGTTAGGACTGTGCAGAGGTTCAAATTGAACCCAGTCTATCATTATTTTTCCTCTTTCAGCGATGCCAAATGGTGGGATTTTTTCGCCTCTGTTTTGTCTGTGTTTCAGACCCACCTGTCGACTTATTTTCTTCTAATGCACCAGCAACAAATTGAGCCATTTGAACATTGTTATTCATTTTCAACATGTTTTGCCTAATGATAATGATAATTCTTGTCATACGCTTTTTCCAAGCAGCAAATCCAAGAGCTTTCCATGCAAAAAGGATTTCTATCTTGATTTGTTAGTCCAGTCCCCAGTGCACTGTTTAATCCCCTGGGTTCCCACTGTCATGGAATTCCTGGAAAATGTATTCATTTTTTTTTTCTTTCTGTAGGAGAGCATTCTGGAGGAGGGCGGCGGGGACAACAAGACGTTCTATGGCTCAGATGAAGAAGAGGACAGCGATGAAGAAGAGGAGAAAGAAAAGAAAGAACTTCCTCCCAAGAGGAAACCTTATGTGATGGACCCAGACCACAGACTGCTGCTCAGGAACACCAAACCACTGCTGCAGAGTCGTAATGCAGCCGTAAGAACACACACACACACACACACACACACACACACACACACACACACACACACACGTAACTCACCTCTCTCGAGTCAGTTGCCATGGTGGAGATCATAATTGTTTTCCTCGTCAGCATTGTTCTATATTGGGCAGAGAGGAGTGTTTCTGAGTGGACCTATTCTCCCCCTGAAATGGGGTCAAGTGACAATTTCCATGAAGGATATTAATAAAACATCATACTTCATTAGTTTTGCTGTAGCCAGGCCTGTTATGTTATGCCCCATTTGAGATGTTATGAAATGCCCCCGTCGCGCATTATTCTGCCTTTGTTTTTTATTGTTTTTTTGGGAATTTGTATGCTTTATTTGATAGTGCAGAGAGACAGAGGTGAAATGGGGCAGAGAGGTGAGTGACATGCAGAGAACGACCGCGGGCCGGAATCGAACCCGGGTCTGCTGCTGGGCCCGGCCCGGGAGGGGGACGCCTTACCAACTGAGCTAAAGGCGCCCCCATTATTCTGCCTTTGTACCGCTGCGGTCAAGTTCTACAATTCTACACATCAAACACATTTTGAAGTGTTACACTGAAACATACGGCAGCATTTTCAACTTACCAAGTGTAGACAATACCTTGAAGTGCAATAAAGTCTTCCGATCGTTACTGTATTTTATAATGTGGGATTTCCTCCTTGCAGGTGGTGATGGCAGTGGCTCAGCTGTATTTCCATCTGGCGCCTAAAGCCGAGATCGGTGTGATCGCCAAGGCCCTGGTGCGTCTTCTGAGGAGCCATAGGTGAGCTTTACTGTCTGTAGTTTAAAATCCATTCTCTATTCAAATGACTATACTATAGATGTAGTCGGCAATATAGTGAGGGCGTCAGTATGAGCCATCTCACAGTGTTAAAGCTATAGTGCGTAACTTTTTTTATCTCCACAAAGCTCTGTCTGATTTTCTCAGTATGGCAGCATTTACAAACTGTTGTTACACCCTTACATTGGTGCAGGGGCTCAGAAAAATCCCAAGAAGCGCCCAAGAAATGTTTCAGTTGTTGATTCTAATGCTTTGAAAAAACCTGGACGTACACAGCAGAAGTTCTAAAATCCACATGCAAACCACCAAAGGCTTAACCTCATGTACTGCAGAGTGTTTTTGTAATTACTCAGAATTCCTCACGGGGGCGACAGAAGTTACGCACAAAAGCTTTAAAAAAGAGGTAAGGTTGAAAATATTCAGAGCTGCGTGTGTGTGTGTGTGTGTGTGTGTGTGAGTCACTTTAACATGAACAAAAGAGCTAGTGAAAGAACAGCTCAGTGTGATGAGAGAAAGCTATAACGACCGTGAAACTCAGCAAAGTGGAAAACGGTACGATGACAGAAAGGAAAACGACAAGCGCCGGTCGTAAAATAAATCTCTGACGCCCTGGAGCGGAGAGAGTGGACTCAACCGGGGAGGGAGCTCAGTGAGACGGAGGTAAACATGGAAGCATAAAACATAAGGAGTAATGGCGGCTCATAGGAGGGTCCTCTTGGCCAACTGTCAGCTCCTTATTGAACGAGTGCTGGCTGCTGTTGCTCTGGGTGTGTGATGTAATAGGATCATCATTCAACAGTGACCAAATAGAAGCATCTTTCTCGGTGTGTGTGTGTGTGTGTGTGTGTGTGTGTGTGTGTGTGTGTGTGTGTGTGTGTGTGTGTGTGTGTGTGTGTGTGTGTGTGTGTGTGTGTGTGTGTGTGTGTGTGTGTGTGTGTGTGTGTGTGTGTGTGTGTGTGTGTGTGTGTGTGTGTGTGCGTGCGTGCGTGTGTGTGTTTACAATATATTTTACTAGACCTTATTATTCGTGTCTATGAAGGATAGTGTCTGGACTTTTGACATGAAAAACATTTTGTTATGGGTCTTGTTTGTTTACTAGAACATCTACAAAACAGATATCCATGCGCAGACGTTAAGTTCCACAAATTGACAGTCAGTTAATTAAGTTCCAGAAAAAGCCCTTAGTATATGTGGTGAGCATGAAGATCAGATTTTTGCTTCTGTTAGCTCGGGTAAATCTGTAGCCATGTTTTTTTTTTTATTCATTTATGGACTTTCAGCAGAATGGGAAAAATGGTGAAACCTCATTAACCAACTTGTACTCACACATTACTTTATTTAGTTATATATATTTTTTGCTTTATTAAACTATGAATGGACTATAAACAACAAGGCAATCGTTTTAAGGGTCCTTTTCATTCTTAGATAATATAAGTAAAAAAATAAATAAAAGAAGGACAAATACAAAAATAAAATAGGCTACTAAGAATAATCAAATGGAAAAAGTATTAGACCACAGGGTGAAGGAATATCTTACTTTATTGAATACATCTGTTTGTTCCTTAATCTCTTGTTTGTGTCTCTTCCTCCAGTGAAGTCCAGTATGTTGTTCTTCAAAACGTGGCGACCATGTCCATCAAGAGAAGGGTGAGCTGCAACCTTTTGTCTGTTGAACTTGAAAATCAAATGCTGACGGAGCTGCACATTCGCTGAGGTTTTTATTGATACTTTTTGTATTTTGATATTTCGCAGGGAATGTTTGAGCCGTATCTGAAGAGTTTCTACATCCGATCTACAGACCCCACCCAGATAAAAGTCCTCAAGGTTAGTTTCTCTTCTCTTGTATTGTATCGTACTCTATTCTATTCTATTTTATTGTGCTGCTTTCCTTTTTCTCTTTAATCCCTACACTGAATCAATGCACGGACACCCATCTCTGAGTCATGGTAGTATAACCCACGGTGTATTGGCAGCTTCTTTTGCCCATCCTCAATCATTCAAACTTGAGTTATTTTCTTGGAACAAGTGGAACAATCATTGTAAGATGTTTTAATGAAAAAACAAACCAACAAGCAAATACATCAAACTGTCAAAGGTAAAACAACAAAAAAAACCTTGAACAAAAGATGTTGTTTTCATGCTATGCCGAAACAATTCCAATGAAACAGTGGGTGAGGAGATGTAGGCATCAATGGTAGAAAAGTGCAATTTAAAAAGTGGAAGCACAGTCTTTGGCAGAGTGCCTAGTAAGTAAACAACGCTAAAGGGAAAAAAAAGGTATCAAGCAATTATGGTAAAACATTTCTTTTTTTCAAGTTTTTAAATTAGTTTGCAGTGTTTTTTTTATCTTGTTGTTGTCTTGCAGTTGGAGGTTCTGACCAATCTGGCCAATGAGACCAACATTTCCACCATTCTCAGAGAGTTTCAGGTACAGTCATTTTTAGCTTTCAAACAGACCAACAAAACAACAAATTGTGCAGATTGTGTATTTCAATATTGTGGGATTTCGCCAGCAGTAGCCATATTTTTGTCACTGTACTAAGGGAATATTTATTTTCCTTGCAGACGTACATTAAAAGCAATGATAAAGACTTTGTGGCTGCCACCATCCAAGCCATCGGCCGCTGTGCCACCAACATCGGCGAGGTGAGGGACACGTGTCTGAATGGCCTGGTGCAGCTGCTGTCAAACCGAGACGGTAAGTCCTTCTATGTGATTCTCTAAAAGGCTCTATAAGTGTTACACATATTGCTGTGTATTATTATAGAAGGAAGGATGTGTTGTGGATATTGGGTCAAAAGGACAATTTGATGAAGTCATTTGCGTTGGTAAATTATAAAATAATTCAACAAAGTAAGAAAAAAATATAAGCAGAAGATAACAAGCTTGAGAAGATCAGATACGAATCTCAAAGACACAGATTTCACACCCACACAAAACAGAAGAAAAACTCACACATCCATTTTAATGAGAGCGGGCATGTATTCAGTAAATAAGTTAAGGACTGTTTTTGTAGCGAATACAGTTTAAGTAATTTAATCTAGGAGGAAAATGAAGGAAAGCGAATGTC
The DNA here is from genome assembly GCF_949987685.1 of Ammodytes marinus. Taxonomy (NCBI): domain Eukaryota; kingdom Metazoa; phylum Chordata; class Actinopteri; order Uranoscopiformes; family Ammodytidae; genus Ammodytes; species Ammodytes marinus. The sequence continues at coordinate 5,791,957 of NC_137234.1, forward strand.
TTTAAAATGATTTCAATATTTGCCTCTTCCTCCTGTTGTACAGAGTTGGTCGTAGCCGAGTCAGTGGTGGTTATCAAGAAGCTGCTGCAGATGCAACCGGAGAAGCACAGCGATATCATCAAGCACATGGCCAAACTGACAGACAACATCCAGGTGAGGGGCTCATCACAAACTGCTGTCAATGTCAACAAGAGCTGTACTTTCTGTTTTTTAAAATATGGAGTTGAATCCCTATCTAGTTTCAGTAGAAGACCTAGATGCACTCAGCTATTTCATTTGGTTTTATCTTAACTGCCCTCAGGTACCCATGGCGCGGGCCAGCATCCTGTGGCTGATTGGAGAATACTGTGAGCATGTTCCTAAGATCGCTCCGGATGTCCTGAGGAAGATGGCCAAGTCATTCACTAATGAAGAGGACATCGTCAAGCTACAAATCATCAATTTGGCCGCCAAGCTCTATCTCACCAACTCCAAACAGGTGGGAATTTCTGCACTGGGAGCATTACATTCTTATCTTAACTTAACCTTTTAACAGTACATCTTAATTCATCTGTTGATTGCATTGTGTATTATTAATCTGCTAACTATTCATTTAAGTGACATTATTGGGCTCTGAATTGCAGTAAAGAATACGTATAATGTAACAGAAAATAAATATAAAATAAATTCAAGTAAAATGCCTCAAAATTGGACCTTAACATTTTCTTTTTATAATTTCCACTTACTTACTTTGACTGGATACATAGCAACCCTTTAAGTCGGCCTAGTAATTATCAAGCAACTTTTACCTTTCTTCTCCCAGACCAAACTGTTGACGCAGTACGTTCTCAACTTGGCCAAGTACGACCAGAACTACGACATCCGTGACCGGGCGCGCTTCATTCGCCAGCTCATCGTGCCCACAGAGAAGAGTGGAGCGCTCAGCAAGTACGCTAAGAAGCTGTTCCTCGCCCTCAAGCCTGCACCCGTCCTGGAGTCTCCATTTAAAGGTACGGAAGACAATTAAAAGTTCTCACAGCATTACAGCAAACGCAGTCGTTTAACATGCACACTGTAACACATATGGGCTTTGATCGGCTTGTCTAGTTTATGATTTTATTTTTTCAGTGTGCGATGTTAAGAAAACATAATATTTTAGAATAAGGAAAATATTAATTATCCAAATTATTTGAGAAATTTAATTTTCGGTTATAATTATTACATTTAGCTGTTGCCACAATAAAATTATTTTAGCGTTGTTTTAGCGCATTGTTTTAGCGCACCCTCTCAGTTGAAGGGGCGATGCAGAGGGAAAATCATGAGGCAAAGTTACTAATAACTCCAAAACCACCTCAGAATCATCAAGTTTCTCCTTTTTCCTCAGTATCAAAGTAATCTAGTGATAGTTTTAGGACATGCCATGGACGTAATAGCTACTTCAGCATTTTAATGGGGCCAAAATGTTGCCAGAAGCTAAGTTGCTGACTCCATAACAACAATCTTCCTGTTTACATCAACCAAATCCCCTAAATTATTATAACTGAAGTTCAAAACATTAGTGCATCATTATCTCCCTAATGCAAGACTTAATACCAGCAGTAACAAAGTGATTTCATATTTACAGATTTGCATTTTGAACTCATTTATTTTTTCTTTGTGTTTTCTGCAGATCGAGACCACTTCCAGTTGGGTTCACTGTCCCACCTGCTGAATGCCAAGGCCGGCGGCTACCAGGAGCTGCCCGACTGGCCCGAAGCCGCCCCAGACCCCTCCGTGCGCAACGTGGAGGTGAAGGAGTCTGTGCGTGCAGTGGGAACAGTAACATACAGAGACACAGGGGCCCTCGGGGGACTCCCGGGGCCCCAAGCGGTGGAGGGGAGCGAGGGTTGCTCCTGCCCCAGAGCAGTGCCTCAGAGGGGCCTCACACAGTCACCACCAGAGCCTCACGTCCAATATTACATTAACTCCAATATAACATTGATTCCCCGCTGTCACCAGCCATCTCTCATTCACTTACAGCTCATTAACAGCTCATCTGTTCCATCTGGTTCCAAACGGATGCTGCCCGATAACATCTCCGATCCTTTATCATGGTGGAGAATGAGTCACAATGGAGAAAAGGGGATTATATTATGACCTCCATTTAAAAATGATTTACTATATTCAAACAGTCACTCGTAGAATTTGGACTCCTTGCCCTCTCTGCTGCACTGGCTACTGTTTCGGCAGCAGCTCTCTCGCCCCGTCCTGGTGACCTTTCACCAAAATGTTTGAGCCAATCGCACATGCCACACGGAAGAGAGCATTTTTGGGACCTACAATTTTAATAATCTCTTGAGATCTCTGCTAAAGGTCACAAGTCACATAATGCAATCGTACCAACATTTTAGTATAGATGCAGTCAGACAAGAATTGATACCAGGAATCTGTAATCAATGTATTTAATTTGCAAATACAAAAAAACAAGTCATATTCAATTAGACAAAAAGTGACAAAAACAAACTTTCATTTTGATCAGAGTGTTTTTAAAAGTACATTCTTCAGGACACCATCGTCCTAACACAACTAATTCCCTCCTCTTCTTCTCCACACCATTCACTCCATGTGCCATCGGTTCATAACCAACAATGTGATTTTAGACGAAAACATGAAATCAAAACTTGAGTGTTTCACTTTGTCGGCAAAATCAAGACACATAACACATACAACCACTTGATTTTGAGAGTTCAGACGTGACCTCAAGGCTTGATTTTATCGTCATATTTGTAAGTTATAGTGTAGTTGTTATGTATTTTTTTTTACTAACAGCTCAATGTTCCACACCCAGTGTTAATCTATCATTAACTTGTGAAGCAGATTTCAAGATGAGGCCACATGGTGCATTGAGTTTTACTTTGATCTGACTATTGGTGCAAAGGAGACAGGCTCACAAAAGGCCGTACCAGGAATTCAATTTGTTATTAATAAGTTCCATTACTGCTGACCGTTTTTCCAAAGTACTTAATTCACTTCTGAGGCAAATATTGGTTTGATTTGCGGAGTTGAAACATATTTCTTGCTTTTTTTATTTTGTTGTGAGAGTGACTTTAGATCATGTGATAATGTGATCAACCCTCCCCTGTAGCTGCATTTAAAGAAGCTTGATTGATTTTCTGTCAACATACTTCATAAAGTCCAACGAGGTTTGCGATGCCAAAAGCCAAGTCTGGCTTCCCTTATTGTGGTCTGGCAGGGATCAAATTACATTAGCTTGTTGTGATGTCATCTCACACATCAACACGATCCCTTTCTATACCCGACCAGACAAATTCACTGTGTCTTCGCTTACAAAAAAAGACTATTCAATTAAAATCCTATGAAAAACAAACCATATATTAAAAAAAATGTAGGCCTTGCAATTTCAAAATGATGTCACATTTAATTATGATAGTTTATATATACTATTTTTAGGTCCTGCATTTATCTGGTCAGGATCAATCAATTTTCCAGCGGAAATTGATCTCAAACAGGTATCAAATCTTTGTTAGGTGTCATTCAAAGTGTATGAAAATAAATGACAAACGATGGATTTGGAAACCCTACCATATGCTTTGAAAAATGGTCAGCAGTGATGTACAATATGCATAATTTGCACTAAAACATCAAAATTAAGCAAAAAGCCACTGGTTAAAGTAGCTGTTCAGTTGCCGGATCATTATCACACTCAAAAATCCACTCATGTCGAGGCTTCGAAGGCCAGTGAAGCCCCTGACTCTCTCACAGATTCTCCCTTTGCACATGATGCGTCTCCACAGATAGAGGAATACATACCCACCACCAGTGAGGGGCGGATCGGCTTGCTAGGAGAACCGAGAGAGGTTTGGGTTCAGTTTGGGAGTGCAGTGCTGTGTTGTTTTGAAGACTGCTCTCTCTCTCTCTCTCTCTTTCCTCTTAACAGTCTCTCTCTCTCTCTCTCTCTCTCTCTCTCTGGTTGTCATAATGAAGCGACTAATGATAATCAAGCTGACAAGAAAAGATTAATGAGATTTGACTCCCTGAAACACAAAAGATTAACTGAGGATAAATGTGGCAGTTGTCTTTTGTCACTTAGTGGGAAGGGAGGAATGGTTATCGTCTGCAAAGAGACGGAAGTTGAAGTATAAGAAGTTTAAGATTAGTTTATTATGATCCCCATTAGCTACTGTCTTAAACATGAGCCAGACAAAGCAGCAAATGAAACCAGTTGAAAGTATCAAAACGCTGTGATTAACAATTCATTGATTCTTCACCAAAAAAGAAATCTCCGCTCAAAGATCCACTTGCCCTTTTATTTACAATTAAGTCAACAGAACCAAGAACACCTGTAAACTAGATGGATGGATGGATAAATAGATAGATGGAGAGCAAGGACCTTGAGTGGAGTTTGTTTTGGCCTGCTGGTCACTATAACCAGTGTTCTCTCTTCTGCACCTCTTTGGTCTTACTTGAAATGTGTGACACTTCTTGTAGTATGCTGTGAATGTGTCACACATGTTGTTATTGTGATACTGAGTGATGTGATTGACAGCTCTCCCTCTCCTGTTCCACTCCTCATCTAGTTCATATAAATCCATGCCAGTACCACCGCACCATGCTTTGTCACTGATGAAGACATTTTATACTAAATGCATTGTTGTGTATCTGCTTGCCGTAATAGTAAGTAGTGAATGTTAATGTTGACTTTTTTTTTATTTCTTTATTTAATCATCTAGATAAGTATACAAACTATAATTAAGTTATATTGGAGTGTATTGATTTTTACCAGAAAAGAAAATACCATTGTTAATTAAACTTGCTACCTAATTGCAGGATATTTAGGGAAGAGTATTATGGCCACAGGAGAGAAAAAAAATTGATTTTTCTTCCATTATGCACTTTGTGAAGAAAGTCAAAATGTGGAGAATAGTCTTGAGCTTAGAGGACGTAAACATGAGGGTGTAGCACCATGTCTGCCTCATGACTATAGCAAAAATGCTTGTCTTTGTGTTTTAAACCTGCAGTGTGTAGAATTTTGGGTTTTATTTCCTAGCAGATTTTGTAGAAAGTAATTATAATATCCATAAGTACATTTAATTTAGTGCATAATAGCTGAATTTTTTTTTTTTTATTATTATTTTTTCCCTTAGAAAGGGTCTCATATATGTCCATATTTCTGCATATTTTGGACCAAGGCCTAGTGCCGCCATCTTGAAAGTGTCATAGTTGGAATGTCATCAGGTGCATTGTTTAAAATTTAGAATTGTTCTTGTCCTTGAAGGCCACTGTAGCTTCTGTTATTATTCAAAAGGTGTGGGGTTACCCAGGGAGCGTTGCATTCTAGAACTTTTTAGAACTTTCTTGATGATGTCATATTACACACTGCACCTTTAAGTGATTGTTCCCAGAGGTTCAAAATCTGTCAATATCGTTCCAACTTTACACCAGTCTTGAACTGTCAAGTAGGCCTATACTTTTCAACATTTCGACTTCAAACACAAAATCGACTTTTCTCTCTGTCGTGGCCCCTGTACTCTTCCATAGATATTGGATATAGTAAACGTTGATACAATTTGCAGTTTATTTTTGTCTCTGTAATACCAGAAACTGTTTTCACACGTTTATTTTAATTTTTAGACCAGACCTTCCTGTGCCTGTTTTTCTCTTGCTATCCTGACTTTTTTCTATACCTCTCATCTTTTTTTCCTTATCTCACCTCCATACCCAATACTCTTTTTCTTTTTTTGTTCTACATCTGCCAGGTTTTTGCGCTGCTTGAAAGAGTCACAACATTAACAAGTGTGAGTCAGTTAGTGGCGAAATAGCCCTACTCCTTTAGCTTCAACCCACGTAGCAGGCAAAACCCGCGTGCTTTTTGACACCCCGCCTAAATGTAGTTTGCTGTCCTTCTGTGCTTAGCTCAAGCTAAAAGCTACACCTGAAAACACAGCACCCTCTTCCTCGGTCTCTACCATTAAAGAAGTGATTCTTTTAGCAGGGCGTGCTGTCCTCTGACACGTCCAGAAGCATTAGCATTAGCAGCCTCTGTTAAATGAGATTTTGAGCTGTCCGCCCTTGTTAGCTGATGGCTTTAGTTAATTAGTTTGGCCATAGAATGTGCGCGACAGATAGATAGCCCTTTTCTGTGGGAGGACAGTCACACACCTCCTCAGAGACATCACTTCTCTTAATGGAACTGCTCCCTTGTTTTATAAAAGAAACTTTCTAAAATGTATGCAACTGGTCATGAAGGCATCACCTGGTGCTGACATTTATCTGTGCAAGAAAAAGCAAAAAAAAAAGAAATAGACATACAAGCATAAGTGTCTAGGCCTGTCACGATAATTACTATATCGATATATGAAAATTAACTTGTTTTTCTGCGCTCAATTTTGCACTTTACATGTGTGTTTGTGTACATCAGGACTGGACATTTTAGCCAGTGAACATTTTTCCTTTCCTTCCGTTCTGTTTATTAATTAGGATATTGATTATTTAATTTTTTTTACATTTCAATTCCAATGTTGGAATATTCTTGAGAATTCAAAATGATCTTTGAATTATCATACTGTATAATTTAATATATATCAGTGGCCTAGAATGATCTTAGAGCGACGTCGGCAATAATATTATTTATCGTGATATTTTCCCGGTAAAATATATCGTCCAACAATTATTTTTGTTATCGTGACAGGCCTATTAGTGTCTGTACTGAATTGGTTCTTCTGGCTGTCGGATCATAAAGCAGATCTGACGTGTGGCTTGGTTTGGCTGCTTCCCGCCCAGGCTAAAGGCGTTCATGGCCAATGCGCTAGGCTACTTGTAATCTGCCCACTGTCTACTCTGCTTCCTGTCTGAGGGGTCTGTCGCTGTGGGTAACGCTGCCGGCTCACTGTGTGCACTCTGTCTCCTCCTACAGGTGCCTGAATGGACCAAGTGCAGCAGCCGAGAGAAGAGGAAGGAGAAGAAGCCCGACAAGCCCTTCTACTCCGACTCAGAGGGCGAATCCGGGCCCACGGAGTCCGCTGATAGTGGTAACGTTACAGGGCTGCTGGTTAAATAATAATACCCACCACGGATATGTGTGTGTACTTGTACTACTGTTTTTGAGAGAACCAATTTGAGTGTTAGACCTTAAGAGTGAGGACATTTTGGCCAGTTCTCACTTCGAGACAGGCCTTTAAAGAGCTGTTTGAGGATTAAGGCTAGGTTTCAAGGTTCCTGCTAGCTAGGCTAACAACTATCACCCCTCCTGTCAGTGCTTGGTCTCCCTTGTGGTCAATGATCACCCACTCTTTCTTCTAGGCCATCCTACACATTATATTCCATGATCTATGGAGAACGATATCTCGCTCCCATGTATGCGTGATACACACTCATATGTATTACGATAGTGACAATAAACTGATAGTGATTTTCTTGCCCTTCAGCGTCGGACTCTGCCAGCGCGTCGGAGAGCGGGAGCGGCAGCGAGGAGAGCGGCTCGGGATCGGAGAGCGAAGAGAGTGAGGATGGATCTGAGTCAGAGGAAGAGGAGGAGGAGGAAGAAAAGGACAAGAAGAAGAAAAAGAAAGAGATCAAGAAGCCAGTGCCCGAGAGCGAAAGGTAGAAACATATCTCCGAGTTAGTATCGACACGTGACTCTAAACATTTTGAATGACGCCTATTTCAAAGATCCAGTAGTTACATTGAAGAGTAGAATCCATTACTCTTTACAATAACCCCCCTTAGATCCGAACTTTGTATTTCTTTTTCCAGCGAGCAGAGCAGTGAAGAAGAAGTGAGGAAGCGTGAGAGGAAACTCAGTAAACAACACCAGAGGAAGAGCGTCTCCGAGTCTGAGTCAGATGATGAAGAGAGTGACTCTGAAAGCAGCCAATCAGAGTCAGACGGCTCAGATTCAGAGGCTGAAGTCAAAAAGAAAAGAAAGGTGATAAATATAGGTGGAATCATAGCCTAAAAAAAACATTGAAACGAAATCTTAAACAGTTTTTTTTATCATTCAATCTTTCTGTGTTTAGGCTGCTCTACCTGGGCTCAGTTGTATACTAAAAAAAATCGCCTTTTCATGTCATGGCTTTTTCTTTCATCTGCTTCCAGGCGGCTGAATCTAAACCTCCATCTAAACCTGTGAAGAAAGAGAGCAAGAAAGAGAAGAAAGAGATGTCGCTGCTCGACTTTGATGATTGTGAGTTTTTATTTCTCTGTGACGCTCGCCTTACTAAGGGAAGGTCAATGGACAAGGACGTTTTTTTTTTGCAAACCATTTGAGTATCATTCAAATCAACAGACGGTGGGTGACAATGCCAAGTCTTCTGGTGATCAGGAAGCTTTATATACAAAAAACAACTAGGAATTTGCTTCCCATTAAGATTAAAAATAGGTGGGGGGCACTTGTGGTGTAGTGGTTAGAGCGCCCCCCCCCCCCAATAGAGACTCAGTCCTCAGAAGCAGCAGACCACAAGTTCGACTCCGGCCTGTGGTCTTTCTCTGCATGTCATTCCCCTCCCATTTCACCTCTGTCTCTCCAAACTATCTAATAAAGCATAACAATGCCAAAAAAAATATTATGAAAAAAAAAGAGTAAAAATAGATTAAATATTCTTCTCACCCTGTTCTCTTTTCCCAGTTGAACCGTCTCCGTCTCCTCAAGTCACACCGGTCAACGCCTACATGTCCAACAGCCTTGTGACAGACCTGGAGGGACTGTCTTTGTCTGACTCTGTCCTCTCTCCGGCAGTAAGTACTTCACATGTCTCTCGCCACCCTGGTTGGTATGGAATATGAATTTATTGAAGGATAGCCCCACCGTTGAGATGCAGCAGTTATGTATAGTATATGTATCTTCACTCTTTTTGGCCAATTCATAAAACAGATTTAATCAACTTTGTGTCAACTAATTTGGCAATCGCTTGAATGTAACCAACATTTTATTTTTTTTAAGATATTTTTTTGCATTTTTATGCTTTATTGATAGTGTAGAGACAGAGTTGAAATGGGGCAGAGAGGTTAGTGACGTGCAGAGAAGGACCGCGGGCTGGAATCGAACCCGGGTCCGCTGCTGGCCGAGGCCCACGGGGGATACGCCCTACCAACTGAGCTAAGGGCGCCCCGTAACCGACATTTATTGAAGCCCCTCTTCTCTCTTCTCCTCCTCTTGCTTCAGGCCATCACCCCGTCCAGTGCCCTGAAGAGCTACGAGCTGCTGCACAGGATCTCAGGCGAGGGTCTGTCAGTGGAGTTCTGCTTCAGCCGCCAGCCGTTCAGCCCTGATGCCAACATGGTGGCCGTGCAGATGCAGTTCACCAACAACGCCACCTCCGAAACCAAGAACCTGCACATGGAGGACGTGAAGCTGCAGTCTGGGATGAGGGTCAAAGACTTTCCTGAGATCGGTGAGTAATGGGATGGTCAGGGCTGGGAGGGGGACTAATATAAGGGGGCTTTCACACCTACCTTATTTGGTCCGGACTTTCGGACTTTTCCGTTTGATCCGAAACCACACATATGAAGATTTCAAATGTGTTATTATTTACAATTTACAGCAAATGCCACGTATAGCTGTCAGCCTGTTTGTTGTCATGATCATTTTATTGTCCTCCCTCGGTCAGACCTTGGTTCCGACCTAAAGAGGTGGCCTCAATCGGGATTATACTGAACCACATGCTATCTCACAAAGAGGAGAAATGATGGGGGAACTGTAGGAGCAGGGGCTGGGGGTTGCTAATGGGAGACAAGCAAGTTTTTTTTGTATTTTTTTTTTTATATATACAATGGTCGTCAAAGTGGGAGGTGTGCATTGTCAGGGCGGCTGCCTTGGTTTCCTTTGTGCGTTTTATTCTGGAGCAGGAGTGTCAAATCCAACCACCATCTCAAAATATCAACCGCTCTCTTGTTTCCATACATTTTTGATCACATGTTCTGCTCACAGTTAATATGTAGCAAAGGATTGAATCCCAGGTAACACTGCATACAGTCTGCAATGTGGAAGCCCATGTTTCATGTCAAATCAAAGTGTGTGAGTCCTTTTGTTGTTTTTGTGTTGACAGAGCTGCTGCCAGCGGGGGAGACGGCCACAGCGGTGATGGGCATCGATTTCTGTGACTCAACACAAGCCGCAAACTTCCAGCTCTGGTGAGACAGAAGATATTTTTTTGGCATTTTTATGCTTTATTGATAGTGTAGAGACAGAGTTGAAATGGGGCAGAGAGGGGAGTGACATGCCCTACCAACTGAGCTAAGGGCGCCCCAGATTGTGTTTTATCATGCAGACTCCGCTGTTCTAATAAACTACTTATCATGACTGTCGCTGAGGAAATAAATGAAACATTATTAAAGTTGTCAGTGATTCTGGAGAATGCTTGTTGTCAAAATCACTCTTTGTCAATATCAGTGAATATCTCCTCTCGATCAGCTACCTGTCTGTACTGTGTGTGTGTGTGTGTGTGTGTGTGTGTGTGTGTGTGTGTGTGTGTGTGTGTGTGTGCTAAAAAAAATTTTCTGTTAATACACCGCTTAGGCTCTGTAAACGGTTATGTAAACAAAAGGGGCCTAATTTAACTAACACCATGCCAGTCTGTGTATTAATACCAGATTGTTTTTCAGTGCACACACAGTATGGACAAGTACTGGAACGTGAGGAGATATTCACTGATTTTGGAAAAAAAAAGTGATTTTGACAACAAGCATTCCTCCAGGAGTACTTACTCCACCTTTAAATAAGTTCAGAAATAGCTCTTTAACTTTAGCAAAAATAATACTTATTGTTGTCGATGTCTCACTCCATTTTCAGCACTCACACCCGGAAATTCTTCGTGTCGATTCAGCCGCCCGTCGGGGAGCTGATGAGGCCTGTCTTCTTGACAGAGAATGAGTTTAAAAAGGAGCAAGGTGGGTAATTCAAAATAAGTTAAATATTTTCGTTAAGGAGTAAAGCAATATAAAAACAATATTCTGCCATTACATTAAAACTAGTGTATACAAATGGAAAAGGAGAGTTGAGTGGCTGAATGTCTGTACTGTGTGGAGGTAGATACACAAGTCACATTACCTTCTTTATTTATAATAATATTTTCAGACAGAGATAGTCACTCAGTTCACATCATGAGCAACATAATTATTGTTCAGGAAAAGGGGTTTTCCAGTGACATAGCCTTTGTAATGGGTTATGTCTTATAATGTTTTTTCTATTATCGAATCATGTGCGCTTAAGTGAACTATATGTTTCTGACATGGGACTCCATTGGTCAGAGCTATACAGTAAGTGTGTGTATTATGACAGATATTGTTTACTCACCACCATAAACCAACTAGGTATTTTCCAAATATAATTTTTTTTTGCAGAGCAGCTACAGACAGACAACAGTTTCCAGCATGTGTATGTTGTTTGGTGTTCATCAGTTCTCCATCGTGGCTAACACCGAGCCCATAGTGACTCTTTAAACATGTGTCATATCCACGGTTCCTCCCTCTCCGTACTGTCCCCCAATAGAGAAGCTTTTACACGATCTAGGTAAGTCGGCTTTGACAGACTTGTTTCCCCCCAAGCCCTATGTGTGCCCACCTGCCTTTAAGCCAACCTCAACCTCCCTCTCCCTACCTGGCCTGGTGAGACCAGCTCCATCTTGCGCGAGCTTCACACATGTGTTCTCTCCTACAGATCAGTCTGACATTACTCTCCGATCTCCGTGGGGAGGAGCCCGGTCAAATAATGACAGGGCCAATCAGGAGTCAGGACCTGCGTTATATTGGAAGACTGCTTCTGATTGGTTCATGTAGTCGTCAATTTTAGCTTTGTGAGACCAGCCATATCTCAGGACCTTATTCGTGGATCCATGTTGATGTCATAATGACTACAAGAACCAATCAGGGCTGCCTTCCACTAACCACGGATGGGGATGGGATCCTCCCCACGGAGTTTGGAGGAAAGGCCAGACTGATCTATGGGTGAAAAACGAATGTGAAGCTGGCGCGAAATAAGGCTGGTCTGGCCGGGCTAACCCTCCCCCTCCCCTCCCCCTCCCTTGTCCTGCCTTGGTAGTAACTGCATCTCCAGGTCTGTAGCTGCAGACAGACTCACTAACCTGCATCTGTATAAAGGCCGCTCACACTCTGCTATACGCCAGGAATGACTGGAAATGCTCATCCACTGATCCACTGATCCACTCATCACACACCGTGTCAACGAAAAAATAAAACAACATCAAGCAGCTCCAAGCAGCACTAGATCACGTGCACCTTTCGCTCATATGTCTGTCACCTGAGTGTGCTGCTCTGTCACAATGCATCTCTCTGTTGTTCTGAATGCTTTTTTATATATAGCCTGGGTATTCGCAGGTCAAAAAAAAACATCTCGACGTCTACAGTAAATTAAAACCAGGCTTTATTCGAATTATCTTAAATATTCTTTTGAACAGACTAGTGTTACTTTTCGTACCGTGACACATCCGCTGATTTGATAACTGTACAGACGACTGCGGGAACTTGAGCAGACGTTCTGATTATTTTCGAATGCCTGAAAAATATCTCACTTTTCAAAAACTCACCAGGCTTTCTTTGAAAAAAAATCTGCCTCTTTGACCGAGAACTGAGTCACTCCTGTACTGTGTTCAGTGGGAAGCGTCCGTGTGCATTCCAGTTTAATTACCTTTCAATCTCCTATAGGGACGTAAGGAGATGCCTGTGTGTAAATCACCATATACCGTATCTTTATATAATACTGTATATGTCTGTAGCTGGTAGATAACCCCATAAATGATAGATTTAATTTGACTTGGTATTTTAAGCTATATCAATCCCCCACACTGATACTAGTACAAGCAGCAGCCCCCTGCTGTGTATTATTGTGTCATTAATTGCTTTGCATCTTTAGATAAATTAAATTAGCAGTATCGCTTTATCCTGTACTTTTAATTTAATTTAATGTTTTACTTCTTTTCATTCGCTTTTAAATGTCTTCTAATGTGTTTTATGTATTTTAATCTTGCCCTTGTAAAGCACTTTGAGTGGCCTTGTGTCTGAATTGTGCTATATAAATAAACTTGCCTTGCCTTGCCTTGCCTCTAGTCTGACCTTTGCTATGCTTGCTCCTCCACAGGTCAGCTGATGGGTATGAATGAGATCACGGAGAAGCTCACGCTGGACGCAGATTGCCGGAACGAACACACCATCGTACAGAGGGTGACCACCGCCGCCAACCTCAGCAGAGTGCCCTGTGGGTCGGATAAAGAGTGCAGGTACGAAGACCTTTAAAAAAATACACACTGTCCCCAAAAAAACTGTAAAATGATGATCAATATAGTTTAAGTGTGTGGGTTACTTGACCAAAATTCTTAAAAAAATGCTTTTAAATAACTTCTGAGCTGCATTCCAATAGTAGTTGCACTTCCCCTCGTTCATTTACCCTCAGCCCTTGGTATGACGTAACAGCATACGTTGCATGGAGGGAACTTGGAGCGCGGAGGGAGAGTGGGCGGGGGAGGAGAGGGGGATTTAAATGGAACCCACTTGCCCACTTGCCCTCGCAATGGACCGTCAGTTACATAGGTAGTTCTGAATGCAAATAATACAGAATTATAACATTCTGCTAAGGTAGCCTATATTGCAGAAAGCCATTTCCATAGCATAACAAACATTGAATTTCGACATGGTAACTCAGATTATCAAGATATTGTTACTTACACATGTAAATTGTTTACTCCAACATATTTTCTTATTTATGTTAGTTTCAACCAAAAACATTTGTTTTAAATAGTCCTCTAATTGGCAGCCATCGGTGTTATAGCAGCATTGTGTAAACTGCAATACATTCACTGGATTGTTCCTATGGAAATAGGATAGGCTAATTGAGGCGTTTTGGAATATATTTATATATATATTTGTCCTGCGGGTGGCTGCGATGTCCCTAAAAGCATACAGTCTACCGGAAAATAAAAGGAGAAGAAGAAGAAGATGAACTGCAATGCACTGTGGGTGATATCCACCTTGGAGTGACCATGGATGTCCACTTGATCACTCAGCCCTCCGAGGGTCTATATCACCAAGTTCACTTCAGTTTCCAGACAATTGGAACGACACTTAAGATGGCGGCGGGGATTCCCCCGAGGGCAAGTGCCTAGGGAAAGTGAACGAGGGCATGTTGAACGGGTATTGGAACGCAGGGCCAGAGTCAGTGATGATCATTTTTCACCAGCAATTATTGTGCCCCCATCTGGCCAATCTGTGCAATGGTTTCAAATGTCACAAAACATATGTATATATTTTTTTTTTGCATCATTATCCATAAACTTGCCCCCCCATGTTGTTTTGTATTTAAACTAACACTGGTCCGTCTCCCTCCTTTATTTCTTGTACTTCATCTTAACTTTCTGATCTTTGCTGCTTTAAACCTCAGTCCTCCTGTCCCTCGTCCTAAACGTCCTGTCCACAGGTTCGCCGGTCGGACGGTAACCAGCGGCAGTTTGGTGTTGGTCACCGTGGCGACCAAAGAGGAGGGCGCGGCCCAGCTGACGGTCAACTGTGAGAAGATGTTGATCGGCACCATGCTGGTGAAGGACGTGTTGCTGGCTCTCACACAGTGACGCCTCCGAATCGTACAGAACTCATCACAAGTGTAGCATTTCCTACGTCTCCTGAACGCAACGTCTCAATTCCAGTTTGGTGTTTTATTTTTTTGTTCAACAGCCCTCTGCTTACTTACAAAGTGACTCCTGTATTCACTGAATGCCTCAGCTGTTGGTGATATTTTTGACAATCGGACATGACTGATGTGAAATCCCTCTCTTAATATTTCTTACATGTCATTATTATCCAAAAATATTTATTTAGCAGCCTATTTTACTTCCTTTAGAAGCCAATTGGATATATTGGACGGAGTCAACTAAAACAAAAGTGATTTGTGCATCTTTTTGGTTTATAAAACTTTCAAAATGTATAAAAACACCAAGTCAGTGAACCTTACATTACGTTGAGAATTTCTTCATCAAAACAAAAGGAGATATTTCTCTATCCATATTCTGAGAACATACATTTAAAAATGATCCATGTTCAAATAAAATAAAAATGAGTCAATCTCTTTCTTTATAATATAAATCTGTTCCATCAATTTCTAACACCTTAGTTATTATCTTCCAGACTATTTGAACATGTACCCGATATAAGTGATAGATTTCCCATCAAAAACACAGACTTCATTTCAGTAAAATCAACTCCCATCCAGTTATTTTAAGTCATTACTTGAATGTAGCATGAAGGCTCCACTGATACAGCGACTACCTATAACTGAATCATTCCATTTTGGCTCCAATTCAAACTCATTACGATCCTGGGAGGACAGAAGGATTTGATTCGTCACATGTTCATTACGATAAGCAGGCGAAGATGTATAAATGTTATTGTATGTATTGCAACATGTAATACAGTAACACTATAAGTAAGGTGTGCTTGTGTGAGTGTGTGTGTGTGTGTGATGACACTGCATATCAACCTGGCAAACATGAACTGTTTTCAACATTACTTGAACTCATCTTGAATCTTATTATAATCATAAATCCACTTGACAATATGTATCAAATAATTAGCCTTGATTCAACAATAATTTGCCCTCCTTAAATGTAATTATAGTAATTATACATTTTTGGCTGACAAACCAATTTATCATCATTTAATCTTTGCCATAAAAACCTTTAATGGATTTTAAAGTATTATTGTAATTCGGTAAAATAAATTATTTTATTTTTTGCTGCCACATGAGAAGATCAATGCAAACTTTCTGACTCCATGTAAAGGTAGCATTTAGTTAATGAGAATATAGATTAAAATTGAATTAGTGATTATGATAATGTCAAAGATGTTAAAGTGTTCATGCCTTTTTTTTTATTTATTATTATTTATGATATTTTGACTTCAAGTCATGTGACTTTCTTCTGTTACAGACAACTGTGTCGAGGGGCTGCACATTTTTTTTCTTTGACGCATTTTCTGTCTTTTTGTTTGTTTACTGTTGGAAAATGTAACAGCTGTCTTTTTACCAAAGGAGAATATATTACAGAAAAACTTGATCCCCTGTCATAGAAAACTGGTTTTATTTTGTTTCAACATTTAACCGTAACACCTGAAATGATCCATTCACTGCAGCACGTCATGAAGAATGTAAAAAGTAAGAAAATTCTACTTTTAATGTAAAAATAATCCTCTATAGAAAGACAGATACAGATTCTTTCACAGATACAATAATTCTCCAAATCGTAACTCATGTCTGGCAATTTTTGTTGTATCTGCATTGGCTTTCAAATATCCAAAGTATGGGTTCAACATACTCTCTGTGTGGTTGTGAAATGTGGTCCTGAAGTATTACAACTTTATTTATTATACAAATAAAAAAATACAGAAACATTATCAAGTGTGTCTTGTCTTTTGAACTGACAAACAATAAAAAAAAACCTACTGGACTGCAGGACTGTGTTATCTTTGGAAACTTGATTAAGCCTATCAGCTCCATAAAACTCTCTCTGTACTTCTCAGTATGGCAGCGTTTACAAACTAGTGTCACCCCCCCATACTGCTCAGGAAATTCCAAGAAGCGCCCAAGAAATTGTTTCAGTTGTTGATTCTACTGCCAAGAAAAAAAACTTGGACGTACAGCAGAAAGTATAAAATCCATACTCAAACACCTCGCGTAGATGCGCCAGCAGTGTTGTTGTAATTACTCAGAATTCCTCATGGGGGGACAACAAAAGTTACACACTATAGCAAGTAAATTGAGTGAAATCAAGTGTGAGATGAGTGAGAGTTAAAAAGGTGAACAAAAGTAGTGTTTATTCAAAATAAACAAAAACAGCTTCAGTCGTCACATGAAAACAGAATGACTGATGGGAAAATGATACAAAAGTTCATCTCTTTTCGTTCTGGTCCTTTTCACAGTGATCAATCTTTGGTTTTGGGTCCAGTTTGTTTAGTGCACGAAAATGACCGATCGCGTACAGAATGATAGAAGTTTGCAGCAAAGTTGCACATATGTAAACATGATTAAGTGTTTAAATTAGGTAAACTCATGATCTGTATTTTTTGTTGTTGTTGAGAACAGACATTTGCTAATGTATGACATATTAACGCACTCTCACAATGGAGGTCAAAAACAATCAGGAATGGCCATTTACACAATAAATTACGACGTAAAACAGATGCTGTAGGAAAGGTGTGGAATGTTTTTGCGTTTAGGTTTCCGTAATAGAAGACTCTAACCCAAAACTCAAAATCATGTTCAACACTTATTTTCTGAGTTTGAAGATAAGTGTTGAGAGACGAGCCTTTCAGAAGTATCCTTGACGGTTCACACACAATATAGTAGCAGTAGTGTTGTTCAGCTGCGGTTTTTATTTCTTACTCACTTTCCTGTGAAATGCTAGTTCTTGGAAGGTGGAGAGAGCCCGCACTCTTTGCACGATTTCTCTTATTTTTGGCATTTTAAATAAGGCACCTTTAAAGCAACAAGGCCCAGAGAGCTGACAGAAGGCACAGGACTCAAAGAGCTAACTGGAGACCTTTATGGCAGCATTCCTATAGGTCTGCTACCACGAGGACATTAACAAGCAGAATGTTTGCTATTTGCGAATAACTTACTTATCTACAGTAATGTGATTTAGTGTGTGTGTGTGTGTGTGTGTGTGTGATCAGGTGAGCTCAGTCTGTTTGGTTTGTGGAAGCAGCAGAGCCACCAGTCCTCCGGTCAGCAGCAGAGCAGACACCATGAGGACGGGCACGGCACAGTTGGAGTCCACCAGCTTTCCAAAGACTACGTTTCCCATGATTGCTGCCACCCGCCCCACTCCTGTGAAGAAGCCCAGAGCAGAAGACCTGAAAGGAGAGAAGACAGGAACAACAGCATGTGAGCTATTTATCCTTAAAAACAAGTACATTCAAGTCAGTTTTTTTTTACCAATTTATAGCACATTTAAAACCACCTCAGTTGACCAAACTGCTGTAGAGGCCAGAAACACAATAAAACAGAGCATAAATGCACACTTTACACAAAACTGTAAAGAGGTCAGCTGATGTATTTCAAAAAATGCAAATTAATGATTATCTGCTGAACAATCACTACCACATATACCTTCTACTTGTACCTGTCTACTTAAAGGTGCAGTGTGTAATATGACATCATCAAGAAAGTTCTACAAAGTTCTAGAATGCAACGCTCCCTGGGTAACCCCAACCTTTTCGAATAATAACAGAAGCTACAGTGGCCTTCAAGGACAAGAACAATTCTAAATTTTAAACAATGCACCTGATGACATTCCAACTATGACACTTTCAAGATGGCTGCACTAGGCCTTGGTCCAAGATATGCAGAAATATGGACATATATGAGACCCTTACTAAGGGAAAAATAAATAATTAAAAAAAAATGTTTCAGCTATTATGCACCAAATTAAATGTACTTATGGATATTATAATTACTTTCTACAAAATCTGCTGGGAAATAAAACCCAAAATTCTACACACTGCAGGTTTAATGTTTACGATGTGGACTATCTAAAATGCCATGTCCTGGTTTAAATGCTTTAGAAATACACTGCAAAATAGTATTATTATTTTTTTATAGTATTATATTTATTCATAGTTTTTTATTTAGTTAATTTCCAGAGCAGTTACCGGAGGTGTGTGGGGTAGAGTTCTGTTCCCACCACGTCCAGGGCGTTCCAGCCGATCACAGACACTCCGCTGAAGACACAGGACAGGATCAGACTCTGCACTTTGGTTTTGACCTCATAGATCAGGAAGACGCTCAGACTGGACACCATCAGACTGCAGGCTGGAGATACAACAATGAGAATTTGGGGTTAAACATCATAAAAAGTAACCTCTTCCTCTTGAATTTTGGGTTTTATTTCCTAGCAGAATTTGTAGAAAGTAATTATAATATCCATAAGTACATTTAATTTAGTGCATAATAGCTGAAAAAAAAAAATGTAATTATTTTTTTTCCCTTAGAAAGGGTCTCATATATATCCATATTTCTGCATATTTTGGACCAAGGCCTAGTGCCGCCATCTTGAAAGTGTCATAGTTGGAATGTCATCAGGTGCATTGTTTAAAATTTAGAATTGTTCTTGTCCTTGAAGGCCACTGTAGCTTCTGTTATTATTCAAAAGGGGTGGGGTTACCCAGGGAGTGTTGCATTCTAGAACTTTGTAGAACTTTATTGATGATGTCATATTACACACTGCACCTTTAATTAACTAGTTTTCACTCCTTTATTTATAAACAGAGATTAATTACACAACAATATAGGATAAAACCAGCATTAAAAAAAAACCTCTTAAAATAAAAATGGGGGATGAAAAAAAAGTAAATTGTAAAAGACTGGAACGTGAATCAATGCACACAATCACAATCACATCTCCTCATTTAAATCTTGACACCATTGTAGAGACTCGGACTCACACAGTAGAGTTTTCCCTCCGGTGCTGTCCATCATCAGAATGGTGAAGATGTTTCCGGGTAGGTTTGATGCAGCGACAAGGAAGCCCTCCATGTACACTGTCAGACCAGGGACCACATACAGGCAGGTTAAATGAGGACAAGAAGAGGAAACATGTGTTTATTCATTTTCTATAGCAGGGTAATACTGCAACATGAATATTTTTTGTAATCACATAAAACACACCTGCCGTCTTGACCGGATAGCAGCTGTGGTTGTCGCGTACAGACGGGCGTGTCACATTGGCGCAGGGCGAGCCACCATCTTCCATTTTGGAAAACAGCTCCAGGAACCACATCCACAGCCCGTAGTAACTACACACATATAAAAAAAAAATAAGTCAACAACTCTGTCCAGCCAGAAGGTGAAACTAACTTTTTGAATCTGACTGTTAAAATGAACACCTTTTGGGCAGTTTTTGCAGCTAAGATTGAAACATGATTTATGTTGCTGCCATTCATAGCCGCAGAGCTGCCTGCTGTAGATTTATTACATCAGCTAAATGGAGTCACACACACACGATAAACAGTCGCATTTCTCAAGTCGGACACTTTCCCCACTGGCTGCTTAACATAAGATAAACACAAAGGATAACTCTACTTTCAGGACAGAGGGAGAGGGAGAGAGAGAGGGAGAGAGAGAGACTGAGCGAATGAGTGTAGTCGTGCAGATGTGGTTTCTCACCCAAACGAGATGCAGTAGAAGATGATGAGCAGAACGATGCTCCTGGATCTGAGTGGAACTCTAAACATCTGTTTAATGGGCCTCAAACCCTGAAAATAACATTAATAATATATAACTATAAATATTGTTATCGTAAACGGATTAAGAGATAATTTTTAGTTTGAAAATATTAACTGTTGTTGCACAAGTGATTACTAACTGGGCAAAATGGATAAGTGGCCTCAGCGGCCCTTGAAGTCCAGTCTTACTGGTTTGTGCTTTTTCTGTATGACCAATATGCTTGAGAATATAAACATCTACTGACCCTATAAGGGATCTAAGGAGGGTACTGCTCTAATGAACCTATTAAATAAAATACCCAAAGAGTAAAGCTGGATATATAATAGCAACAGAATATGTTTGGTTTGTTTGGTTTGCAGACAAAACAAAAGACATTTGAAATTATTTTGACGATTTACTGACATTTTACAGAAAAAAACAATTAGCCGATGCAAATAGTATTTAGTTGAAGCTAGTAATCACACTTGATCACTAATATGGAAGGGGAATGGGGTGTGGGGGGGTGGGTAACAACGGTCGAGCAGGAAAGTCTGTCATTCATCCCTGTGCAAGTCCAGTCAAGTGGATTTGACTGGACTAAGGTTTGTGCCATTACCTTTTTCAAAACACAGGCCAGTCTTTCTCTACGTGAACCATGAGTTTTGGTCTCCTCTAGTTCTAGTTCCCCTCTTTGCTTGGAGCCGGTACACAAACGAAAGACCTTCAAAAAGAGTTCTGAATTAGAATTTACACAGTTGGATTATTATACTGTAGAACAAAGGAAGTAAGCTTTTAGAGAACTTGGAACAAACCAGATACAAATAATTAACACATTCATTACAAATATCACTTCTGTGTATATGCACTTTTGTGTATATTTTTGGCACCTTTTCTGTGTATTCACTTTCATGTACTGCCATTTGTGTTTTGTTTTTTTCAGTTCATACAATTTCTTAGACGTCATTTACATCACTTTGGTTTGCTACATCCGTTACTAAATCTTTCCCCAATTTACTCCTGCATTTGATCACTTTTTGATTAAGCTAAACACATCACCATCACACACCAAACAGTGATAAAAAAAAAAAAAAAAATCATAAGAGGACTATGAGAACAATTTAGTTCATACCGGGAATTCCATTCCTTTACCACGCATGTTCAGCTCAAACATCACTCGGAAAACATTGATTGCCTCTTTCTCCCGGGCAGCCTGGAAAAGACGGGACAAATATCTTACAAGTAGCTAATGAGGAAAAACAGTTTTTTTAAGATGATATTAATATCCAACATTAAAACCTGTATAGGTCAGAAAAGATGGAAAAGCATGATAGGTCCCCATGTAAATACCTCCATGAGAAACTTGGGGCTTTCGGGCATGAGCAGCTTGAAGAGGAGGGCCGAGGTGAGGCTAGGAATAGAGCACAGAACCACAAACAGTCTCCAGCTCTGGAAGTCCAGCCACCCCAGGGAAAAATGGGCCCAGGTTCTGGGAATCACCAACCAGGCCAAACCTGCAGATAGAAAGACATTAACACATCGTCTTGTTTTGATAAAGCCTGCAGAGGAGGTTCATGCTTTTACCCCAAGGTTTGTACGTCTTAATCTTTGGGTTTGAAATATGTAGAGAATGTTTTGAGATATTTAAGACAAGAATAAACTGATTAAACTTTGCAATGATCTAACTCTGGAATTTCTGATTTTTTTTTAGCTAAAACAATGAACCAAGGGAACAGTCACCATCTTGAATTAATATTTCCAGATATCTTTGTAGTGAGTAAAAAAGGTAACTTGCTGCAATCAAACCACAGTCACTTTTACCCTGTAATTTTGTCTTTACATTGTCAAGCAACAGCCAATATAATGACTATGCTATTGGGTTATCTATGGTAGTCATGCATCTTCCCACCTGCAGCCAGTATGTTCCCAGCCATCCAGAAAGTGGCCAGCCCGCTGATCATGGCTCCTCTCCTCAGTCGAGGAATAAACTCTGAGAAGTAGGAGAAGATGACAGGGATGGAGCCGCCAACCCTGCACAGCCAAAGAACATTTAATTTTATTCCTGAGCTCTCGATTGTGAATAACTCTAAAGTCAGTTTTGCTCAAAGAGTGTTTGTGAGTCATTTTGCGCACACCTAAAAAGGGATTCAAGCCATTTCTGTTTAGTCCTTTTCCAGAATATCCTTAATGAAGGAACATGCAGGTGTTGTAAGGATAAAAACTCTGACCTGTTGGTTGCAGGTGACGATCCATCTAAGCCCTGGCTGACACATAGTTTACTGTATTGTGTGTGCTGCTGTCAGCTAAATAACTACATAATTTTTTTTTTTTTTAAAACATGCAAATCCTGAGCTCACCCGATGCCGCTGACGAACCGCAGCAGCAGAAAGAGCCAGAACCACGGAGCCACGCTGGCCAACGCTCCAAAGAACC
The DNA here is from genome assembly GCF_949987685.1 of Ammodytes marinus. NCBI lineage: Eukaryota > Metazoa > Chordata > Actinopteri > Uranoscopiformes > Ammodytidae > Ammodytes > Ammodytes marinus. Next base: position 5,814,563 of record NC_137234.1, read on the forward strand.
CGTTAACCGTCAGGGACACGATCAAGACCTTACGACGGCCCCTCTGGTCGGCCAAGTATCCCCACATGTAGCCACCCACCATCATTCCTAGCACACAGTAAATACAAACAAGAGTGAAACAAGACTATAGTTGGACACTTGCATTTGCATATTAAAAAACACAATTTCTGGCAATATTTGCTGCACCAACATGTGTGCTTGTGTCCAGGTTTTTCATACATTCAATATTTTGACTGAATCAACATTTTACAGAGGAACGAGAAAGGTGCCATCCACCCCTGGTGATGGTGGGTGTTTAGATTTCTTGTGTTATTGTTATAAGAGGCCATTCTCCATTTCTCAGAACTAACAGTGATGTTTTCAATGTGCTTGTTGTGTCTGATTAACAGTCCAGAACAAATATATATATTGAATTTACTGTCATATGTGACAAAGAAAAGTAGTAGAAGTTGTAGCATCAACTAACAAACTAATTGCATATTAACTTTCAGTCGCTCGACCACAGCTCACGATATGAAAACTGATTTATTGATGATAGCTATTCACCGAGGAAGATGCTGGCAGTGAGCATGCCCATGTCTGAGGAGCTGAGCTGTAGATCGCAGCGCGCCGTCGGCAGGAGAAAAGACACACACAGAATCTCCACGGCATCGCTGGCGTTGGCCCAACCACACACCACCAACAGCAGCCAGTGGAAAAGACCAAAACCTGAGAGAGCATAATACAAAGACAGAAGTGAAAGAATCAACTGTGGTTTTTGTTGAGCTATTTTGGGAATATTTAACCATAATTTAGTCCAGTGCGTGCATCTATTTTGATCAGAAGATACTGCAATGTAGCAAATAACATTACACTTTTTTCAAAATACTCAATAAATATGTCAGGATCATAGACTGTATATAAAAAGGTCAGGATGGATGTGAAAAAATAAATAAAAATAGAATAAAACTGTACTGTGATTAAGTAACTAAAGTTGATAAGAGTTATTATAATGTGTTCTTACATTCCACCACTGCTTATGATGTTCATGAGCAACACAAACATTTAAACCTGCAGTGTGTAGAATTTTGGGTTTTATTTCCTAGCAGATTTTGTAGAAAGTAATTATAATATCCATAAGTACATTCAATTTAGTGCATAATGGCTGAAAACAATTTTTTTAATTTTTTTTTTCCACTTAGAAAGGGTCTCATATATGTCCATATTTCTGCATATTTTGGACCAAGGCCTAGTGCCGCCATCTTGAAAGTGTCATAGTTGGAATGTCATCAGGTGCATTGTTTAAAATTTTGAATTGTTCTTGTCCTTGAAAGCCACTGTAGCTTCTGTTATTATAGGAAAGGGTTGGGGTTACCCAGGGAGTGTTGCATTCTAGAACTTTGTAGAACTTTCTTGATGATGTCATATTACACACTGCACCTTTAAGCAAAAAGTAACAACAAAACAGTTGGTGAGGGCTTTATAATACCTGCTTTCTCTACTGCTTCCTCGAATGTTAATCTTCTGTCTTCAGTCCCACCAGAATTACATGTGATGTTGGATAAGCTCCTCTCGAAAATTATTTCACCTGAAAAGCAGCAAAAAGAGGTCAAATGAAAAATAGGATCCAGATACAAATATTTAAGATATAAAAGATTTAGATCTTCATGTTGTTAAAACATTTATCAAGCCACAAAATTGGAAATTATAATGTGAAAGAATAATGATAGTTAAGCCGTCTGTCAAACTCGACACCTCATGTACATGTAGAAGAAAATGTCACTGTAGATAACAATTATCTTTGTGCTTTGGACTGTGGAGCTTGGGGGAATTGTTGTGAAGGCCATTTTCACAACAATTTTCACTGACATTCCTTGAGTCTAAGGAAATGGCAACTGAGTACATTTTCATGAATCAGTAGTTGCTGTTGTTTCTCTGTAATTTGTTGATAAAATAGTTCTTAGCATCAGCACAGCAGTGTACACCGTTTTACCGTTTACACTTGAGAGAACAATGAGCTAATAGTAAATGTTTGCCCAATGGCCCTGTGGTGGAAGTGAAGGAGGAAGTATTAAGTGTCTCTATTTGGATAAAAGGAACAATACAACAGCATGACAATACTACAAGTTTGGTAATGTAATTGTGTATTTTAAAAGCTATTTATGTTTTGTTGATGTGAATCTGAAAAAAGTACCCAAAGATGTCAGTAAATGTAGAGTTGTAAAAAGTACAATATTTCCCTATGAAATGTAGTAAATGTAATAAAATGAAAATACTTGAAGTGATGTACAGTACCTCAAAACGGTATTTAAGAAAATGCAATTGGTTACTTTGCACGACTGCCAATAGCTGAATCTATTTAATGCAAATTAAGAGTTTGAGATTCTGGTGTGATGTTGCACACCTGTTACAAAAATAAACCTGCATTGTGTCCCTTGAAACTAAATAACATGTCCTGTGTGTTTGATTGCTGAATAAGACAGCGGTAGTAAGAAGCTCGCTGTTTCTGGTTGGTTACTCAATTAAACCTCAGTTTAATGATGGAGTGGCACAACTTTACTTTACCTTCATCCGAGTCCAGCTCGTCCTCACCGGTGAGAAGCGGCTCTAGCGCCTCTGATTCTCCGGTATTCACGTGACGAGACATCACCCCAAAAGTAGTGGGACGTCTCTCTTTAATAATTTGGGGCACCAACCGAGCAACCACGCTACTCAGCTGCCCCCCTGGTCCAGCTCCATGTTACTGTTTCAACTGTATATACTATCTATGGTTTCAACCTGCGACTGCTGCATCTCATGACTGCTGACGCCAAGCTAACATGCTAACTCTGTGTATGCTAACCTGCCAAGAAGGAGGACCAGGAAGTGAAAAAAGACAGCGGCGGGGTTTGCACGTAAAGTCAGTCTGTCTGGATTGGATTGGGTTTAGTTTAGTACTACTACGACTACCACAGCGTGTAGCAGTAGCTTCAAGCCTCACATGAGCCGTTTAGAGTAACAGTATAGCAGTCGAAAAGGGTTGCTTGTCGCGAGCCTGAAAAAAGGGGAGCAGTTGACGTTGCCTCCCCTTGTGTGCGTGTGTTTTTAAAACAAAAAAAACAAAAAACAAAAGATTGAAGATGGCGACCAGCTCGGAGCGCAGTCCTCCTCCGTTCCCCGACTCCGAGGACCAAGATGTGCTGGACTCCGAGGAAGTGAGAGGCCGAGACAGTGATGAAGAAGACGACGATAGTGGAGACGGCGGAGACCTCTTCACCAGCGCAGTATGTCAGACTGAAGTTAACGATAATCTCACGCGAGCTGATTCAGCTAACTGACATTAACGGCCAAAAAGGTTGCCAGCGAGCTAACTAAACGTCCACGAAAAAGCTAATTTTAGTTTACCCATTTTAAAGATGAAGTTTACTGAGCAACCTCTAGCTTGTTGTTTTGTTTATTCTTTGCGTAGAGGAAATAAGCGTCTGACGACTTGTAGCATTTACTCCCAAGTTTAATTATCAAAGCAAAGCAGCATCCGGGTTTTCATGTAAAAATTAGGTCTATTGACAAAGCTACCACCTACTGCTATTTTTTTTGGCTTTAAACTATTCGTGGTGACACAGTTTGCAAACGCCCACGGTGGAATTTGTTTCTTCCTGAAAACTTGCAATGTGGATACAACTGTCAGGTCGAGCAGGAGCCCAGATAACACAAAACAAAACTCATCTAACATAGCTCCTGTTTGAGTGATATTTAGCGGAATCGTTTTGATATTCCTTAAAATTGCACTCTTCCAAGTTTACATGCAATAACATCTGATTAGCAATTTGGGTTGTGCAGACTTTTTAGGCCATGCACACGTAGGGCAAGCAGCAGCAGTGTTAAATGTTAGCAATCTGCAGAGAGTGAGGTGTGTGTGGGTTGAGTGTAAGGGGTTGACATTATCCTTGGCGTGATTCTGTCGCTTATGTTAACGTGTGGTTTTTAAATCCACTCTCTCTTTCTTAGCTTTTCCCTTTTTTTTTGAATGAGGATTAAAATCTGGCTCGAGCAGCCTCCTGTCATGTGAGTGAGGCTGTGGTCACATGGTCAGAACCCGGATGTTTTCCCACAGTCAAAGTTCAGAGGAGAGAAGATTGGAAAGTTGCTGTCTTTGATTTTTTTTTCCTCGTTTTTTTTCTCGCTGGACTCGCTGCTGAATGGAAAAACATTAGTCAGCACCATATACTGTATATTAAAGTCAGCCAGTCAGCAGTTGTGGATGTTTGTTACATTTAACAGAGGCTGTAAGCTGAAGTCATGGGCTGAAGTAGGCTAGCTGGTGTTTGGAGATGGATCAGGCAGTGGTCTTTATTGGATTCACATGCTAATCTGGTCATTATGGTTCACTCCGGCCTGGTCTAGTGTACAGTTTGATTTGATATGATTCAATTTATTTAGAACATTTAAAAAAAAAACAAGCAAAAAGGTCAAACAGAAAAACAACAATGGCCTATTACAAAAATAGAAAACGTAATGCAGTCCTATATATTGTCACACTTGATCATTTGGATAACATGTCCAAAAAAGGAGTAGGGAGAAGTATACACTTTTTTCATTGTGTATTGCAATTCAAGGCAACAACACCCCAAACTACAGCCTTTATAAAATTACCTCATATAAAATACCTATAGAGTTGAGTAAACCTGTCATATAAAAGGTTTCAACAAAATCTGGACTATACAACGTGTAGGGAGTCTTGATTTATTGCAGGCCTGGTTTATAAAACTGCCGTAGTTTAACCTTGCAGCTGTCTTCTTCTCTGAGCACTTGTCTGCTCAAGCATTATGAAACAAAATTTTGTTATCGGAAACACCCAGTAGCCTTGCTTGAAGGACATGAACATTTTCTGTTCTTGGGTTCTCCACAGCAAAACAGCTTGCAAAATTGTCATCTGGTGTCTCGGCTCAGAAATCAAGTTGAACAATAACATGCAAATGAGTATAGAGGCAAACAGATGTCACTTATGCATCGAGAGGGAAGCATAAAATTACAGTCTAAAGTAGCTCACACTGTAACCAGCTTGTTTGTTACAACTAGTTTGATTCCCATAGCAGTAAAATCAGGAAATATCATGCCAATAATCATTAAACCCCCTATCAAATCCTAATGTGGTTGACATTACTATAGATGAGTTTGTGTTTTATAATGGTAAGAATACATCTGTTGGTATGTGAAGTCATACAAATGAATGCCAGAGTCTTGGATTATGCTGCAGGAACACATTTTATAGACATTTTTATTGTGTTAAGGTTTATGGTATGAGAGAATGTCTCCATCCCCTGTGCTAGAATGGGAGTACACCATTTTTATTAGGCTTTGTTTTTGATTGTAAAAAAAAAAAAAGATGATAAACTATTGTGCTGACAGTCACACACAAAAAGGATTAGCTAAAAAAACTTCGATTCGATTGACATAAAATGTATCCCTCCCCAGGTATTCTGATAACGAGTCAGTCGTTTACTAATAATTGGTGTGTGCAGTTGCTTAGATATTAATATTAGTCTTTTCTCTGTTTAATATGATGGTATATTACATGTTTTGTAGTTTGGATATATATATTTTTAGACAAAATAAGCTGTTTTGTCTCATTTTGAGAAAGTTGAGTTGTCCTGAAATTTTTCTTGTTCTGCTGATTTTTAAAGGTGGAGTCAGCGATTCTGGATACCGCTGACAGCGACATGGACCCCACACCACTGCCACCTGTCAGTCAACCCATTGTTGACCTAATGACGCCTCCTGATGACATCATGGATTGTCCCCTATTTGAGCCCTATGTCACCAGCCCAACAGAAACCATTGCAGCGGCGATCGAAGTCGTCAGCGAACCCTCGGACGATTTTGTCGACCTTACGAACAACTTAATCGACTCTCCCGAGGAGGCGGCCGCTTTTACAGACGCGGTAGAAGAAGAAGAAGAAGAAGAAACCTCTGAAATCCCTTTGGATGAACCCACGGAGGAATTCGTCGACATAATGGGAAGTGAAACCGAAGTGCTCCAAGAGGAAGTCGTAGTGGCAGATGTTACGGTGGAAGCAGCGACAGTTAAAAGTGAAGTGACCAGTGATGATGTAACAGATCCACCTGGGGAACAGGAGGGAAGGGGAAGTGATGCAGAAGAGGAAGCAGCAGCAGGAGAAACTTCCACTGCAGCTCCAGTCATCGACCTCATTGAGGATTTGCCAGCCAGTAACACACAAGAGCCACTTGTAGATGATAAATCAACCAGTAACACACAAGAGCCACCTGTAGCTGACAAAACAGCCAGTGACGAACAACCGCCAGCTGTCACTGACACAATTGTTGACCCTTTGGTTGACTTCCTCAGTGACGAAGCTCCAGCCATTATTGCTGCTCCTACTCCTGCTGCTGCACCTGCTCCTGCCCCTAGAAAACCCAGCCGGGCAAGCATCGATTTGTTCGAAGACGACGGAAACGATTTGTTCACAGAACCGCTAAAGGCTAAATCTGCCAAACAGCCGCAGAAAAACCTCTTTGGCGAAGCGGACGAGGATCTGTTCGGTGAGCCGCTGGGCGCCACCGCAAAGAAAAGCGTGGTCAAAGAGCACAAGGAGAAACACGTCACCATCCGAGCCCCCGGGGATGGGATTGATATAGTGGGGCCCCTGCAGGACAGTTACCAGGCAGCACCCCCTGCTGCTGACATCTTCACAGAGGAGGCCCTCACCACAGCAGCGCCCAGCCTCACAAACACCAGCACAGTCAACTCCAAGACCAATGGAGTCCACTCGGAAGAGGAGAACGATTTGTTTGCTGGTAGGTGCACTGTTTTTTTTTTTTCTCATTATGCAACATTGTCAGGGTTATAGGATTTCATGCTCTAGTCTAAGCGGAGCCTTCGTGACAAAGGGAGTGTCCACATAAAGCCCTCTCGAGTGTTGATTCTCTATTTATAGTTCATTTTGACACTTGAGAACAGTTTCATTTAAACTCATGTGTGAGACAAATATTTTCAAAGTTAGCATTTTTATTGTAAAATATTTGGAAACACCATATGGTCATATTAGGAGACATAGATGTGATTTAGTTTTTTCCCCAGTGTTTATTTTATCGAGTTAAATTTGCCTTTATTAGATGGAGATGGAGGATATTAGAAATTTGCAGGAAATGAAGCGAGACAGATGGTGGATGAATCTCGAACACACGTAACCAGGGATTCATTTCACTGTCAGTGTTTTTTCTGTTCTTTTTTTCTTCTTCTTTTCTTTTTATACATAATGCACTAAGCAGTAAAACTCCCTTCAAGCCCAGTAAACAGACTTTAATGTGACAACCGTGGATGTTTAACTGATGTAAAACAGCGAGGAGATCATTAACCACAAAAACACAGCCGCAGTATTGATGCTGGACTGAAAGTGTATTTATTTAGTTAAAATGTGTAATATTTTCTGGCTGACAGGTCCAATAAAGGAGGCACTTAACCTGCTATTGTTCTGAGTTTATGAGCACTGGTCTACATGTAATTGAGCTGTATTAATCTGAAAGCAGAAAATACAACGTGTAGAATCATGTCGAGGTCAAAAGCTTTATTATCACACCCATATAGAAACCAGTTGCCCTTTGTCATTCAATTTAAAAAAGTAAAAAACTAAATAGCACACTACTAGAACACCTATCTGTATATTTAAAGCTGGGGTATGTGATTTCTGATTGGTCAAAGTTAACATGAGCTGTACACTTTGACCAATCAGAGCGAGGCTCCGATTCTCTGTTCTTACTGGCTGTTGGGACTGTCCATTCACTTTGGCACGACTTTGTTGGTGTAGTAGAGCATGTCAGGGAGGGACCATAGGGGAGGGACCAAAGAGAACAAGTGGAGCGGTTGAGTTATTTGGATTCGAATCTCTATCCCAACTGCCATTTTCTCCCCAAATCCTCCACCCCAGCTTTAACTAAGAGACATATTCTGCTACAGGTAATGTAAGGAGTTGAAGCAGGCTCATGGAGCGCTTCGCTTTGGTGCGCTTAACTGCTCCTGCCACATTAATGCAACGTCGCCACTTTGATTCCAGCTGGTGACCTTTGTTGCATGTCACACTGTCTCTCCCCACCCCAGGCTTCCTGTCATCCTCTTAGCTGTCAAACTATCCAAAAAACATGAACATTCCCCCAAAAATTGCAAAGAAAGTAGACTCATAATAAGGATTTAAAGTTACATAATGGATGCCCCTCTACACATTTCTATCCACATCTAACGACCTCTTGTCTATTGTCTTTTCTTTGTGTCTTTTCCTCTGCATCAGAAGCCACAGTGGAGCTTTCCCTGGACAGTCCGCAGCAGGACGAGAGGAAGAAGGATGTGACGGCCAAACCGTCTGTGTCCACCCCCTCTGCCCTGTCAGCAGCTGCTAGCCTGTCCATGCCTCAGTCTGCTGCCCTGGAGGAGGTAAACACTAATGTAATCCCACAGTGTAAATCCTTGTGTGACTACAACAAATAATGAGTGAACACTGTCATTAGTTTCTTCTTACCAAAAACTGAAACGAAAAAGGTTGTTTTTCCTAATCCTGCTGTAAAAAATGTTCAAGGTGCCTAGAGAAAGGAGATCATTGTGACTTGTCATTTTTCTGTTCAATGTTTGTTTCAGTTGGATGAAGAGGAGGAAGAAGAGCAGCAAGACAAGTTTGACATTGTTGTCTCTGTGAAAGACCCTGAAAAAATAGGTGAGGCTGATTTTATTTTTAACTTTTTGCAGTTATCATGGGTTGATTGCGATGAGCCTTTAGATTGCTTTGTGCAACTGTGAACATTATGCGAGCAAAGTTTAATCTGAGAAGTTCTGAATTTAATCAATTGAAATTTAAAAAAATAAAAAAAAAGACAAAGGAACTGAAACCTAATGGAAAGCCACATGCCGTTTGCCTCGAGTAATATTATGTAAGAATAAATATCAATTTATAATTTTTTACTCATTAGATGTCTTTTTATTTTCTTCAGGGGACGGGATGAACGCCTACATGGCCTACAAAGTGTCCACACAGGTAAAAACTTGATCTCCAATCTTGAAGCTCAGCATCTTGAATCCAGAGGAAGTTAGTCCAGTTACTCATCAGATATGTGCTAAGACAGGAAATACTGCTCAGTGTAGGAAAACACCCATGCACTGGTCATGCAAGCATCGGTTACATAAGGAATGCATAGTAGTAATAAAAAAAAAACTATGTAGGCCTGCTAGGTACATCAAATCAAGTTCCAATAAAAAATAAGAAAGTGACATTGAAACCCTGTGACCTGTGTTTCAGACGTCACTGCTCATGTTCCGCAACCAGAAGTTCACAGTGAGGCGACGCTTCAGCGACTTCCTCGGACTCTACGAGAAGCTCTCTGAAAAACATGGACCAAACGGCTACATCGTGCCTCCACCGCCAGAGAAGAGCATTCTGGGTAGGCTGACTGGCTTCAAGGGCTTCTCTCATACTGCCACTTTAAACTAATCTCCATCAGCTTTTTTGTGACACTTGCGATTTTTTTTTTCTTTTTTCCTCATGTATCTTATATGTTGTTTCGTAATGTATCTTTATCTTGTACAGCACTTTGGTCAACTGATGTTTTTTTTAAATGTGCTATAGTTGGTAGGGCGTCCCCCCCATGGGCCTCGGCCAGCAGCAGACCCGGGTTCGATTCCAGCCCGCGGTCGTTCTCTGCATGTCACTCCCCTCTCTGCCCCATTTCAACTCTGTCTCTACACTATCAATAAAAGCATAAAAATGCCAAAAAAAATATCTTAAAAATACTAACTTTTTTGCACAGGTATGACAAAGGTGAAGGTGGGAAAGGAAGATTCCTCATCTAATGACTTTGTTGAGAGAAGACGAGGCGCTTTGGAGAGGTAAATAACAGCTGTATTATGACAATTTAGACTCAAAAAGGCGTAAGTGTTAAGAGGAAACTCATGTTCTGTTATGTTATGTTTGTACCATTCTACAGGTATCTACAGAGGGTGGTCGATCACCCATCACTTCTCCAAGACCCCGACGTCAGAGAATTTCTGGAGAGAGAAGAAGTAAGTCTTTATTTGAGTTTGGAGAGACTTGGTGCCATTTTATAGAACAAACATTTTATTTTGTGTTTAGCCTGAGCCGCTGTGTATAGAGGCCAATCTTTGGTCTGAACTGGGCTTAATACTATACTTTTTTAATCTATAAAACCGTCTAACACACAACCTTGGCATATCATTTTTTTATTAAATTGTCTTGCATTCAAATAAGGGAACACTGTCAGTGGGATGTTTTGTATCTCCGCCCTTTATGTCTACCTGCTTTTGTTAAAGGAGCTGTAAGCGGAATGGTTCTTTTAGCTAACTTCCTGTCAGTTACTGCAGTTAGCAGTCCCCTCGCTCGTCCCTACGTCACCACATTAATGCACTGCGGTCTTCAAGCAGCAAGTTATCTAGCATCATCTCAGATCCATAAGTGTGATAAAACATGATAAAAACCATCAAAACAGACATGGGTAAGGATTTTTACCTGCTCCGCTATTGTAGGCGCATACACATTCACCCATCTGTTGCTCTGGCGTGCGCCGGCAGTGAGACCATGGAGTGTATATACTATATATGAGTGAAACGAGTGTCGGTTTGTAGCGTTCTCTCTTCTGATTGGATAAAAATTTCGGAATACTACAATAAGTTTATTTGCCGATTACATGCAAAGCAGCTGACTGAGAGATCGGCTTTATGAAATGCGCACATTATGTAAGTGATCACTGTATGAATAAAGAGCGATTTTACACTTATATTAACATAAATAAACCGCTTTCACCTTTAATCTGTAGTTTTTATTATATTGATTTTTGCTGCAGTCTGGTGGTAGCTCTATTGTAACATATGTGTGTTTTTTTTGTTCTTCAGTTGCCCAGAGCGACGAGCACCCAGGCTCTGAGCGGCGCCGGCTTCCTGAAAATGCTCAACAAAGCGACAGACTCCATCAGTAAAATGACCATCAAGATGAATGAGTCAGACGTGGTGAGTTCACTGCAACTGCTGCTTCTCCTCTCAACCCGGTTTGTAATCCTGAAAAGCTCTGACCAAGCAGATCATCTCTCTTATGAGGAAATCTTTGTTTCCCTGGAAAAAGCAGAACAATTCATACTCACAGTAAAAGCTTCTCTTTTTTTTTGCAGAGTGGATAAGTCTGTTAGATGGTTTGCTTATCTATAATGAATCATAATTTGTTCTGAAGAAATCTGCAAAGAAAAAAACAACAGCATTTTAATTTGTTCCTTTGTCATGAGCCTGTTTTTACGATGATAAAGCGACAGTAACTTTCTTTTGTAAATGGATCTGGTGGCTTTTAATTTAAACATTTTGTGGCCAGATTATTTCCTGTTGCTAATAGTGCAAGCTAACAACTATAGATAGCACAAAACACTGTAGATAGCTACACACAGCTCTCTAAATACTGAGGGTGAGGTAACCGCTGCACACGCTGATCTAAGACTCTGTTTGTCAAAAGTCTCTTGTATGAAGAAACTTGAGCTGTGACATTGAGTTCTTCTTGACCTGAGCTCAAAGTAACACACATACTGTCCATGCTTCCACTGAGGTCATTCCAATGTGCAAGTCAATGTTTGCTGCAGCTGAGTAAATGAAGGAAAAAAGGTGCAATACACTGCTCTGAATGTCCAGGATGTTTTTGAACTTAACTTAATTGCATACATGTTGGATTCTTCTAAATGTAGAAGGGCTGAATGTGTATTTAAATTTAATTTGATTTGTATGACTTGTATGTACACAAATATCATTTATGATATTTTATGTAACTGTAGTTGACTTGGTGTAATTCAAATGTAATGTTAACTTAACAATGTTTTTACATTGGGATTGAAACATTTAGAACACATTGGACCTCTATATTGGAGTAGTAATAAGTGTGTGTGTGTGTGTGTGTGTGTGTGTGTGTGTGTGTGTGTGTGTGTGTGTGCGTGTGTGTGTGTCTGCCTTTCTGCAGTGGTTTGAGGAGAAGCTACAGGAGGTGGAGTCTGCAGACCAGCAGTTCAGAAAGCTCCACGCGCTGGTGGAATCTCTGGTCATCCACAGGAAAGGTTAGTCGCCGCTCTTCCTACTACTAAAAAACATGTCTTCAATTAGGGTCCCGGGCTGATCATTTCAGATTCAGGCAAAGGATGAGTAGGATTTTAACATATTCGATCTCAAGAGGTCAGGCGTCTCCATCACTTCTTTCCCCATGACATGAGCAGAAACTTGACCAGCATCGAAATATCTTGAAGGATCCAATAAACACTTTTTGATCGATGACACAATCTAGGGCTGCAACTAACGATTATTTTGATAATCGATTAATCTTTCGATTATTTTCTCGATTAATCGATTGGTGGTTTGGTCCGTAAAATGTCAGAAAATGGTGAAAAATGTTGATACATTTTCCAAAGCCCATGTTGACGTCCTCAAATGTATTGTTATGTCCGTAACACACAGATATTTCACTTGACTGTCATAATAGGATTAAAGAAACCAGAAAATATTCACATTTGAGAAGCTGAAATCAGCGTATTTGGACATTTCTTATAATAAAAATTACTCTAAACGATTAATCGATTATCAAAATAGTTGGCGATTATTTTAATAATCGATTCGTCGATTAATCGTTGCAGCTCTAATACAATCAATCTTTTACTTTTATATATTGACAATATGTTTAAAGCGGCTACGAGTAACATTTAAATATCTTTTAAACAGCCTCATGTTTCCTCTGATAATCATAAATTACCTTTAACAGCAAACGAGGCCATCAGTGCAAAGAAAGACGTTTTTAAATAGTTTTTATTACTGCTTTTGGTCTGGTCGCACACCCAGTCCGATTTTCGGTTCGCTCGTGCAGGCCCTATGGTCACATATCCATATTGGTCGCAGATTTCAGTGTGGCGCAGCAACGTGATTTGAGAAGCCTATCCCTCCAGGTGAGGGAAGGGGAGCGGGAGCCTTGTTTGAGACAGTTATTTGTCGTCATAATGACTGATAAAGGGGCTGAACCATCAAAGAAAAAAAGAAAAAATTAAGAAAAGCTAAAAGGGAGAGTGATATAGGCTACGGGCGGGACGAGGGCGTTGCCAAGCAACGTGTATACAATTTCACGAGAGTGAAACTAGACTGCAGTGTTTACTCCTAAATGAATGAGCGGTTGGTACTAACACAAAGTTTGCTTTGCTTCACCATCATCAGATAACCATTATCTGAAATAGTCATTATTTACATCAACAACACAAACACATTACCTCATCGTGATCCATACTAACTGCCGTCTCTCGTTCATTCGCTTTCTGTGAGGACCTTACTATCTATGGTGAGGACACGTCTTTCAGCTCCGTGAGAGAGAGTAGTTAGGTGACACTGCTGCATCAAATTGCAATCAGGTGTGTGTGGCAGTGACTGGCATTAGTTGATGCAGTGTCAAAACCACTCTCACGGAGCCGAAAAGAGTCCTCACACTTTCAACACACGGACATGCACTATATTGCGCCCTTCTCAGTTCACACTCGCGCGCCTGGCACGCGCTAGAAAACAGCTTTGCGACAGCGGGCGTCGTAAAAATACTACCGCTTTTGTCCAAAGGGGACGCCAACGTGCCATCTTACTCGTAGTGGCTTTAAGCTAACTAAGTCTTATCAGCATGCTCCATCCTAATTATTATTTTTTACACAAAACCAAACCATGGTGAAAATAACAGATGATATTATATTTAGTTTGTCATGTTTTTTTGGTGTTTTCAAAACGTTAACATTTGACCTGCTTTTACCCAATTCAGAGTTGTCGTTAAACACGGCCAGTTTTGCCAAAAGCACGGCAATGCTGGGCAGCGCGGAGGACAACACAGCTCTGTCCCGAGCTCTCTCTCAGCTGGCAGAGGTGGAGGACAAGATGGAGCAGCTCCACCAGGACCAGGCCGCTAACGACACTTTCAGCTTTGCAGAAGTCATCGCAGATTACATCCGTCTGCTGGGAGCCGTCAGGGTACGTGGACAATCTATATTCTTAGGATGTCAACGTTTATACTGTGTAGTCAAGTATACATTCATAAGATAGTTTAATAAAACAAAAAACACCCACAGTGTTAAAGTAACACAAATCCTTTTTTTCTTTCAAGGTTAGGTGGAAACTTGAGGCCTAATATGAATTTAAAGTAGATACTGTCTGTAGAGTTTTGGAGTAGCTCTTAAGCAGTGAATTGTAGTCAGCCATTTTGATTTGAAGTCTAGGTAAGTTGTGGTGAAAACTTGTAAGGAAAAGTAAAAGTATAATTTGAAGTTTAAGGAAGAGAAGGACAGTTGTTCAGAATCGAAGCCTCGGCTACATGACTGAAGTAAATATCCAAACCTAAACCTGAAATGCCCCTCTCTGTGTGCGTCTGTGACCTGTAGGGGTCGTTTGACCACCGGATGAAGTCGTGGCAGCGTTGGCAAGACGCTCAGGCCGCGCTGCAGAAGAAGAGAGAGACCGAGGCCAAACTGCTCTGGGCCAACAAGCCTGACAAACTGCAGCTGGCCAAAGAGGAGATCGCTGAGGTACAACCACTGACTGTGTATAAGGATATAACCATAGATAGTATGGATATCACAGTGGAAATATACAATGTTTGAGTTATGATGAGCCACTTTAAAAGTCTTGATTTTTTTGTTATTTTAATTAGAAAACAGGAAGCAAAAGGAAACTAATTTCACCAGCCTGATTTCCTTCAGAACACAGTGAAGCAAATGTATTAGATATTAGCCATTGTCTGTTTAATGACGACCCATCACGACAAACTCATGCAAAATACGCTCTCTTACTTTGTCCCTGGCAAGAACGTATTTAAATATTGGATGTTTATTAAATATTGGTGATTAAAGCAGCCTTGTCAGACAGATTTAAGGCGTGCATCGCATTAAGCAAACATGTTTTTTTTTTTACTTGCAAGAAAAATTATAATTGTGTATCCCTTTCTATTTTATTGATCATATTTAGGCTCAATTGCAGCAAAAAAAAAAAAAAGGTTTTAAGGTTTTTTTCAAAATTTTGTCTCCTAAAGTAAAGACCACAAGACATTTGGTCAAAGGTTTGAGAAAGTGAATAGTGAAAATAATAAAATAATATCATAATTTTAAATTTTCATATTATTATATATTTTCAAATACATTTTTTACTTATTATTCAAAGAGACACAACTTTAACCGACGTAGAAACTCAACATGACTATTGTTTTTCTGAATGGGCTTCTGTATTAAGTGACATCAACGTTTCCTCTCTCCTTGATCACAGTGGGAGGCAAAGGTGACGCAGTACGAGAGAGAGTTTGAAAGAGTTTCTGCAACTGTGCGCAAGGAAGTGGTCCGCTTCGAGGTACGGATGTTTATCCATGATGCATTCACATCAGTTTAGTGGACGGTTGATTGTGTTTGTTGTTACTGATTGTTGTATATTCTTTTGATTTTAATCCCACAGAAAGAAAAGACGAAGAATTTCAAAAGACAGATAGTTAAGTACCTGGAGGGTCTTCTTCAGTCCCAGCATCAGGTGAGTGTCTCTCGTTCACTATCTCCACAATCAAATATCTTTCCAGTCAAACCAGTCGGTAAACATTCAGGCATTTAGCTGGTGAAAGCAGTGCAATGAGTTTGTTATAAACTATCAAAATGAAAAGTGACAATTGGGAAAAGAGTTGGAGAAGTGCGGAGGTGGTGTGTTGTAAAATGTTCCTGGATCTTTAAGGAGGATATTTTAGGAAAAGCAACAAAAAGAAACACATGAGCTGAAGAGCGATGTATAAATGAAAAAATATATATTAGGGCCACAAGTAAACATTCATTTCATTACTAAATAATCAAATTCCTAATTTGATTTCTTGCCCTGTCCATTAAACAGTCTAAAATCCCAAAATATTAATTTTAAATGATATAAAACAGAAAAGCAAATCTTACCTTTGAGATTAAATAGATCTTTGACATTTTTGCTTGATGTCAGACAAAGTTGTTAATAATGAATGCACACTTTTAACTCTCACATTAGTAATATCTTGCCTTAAGGTTAAATAATTCTGCTCATATTTATATGTATCTCTATCTTTTATAATAACTTGTCATTCTTAATGCAATCTATTTCTATCAAAACATTGTCTGTCTATTGAAAAAGTGATTGCTATCAAGGAAAGATGCCTACCGTATTTTCCGCACTATAAGCCGCACCGGACTATAAGCCGCAGGTGTTTTAATGTTTAATTACTATATGTAAGAGTTTGTGCACAGAGGGGATTGTCGGGAAAGAGATGGCTGCTTGAGGAAGCTCCCATTTATTAGCATTTCAACAAACAAGTTGCATATTTGCATAACTTATTCAAGTGTTACCATTTAGTGCAATAGTAGCTACAGAACATATACTGTGCTGTGTGATTATTATATTATTAGCCGCACCGTTATATAAGCCGCAGTGTCGAAAAATGTGGAAAAAGGCGCGGCTTATAGTCCGAAAATTACGGTAGATACTAGATTGATCCTGACACTGTTGTCTCCTCTCTTTTCTCTCCAGCTGATAAAATACTGGGAGGCTTTCTTACCGGAAGCAAAAGCAATCGCCTAATCCACGAGCACCAGCCTTTTGGGACGACAGAAAAAAACAGGCTGCCTTTTTCTTATACACTTTACCTCTTGCCTTTAAACCAAGGAAAAAAAAAATGTGTGCGTTGTAAAGGGAGATACAATCAACCCGTTTTTTTAATCACCTTTAACATATAGCTCTGTATTCTATTGTATTAATACTTGTATATTTTCATTTAACCTTCCACAAATATTTTCTTATTAGATGAAAAAGAGTTTGCATATACAAAGATATGAACACACGAAAGAAAATAATTAAAAAAACAAAAAACAAAAAAAAAAACACAAAAAAAAGAGGAAAAAAGTGTAGACGAACGATTCCGTTGATTTGACGTGAGAAGGGAAATGAAGCGAGTGCGTTTGTTCTCAGGAGTTTCTCCCTCACATCAGCAGTGGGTCATTGTTTACAGCGCGCCGCCTTCTCTCTCTCATCAGATGTTTCTGGGGACCCAGATGAAGAAAGTGGCCAAGAGTCTCACTCTCTTTCTCCTTTTTTTTTTAAAAACGATTTCAAAGGGATTAAAATACAGGTGCATCTAATTATTATTTTTTTTAATATAATCGAAAAGTCCATTCAAAAAGTGACAACTTTCATATATTCTAGGTTCATTAAGTGAAATATGTCAGTAAACAGGGTTAATACACAGCCCAGGCTCTGTAAACAGTGAAATATGTCAGTAAACAGGGTTAATACACAGCCCAGGCTCTGTAAACAGGGAAATATGTCAGGCCTTTCTTTTGTTTTAGATTTTGATGATTACGGCATGCAGCTCATGGAATAAACAATCAAGTATATTAAAATATTACATAAAACCAATCTAAAAAAATTGATAATGATTTATAATGTAGAAATGTCAACCTTCTGAAAAGTATGTTTTATCCTAGATTCACTTCACTGTGTGTAATGAATATAGAATATATGAAAGTTTCACATTTTGAATTAAACAGCAGAGAAAAAATGAACTTTTCATTGATATTGAAATGTTTTGAGGTGCACCTGTAGATACGAATTATGAGCACTTCCACCAGGTGGATAAAGTACTTCAGTACCAGCCAATTTTTTTTCTTTTCCTTTTTTTTTCTTCTTTCAAAAATAGACAAAAAACTATTGATGCTGATGGGATTGCGGGGCATTGAGAGGCATTAGATTTAGCACGGTCTGCAAGCTGCGGTCAAGGGGTTCTGCGTCGTAGGTCAAAAGCTTTGTGAGTTTCATGTTTTAGATTATGATTTTTCAATCATTGTGCAAACTTTACTCTGTATGTAACTACACATGTCTGTGCCTTTTTACGTCAGAACGGTGATTTTTTTTTTTTTGTTGGTATAATCCATTTTGGGAGGAAGTCGTATAGGCTATACAGTGGTGCAGAAGCTCTGTAACAGTTACTCCCTCTATGGCCATAAGGATTTGAGTGTCAATGTCGAGGTTAAAGAACAGTACTGGTGCTTTCACGTTAAAGCCCATTCACTACAAATGAACTGTTTTTGTTCCTCTCTATATCCTTGCTTAAAACTTTTGCTTTTAAACTTTCCATACGGTCTTTGGATTCACGGTTGTAGGAAAATCAACCTGCAGAGACTTGAAACAGGTATATGCTTACAGCGTGTGGTAATAATGCAGTATGGTTAGCGTCTGGTGACACTTTTATTAAGGCGTTACCAAGCAACAGTGACTAACTTTAAACAAATACAGTTAATGCTGACATGTCCACTGTGTGTGAAACTGTCTTCTCGAGCAAGTTTCAAGTCTCTGCAAGTAGATTTTCACGCTGTTGTTGTGAATGAAAAACCAGTAAGCAAAAAATGCTGACTGGTGGCGGTTGACAGTAAAATCAGTCAACATATTCATTATCTGTTCATCTGGCAATCATTTATTTTACTGATCCACAGCTGGTGGCAGTGACAGGCCAAGAGACGCAGCAATGTGCCAACAAAGGCAAAGAAGAAGACGATTGTTAGCTAGTGAATAATGTGGATTTGAAATTCCTACAAAAAAAAGCTCCGCAAATGTTTAAAGATACACAAGTTACGCACTTTGGTGAGAAACAGTGAATGTAAACAATGTTTGTTTACATGATAAATCCACACGTTTCCACTTCACAGTGATGGAACAGAAAAGAAGCAAATCCTCACATTTGAGAGCAAACTTTTTGACTAAATATCGAAATTGTTGGCGATTATTTCTGTTGATCAGCTAATCGTTGCAGCACTAAATAATGTTGTGTATGAATTTCTAGTAAATGGGCAACAAAAGGAATAAGAAAAAAAAAAACACTGGAATTGTCCTTTAAATTTTTTTTTTAAAAAAGCCAGTCTGAAAGCACCAGGACTTATAGACATGAGATTAATGTCGAATACTAAATGTGCTGATGTCATAGTGTGAAGCCTGGGTCGGCAGTTTGACCTTCAAACAGTAACGAGCCTTGTGTCGCGGCTTTACGTGGCAGGGCCGGTCGTCTTTTGATTACAGCTTTAATTTCACATTTTGCACACACTTTAAATTGAAGCCGTGTAGCGACGAGCTACACCGTATCATGTGTTTTCATCACATAACTTGCAGACATTTCTTTGCACCGTTTTTATTTGTTTTGTTACCTTTTTTTTTGACAGTTGCACGCTGTAATGTTTTCAGCTGTTAGGGCCGCACTAACAACCGGTTTGATTTGAGCGCTGTCTCATACTGAATGCCATCGCTTGTCAATGTGCAGAGCAATGTCCGCAACGTGCACCGTGTCATAGAAATGTATTTTAAAAAAACAAATCAATAAAAGTTGCACTGTTTACACTTGGAAATTTCATTAAGAACTTCTGACTCCAGTGTCTTTTATTTCTCCCCTCCTGTTTCTCTTGTGCTAACTCAGTTTTTTTCTTGTTCTAAGGCCTTCTACAGCTAGAGTTTGTTTAGGGCTAAAACTGAAAAACAAGGCTCTCATGGGGGAAGCAAACATTTAGACAAATAGATTTGAGAGTAAAATGCACCATCTGTTCTACTTTAACTCCTCCATCTGATCACTGAGAAATCTTTAAGGTTCTAGATATACCCCATGAAGACCAAATTAAATCTCAAGTTCTCTGGGTTAATATGAAGTGAATATATAAAGATGTTTTCAAGGTCATTTATCAACAGTGTCTTCATTACATAGATTGTCCACCAGAGAGCACTGACAAGTTTTATGTTTTAACTATGAAGTTCTGCTCAGTACCTACTACAGTAACTTGGTTTAAGTCTTAGATGAATAAGATACATTTTTGCTTCTGTTTGCTAAAATAAGCCCCCAAAACTCATTAATCTTCTTCAAACTTTTTGATTAGCTTGATGTTTTTTTTTTGAGTAATTACAAATAGGACAAAAGTCTAATTTTATCTCAAACATGAATATATATTCCTACATTTTGCAGCCCAATATAATATTTTGTTGGACCCTCCCTACACTCCATCTTTTGAACACCAACTAAACAGGACACCAAATTTTCACCTCAGCACAATGTTGGCTAACTAAAGTTATACATTTCTGATATTTCACTGTTAAAACTTGATATGAACTGATTCTTTAGACTGGAACACTTTAATAATTTACCTTTAATGTGATGCAGAGGGCTGTCAGTTGTAAGAGACATCGTTATGTTTGGAGCTTAGTGATACAACAGCAAAAACATTTCCCACATAATACAAATTGAGTGTATGAGGATGCATTCGTACTTTTTTGCAAAAAGGCAATTCGATAAAAGAAATAACAGAACTTTAATTTACATCAAATGCAGGCGGTTGACATACATTTAGCAAATGTTTGAGATTCACAAAATTTGACATGACTTAGGTATGTGAGAAAAAAAACAGGCTACACTGCTAACTGCACCCTAAACAAACAATGTACTCGTGCTGTAGTACCTAGCACCATGTTAGCCTCTCTAGGCAGGATATTGGTTTTGTTTAGTTAAATGACACCAGAAGCAGACCGGTTTCATTTCTTCTTGGCTGATCTCCTTGTTGAAAGAAATGTCCCGTCAGTGCTCAGCAAATTCTGTCTCAAACAATAAAACACAATAAACAATGTCCAAAGGTTTGTCTTATTGGGTGAGTGTTGCCACTTCTTCTTCTTCTTCTTCTTCTTGCACTTGTTTGAACTCACTGTCTTGCTGAGGAGAAACACTGCTGAAAGCTTATGCAGAAACAGCCAATGTCTAGTGATGGAGAAGCAGTTCAGGTCTGAAAAACTGGCATTTTGTGACTTCCAAAGTCTGGAGACTTTCAATCAGCTATAACAGACAAATCCATCGGCCCAACCAGTAGTTGTATTTCATCCATGCCCAAAACAAAAATGGCTGCTGTTCATGAACCTAACCCACACGCTCGGTGAGAGGTTTTCAGAGGAAAGTCCGAGCTACGTATCGAAGGTGTCCTCCGTGTTGGAAGAAGATAACGTCCATCTCTGTGTCAAACAGAGCCGTGACGAGGAACGACTTTCCTTGGCTGGTCTGCAAGAGAACACCGAAAAATATACTTCAATACAGTGCTTTTATTGACATGCAACAGCAGTGGATTCAGGATATTTTACAGATATTGAAGGTATCACTCTGCCCAATAAATGCCTACAAAGCTTAAAAGCAAATAAAAACCTGTGCGTAATGACGTTGCATGCTGTTTTGTGAATTGGTATATCGATTGATTTCAAACATTTTAAGTTTCCATACATTCTTTTAGGACTAGCTGCGTGTCTCCTACCTTGACAGTGATCTGCTGCCTGGGACTGAGGCTCTCTGGCATGGTGATGTTGAACCTCTCCTTCCCGCTCAGCTCCAGAGAGTCTGCGCTGTCGCCGGGCAGGAACTGCAGCGGCATGATGCCCATCCCCACCAGCTGGCTCTTATGAAGCTTCTCAAAGCTCTCAGCGATGACCGCACGCACGCCCTACAAAAACAAGCAGGCCAATCACTTATTGAGAACTCGCATAATATGTTATTGTGTTAATAATTGCTGTATGGATGGAAATACAGTCTAGTCAGTGTGTGTGCAGCAGTTTACCAGTAGATATGGTCCTTTGGCGACCCAGTCTCTGGAGTTTCCAGAGCCGTAGTCTTTGCCTGCCAGGATGATGAGGGGAACGCCGTCTCTCTGATAGCGTTCGGCCGCCTCGTAGACATCCAGCTGATCACACACACACACACACACACACACACACACACACACACACACACACACACACACACACACACACACACACACACACACACACACACACACACACACACACACACACACACACACACACACACACACACACACACACACACACACACACACACACACGTTAGGATGTGTTATTAGTAGCAGGCTATAGCTCAAAGCTCACGACCAGGATTGGATGATGTATTAGCCGAATCGGAAGAACTAGACATATAAAATTTCCCCCTCTGGGTTACTGGCCTTACTAAGTCCCCACTCACCGTCTGCCCTGAAGGAATGTGCAGAGTCTTAGGGCCCGCTTTGCCGATGAATCTGTTCTGGAGCTTGATGCTGGCGAAGGTTCCTCTGGTCATCACCGAGTCGTTCCCTCTTCGAGCGCCGTACGAGTTGAACTCCCGCGGAGTCAGGCTGAGGGAAATTCAACGTAAAATTCAGAGTAAAATTTAGTTTCATTTCACTGAGCTCACCACAAGTACTTTTGTAGTCTGAATAGACGAAATGTCGACACATGAAAATAATGTGCATCCTCGGGTCAATCAGAGTCTCGTATTCTCCAGTCACGACTTCTCATATTTAGGGCTGGCCCGAATTATTCGAATACTCGTTCGGAAAATTAGTATTCGGAGCTTAAATTAGTATTCGGAGCTTCGTTTTTTTATTTTATTTTTTATATATTTTTTTTAATTTATTTAAAAAAAAAAATTTTTTTTGCAAGAAGCTAGTACTACAATATAATATCATCAAATAATTTTATATTTGGATATAAAAGTTAGTAATATTGTAGTAGTAGTATTGCTCATTTAGGAGGATATTACATCACTAAGTGTCATAGCGCATCCATTACTTCACCTACAAGCGCGTAAATCTTCAACAAAATATGCAGATACTGTCAAAATCGGTTCCAGGGAGTATATAGGGATTATTAAATTTTTTTTTATTTTTTTTTAATGTTGTTTTTGATGGTGTGTTTTTCTGGAACGAATATTCGAATATTCGCTCGGAAAAACCAACGAATATTCGAAGCCTGAAATATGGCATTCGGGCCAGCCCTACTCATATTTCATCATGACTAACCACCATATTATGAATAAACCAACCAAAGGACCTTGTGGTGATATTTGTCAATCAAAGTATAGTCAGTAAATCTGCTGTGTTAACCCTACCGTTTGCTGAGCAGGTACTTGGCTGCGGCGCTGACCCTGGCGATGCTGCCGGCCGGTGAGATGTGGTCCGTGGTCACTTTGTGTCCGAGGAACAGTAAGACATGAGCGCTCTCTATCGACTGAGGAGGGGGCACTTCTTTACTCTAGAGATAACACACACACAAACACCCATTAAAAACTTGTATTTAACTTCAATGTGTGAAACGGCAGTATAATAATTACCACAAAGTTCAGAGGACTCACCAACTTGCTGAAGAAGGACGGTGAACGGATATATGTGGACTTGTGATCCCAGGGGAAAACCACAGAATCTGGACTCTCAATGTTGTTCCAAAATGAGTTCCCTTGCTGGAGAGAGAGGAAAAAAAACAACATTTAAATTTATATCACGGGGCGACTGTGGCTCAGGTGGTAGAGCGGGTCGGCCAATGATCAGAGGGTTGGAGGTTCGATTCCCACCCTGCCGCTTGTGTCATGGTTGTTGTGTCCTTGGGCAAGACACTTCACCCACCTTGCCTTGTGTGAATGTGTATGACTGCTGTATGTTTGTGGTGGTCGGGGGGCCCATAGGCGCAAAATGTCAGCCACGCTTCCACAACCGGTATGACTGTGTGTGAATGAATGGAACCTGGAACCCTGTAAAGCAGTGCCTGAGTGCCTAGAAAAGCGCTATATAAATCCAATCCATTATTATTATTTTATTATCACCTTTATCCTGAAACAGACATTAGACAAACATGAAGGACAGAGAGAGACTGTGTCCTGACCTCCATTCTTCCCCGGAGATCTTTAAAGATGGAGGAGATGACTGTGTCCTCTTCAGTCTGTTGGACCTCCTCCCTCGACGGCCAGATGTCAGCCAGGTAAACCTCCTTCCCCTCCGATGTCACACCTGCACAGACAACAACAGGGTCAGAGTTAGCACCATAACAACAACAGCTTTTTGTTGATTCTAGCTGCCTATTTAGACAAGAAACTAGCGCCTGCTGTCATAAAGATCTGTGTTAGCGTGTGCCGGCAGCGCCTGCATTTGTTTTGGAACGGCATGATGCAACACTAGGCAATAATAATGAATATATAAAAATATTTTAATTTTTGCTGATGGTCTTGTGTGATGTTACAGGTCATTTACGATCATCAGAGGCAAATGAGAATATTTCATTAACTTTGAAATGTGGCAGTTTAAGTGGGAGTGCTTAATATATTCAGAACTTCTTTTACTTTCAGGTCCTTTCAGTGCAAACCGCCCACACCGCCCCTGTATCACCTGATGCATGTCTGAACTAGACCCAATCACTTAATGTTCACTCGCTGTAAATCAGCCAAATTCCTTAAATCCTTCAGCTTTCACAGTAGCAGCTTTACAGAGCTCCTTCCTCACCCAGAGGCTCTTTCTCAAAGTCGATTCCCACCGTGCCGGCGAGGGCGTAGGCCACTACCAGGGGAGGGGAGGCCAGGTAGTTGGCACGCACACAGTCACACATGCGCCCTTCAAAGTGCCTGTTGCCGGATAGCACACCACAGGCCACCAGGTTTCCCTAAAACAAAGTAAATCATAAAGATTAGACGCATGCTTTTTTTTTGTTTTATCTACAGAGACCGATAAATAAAGCATCACGGAGGTCTAACCTGTTTGATTGCATCCACGACAGCTTCTGGTAGCGGAGCCGTGTTCCCCACACAGGTGTCACAGCCGTAGCCAATCACCTCAAAGCTGTGGTGTGAAGGAAAATACTATGTTAGTGGGAAGGAACTAGGTCATTCAGAATGATTGTTCTTATGATGATTAACACATGGTAAAGTATGTTTTTATTGTTTCACTGTCAGTACAATGAAACAATACTGCAGCACCTCAAACAACATTACATTAGTCGAGCTCAGGTTGCACTTTAGCTCCATTTAAAGGGTTAACCGGGGTTAATACCTTGGGGTTAAGCGCTTACGTACGCTAGTGTTTGTGTGTGTCGTCACTGTGTGCACATGTTTACCCAAGCTGGCTAAAGTAAGGCAGGACTCCACTGGTGCTGAGGTAGTGAGTGACCATGCCACTCCCAGGAGCCAGGCTGGTCCGCATGTAAGGCTTGACAACCAGCCCCGCCTCCACCGCCTTCTTGGCCAGCAGACCTGTCAATCACAACAACAACAAAAAATTAATAAATTGCATGTAGTGAGAGGGGCGCCCTTAGCTCAGTTGGTAGGGCGTCCCCCCCATGGGCCTCGGCCAGCAGCGGACCCGGGTTCGATTCCAGCCTGCGGTCGTTCTCTGCATGTCACTCCCCTCTCTGCCCCATTTCAACTCTGTCTCTACACTATCAATAAAGCATAAAAATGCCAAAAAAAAAAATATATATATATATACATGTAGTGAGTACAAGTGAAGTAACTCAAAGCAGAATATTAATTTTTGTAAGTTACAGAAAAGAGAAGATATGGGACATGAAGCTGCAGCTATATTTACAGCAGAATTTTAAAGCAGTTTAAAATGTAAGAGAATAACGGGCCACTACAAAAAGTTTGCTCAATAAACAAAAATACATTATTCATATTGCTACTAATGCGCCTTGTCTGATCGAGTTTCAAGCTAGTTAATCTTTCACATTCGGTAGGAACCAGAATGGGTTAACTGACTCACTGAAACAAACAACATAAGAAAAACCTATAAAATGCGATCATAGGGGGCGCCCTTAGCTCAGTTGGTAGGGCGTCCCCCCCATGGGCCTCGGCCAGCAGCGGACCCGGGTTCGATTCCAGCCTGCGGTCGTTCTCTGCATGTCACTCCCCTCTCTGCCCCATTTCAACTCTGTCTCTACACTGTCAATAAAGCATAAAAATGCCAAAAGAATATATCTTAAAAAAAAAAAAAAAGCGACCATAGTTTGATCCCTAGAGCGGCTCCGGTACCTGCAGTGAGCATGACAGACGGGTTGCAGTTGTTGGTGCAGCTGATGACAGCGGCGATGACCAGTGAGCCGTGGGCCAGATGATACTCCTGACCACAGTGAAGGAAGGGAACCAGGACGTCCTGCTTCTCCTTGGAGATGTGGAAGCCTTTGAAGCCAACCTAGAGACGGACCAAGTCACACCTATTAGTATGAGGAAGAGAAGGCAAAGACATTCATATGGGATTTTATTTTCCTCCCTAGGTTACCTTCTCATCTAGACAACTCTGGAAGTCTTCTTTCATGCTGCTGACGGCCACTCTGTCCTGAGGCCTCTTTGGTCCGCTGACATAGGGCACCATGGAACTCAGGTTGATCTCAATCACCTGCACAAACATCAATCAATTTAACTTTAAATTAGTATGAAAAATAAATGGGAAAAAAAATCAAAACTTGAAGAAATAAACTTCACTTTAGTCCTTTTGATAATTCCCAGTAAACATTGGACACGTTACCTCAGAATACTGGGGGTCTTCTGAAGGGTCTTCATAGCTCCGGAAAAGTTTTACAGCCTTCATGTAAGCCTCCAACAATTCAAGTTTTTCCTGGGTAAAATCTGGAAGGAAAATGATGACACCTTAGTTACCAAACCCCCCTAAAATGCTATCACAAATTCTGGCAATTGTGTTGTCTACTGTCTACCTGGTAATGTAAGAATGAATAAATTAGTAAATATCCAAGCAAGGAGAGCGATTGCACTTTCCTAGAAAAATGTAGATGCCCCAACACTCGCAATGTGGATTAAAGCGCTGTCAAGCTGTATTGGACTGGAAAGATTGACCTATATTGCCAAGGGAAAGCGGCGGGACTTTGGTGAGCTCTGGGAGCCATACCATACATGGCGATCATGACTGAGAACATGGGATAAATTATTATTATTTTATTATTACTTTTTATTTTATTATTACTTTTTTTTGTTGTATATCTTGGTTTGTGTCCTTGTTGTGATGGTGCAAATGTTTTGTTTGTGTGGTTTGTAAAAATAGAAAGAAAACAATAAACATAGTGTGCATAAAGAGAGTAAATATCACAGTGGATAAAGCGCTGCACCATGACTTTGGCTGACTCACTTGTCTTTCTAAAGTGCTGGAGTGTGACGCGGTCGACGGGGAAGAAGCTAACGGTAGCTTGGTACTCCGGACACATGTTAGCGATGGTGGTTCGGTCAGGAGCCGAGAGCTGGGAGACACCCGGGCCGAAAAACTCTACAAACTTCCCAGCGATCCCAGCTTGCCTTAAGTGCTGGAGAAAGAAAAAAAAATCAATGAATATGGTGCCTTTAGTACACAATGAAAGGCAAGAGTGCATGTGTTTCCTGTAATAGTGCAGTGAATATAGTCAGAAGATTTTTATGGAGACTGGTGGCTGGACATTCGCTCAGACACACACACAATAAAATGATGTATATTAAATTAAATGCATCACTGTGGTGCACTTTTTAGCGTTACCTTCGTGATGCCCAGGACAATGTCTATGGAGGTGGTCATTGGGTTGATGGAGCCGACCAGTTTACAGCCCACCACCTGAGGGAGGGTCAGAGACACTGGCTGGCCCAGCATCACCGCTTCAGACTCAATTCCACCGACACCTGGCCCAGGAAATAGCCATGGACAAAACACAAAATAACATAGAAAATATTAGAAGACATATTTAAAGAACAAAGAGAGCGAAATCGACAGAAAACTTGCAAATCAACTATCATATGTCTTTTTCCTAGCCTTCAGAAGGGTAGTAACAATCAAACATGGTTGTATATTAAATCTATTGAGCCTAGCCGGTAACAATAAATACGTCAACAACTGGTGGGAACTTGAATGTTTTTTAAATGCTTTACCCCAGCCCAAGATGCCCAGGCCGTTGATCATGGTGGTGTGTGAGTCTGTCCCCACCACGCTGTCGGGGTAGATGAAGCCTTGGCTGACCTGGATGACTCTGGACAGATACTCCAGATTGACCTGGTGCACCGCGCCTACGTCCGGGGGAACCACGTTCACATTCTTAAACGCTTTGGAGCACCACTGTTTGGTAAAGACAGATATAGAAAGAAGAGCTACAGTTAGGTCAACATTTAACTTTGTGTCTGACTCCAGGTGGGAAGAATACTGTTTTGTTCTGTTCACTAAAGAGGACTGATAACGTTAACTTCAATTCATATTATTTTTTTTTTTTTGGCATTTTTTTTATATGCTTTATTGATAGTGTAGAGACAGAGGTGAAATGGGGCAGAGAGGGGAGTGACATGCAGAGAACGACCGCGGGCTGGAATCGAACTCGAGTCCGCTGCTGGCCGAGGCCCATGGGGGGGGGACGCCCTACCAACTGAGCTAAGGGCGCCCCTCTTCAATTCATATTCTTGCACAAAATGTATAAATCCGAGCACTATCTATTAATGTTCATTTTCAAAAGCTCTCACAGTCTTGGTTTGTTTTTCCTCAGATTCACAATCCTTTTAGGCTTTCAGTGAAAACCGTGAAGAAAGCTGATTTGTTTCGATTTTTTCCCAAAATGTCAAACTTCTCCAGGTCAAAACTCCAGACTTCTCCTTATATACTGTACATTCCTCTCACTCTTGTTTCCTGATGTCATTTAATAAAAAAAGAAGAATTTGCTCTTTGTTCTACCTTAAAGAATTGCAGTCTTTCTTTGTTTCTGCCCAGTTCTATTTCTTGATTCTTCAGAGTCGTTTCATGTCTGCAAAACAAAAAAGGGACAAACAACAGTGAACATGCTAAAGGGGAACTCTCTGTGTCAATCAGTAACAATATGCCAACTCACTTGGCCCCAACGTGACCTATTTTATAAGAGCTGAAACTACGCAGTGTCATGTGTCAAGGACTTTAACATGACTCATCAACTTGTAAAGAGAGATTAAAGACATAAGGCGTAACACTTGGCTAAACAAAAGTGTGATCTAGTGATAGTGATATTGTACGTTACGAACTAATGTTTCCCTTTATGCAAAATCATATTAGCGACTCACTCAGACACAGGCTTGAGGTGGAAGGGGCAGAGGAGAGGTGTGTTCTCAATCTGCTGGACAGAGCGTGGCCCCGTGGAGGCTGGAGGGTCACTGCAGGAGGCTTTGCTGCAGGAGCCTCTCTGGCCCCCACACTGTGAACCTCTGGACGGAGGCCTGGAGGGAGTGGAGCGGGACGGAGCCTGGCTGTGGTTTGGGCCGTCCCCTCCACCGGGGTTTGGCGCATTCTGTGTGGCACTGTGGAATGAGGGGGGAAAAAAATAAGTATAGGAATGTGGTGGATGCAGTGTTTTGCTTTCTTCTGTCAATTTGGAATACAAAAAACAATTGTTCATAAAAAAAATTAAAGGAATGTTAAGTGACTAAATATTGACATTATGTTGTTTAAATAAATAGACAGTCAGTCACTTTTTTTACCTTGTGAAATTTTAAAAAAAAGTCCAGTTTGTGTAAATCTGTAAATGTATCTGATTGTCAATACATAAACCCACCATTTGCTATAATCAATCTGTAGTGAGTGATCTACGATGAGGTCTGTGGGGCATTTAGGGTTGACCAGGCTGGGGTCGCCGCCATGTTTGGCCACAGCGTCCCGCATGGCTGCCAGGTCCACCATGGCAGGAATACCACTGTGGAACGGAACGCCAGAGAAGAAGAGTGAGAAAAACTGTCCTTCCTTCAGTCAATAACATAAATATTCTAATAGTCTAACTTATTATGTGAATAACTTATTTACGCCAAATAGATCTATTGAGCTAACAACAGGTGGATCGGCTGTTTATCGAATCCCTGTGAAACTCACGTGGGGGGAGGGAGGAGGGGGGAGGGGGGGAGGGGGGAGGGGGGAGGGGGGAGGAGAGGTTTTGGTGTTGTGTATTTATTGTATGTGTTTACTTATTCTGTTTTTTTTTTGTCCATATGTATAAAACCATAAAACCATTCAAATAAAAGTTTAAAAAAAATAAAAAACTCACGTGAAGTCCTGTAGAAGGACTCTTGCTGGGGAGAAGGGCACCTCTGCTTTGTCCTGCTGCTGCTGCCAGTCCAGCAGGTTCTGGACGTCGGCCTCTGTAGTGTGAAAGCCATCACACTGACGAATGGCCGCCTCCAGTAAGACACGGATGGACAGAGGCAGCTTGTCTACACAGGGGGGAAGAAAAACACACACACACACACACACACACACACACACACACACACACACACACAGGTGGTTGCAGTTAATTTTCCTACATCAAACAATGTTTACTAACTGTATGTGCACTTGTTAAGACTATGAAGTGACAAACATGGAACTTCTGTACATATATTAATTTGCAATAGCACTACATGTCATTTACTATGCTGCTAAAATATTTCACGAGTTATAATATTTATGTTAACGCTGTTTGTATTTTATGTACACTGTGCATGCAATGAAAATCAAAGGATTCAGATTCTTGAGCTACAGCTACTAGGGGTGTGAACGTTTACAAAAATGTCTAACCGTGTACACGACGGATTTTTTTTCGTGTACACGGTTAACCGTGACGTCATTGTCCTCGTGCGCCCGCCGTCTTGTAGGCGCGCGTGCACACACACACATCCGCGTTCGTTCGCCTGTAAACACACAGTTGACATGAACCACGCTCGTTTTTATATACTTTCTATGGTTTACAAACCTCTTATAATAGGTCCATGGCACACACAATGACTTTATTAGTGAGGTAAAATCAATAAATGCGTGTCTCCAGAACATAATTAAAAACTTTGAAAAAAAGAAAATTTGAAAAAAAAAAAAAAGAACGGTTTTCGTTTATTGATTTTTCCTAAACGGTTATGATTTACAAACGTGTACACGTGTAACCGTGCACACCCCTAACAGCTACTTGATGTACAGGTTACAAATGTTCCTTAACACCTTTCACATGCACTGGGAAACACCACTGGTAAACAGTAAGTATGCAGCCTAGTAATAGCACAATATTTACTGAATGTCCTACTACTTCTACATTGTGCAGAAGATCTGTGAAAAATAAATGCTACCAGCAAAAAGGTCTCGAAAGAGTGACATAACATATCGGTGATTAAAAAGTCAGTGAGCCTTCTTTACGTCCTGAGGGCCCTGAACTCACCATATCTCGGATCATTTAATTTCTGTGGGTTGAAGAACTTATGGCCATCTTTCAGTGTGTCGATTAGATGGCTGTACGGGTGCTCTGCAGAGGGGAAAAAAACAAAACATTTATCAATACAAACTAGAACTCCAGCCAGGACCTTTCCAGATGTCATTACCTCACATCTTTGTTCCAGCATGTTTGCTTGCAGGTAGCTCAGCGGTATTAAACAAAGGGTTTACTGTACTATGCCAGGCTGACCCTACCAATATTTACTCAGTGGGGATCTCCTCAAAACAAGAAAGTTCAGACAAGGACGAGGCTTAAGACATCTCTAAGAAACTGGTGGGAGGCCTCCATTTGTCTGTGCAGTTTGTGAACATATTTTATCATCTGTATACCATGGTGTATGAGTGGTTAAAGCAAGACATTAAGTTTGACTCTGTAGTTCTGCAAATAAAGAGTATTGGTTTATGATATGATGAAACATAATTGATGTTGCATTAACTGTATTTTGTATGAAACTCTAAACTGTCCCAATTGTGGAAATGGGACTAAAACAATAGTGTCAAATGGGTGTTTTTTTACGACAGTGCATATTAAAAAGATAGTAGGTTTTAAGCAGGTTTAAGATGAATACTCTTAAATGTACCTTGTAGCTGTGAGAGACTTGGTGTAAAAACTAAGGTAGGAAAGTATAGAGCCCATATGGACAGAATCATCTCAGTCTTAGCGCAGCGCTACTCACAACAGGACTTCATGCTCATGCTGTAACTTCAGCTCTCTGGTTACCAGCTTAGAAAGCAACACTCGTGATCATTATTTAACTAGACTTGCACTAAACACACTCCCACACAATATGGATTAAATTATTGTCTTTAAAGTTGTTATACATTGTCTAAAAAGCACTTTTGGCATTACATGTCATAAACATGACTTCATCAGAATTATTTCCTATATTTTCACTAGCGATGATGGGGCACTGCAGCAAAAACGTTAACACCGTTGCTTAAGAAAAAGGCAGATAAGCAAAAGTAATGTAATGTTGCTAAATTATCCTAAGCAGACATAAACCACTTTTAAAACAATACTGATATTGGAACAAGGTGTGTGCTTTGGACTCCACTACAAACATATTTAGGTAGAAGCCAAATGAGTGTAAGGAATTGGATAACATTCTACAATAGATATATGGCAGAATTATTGAAACATTCACTCATGTCATTATTACACATTTTGCGTTTTTAAGTGTTATGCAACTTATTTTGGTCAGATAATTCACACGCAGCTTCCAGACTCAACCCACGTTTTAACAACCAAATATGAAATGTCCCTGTCTCACTGAGATGCTTTTGTCAGCCATATGCAAAAACTAAAAGCCACAACCTCATGCAAAGCTGTCAGAATAGAACGCATACAGTAACTTTGTTCACTTCTTGAAACACAACAACAACACTATTCACTACTAGCGAGATACTACGGAAATACATCCTTATGGGAACCTGTTTTCACTGACAATGCCAGCTTTCTAAGAACAACAATTAGAAACGGTTGATAAAATCCAACTCCCCATGGCTTAAGACTTTTTAAATATATATGTAAGGCATTTTAATACCAACGTATGCCTTCTTTTTACATAAATGTATTACATGCTTTTAAAGACCTGTTTTAATATATACAGAAACCCTGTAATAGACATTGTCATTGCTACTGGCCTATATAATGCCACTTCAATGTCCGTTACGTGTTGGAAATAACGAAGCCATCCTTGTCTTGTTGCATACACTGTTGCCTAGGATGTATTATAACACTAACATCACACATATTAATGACAAGCTGGTGATGTCAATGCGAACATGCCAATACATTATATCATATCCGCATGTGTCCCTTTGACAGTGGAAGGAAACGGAAGACTAGCTAATGTTCAAGAGGCTAACACTGGTCCTTATCGTGAAGCACACACACTCTAACTAACTACTTTATCTTGCTATTAGCTGCATGTCTTGGGGAGATAAGAAAATACAAGGTAATTGGCACACACCTAAAGGCGTCTCTGGCTTGCGGCATTAGCTAATTAAACAGCTCTTGTTTAGTTATTGTAAGCAAACATTACCGAGCTAGCTACTGTTAGCTTCTATGTCTCCGCCGTTACAGTCTATATAATATTAACTACAAGCAATCGACAGCCATTTTCAGGGGACCGGATGTCTTTTCTAATCTATTCCCGTCTTCAAGTGTAACATTCTGGTCATGTGGCGGCTTGTTAGTAAGGTTTTATCAAAAGACAGCTCTTTACCTTTGACTGGGGAAGTGAGCGCCATGATGACTTCTGGAATCAACACGACCCGTCCTCACCACAGCGCAGCCTACATCGGGCCGACCAATCAGAGAACAGATATCTAAAGACACGCCCACTCACATAAAATAACATAGAATAAATAATATAAGATGATACAAATAAATAACAAACATATTAAATACACGTAGAAATTATACAATAGAAATTAAATACCATAAATTTATATGAATGGTTGAATAAATAAATAATATATTATAAATTATGAATAGAAAATAAATGACGGTTCATTGATACGAAATTGAAGTTTCGTATTTACCCATTTTACCGAAACCCATATTTTATATACTATATTTGTATCCACCCCCAAAGCAAAATCTTTATTATATTATATTTAAATTATCAAAAGTGCATTCATTTCTTATTGAACAATTACACTAAAATAACTAAAAGTCTAAACATAAAGTAAATAAACGAAAATTAATCATGGCCAAAACTACAACAAATACGACATATACAGCATATAATGTAGCCTGCCTACTTATAAAAGCAGAGAGTAACCTACTAAAATATATACATACTAAAAAAGGAATAAGCAAAATCCAGACAATAGTGAAATACAACACATCATCAATCTAAGTTCATTTGTAAGATGTGTAATTCAAAGCATTCCTCACATTAGTTCACACTTTTACCTTGTGTTCGACAAAAGAGATTAAAAATTAAACATGGATTTATTGTAAAAAATAAAATAAAATTGTCAGTAAAATAAATCAAAACTAAATGGTCCATTGGGATTATTTTGCATAGTTTTTATTCAAAACCTCTACCATAGTTTGTTAATGACTTTGTGAATATGACAGTACATAACATGTCTTCTTATGGTCATGACTGACTGGGACTTTAACATTAGCCTCGTTCGACAAAGAGCCGTCTTGCTCAGACCTGCGCAACTATGACGCGCGTCTTGCTGAGCGCACAACAAAAATGCTGCAAAAATGCTTTGCGCTCAGCAAGCCGAGCATCATAATTGCGCAGGTTTTAGCAAGACGGCGATATCTCCAAACGAGGCTAGTGCTGTCGTAAAGGCACCACGTGACAGTACAGATGTGACGCTCGCGCTGCCTTCAGGGACACTGCGACTTCGAATCCCGTCCAACACTGTGCAGCATCCAAGTGCCTTTAGATGTATTTCTTGAAGTTTAGAGGACGATCTTCAACATAATGTATGAATCAAGTATAGACTGTGGGTATCAAGTGAAATATTAATTTCTTTATTGTTCAGTATTCAACCATTTAGATTATTTTGATGCTGCTATTTTGAGGTAAGAGCCCTTCTAACGCCACTGCAACATCTAACAAACCGTATTCTTTGCTCATTAGTTGTTACTGATTAATTTGCAAACCCTACGTTTTCATCGGGTCCCTGAAAGCATCGTCATCCTCAATGTCCGACCGTGTCCGACTAACTAAATAAACCTTTGCAAAACAAACAAACCCGTTATAGCGGTCACCTGCATGATAAAAGTGTCTTAGACCACATTGTTTTTGTTTAAATCGTAACTAGTGAAAGTATCTAGTGGCCAAAACAACACACTGCAGTGGAAAAAACAGCTCTTGACCTTTCACCTTTCGACTATGTTTGTTCCAAGCAGTAATGGACGGAAGGCATGACCCACCTTGTAGCAGAGCAGGCCGTGTGAACAGTTTTACCGAGCACGAGGCGGACGTTAAGCACGAGCTACATGACCTCCTAACAGGTAAACATTTAATCTGCGTATTCACGTTTAAATATCTGGTGCTGTTTGCATACACGGCTAATGTGTCACTGTTAAACTATTGTTAGCCGAGTTAGCTCGCTAACACACTCCCATACACACACATAAAATGCTACATACACACACACACACACACAGCGCGAGAAGAGAACATAATGTGACATTGCACGTGCTTCCCTCCTTGCTGCAAGACAACAATGCAAAATGTGAGATTTTTTGATAAGCTATTCATCGGCCGTGTTATGAATGCGTGCGGATGTTTACTTACAACGTTTATATAAGAAAACATCGATATGTGTCTGGTTATCGAACACACTGTCCTCCACTGCTCTTAATAGGTTACCAACTGCAAGCCAGATGTTATAACTTTATTTCGTCCTTTTATTTTTCATGGGCGTACGGTACATTAGTCGATACTGTAGCATAGCATGCCAGTATGTTATTTCCGTGTTGATGGCTGATGCAGCCACTGGCTCAGACCTTTGCATTCTTGTCTCATTTTTCATTTCATTTAACTTTTATTTATCCTCGAGAGACCAATTGAGGGGTGACCCTCATTTTCAATGGTGTCGAGTTAAAGTTAGTTGTCTGTGGGTGTTTGGTGTGTTTTGATGATAACACAGGGACAGCGAGTAGCGACAGGTCCATCAGGTCCATCTAGTTGTGACTTGTATCTTTAAATGTTGTTGCAACAATTGTTCCAGCAGTATTTACTATTGATTTTTCTTTTTTTTAAAGGAAATATGCCCAAAATTCATTGAAATGTGAGGTTTCATATCATTGGTAACTCAATAGCTTTCGGTTTTGTGCTGGTACTCACCGAAAAAAAGCAGTTCTTGGGGTCAACTTTTACGGTGGCGCTGAGCATTCACCAAATAAAAAAAAGTTTCAGAGCAGGATCTCGTAATTACGAGATAATATCTCGTAATTACGAGATAAAGATCTCGTAATTACGAGATAAGTATCTCGTAATTACGAGATAAGTATCTCGTAATTACGAGATAAAGATCTCGTAATTACGAGATAAGGATCTCGTAATTACGAGATAAGGATCACCCTCTCATTAATCGATAACGATGTCTGTGTGTGTGTGTGTGTGTGTGTGTGTGTGTGTTTGTGTGCAGACGAGGTGAACCTAGCCATAGGAAAACGTAGGCAATAGCCTTGGTTTCCGGACTAGATACAATGGGCCCCATAATCAATACAATTATTTTAAATATCTGTTTACTGTTCATTCATTAATCAGCGATCGCATCGGGAAATGAGGGACACACTTTCACTTTGTATATGCAGTTTGTTCATTATGAGCCACCGAAGCCACCGTACTGTGTTGCCTCATCCAATCAGAATGCCCGGTGGGCTAGTTCACTTTTACCTCCTGTTTGTTACTGTATCGGAACGCAGTTTTATTGAATGCTTTGATTAAATGCAGTCGTTAAACTCGGTGTAATCCATGACTCATACAAACACATAAGAACTTTCTACAAGGAGGGCATGACAATGATAGCCATGTCAACTTTGTGCAGATATGCAGTCACTGGGACTATTCAGGAGAAAAGCCCAGTCGGACCTCAGCAGCTGATCACGGGCGTAAAGCCGAAAGTGTGTCCCTCAGTAGCCTACCCGATGCGATCGCTGATTAATGAATGAACAGTAGCCTAAACAAATATTTAAAATAAGTTTATTGATTATGGGGCCCATTGTAGTCCGGAAACCAAGGCTATTGCCTACGTTTTCCTATGGCTAGGTTCACCTCGTCTGCACACAAATACACACACACACACAGACATCGTTATTGATGAATGAGAGGGCGATCCTTATCTCGTAATTACGAGATCCTTATCTCGTAATTACGAGATCTTTATCTCGTAATTACGAGATATTATCTCGTAATTACGAGATACTTATCTCGTAATTACGAGATATTATCTCGTAATTACGAGATCCTGCAGTGAAACTTTTTTTTATTTGGTGAATGCTCAGCGCCACCGTAACTTTCACCATATTTTCAGCATATTCCAAAAGTATCAATCAATAAAAGACAGAAATTATTTGTCAGATTAATTAATAATAATGGAATTAAAATGAGCTGCAACGTTAGTCAGAGGTTTTTGATGCGAGAGCCTTGTAATTGTAAACCATGTTGAATACCTTTGTTGTTGTTATTTAGTTGGTTAGCTGTTATTTTAATGCCCGTTTGCCATCATCCACAGATCAACAGTAATTGGTTGGAGCCTGAAGGTTCTTAAATCTGTCCCCAGACCTTTACTAATAGCAACTTTTCTTGTTTACAGTTGTGATGTCAGTCGGAGGGCTGATGACCGAAGACACTCGGCTTTAGTGGAGAAGCAGCAGCAGCCCTGCCCTAACCAGCCGGCACCATGCAGATGAAAGGAGCCATCCAGATTATTGAATGGCAGGACCTGGACTTGAAGAAGTTCTACTCCCTGGGTGTGTTCATGACCCTGACCACGCGGGTCACCGTCTACCCGGCCAGCGTCATCCGCACCCGGCTGCAGGTCCAGAAGGGGAAGGCCCTCTACTCCGGGACCTTCGATGCTTTCTTCAAGATCATGCGAGCGGAGGGCGTGAGTGGCCTGTACCGCGGCTTCATGGTCAACACCTTAACACTGATCTCAGGTCAGGCTTACATCACCACCTACGAGCTGGTGCGTAACTACGTGTCTCGCTACTCGCAGAGCAACACGGTGAAGTCGGTGGTGGCTGGAGGTTCGGCGTCCCTAGTGGCCCAGACTATAACCGTGCCCATAGACGTGGTGTCCCAGCACATGATGATGCAAGGACCACATGGGGAGCACATGGCCCGCTTCAAAGCCAGACCCAGACCCATGCTCAACGGGAGCAAACGCAGAATAACTTTCGGACAAAGCCGCGACATCACGGTGCAGATATTCGCAGCCGACGGCTTCAGGGGATTTTACAGAGGCTACGTGGCATCGCTACTCACGTACATCCCAAACAGTGCACTCTGGTGGCCTTTTTATCATTGTTATGCAGGTAAGTCTTAACATGTCATGTGACGGAAAACTTATTCAGTACTTACATTCTTTTAATATAATTTCTACGTCTGTTTTAGCAATGTTTGCAAACTCATATTTACAGTTTTTCCTGATGCTGTCTATTTGTACAGCTGTGTTCATAATTTATAGATAATTTAACAAATAGAGATTGAAATAAATTAAAATAACACTTGAAAAAAACTTAAACCCACCTCGAAATATTAGTTTTTAGGAAAATGATAAAAGGAAACAAATCAAAAAGTGAAAAAAAAAAAAAAAAAAACTGGGACAAACAATGGAACATGTGCATGCAGTGGCGTGTGTGGTAAGAGGTGGATTGGCAGGTTGTAATTCAAAGTATGCTAGAGCACTTTTACTTTGAAAGAAAACAGCACCACATGCACCTTGTATACAAATACAAAACTGTACAACACAAATTAAATAGGTCAGTGGAAAGGGCAGTCGATCTGATAATGTTACGGTCCAGTCATGTCATAGGTTTTTGGAGTAATGACAACTTCGTCAGCTAAATTTGTACTGCCGTTAAATCCAATGCATACGTGACAGTGTTTGAAATGCTTTGCGTTCCCAGAGCAGCTGTCTCTGTTGGCACCTAGTGGGTGCCCCCATCTGCTTCTGCAGGCTGTGGCTGGACCAATGGCAGCAGCAACCGCCTCCACCATCACCAACCCCATGGATGTGGTGAGAGCAAGAGTACAGGTAAACAAACACCTATCGTAAAAGCTGAAATTTAACTTTGTGTTTATGGGTCAAACGTCAATTATTTAAAAAGTAGCCAGTAAATGTCCAACAGTAACTTTACCAGGAGCAATTTCTAAGATTTTATAATCCTTTTATTATTTATTCCCATCTTGAACAATCGAACCAATTATGTGTGAAAACAATATTTCATTGGTAAGGCGTCCCCCCCCATGGGCCTCGATTCCAGCCCGCGGTCGTTCTCTGCATGTCACTCCCCTCTCTGCCCCATTTCAACTCTGTCTCTACACTATCAATAAAGCATGAAAATGCCAAAAACATATCTTTGAAAAAAAAAATATATATTTCATCATTAAAGGCTTAGATCATGTAGATTGGCCGACAGTGTTCTTATTTCTCAGAATTTATGCACTATAGTTTAACTGCTCAAAAGATATGCACAGCTTTAATTGCAGGAGTGATTATTTTTGCTGTGCTCTGGTCTGCACTGGACAACATGACTTGACCTCATGTGATAACAAGGGAACTATTGACTCACTTTATTGGCCTAATCCACATTTAGAGTGATGAGAGCACGTGGCAGTTTTTTACATTGCCCAAGGGCACATTATTATTGAACATGGTTGTTAATAGATAAAATACTGCAACAGTGTGTGTATAGCATCTGTGGGTTGAAGGAGTAGTCCCTGTAAACCAGGCTGCTTCACGTCTCCTAAAATGATTTACAAGCAAACCATTGTTTTGTGAAGAGAACAGTTTAATAAATATTACCTCTCTCTACAGTTTGATTATTGAATTGGCACCAGCTGGCAGATTTCCAAGGCGCTGAATGCAGCCATCTTTCAACACCAAATACTGCTGGCATCGGCTCCTTTTCTCTGTAGTTACACTTCCTCTTGTTGCTAGCATTACTCAATAGTTTCTCAACTTGTTGTTTGCACTGCAACAACAGGCTGTTGTTAAAAAAGATGTTAGAGGCTGTCTTTGCGTGCTCTTTGGAAATATGGTATTTACTATATTTTACGAGTTGGCTGAAAGCATGCACGCAGCACGGTCAACAATTTACAGTATTTCTTGAATTTTTCACAGAAGCTATAATTTATTTTGAGCAATTGCACATTTTATATATACAAATATATGCATCCATTATGAACTTAAAAGCCTGCCAGACTATTATACCACCATTGATAACGTTTAACTTTGCTAACTAGCTAACGTTACAACACTGGTGGAATTTTACCTTCAATCTTGACATAAAAATGTATTTGCAAGCAACAAAGATGATTCAACCCTCTCCTGTCTGTTGAAAGGTGGAGGGCCGAACGTCCGTGATCGAGACCTTCAAGCAGCTGATGGCAGAGGAGGGCGCGCGCGGTCTGACCAAGGGTCTGTCGGCCCGAATCATCTACTCCACGCCCACGTCTCTGCTCATCGTGGTGGGATACGAGACTCTGAAGAGACTGAGCCTCAGGGCGGACCTGGTTGAGAACAGACACTGGTGAACGTACCACGCTTCACCTAAACCTCACAGACAAGCAGGAACTATTCACACAGGAGATGTGTGTCCCGTCTAGTGGGCAAACTGCTCAGCTGCTTCTGCTACGGACCTTTTTACTTTGGTGTTGTTTTAAAAGCAGGTGTGACGCAGCAAAGTGTAACTGGTGATGTTTGTCTTCAGGCGCACTTACGGGTGTTTATTTGTATTACCTTTTTCTGTGTTTCAGACCCATTTCTATTGATCGGCCTACCTTTTATTCCACATCACTATTAGCTTTTTCTTCTGGAATCTGAAAATATAAGTGAAAATTCCTATGATTTGTCAAAACTAAATTTCCCTATTTGATAGATGACTGAAAAAAATGTCATCATAAATAAATGGAAGACCCCTTAAGCTCATTTTTGATTAGAGCTTCTTGTACTGTATATTTGAACAACATGGAATGACTGTACCAGTGTATTATTTAATACCTGGATATGGCAGCCTAAACTTGAGCACAATAGATGCACCTTTTGAATTTCAATAATTTTAACAGCTGAATTAATTACATTATTTTAAGAGAATTTGCGATGAGGCCAGTCTAAGGATTTATCAAATCAAGCGCACTCTGAATTCCAGTGAGATGATAAATTGTTTAAAACATCTGTTAATAAGCCCACCTTTGTTTAGGTCTAAATGAAGAGACTATGATGTATTTAACAATAGCAATAATGTAAATTGTGGGGCGCTCCGGTGGTGTAGTGGATAGAGCACGCACCATATTGGCTCCAGCCTTCGTTGCAGTGGTTGCGGGTTCGAATCCGACCCGTGGACCTTTACTGCAGGTCATCCCCCCTCTCTCTCTCTCTGTCTCCCCATTTCAACTATGTACTATCCAATAAAGCTTGAAAAATGCCACAAAAAAAATCTTAAAAAAAAAAAAATATGTAAATTGTACAGAAAAATAAGTATCTTCAAAGTGAGACTAGACTTCTAAAAGTATATTTCAAATATAAATAGATTCCCTGATCATCTGCAGGACAACAAATATTAAATTCATCACTAAAAGGTCTTTGCAAATACTTGGCCTGAGTTTGTGTCGTTCACAACTGAAGCCCCTTCTGTAAAAAACACAAGTAGCTGAGTCTGTGAAGTCCATGATGGAGGTGTAACAATGAATTCTATGTGTAGATAAGTTGTTAGGGCCAATCAGCAGGTGCTTCTTCTGCTTCTTATTGTTCTTGTCTGTGTATAAATGGACCGATAGTAAACCAAGAGTTCGATAGATATAAGAGTAACAGCTGTAAACTGAATGTTCCAGGCCTTACACCACTTCATAGAGGTTGGTTGTATTTTCCTTTTGGGCCACCGTTGAATCTGTTGTTGGATTCAGATTATTTTTTGCTGTTGGGTGACTGGGAAAAGGCACATTGGCAACCATTTGGCTACAGGGCAGAAAGCAGAAGAAACTAGCCGACATAAACAGAACTCCAAAGTTGCCTTCAGATTTCACTCAGTAAGAATGAGGAGGGACATCAACAAGGCTAATGCAATGTTAGAAATGGAATGCAGCCATGTTTAGAGTGTACTACTAATTACTGCCCGAGAACACATCTCAGTGACTCTTCCTTGTTCTATAAACTGTTAAATGTTTTAAGTGTTTTGAAAGCAGCACCTTTCAGTTTGTACCAAAAAATAAATAAATAAAAATGTTCCAATGAATAAGACTGGTGGACTATCCCGAAAGCCATTTTAATGGACTTTGGCCTAAACGGAGAACGTGCTACACCTTTGATTTACCAACTACCTGCTATGTGTGTGTGTGTATATTATCAAAGAATCGTTCCAAGTGCAGTTTGATGTCTTTAAAAACATGCAGAACTTATGGACACATGATGAAAAGTAATTAAAAACAATCTGAATCACTGCTGTGGTTATTTACTTGTGTTTTTGATCTCCAAATGGATAGTGTTACAGTGACATCAGTTTATTATGAGGCTGCAGTACACATGTTGAGCCACTGGAGGGAGCAATGGATCATGTTTCATCTTCAAACTACTGCTAGAAGACACGCCTTCTAAATTGCATTTCATCGTAGGAGCACACGGGTGAATAAATACTTCCATGAGGTGAACAGTTTCAAATAGCCATGTACTTCCATCCAATGTTAAATTGAAGACATTCATTCACACAAGCACACTCACAAAATACAACAGAAACAGAAATACAAAAACAACCCTTTTATTTGACCGGATCAGGCCAGTGCAAAAAAAAGTCCATCAGATGTACAGCTTGCTTGTCCGTCCGTCCGTCCGTCCGTCCCTCAAAAGATCAACTCCTCTGGCCTGAAAAGCTTCACATGGGACAGTCATAGATGTGGATAGCTCGGTCGTCTCCGGCCGAAATGATCTTTGAGCCGCTGCTGTTGTACTTCACACTCCAAACCTGAAGACAACAATGGGATTTGAGTTCCATATGAAATGTGTAATTCCACGTTCATAAATCAGTGCCTGACGCCCTACTTTTTTTTAATCAAGAACTGTTCAAAAATTTAAAAAGGTTGAAACTACAACACAATCCCTGCGTTCCAATCCCCATACTTCTCTACTATTTAGTATGCCAGAAAAATATTTAGGATGTCCCAATACATGCATGTCAATTGTAGTATGCTGAAAAATCAAAGTTGCCCCACTAACTCCAATAGCATTTTGGAGTATTTGTCTTTATTCTTGGCATTTCTCGACATAATGAAAAACAAATCTTCCTTATCTGTTTTTCTTTTCTCTCTCTTGTGGCCCTAAAACTCTTCTGTACTTTAGTATGTAGTGTAGTAAAGAGTATGTGATTCGGAACGCAGGGAATATCTTAAATATCAATAATGATGATGGTGGGAAATTACAAAATAAAAACTATGGAGTAACAAATCCCTTGTTTGGAAAAATAACCCTTCATCCTGAAACTTTAGAATGTAAGAAAATGATTAGTCTTTATATGGATGGATTTATAGCTTTGAACAATTTCATTCTGTTACTATCCTGGGACATCAAACATTTAAAGGCCTACTTCACCGGTGGGAATATGAAGGTGTATTGCATTCTGAGATCCTATGTAGTATAAATGTGCAAAAATAAAATAAAATTGGTTCATCCTAGCCTGGTTCTTTCTGCCTTTTCTCAGGCTAGAATGAACCAATTAAATTTTTTTTTGCACATTTATACTACATAGGATCTCAGAATTCAATACACCTTCATATTCCCACCGGTGAAGTAGGCCTTTAAGTATTAGGCAGTTAAAACCTTACCGCGCCTTAACAGACCGAACAAGAAAAACAAGTTCAAAATGGAGACGTCCCAGATGCTACTCTTTGACCCTTTTGCAAATATAAAAACAACGCATTTAAGTTGAACGGAAACTAAGCAGACAAGGACTAAAAAAAGCTCCAAACAGAAAATCTAACCAAATCTGAAATCTTCATCGGCTGCGAATTGTTCCAATAGATTGTTATGGTTTTGCATTTGTCATTTCATGTGATAGATATATTAAAAAAAAACACACACACACACAACAGCCTTGTCTGAGAAGCCTTGCTATTA
Source organism: Ammodytes marinus (assembly GCF_949987685.1). Classification (NCBI taxonomy): domain Eukaryota; kingdom Metazoa; phylum Chordata; class Actinopteri; order Uranoscopiformes; family Ammodytidae; genus Ammodytes; species Ammodytes marinus. The sequence continues at coordinate 5,858,411 of NC_137234.1, forward strand.
CAAATGGACCCTGCGTTCCGAATCGCATACTTTCTACTATATAGTATGTAGAAAAAAGATTTAGGATGTCCCGATTATTGTGGCCAGTTTTAGGATGGTTAGAAGTACCCGGATGTCCTACTTCATCCGGCCAAGATTGTTAGTGTTGAAAACGGCATCCTATTTGGGCGATTCTGACCCACAATCCGGTGTGCATGTGAAGTGACGTCACATCTACGAAGCCTCCATATGAAAACAAACGGGGATGCGACGGTTATAAAAGCAAGAGGCAAGATCAAGGCGCAATGTTATGATGAAATAAAAGAGTAAAAGTATGTCCCAATAGTATGCCTACTGCATTCTAACTAGATTATTTTTATCGTCGGATGTAGTATGTAGAATAGAAAAAAGAAAGAGTATGCGATTCGGAACGCAGGGGGAGTCTTTCTTAGAGAATGGAGGAACCTCCCCACAGGCGCCTGACACCATAGATCATATGCCAGCTGGATTATTGCTTTTTGCCTGATATCAAACGTCATAGTCGGGTTATGCGAGAGCGGCCGCTCCGTGACATTGGGCCGTATTGATTTCCCCAACACATCAGCACCCACTGCGGACGCATTTTATCACTTTAAATCTGATTATGACACACTCAAGAGTGGATATACAGGGTCATATCTCTGTCACCTGGTCCTGATGGTCGAAGAAAGTGTTGATACAGGCTCTGGTGCTGGCGTCCCACACCTTCACACTCTTGTCGGACGAGCTAAGAAGCGGCAGAGGAGAGGGGAGGACATTTTTAAAGTATTTTACTAAGAATCAAAGTGTGTGTGTTGTCTGGCTGAGCTGCTCTGTTTATCTAGGCATTGAGAGCTGGAAACTTAAGTCTGGAGAAAGGCTTCATCTGACAAGCGGTTTATCACAACAGGAGTGAGAGCGTGAGAAAGTAGGCAGGGGAAACACATCTGCTAGCTAGATGATTACTGTACTGTCAAGGGCAGATTTGCTCCTCACAAATTATTGTCTATCATTTTTCTAATATATTTACTCACTTTCTGTTTCAGGTCCATTACATTTGTTTGAGTGTTAATAAAAACTGAGATTCAGCTGTTAAGCAAATGCACAGAAAACACATTGGCTGCATGAAACATTAAAATACAATTAAAAATTTAAATATATATTGATATGAGGAGTATCTGATTTATTTTTTTCATTTTACCTTGAGACAAAGTGGGAGTTATCTGGGGAGAAGGCGACATTAAGGACCCAGGATCCGTGCCCGCTCAGAGTGGCGGCCAGGTTGGCATGTTGCCTGAGAGACAAAAGTTCATTAGAGCCAATAATAAATGCTTCAAAAAAGTTAGGTTTTTTTTTTACATCAAAATAAACCAACGCGGGAGTGTCCGACTGGCTGACACAATGTAAAACTCACACGTCGTATATTTTGATGTATCCGTCGTCTGAGGCGGTGGCCAGCAGCTGGGAGTCGGGGGAGAAGGTGAGGGATCTGATGGGCATGGCGTGACCTGAGGGGAGCGCAGACAGTCAGTCAGTCAGTCAGTCAGTCAGTCAGTCAGTCAGTCAGTCAGTCAGTCAATAACCTTCATTTTAACTGGAAAGACACTGAGCTTTCCCTCATTTACAGTGATGAGAGCATACACAATAAAGACAATCACAAGGATAATGTATAACCAACAGAGAAAACAGAAATAAAATAGGATCAAAATGAATATATTGCTTAACAGTCGATTGGTAAGATTCAGTGTGGCTGATCTCTACCTATCTGACTATCTATATCCTTTATGTTTTTTAAATAAGCTTTCCCAATCGAATAACCCGAGTGCCTTTCATCCATTAAAACAACAAAACATTTACAAATGGTTTGACAACAAGACATCCACTTGACTGCTTTTTAACAATACCTGGCTGACACTTCATTGACAAAACAGTTAATCCCTTAAATCAAATAAAGGATCTAAATATAATTGGTAAAGAAAACGATCACTTGTTGCGGCAGTAGATCAATAACGACTATTGAATATTTGAACCAACCTTCCAGTGTGTGGAGGAGCTTCCCCGTGGCGATGTCAAAGATGTTGATGATTCCATCGATGGCTCCGCTGGCCAAATATTTTCCATCAGGGCTCTGAGGGGCCAAACAGAATGAAATGGAAAAAAAAAAAAAGATGAAAAGTTATTGAAGTTAAAGGGCAATTTGCAAATGTGGAGACAGTGCAATATGATGATGAGTTATAGCAGCTTCTAAAAGCCTTTTAAAAAATAACCTCTGGACCTGAACAGAGGGTTAAAATACAGGAGAAACCTCGGTGTGACTTAGAATTAAACACAAATCAAAATGAGTTATCTGCCTCTGAGCAGGAGAAGCCACCGCCCAGACGACTTTTAAGAGAATTTATGGTTCCTCCCTTAGCTCAGTTGGTAGGGCGTCCCCCCCATGGGCCTCGGCCAGCAGCGGACCCGGGTTCGATTCCAGCCCGCGGTCGTTCTCTGCATGTCACTCCCCTCTCTGCCCCATTTCAACTCTGTCTCTACACTGTCAATAAAGCATAAAAATGCCAAAAAAATATCTTTAAAGAATTTATAGTTGCTTACGTAAGCTATACTCAGAATGAATTTTCCTCGAGTGTCCAGAGAATATTCCTTCTTGCCGCTTTCCACGCCGAAGATGTTGACCTTGCCGTGATGGCTTCCTGTGGCGATGTGTTTGGAGTCTGGGGAGAAGGCCACCGACCAGGCGTCAACTAGAGAGGAGAGCAAGAGACAGAGGGAAGATTGAACACTTTAAAACTGATTCCCTTACAGAAAATGTTTGTTTTAACAATTCTGTCTACAGTAGGCTAAATATAACCTATTAAATGCAATGGGTCGCCAGGTAAAATGTTTCTTTTTAATGTGTATACCTAGTGTATTTTTTTTATGGTCAACCAATGTGTCTTGTCCAACTGCCCCTGACCAAGACGCCAGACCTACTTACTGCTCTGTTAAGTCATTCTTTACAAGCCTGTATGTTATAAGCTAAATATCCTAATATAAATCCACAAAAAAGAAAAAAAAAAAGGTTTAATAAATATGTGTTTTCTTTTTCATCATGTTGAGAATAAAGATGAAATCCAATGTTGATAATAAACCCGACAGTTCAAACCTTTGAGGGCGTCTAAAAATGCAGTGTTGTCAGCCCATCTTCCCAACTTTATCACAGTCTTCATCTGTCAAGTTTATTCTCGACATTGTATTTTCGGCTTCTTGAAAATGAAAAATAATGGAAAAAAAAGTTCCTCTGCTCATTTTTTGTTCTCTCAAGTCATGTGACCCATTTGACTCCTTCTGTAAAATACAGTATAGTCCTAAGAGGGAGAAGAAAAATCAGGCCAACCACTGAGTGCAATGAAGTGTCACTAATAGAAGGTGACATGGCATTTAGACCAAGTACAGCTCGGTCAAAGATACACAACAACACTGAGATTGTTTGGGTGTGAGGTTTCTGAGAGGTTAGAGTTAAAAATAAATAAAACCAGCTTGCTGTGCTGCAGTACACATTACAACGGATGAGCTGTCAACTCCCGCACGTTTGTTTCAATACAAAAACGAAGCGACAATTTCCTCTGTAGTGCCTATAAATGGTGACCTTTTTCCAGTGCTACTGTAAGCGCTAGACACAACAGAAACAGCGAATGAACTCTCAATACGAAAAACAGTGCACATTAACAAGAACAAGAACAAAATAGCCATCTTTCAACCAGAAGTGTTGATGAGGTTTGCTCACAGGTATCAGGATCTCTCTATACCAAGGCAATTCCTGGAAAGTTTGAAAAATAATAAAAATCTGTAACAACCGACGATTATTTCCTAAATTTGACCTGAATTTTCCATCAAAAAAAATGGATTCCTTAAAATGCTAGAAAAAGATTTAAAATAAATGACAGTTCTAATTCCTAAGAAGTTTTTTTTCTGTCATGTCCACAACATAAAAATAATCAATTTCCTACGACATTAGAGAAACAGCTGACATAAACAAGGAATCTTTAATCACAATAGTTGCTGATCATGTTTCAAATGATCAACTTATCAATTAATCAACTAATTGTTCATTTTGAAAAAAAAACGTCAATGAAATTAATTACGGTACACAGAAGCTGTCTTAGTCCAGATCTTGTTCAAGAATAATGGAGCAAGGGCGCCCTTAGCTCAGTTGGTAGGGCGTCCCCCCCATGGGCCTCGGCCAGCAGCGGACCCGGGTTCGATTCCAGCCCGCGGTCGTTCTCTGCATGTCACTCCCCTCTCTGCCCCATTTCAACTATGTCTCTACACTATCAATAAAGCATAAAAATGCCAAAAAATAAAAATAATAATGGAGCAGATTATTGGATAATACTAAAAAAAAAAGTTTGATTCAACTTCTTTCCTTTGCGTTGAATCACAGAAAAAATTAAGTGATTTTTGTTCTCTTGGGTCAGACTCAGATATAGAGCAGATGAAGCCTAATTTAATCTACTAGTTCTAACAATACTATTCTACCACGCAGTTTTTTTTTTTTGCTTCATATGAACCACCCAATCTCTCTTTTATTTTTAAGATTCTTTTTTGGCATTTTCAAGCTTTAATTGATGGTACAGAGTTGAAATGGGGAGACAGAGAGAGAGAGAGAGGGGGGATGACCTGCTGTAAAGGTCCACGGGTCGGATTTGAACCCGCAACCACTGCAACGAAAGGCCGGAGCCAATATGGTACACGCTCTATCCACTACGCCACCGGAGCAACCCAACAGCCAGCCAGTCTCTTACCTGGCCCCGCGTCCATAGACCTGATCTGTTTGCCAGACTCCAGGTCCCAGAGGCGGATGTGAGCGTCCAGGGAGCTGGAGGCGGCGATGGCTCCGTTGGGACTGATGTCCACGGAGACCACGCCCAGCTGGTGGCCCTCCAGAGTCCACTGCAGCTCCAGCTTCTCGTCTGACCTGAGGGAATGATAATAATAATGGATAGGATTTATATAGCGCTTTATTGCCTAGGCACTTTACAGGGTTCCAGGTTCCATTCATTCACACACACAGTCATACCGGTGGTGGTAAGCTACGATAGCTGACGGAAGCGTGGCTGCCATTCAGCGCCTACGACCACCACCTCAAAACATGCAGCAGTCATACACATTCACACAAGGCAAGGTGGGTCTTGCCCAAGGACACAACAACCATGACACAGGTGGCAGGGTGGGAATCGAACCGCCAACCCTTCGATCATTGGCAAACCCGGAACCCGCTCTACCAACTGAGCCACGGTCGCCCCAAAGGGAAGAGAGGGGAAAGGGGATTAGTCTGTCAAGGCTAATAAACTCAACTCAGGTTTTAAACCAGCTCCTGTATAAGCTCCTTGGAATACAACTGAAACTTAACAAAGCTGCTAGCCCACAAATACAGCAACTCTGTCCGCTGATGAATAACATTATCGGAAGGAAGCATGTTTATTTGATTTTTTTAAGCACTTTCAACAAAGACTCATATATTGTTGTTTGGTCTGTGTTTTCTTTTTTTTTTTTTCTTTCAAAGGTTTTTTTATTAAATGTTCGTAACACAGAAATTGTAGCACAATTAGTACAAATTTTTCCCCCTTTTTTCCCCCCAACATACCCCACCCACATCCCACCCTCACACCCAACAACACGAAATATACACTACAAGAAACAGAAATAAACAATCAATATGAAAAAAAAAAAAAAAAAAAAAAAAAAAAAAAAACACGCATAAAGAAATCAAATTAAATCAAATAAAAAGGGGGGGGAGCTACTCTTCTATAGTTATTGTTTTTTTAAAATAATTTAGGAAGGGGCGCCAAATTCGGTCAAATTTATTCTCGGATCCCTGAGTGGTGTAACGTATTTTCTCTAAATTCATACATGCCATAATGTCTCGAATCCAATGTGAGTGGGAAGGAGGAGCAGGATCTTTCCACTTGAGTAGGATAGCCCTGCGAGCAAGTAGTGAGGTGAAGGCCAGTATTCTCAGCTTCACTTTAGGTAAGCCCGAATTTGGTGCAATGCCAAAAATTGCAGTGAAAGGGTTCGGCTTAATTTGATGCTGAAGTACTTCAGAAATTGTTTGAAAAACTGATGTCCAGAACTCAGTCAAGGTGGGACACAACCAGTACATGTGAAAGAGTGATGCCGGTGCGCTCTTACAGCTATCACAGGTCGGGTCTACATCGGGGAACATACGGGCTAATTTAGTTTTAGATATGTGGATACGATGTACTACTTTAAATTGCACAAGAGCATGTCGGGCGCACATGGAGGTAGAGTGTATCCGATCCAGGACTGAATCCCACATGTGATCTGTGAAGGCAGAACCTAGGTCTTGCTCCCACAGGGTTCTTATAGCTGCTAATGAGGGGCTATGCAACTTCGAAATAAGGTTGAAAAACACAGAAATTGAGCCTTTTAATGTGGGGTTTACAGAAAGAAACAAATCGACATGATTGGCTGGCGGTTTATAAGGGAATTGGGGAATTAACTTCTGCGTAAAATGCCTGATTTGCAGAAATCGGAAAAAATGTGTCTTTTCGATACCAAAGTGTTTTGTCAATTGAGAAAAACTAGCAAATAGATCATTAATAAATAAATCACCGATGCATTTTAAGCCTTTTTTATGCCAGATCTTGAATGCACCATCCACCGTCGAGGGGGTAAACAAGTGATTAGCTGCAATTGGGCTGAGAAGTGAAAAATTCTGCATTCCAAAATTCTTCCTAAATTGGGTCCAGATTCGAAGGGAGTGCTTAATCACGGGACTACTGTTGGGGATAGCCGAAGAGAGTGGAAGTGCGGCACTTAAGAGGGCAGATAGAGACAATGGGCTAACAGCGCTAGACTCCATTGTTACCAGTTTGGTCTGTGTTTTGCTTTGTCAGACAGATATCTTTCGTATACATTATTATTTATTTATTTTATATTTTTTGGCATTTTCAAGCTTTATTAGACAGTACAGAGTTGAAATGGGGAGACACAACAACAAAAAATACGGTGAAAACAGAGGAAGAAAAGCTAGATGTAAATTGTATCCAATGTTCGGCAAGAGAGAACTAAATCAACTGCACAACTGGCTTTGAGAATAATGTATTAATTGCTATTGTCATGAAGAGACACTCACCATTTCCAGACTTTCACCATATCATCTAACGAGCCGGTGACAATGGTTTCCGTCCCATCCGCCTCACTCTTACCCCACGCTGCCGTCCAGATCGCATCGTCATGGGCTGTAGAGGAAACATACACAAGGGTTGCGTTCCGAATCGCATACTGTTTCTTTTTTCTATTCTACATACTACATCCGACGATAAAAATAATCTAGTTAGGATGCAGTAGGCATACTATTGGGACATACTTTTACTCTCTTATTTCATCATAACATTGCGCCTTGATCTTGCCTCTTGCTTTTATATCCGTCGCATCCCCGTTTGTTTTCACATGGAGGCTGACGTCACTTCACGTGCGCACTGGATTGTGGGTCAGAATCGCCCAAATAGGATGCAGTTTTCAACACTAACAATCTTGGCCGCATGAAGTAGGACATCCGGGTAGTTCTAACCATCCTAAATCTGGCCACCAGAATCGGGACATCCTAAATCTTTTTTCTACATACTATATAGTAGAAAGTATGCGATTCGGAACGCAACCACAGGTAAAACTCTCATTATAGTGTGAATAAAAACAACAATAAAATGCATTTTAAAGGATAAGTCTGTCTGGCATTATTCTATGTGTTGTTACTGTCAACAAATCCCAATGAAAACACCTAGCAAGTCATTTATCAGAACACGTTTTGCCTAATCTTCGTATGTTATTTATTTATATCGTTTCAGTAAGTTTTGGAAAACCTCACACAGGGTTCTTATAGCTTCCTACAGGCTTTGGCTTCACAGATAATAAATGTAGAAAAAATAAATAAAAATTTCATGGCATTATATTGATTATCTTGCAATTGTGTGTCAGTTATTTTTTGGTGAGAGTGAAAACAAAAACGAGGCAGGTTTAAGAAGTGGAAGGAGAGGTTGTGGTTAACTGTGAATAACAGTTAACCACGGTCACTCAATTTAACTCAAGAAAAATGACTTTATAGTTATACAATGAGACATCTTTCTCGATGTCACTCACCGTGCTCCTGCTTGAAAAGGATGCTGTACTGAAAAGAAAAAAGCAAGTTCACAATTAATTTTTTTAGCACAAAAACAAAGTGTTATGTTCAACTATAAGGCTGTTTGAAATAGTTTCTTACTTGTGTGCTCATTTTTCTTTTGGTCCTTCAACGAACTTCTACATAAATGAAACAATATTCAAGTGTGTTAGTTTTCATAAAGCAGGGCTGGTTTGACTGCAAACAAACACACCTATAACACAGTTAGACCTATAGACATGTCGGATTAAAAGTGACATCAAACATATACAACTAAAAGGGTAAAAACACCACATTTGTGCAGTTTAAAAAATAAAAAAGCTTCTAAAACACCGCGGCTAATGTGAGCTAGCTCTGACTTAGCAGCGACTATTATATCAGTTAAACTGGTTTACAAGATTATCACCCAGTTTATCATACTAACTGCATACACAATATACAGTTACAATTCAACTTTAACAAAATATCCACCCACGTACCTTGAAATATCCCAATAAAGATCGTTTATTAAATTCAGCAGCTCGTTGATTTACATGCGAGACGCCATGACAACATTTGGCGTAACTTCCGCTTTCCTCCTTTTTCTTCTTCGTTTTTTATATTGCGATCGACGAAGAACGACTGAAGCGCACTATTCCCACCAGCAGGACCAACGAGGAAAGGCATGTAGATGGATTGAGGGACCGGATGACGAGGCTCTGATCACCTGCATCGACGGCTCCAACAAATACCCTCCGGTCAAATCAGGCGCCTACCTCCTGAAGCGCCTAAATGCTTCATATGAACAACATGAAACCAATACCAGTCAGACTCAGTAGATTCATAAACACCTGTTGATTATAAATGTGTTGTAATGTTGACAACAAAGGTCTCTGGGTGATATGCTGTGCTTTAAAGTTGTACCTAGGAAGTATTTTATAATGTTTTATTACAAGTCTTTTTGTCAAATTGATGAATATGTTATTTCAGATCCAAATATATTTTCACGTGTTAAATTGTATTTTTTGAAAGTGATTATGTTTTTACTAGATAACCACTGAGCAAATGTCTGTGTACTTATTCTAATTTGGATTGGTTTTGTAGTATTTTAAAAGATGCCATGATGGGTTGTTGTCAATATGCGAACTATACCATTGCTTTCAGGGTAGCTTACTTTTTTACGTGGGGGCCTGACTGTGACTCTGATTTGAAGTTCTATTAATTATTAACTGTTAAATAAACTGTGACAAAATATTGCAGAACAAGTTTAAAAATGACCTATTTCTACTGATGTCCGTGCTCTTTTTTTCAGGTTTAGTCGACAGCTCCGTGCTATTAAATATTTGACAAAGTTAATTGTTCGTGACCAAATATTAGAAAACAAAGTTTAAAAACTAACTCTCTATTGAAATCTGTGTTCCTTAACATGTTGTGTTGGAAGCTCACCTGGGTTAACTCTAATCTGCATCATTTTTAGCTCTTTGCCTATTGGCTGGAAAAGTCACATGGCAGCAGAATGATGTCGCACCAACAATATAAGAGGGCCTTGTGTTTAATATTCTGCAACAGTGCATTCAGATCATTTCTGAAACATTTTGATTTTAAAAATGAGCATCCCAGTGGTGGACTTTGGCGTGTGCAGCCTGACTGGGAAATACGTCACTGAGGAGCAGATACTCAGTTTGGCCAAAGAGCTTAAAGCAGCTTTTTTGGAAGTTGGTTTTGTTTTTCTGAAGAACACTGGGATCACTCAGGAGGAGGTGAGAAGTAGCATGTACTGTAGTTTGTTGAAGGTGCTTAAAGTGGAATGAGTCTTTTTATTTTATTTTATTTTATTTCCTGGTTGGTTTGGATAGGTGGACCGTGTTATGGACATCTCCAAGAAGTTCTTCCTGCAACCTGATGAACTGAAGCGTCCTTTCAGCAGGAAAAACTTTGTCAACAGTCCTAAACACGGATGGTTGGCTATTGAAACTGAGAGGTAGAAATCAGAAAGCGAACCAAACACACTCCTTCCACAAAATGTTACATGTTTAACATTAAAATTATTTCTTTTCAGAGTGGATCCACTTCAACCTGGAGACCTAAAGGAGTCATTTGACCTTGTTTCTCTTCACCCTGATATAGTAAGGATTTACTTTCACATTTGAACTTTTTCATTATTTCAGGAGCAATTTAGAAAGGCCAGAGTGACCACACTCATTTATTTGAAATATAGATATTGGTATTGTCACCCGTCATGCGCTGGTTCTTTTCTCTTGTGATGCAGCCATGGCCCTCTGGTGATGCAAAAGGTTTCCAGGAGATCCAGACGTCTTTCTTCCAGCGCTGTAAAGAGCTGAGTCTGAGGGTGCTGAGGGTGATGGCCCACAGCCTGGGTCTGGACCCTGAGCTGTTCCTGAGTGCACACCGTTTTATAGGAAGTATGTAGACAAAGCACCACACTATCTCGCTGCTCTCACTATGGTGAGTGATGCACAAAGCTGAAAACAGGGCTGTTTCTCTGAGCTTAGTATGTAACGTTGTTTGACATGAATATAAATAGTTTATTTCTGGAAAATGCATCATCTGATGCTGCTGGCAGAACAGATGACAGAATTACACTTTCCACAATATACTTTAAGAATATATATAATATCTTCTAGCACACATTGAGTGACCTGAGCTTAATCATTAACTCAAACCTATTGTGTCTGTTCCTGGTGTGTTTCTATTCTAGCTGAAGAGAATGGCACAACACTGCGGTCTCTGTACTACCCACCAATAAACTGTGAGAAAGCGAAGGAGGGTCAGCTTCGCTGTGGAGAGCATTCAGACTACGGCAGCATCACCCTGTTGTTTCAGGGCTCTGAAGGTCTGCAGGTAACACCACTGACTTCTCCACTTCTCTGAATGAAATATCCTTTGTCTCCAAAGTCAAGGTATACCAAACATTTAGATTTGTTTCAGTACTTGTAATGCTCTTGACTCTTGTTAACCCTCAGGTGCGTAACCGTTCAGGTGAATTCATCTCTGCTCCTGTCATACCTGAAGCGGTCCTCATCAACATCGCTAACCTGATGCAGCGCTGGACCAGTGATCACTTTGTCTCTGTGGTCAGTTAACCCATTGAATGGGTTAAGAGCATATTTCGCAGCTGTCTTGCACATCTAAATTATTTCAACTGTTTGTTTATAATGATTTAAATTATAAAGTGACACAAGTTTGCATATGGGACAAGGTGTTAATAATAATTAAATAACGGATGAATATATCCTGTGTGTAGAAAGGAGCCAGTTTAGGTGGTTTGGGCATCTGGTAAGGATGCCCCCTGAGCTGTTTCAGGCACGTCCAGCTCGGAAGAGGCCTCTGGGTAGGCCCAGTACTAAGTGTAGAGATTATATCTCCACACTGGCCTGGGAACATGTCAGGGTCACCCAGTCAGAGCTGGTTAATGTGGCCCGGGAAAGGGAAGTTTTGGGTCACCTACTGGAGCTGCTGCCCCTGTGACCTGATAAGCGGTTGACAATTAGATGATATATGTCTTTATAACTAAATAAATGCCTGTATCATTAGAATCAGTAGGCCATATCAAAGTATAATGACCATATATGGACCATTCATTAAAGTGACACCAAATAAGGATCTATATCATTTCTTGTGGTTGTGTTGTCCCTCAGCGCCACAGAGTTCTGCTGCCCCCTGCTGGAGACTCCAGCACACGTCAGTCTCTGGCTTTCTTTGTCCAACCCGATCTTGAGGCTCTGATCACCTGCATCGACGGCTCCAGCAAATACCCTTCGGTTAAAACATGCACCTACCTCAACCAGATCTATGCCACTCTGTATGATTAAAACTGAACCTACATATTTGATATATGATACCCATCAGTTTATTCATACCCACCTGTTGATTATAAATGTGTTGTCATTTTGTCAAGAAAGGTCTCGAGGTCATCTGCTGTGCTTTAAAGTTGTGCCAGGGAAGTCTTTTATCATGTGAAATCACGGTTACTTATTGTCAAAATGATGAATATGTCACTTCAGATTCCATAATGTAATTTTATTACAATTGTTTTTTCCGATAACCACTAAACCAATGTATATGATATAATCAAGTGACACAAACTTCAAATCTGCAAGCTCATTCACTTTATTGTTCACATTCAAACCTTGTACAACAGTTTCATGAATTCAGGAAGTTGGTTTTGGACAGATTTATAGGGGCACTGTATAACATTTTAAGTAATTTATTAGCTAAAATCAATATCCTCATTCATAAATATGTCCTCATTGGTGTAAAATCACCTCTGCCAAACATCTGAATTATCCTCCTGAGCGGAGAATTACAAATATTAATTTTACATTTTGTACATTGAGAGGGTAAGTCTTATGGAGGCATCCATGTTTTTGGAATGTCATCAGGTGCATTGTTTAGAATTTAGAATTGTTCTTGTCCTTGAAGGCCACTGTAGCTTCTGTTATTATTCAAAGGGGGTGGGGTTACCCAGGGAGTGTTGCATTCTAGAACTTTGTAGAACTTTCTTGATGATGTCATATTACACAGTGCCCCTTTAACTGCTTTTGAAAGTTATATAAAATAAAAGTTAAACAAGACCTGTAAGCAGGTTCAACTGTAAGTCACCAGTAATAGTGAGGTTTACTGATTTGACTGTTTTTTAAAAAAGGGACATAAAAAGTACAGTGCATTTTAACTAAATTCCTCAAAAGTTTAACTACGTTTGTGCCATAATTCTTGCTTGTATCTGTGTTATTTAACGTAGTTTTGACCCTTTGGAGTTTAATTAAGGTCTTCCATTACAATGTCCACCTGCTGCAGTTTTATCTAGTGGTGTAGAGAAAAGATTGAAAAAATAAAGTATTCTATCATAATAGTTTAAATTACAGCACTGACACACAAACACACTATACACATACAGACACTTTTGACTCCACGCCATCCTCACCTCAACACCGCTACCATTATATTAAATTAAACTATTTAAATATATGATATATTTCATTTTATGTTAATTATGTTCTTCAATTATCAGGTCCAAAGGAGAAAGCAGCTAGAAAACAGAAGTGACAGAATATGCATTAATATGAAGGTATTAACCTTGTAAAAAACAAAACTAAGTTTCATTGCAAAAGATCTAAAAAATAATAATAAAAAATGATGGCTGAAGAGTAATGTTGCTGACTGGTGCAGTCTGGAGTCTACAAAACAGTTGACAGGTATAAGAGATTGATTAGCATACTCTTCACACCAACATAGATTTTACACATTATTAAATTAAACCATTAAACAAATGTGAAAATGAACATGATGAAATACAAAAGGTTATTGAAGAAAGAGCAGCAGGGCTGTGCTGAATATATCATTCATATAAAACTAAAATTACTTTTAAAGCAAATATGATCATTTCCTTCATAATGGCAGTAGCGCTACAGTGAACTAAGGTTTAGTTTCTTACATTCATTTTTTTCGGCTCTTTTTAATGGAATAAATAAATACATTTCAAGGTATTTTCTCTAAGAGACACTACCAATGACAATGAGATACAGTGTACACTAGACAAAACAATCAATTATCAGGTCAAAGGCCGTCCCCATTTCACCGCAAAGCACTTCCCATGGAGAACACAGTCTTTGTTGGGCTAAAAGATCAAAATGACAAAAACTAAAAAGGGCCTATTGTCCACAAAGAAAACTGGAGCAGCTCCACATTTCAAGTAGGATTTATGCAGCCAGATCAGGCAGACTGGGCACTGGCTCTGAATCTGAAGCTTGGAATCAGATTTCTTATGTGCCCTTAATATTGAGGAATATTTTTGTCAAGTGGTGTTTTGAAAATTGTAAAAAAAAAAAAAAAAAAATTGGAAATTGGAATCATGACAAGGCAAACACACAAACACGTACGTACACTCACTAGCATTCATACAGCACACAGAGTAGTCATGCGGCCTGCTAGGAGTGTCCTGGCACTGGAACGTCTTGCTGCTGGTGAACGGGGGGCAGTGACTGGATGTTTCCTGGGACAATTGGTGCAGGATGACCCTCAGGTACAGGAGCTTCCATCTCTGCAACAGAGAGTTATATCGGCACAAGTTCATGAGTTGAATTAACAAGATCTTGCTGAATGTGAACCTTTAGTTTATAGTGTTTTTTGTGTGGTTAAAATTCCAAATGGATTGGTCAAATTTAGATTTTTAATTATTCTTCTGGATGCTACTGCTTTGTGCGATAAAAAAAATATATAAATCTTATCTGCACATTTTTAAAAAGGAGGCACTTTCCTGATTTCACAAATCAAATTCAGTTTACTTCCATACAGCCAGTTACAAAAGTTGGTATATATCTTCTGTCGCTCTGGCGGGGAAGGTTTAAACCCTGAAGATTTAATGAAAGAGGTTTGAGTTGCATTATGGGAAATGCAGTTTCAAGCATCTTTGGAGCATAAACTCCAAGGGACTAAAATGTCGGACAGCTTGGCCAGGCTTTTTTAAATCTTTTTTCATAAAGTATTGTTAAATTCGTATTTACTTCTTACTTATCCTATTCGGGCATGTTCAATTGGGTTACAATAGTTTATATCAGTTCAATCAATTTTGATGGTTCATATAGTTATTTATTTATTATATATATACACACAAAATAAATGTCCTTAAAAAATTTAAATCTTTCAAGTATTTATTTTAGTTTTTTTTTCTCATGATAAAATAAAATACTTAAACTAATGTCTCTTGTGAGTCACCCAACTTGATCAAAGTGCCTCTTTCACTGCTGTAGCTGTGCCACTGTTAAAGTCTGTGTTCTGTGTCATCTCTCCTCGGTTAAATTAAGTTGAAACAACAATCACTGCAACACTTACGTTTGACCTCAGGGTTAGAGGCTTTTATCCTTTCCATGTCTTCTACTGCCTGAGCGGGGAAAAAACAAGATGGAAAACATTAGAACATCACAAACTAAATGGCAACCTCTGCCTGCAATCATTTTGTACAACCATAACAATACCAATACAATATGTTACAGTACAGTTTGACATTCCTTTATATAATCTGAGCCATGATGGAAGTAGCTGCCTCTTGGTCATGTTTGCCCTACTGTGTACAGAGGTTACTGAAAACAATAACGTTGGGTGCAGCTCAACATTGCTGTTACAAGGAAGTCAATTTTGCTCATGCCCACAAACCATCAGTCAGATATGATTCAAAACCATTTGAACTATAGCCTACTGTGTGGACATTACTCCATATATTGGACCCATTAAACGGTGGAGTCAGTGATTCTGGAGAATGCTTGTGGAAAAAAATTACTTTATGTCAAAATCAGGGAATATCTCAGGATTCGCTACCTGTATGTCAGTGCTTTAAAAAATAACAATCCAATGTCAATACACAGCCTAGGTTATATAAATGGGCTTGTTGCTAGCTGTGGTGGGCCCTTTGTTTACATACCAGTTTACAGAGCTTAGGCTGTGTACTAACACCAGATATATTTTCAACACACACAGTACAGAGAAGTGGCAGATCCAGAAGAGATATTCAACGATTTTGACAATAAGCGTTCTCCAGAATCGCTGGATCCACCTTTTTATGTGACTGCGGATTGATGAGAGAGGACTCATTTTAAAGTATTCACCTGCTGTAGCCCGGACCGTTGGGCGTTAAGTTCCTCCTGCTTTCTCTGGAGCTCCGCCGTCTGCATCTGAAGCTCCACAGCCTTACGGTTGATGTCGCTCTCCTCGTTGGCCAGTTGCTGTTCGTATTCTCTCAGCTCCTCGTCAGTGTAAGGCCGGGTCTGATCTAAGGTCTGTGGAGGGCAGGCGATCATAGGATATAATGTATTTTAAGAAATAACAGGATAAATTGTCAACACCAACATTCATCACAGGGTGGAAAACTATCTGCAAAACTAGGGTGCTCGTGATGTAGTGGTTAGAGCATCCCAATGAATTGAATAGAATATTGAACAAAACTAAACTAACGTGACAGCGAGGTCAACCAAATCTTGATTCAACTTGGTAAATAATAATCACATCATCTTCTCAAGTGGAACGTCACATTTCTGACTGCATTCATTCACCATTAGACTTTTCTATCACTAGAGCTCTTACCTCCCACTCGTCTTTCTCCAAGAACTCCTCCTTCTTGGTGGCGGTCATGAACTCGCTCAGTGACACCAGCCTGTCTTTATCCTTGTCCACCTGAACATCAGCAGAGGAAGAGGGTTTAATCAACGTCAGGGTCGATAAACGGTCAGCCAGATTCATTACGTCTGACCAGTCAACTCCCTGGTTAAGCACTGCCTCTGCAGCTGTTGTTTCACATCTTGTACTAGTGATAATGTCTGCACAAGGTCCCTTTGTCTGTGAATATCTGACACCCTAAAAGGTACGTACCAATGTATTTTTGCTCTTTAATCCAGTGTTGAAGAGGAGTGGATGTATTTGAAACAATGTGTTGGTGGTTGATAGTTGAATGTCTTTTTACTGACAGCATTCAAAGATGCCTGAATTGACTATGGGGCTTGAATCAGGACCAATTACTGTTTTAATAGTACACATGTGAAAGCCTCCATATCTGCTCTAGATAGAATAAAATAGATTTTTTTTTTGTCATTGCACTGATAAAACGATACAACCAAACTTAGTTCAGTTTATATTCCATGTAGCAGCAGCATCCTAATACATGAATAATATCTTAAAATCACTAGGTCATAAAAGTTGCTGTGCTGTCTCACCTCGCTCATGACATGCTCTCTCATGCGCAGTCGCTCTTCCTCCATCTCCACCATGTCGTCCTCTTCATTCTCCGGGTCGTAAACCTTCTCCAACTAAAGTACAGAAAACGGATACAAGTTTTTACCTCAAAGGCTTCTTCATTTGCATATTACGTCATCCAAAAAAACGTGCAGGGCAGCTAGACGCAGAATACGCAGACATAAAATACCTCTTTAGTGAAAAGCGCTTCAAGTTCGTTCTCGTCGATGTAGCCGTCTCCGTTGTAGTCTGTAACACAAAGCAAAATGCCCCAAAGTCAACACATCAGTTCATCTATATATGGAGTGGTCTTGAGGTGAATTTTTAATGATGTCAACAATGCCTTTTGAAGGCCTGGGCTACTAGATTAATGATAGTCTGCTAGTAGTTTTTTGTCTCTTTAGACACATATGAGGTCACACTAGTTACCGTGCATGTTGAAGAAGGTCTTGGGATCAAAGTCTTCTGGGTCCATACCATCGGACTCTTTCCACACTTCCTTTAACTGGTCCTCACTGCCCTACACACACACACACACACACACACACACACACACACACACACACGAACACAAACATTTGTTTCCTCAGCTGTTGTTTTGAACAAACTGGGGTAGCAGTTGGAATGGCTTTTTTTAAGATTTTTTTTTTGTAGTTTTATTAGACAGTACAGAGTTGAAATGGGGAGACAGAGCGAGAGGGGATATAACATGCGGTAAAGGTCCACGGGTCGGATTTGAACCCACGGCCACTGTAACGAACGAAGGCCGGAGCCAATATGGTACACGCTCTATCCACTACGCCACCAGAGCGCCCGAGCAATGGCTTTTTTAAACGAAACATGATAGACTCCATATTGCATTGAGAGAAGCCTGAGGCCTAAGAATTCCACTGCCAATGACTTCTGCTCTAATTGTTTTGCATACGACAAATACACTTCTTGAATCTTGAATATGCCGAAAAAATTTACATCAAAATATATCAAATAAAGTGTGTTCCTGCAGTGGTCTTACAGGGTGGTTGACTTTGGGATGGGTGTTGTGTTTCTTCTGTAGCTCCTGGTAGTGCTGCTCCTCCCTCTGACGCTCCTCCTCTGTCATGGCTTTCATTCTCTCCCTCCTCTCGTGCTCCTTGATCATCTCGTACCTCTTGAACTCATCATGGCGGCCCTTGTCGAAGTCCTCCAGGTCAGTGGTTGCCTACAAATGAAATGAGAGTGTGACAATTACACCTCTGCTCTGCCCCACAAAGCCACTTTCATTAGTAGCCCCTTATAATATAATAGCGCTTTACAAGAATTCAAAGTCACTAAGCAGCAGTATTAGCCTAGTTTTTCTAGACTAGTAAAACTGAGAGTAAAGATGACAAAGGGTGTTTCATATTCGTCTCAACATACAATGGTGGATTGGTTTACTGATATCAAGTGAATACATAGATGTATAAGTTGCCGTTTTCTTTTGTTGAATCACAATTTATTCATGCAGTGCAATCTGCAATCTGTGTTAGATCGGTGCAGTTATGTCTTTTAGACAGTATACATTTGATTGTCCTAAAATGTCTGAATGTCATGAATTATAAAAAGTTCAGTCGACACTTTAAAGTGTTAACTTACGGGCAAGTCTTTATTCTACAGCCTTGTAGGTAATTGCCTTGTGTAAAGTATATGTATAAAAAAAATCCCTGGCTACTAAATGTCAGGGATTAATATGCATGTCACCGTAACAGACATGCAAACCCAGTGACTAATTAACTAATTTCATTCAAACATGTTGCTCTCTCATAACCCATTAATGCCTTTTTTAAACCCATTGCCTTTTTGACACACCAGAACTCTCCTACAGAGGACGAAAAGCTGTGAATGCCTCCAAGTTATTTAGCGTTCAGTTTAAGAAGAGCTGGAGCTGGTTAATAAAGCCTACACATGTGATCCAACAGGTAATACAATACTGTATATAAGCGATCCTGAGAAACACAGCTCACTGTTTCAAACCTGTTTTTTCTCTATAGGCTCATCGCTCTGAACCATAACAATAATATGAGGCAAAGGCGTCTTTATTTTGATTACAGGGGGAACTGGATGAAGTTACATGTACACAGCAGCACTGCAGAACACAATAACAGTGTTGAGGAACATGGTGAGTGTCTGATATAAAGTCTTGTTTTTTTTTGTCATTTTTTTTTCTATGCTTTTATTGATAGTGTAGAGACAGAGTTGAAATGGGGCAGAGAGGGGAGTGACATGCAGAGAACGACCGCGGGCTGGAATCGAACCCAGGTCCGCTGCTGGCCGAGGCCCATGGGGGGGACACCCTACCAACTGAGCTAAGGGCGCCCCCATAAAGTCTTATTCAATCAACGGTCAATGGTCAAGATTTAAAAATGTTGGGGGGGGGGGGGGGATCGCCAACTCCAACAAAATGTAGAAATATAGTAATAATACATAGACTACTGAGTGTATGTGGCTGCCATGTGTACGTGTGGAAGGTTGTCTTGTTGTGCTAATTGAAGAGTTAACATGCCTTACCTGCCCAGGGACCAAAGGTGGAAAAAATCAGTTTGCTAAAACCTGGTACAATGCATCTCTTCTTGCTCTAAACAAGGTTAATGTTTATTTTGTACATTGTCCCTGTTTCAATAAAGTTACATTACATTTACATTACAATGCACTGAATCTACAACCGTTCACAGTCAACTTGTATGTGAGTGAGGAGCCGTAACCACAGCTACTGAGTAAACATGTTTCATAAAGGAAATGTCTATATAGTTAAGAGTGTTTTTATTTATCACTTGTTTTACCGATTTGATGAGGCGGTCCAGATCCTCCACCTCGAAGGTTTCTGGGTTCATGTGGTTGAGGTGCTCAAACTGTTTCAGTAGAGCCTGGTGTTCCACTCCACGGGCTGAAAGTAAATACATTCAAAAAAGTTTGGTTTGAACTTCTAAAATGTCTCTACTCTCTACACACCCTGTTCGATTACACCATCTTGCATAATGCCTCTCTGACCGATTAGCAAACTATGTCTCTGACCGTTGTGTTTTTAAAAAGCGGATTAGCTGGCTATGTGACCTGTAACCCGTATTTCTGCATAAAAATACTGGTTTGTAGTGCCAGAAATACCGGTTACAGGTCACATAGCTAGCTAATCCGCTGTTCTTTTACTGCATTTACATTAAAAAGGTGCTCTAAGGAACTTTCAGTTTGTGTTAATACTTGCGACCGCTTTGGACAAAAGCTGTAGTGTTTTTACTACGCCAGCTGTAGTTCCTGGGTGAGCGTACCCATGACAAACGCATAAAGAAAAACTATATAAAAATAGCCTTCTTTGCATGGATAGTCTTGTTTGCTGTTACATGTCATTTATGATCATCAGAGGGAAAAATGAGACCGTTTCAGAAATATTTAAAAGTTCCTCGTAGCACCTTTAATATTCATACACTTTTAAATCTTGTATCATTGAACTTTTCATTCAGTTGCTCACACTGTCCAGGGTAATACTGTATGCGGAAGTAGGCGCTGTATTACATCATGTTCCTGTGTCTAAGATCCACATTCTATATTTGACCAAAACGGCCGCTGCTGAGTATTACAAAACCTATTGTGCAACTTCAAAAAGCATTTGAATTTGTCATTTTTTTAAAAAAAGTACGCAAGACACTTTACCATTCCCTCCCTGGATGTCATGTTTGGCCTTGATGAGCATCCGTAGCCGGTTCATCTCCTCCCGCTTCAACTCGTCCAGTTTAGTCCGAAAATTGTGGTGAACAAAGTCCAGCTCTTTGGACAGTTTGCCGAGCTGAAGGCAGAAAAATAAAAAATCAGCACGCCACTGTTCAATACAACATGTCCGTGTCAACAAAGAGGGTTACAAAATAGTGGAAAGTTTAGTGAGAAAGTTTAGTCAGCATGCAGCAGACGTACCTTGATGTCATCCATGTTGGCATTTCTGAGCTTCTCTTTGAAGTGGGGGTCTTTCTCCAGGTATTCAATGACTTCTCTGAGGTAGCGGTCGTAGTGCAGCCCAGTGTCCTGTAGCAGGGACCACACACAGCACACATAGATGTTTGTTGTTAGAGGAGAACTTCAAATAGAACGGAGACTCCCGCCCACACACTCAAGGTATAACTTGCAACATTTCGGTTTTTAACAGATCAAAACGTTTCACTTAATAAACCGTTTTTTTTTTTTGCAAGTTAGACAGTGTGTGCGTGTGTGTGTGTGTGTGTGTGTGTGTGTGTGTGTGTGTGTGTGTGTGTGTGTGTGTGTGTGTGTGTGTGTGTGTGTGTGTGTGTGTGTGTGTGTGTGTGTGAGTCCACTTTCTTTTTGGATTTGCTCTTCCATCTCCTACGTTCACAAGAAACAGAAGTGCTAAATATTCTCCCAACTTGTTGATTTATTTCTTAGTATCTCTTTTGACTTGGAAAACGTATGTGTCAATAACATGAATGAACGGTGGCAGCTGATTCTACCTGGTATTGCTCTTGTTTGTTTTGAGCAAATACTCTAAAGTACCCGCAATGTAATTTGACCCAAAAGCAAGTGTACCTTTTCCATGGGAACAGCCCTGTCTGAGATACAATAAGCCCAAAAAGGTTCCCACCTTTGGATAACTGACATGTATTTTTGTGGAATTAGCTATAAAACCCAGATTTAAATGTGATATCCCCTGTATTTTGACACACCCTGTTTAACTCACAGTGCTCTTTGGGGGCTCCAGTTCCTCCACTGGGGGCTTTTCTTTGGTCGTGTCCACTTTGATAGGCACAGACTGGATACACAGCCACAAACTCAGCAGGACCAGCCCACAATGGACCAAGGATTTACCCCTCACCATCTAAGGGAAAGGGAGATAATAAAAAAGAGAAATAAATAGGATGAATAGGGTAAATTTTAATGGTGTGATGTCATATTAATAATAGTATTCTCTCACTTTTAAATTGTTCTCTGAAATGTTCTTAAGTCAAACAGTCTAACAAGTGCAGCATGGATAGTAAGAGCTTTATCTTTTATATTGTTTTAAAAAAGGCAACACCCTTCATTTCTCAAACACTGCAAAAGCCACAGCTTCACGTGGAAACAATGTGGGATGAGATTATGAAAGTTAATCTCAAAAGCAAGACTATGCAACACACGTGTTTGGTGGATAAAACAAACAGCTAGCTAACTTTAAGACAATTTCTCCACAACAGCATTATAACAAGAAAGATGGCATTCACATAGGCTACACAAACACTTACACACACACAGACACACACATGGTGGTAACAGGCGAATTAATTTCCCATGGATGTAGAAACCAACTCTTAGCTCATAGCCTTAGTAGCCCATATATGGTAAACAACAATACTACATTACAATTCATACACAACAACACTCGCACACGAGCAACCTGACACTTACTTCGCCGCTCTTTCTCGTTTAGTTTTCGCCTCAAAGTGCCAGAGCTTCAGTGCTGCTTGTTTACAGCTGTCATCCACCAATAATACACAACCTAATGACACACAACCTACACTAGAAAATAAGGCTGTGTTCACCATGGCAACGCTCCGCCTCCGGACCGCCCCGATTGGCCAGCCCTTCTTTGTAAAACAGTCGCGTTGAGAGCTGATTGGACGATTGACCTGTCAATCACATTTTATCAACCTGTCTGCCCCTTGGTGTGAGACAAACTGTACGTGGCGTTCAGTCCACCTCACGTGGGCGGAGTTTAGTTTCTGGTGTAAGAAAGGGCCAACCTTTATTTCACAGCTTCAGACTGCATTGCAAGTGCTTGATTATGTATTTGTACACATCAGCAGACTGTGATTCAAAACATTAGTCATGTCATGGAAATGTATCGGGTTTATTTGTGAATATTGGTCCATGCAAAGAATTTAGGCTACTAATGCTGCAAAAAAAATAGAGAAAAAACTGCCTTGGTGCCTATATAAAATTAAATACTATATATTTTTTCAAATGTAGGCAAACACTCTACGAGTTGTGTACGCCTATGTATTCAGTCTTGGTTATTGCATCATTCTGGTATCATGCATATGGGCTACACGAAAACTGCCTTTAAACAGCTGTTTACAATGGAGACCACTTTCCATTAAAGGGTTAAAAATGTTACCCAAGCAAAAATACCAGAGTATGAGGCAATCTTAAAGTTGA
Organism: Ammodytes marinus; assembly: GCF_949987685.1. NCBI lineage: Eukaryota > Metazoa > Chordata > Actinopteri > Uranoscopiformes > Ammodytidae > Ammodytes > Ammodytes marinus. Next base: position 5,881,440 of record NC_137234.1, read on the forward strand.
GTTAAAGCATCTTCAAATTAGAAAAAAAGTAGAAGTATTAAATATAGGCAGCAGAGTCTGTCTATCTATAAATACAACCCAAACCATCTGGCTATGAAGCAGAACAAACCAAACAAGAAGACGTTTGCTAGTGACACCTACTTTTTCACATTGACTCCACCATGCATTATTTTAATCACACATCATTATACATCTCAAAATGAGACTATCTATCCATCTATCTATCTATCTATCTATCTATCTATCTATCTATCTATCTATCTATCTATCTATCTATCTATCTATCTATCTATCTATCTATCTATCTATCTATCTATCTATCTATCTATCTATCTATCTATCTATCTATCTATCTATCTATCTATCTATCTATCTATCTATCCATCCATCCATCCATCCATCCATCCATCCATCCATCCATCCATCCATCCATCCATCCATCCATCCATCCATCCATCCATCCATCCATCCATCCATCCATCCATCCATCCATCCATCCATCCATCCATCCATCCATCCATCCATCCATCCATCCATCCATCCATCCATCCATCCATCCATCCATCCATCCATCCATCCATCCATCCATCCATCCATCCATCTATCTATCTATCTATCTATCTATCTATCTATCTATCTATCTATCTATCTATCTATCTATCTATCTATCTATCTATCTATCTATCTATCTATCTATCTATCTATCTATCTATCTATCTATCTATCTATCTATCTATCTATCTATCTATCTATCTATATAGTAAAACGAACGTTCAATGTGGTGTTGATATTATGTTGCCATCCTGCCCATAACAAGCTTTATTGATCTCCCCAGATTATCTATTTTGGCACTAACCCTTTTTGTCCACAAGATGGCGCCACTTCCCCATTAAATCTCGTGCCAGAGCAGAAACGCTGTGTGTGACTGTGTCCAACCAAAACCTCCACCAGCCTCCTCAACAGGAACTGACGTGCTGCTCGGTGCAAGTGGATGGAAAGAGAAAAAAAAAATGCAGCTGCAGGAAAAATGGCTCCAAACACCGCACCGCTAAAAGGTGAGAAATGAACCAGTTTGTAATAGTTAATGACTGTCTGTTAAAGTTTTAGCCGTTACGCTGCTTTCATTTGGTGGTTGCCTCTGCGCTGTATCTGTCCGTTTCCACCCTGCGATAAAAAATAGAAGCTGTATGTCTTCCTTGTTGTGTGCAGTTGGCAGGACCTAAAGCAGTTGCCTTGGTACTTTTTCATAGCAATAAATCAGTGTCCCAAAAAGTACGGAGCTGACGTATAAGTTATTATGTTGCTACATCTACTGTTTTTACGTTCCTGGGAAGTATCTGTGTCGTTGTGTTTTGCGTACAGTTCTGTAAGTTTGTAGCGGCTAACTTAGCATCAAACAAAGTAGGAGGAAAAAGTTCCCAACGCTATCAAAAGTACCAAGAAGTGTCAGTTGACGTTAGTGGGCTTGAGTAATTTCTTATTATCTGTTGGACGCTAGTGTTATAGGACAGCTAAGTCCTGTTTTAAGATGTGTAGCCTACAACATGACAAGGCGAGAAGAAAACAAACGACTTCTTGACAATTCACGACCACAGACTGTGTTCACGACGCACTACTTGGTGTCAGGTGAGCAGACAGGTTAGATAGCTGGAGTAGTTGTTGTAAACAAATGTGTGTACATCAGCAAATTATAAAGGCTACTATGCAAACAAAATGTATAGTTAAATAATTAACAAACAATATAAGTATCTTAATAAATTAGTAACAATTTAATAAAGTAAACGCATGCATAGTATAATAAGTAATATACAATTAAAGTTAGTAGACAAATGTTAGTCGACAGCTCTGTATTTTAAAGCCTACAGTAGCAGAAGGGACTGTGCAGCATGGTAAAAGATAGGCTGTAATAGAATAAGTAAACACACATATTTAATTAAATAAAAAGCAATTAAAGTAAGCAAACAAATGTATAACCTACTTGAATAAGTATCACAAAATAAAACTCAAAAGCAATATTTTGGTGTACAAGTTACCAGTGGTTATAAGTTAGTGGTGATCATTGAACAGTGATATTTGAACATATAGCTTTACGACATGCAGGTTGTGTTACTAATATGTACATACAGTATCACATTTATCCTGAGTGAATTTTCTTGAATATCTTTCAAAACGTGATCATACTATAGGCCTACCCCAAGCGCCAACCATTAGCACTTGGGTTCAGATGAAACGTCAGTGTTTCCCCCAGCGCTTTATAGCTAAGGCGGCCGCCTTAGCAACGCCAGCCCCCCGCCTTGACTACCACCCACCCCCCCAAAAAAAAAAAAAAAAAAAAAAAAAATTATTATTATTTTTTTATTTTTTTTTGTGCTGCACAATTAATGTACTAGCAAGCGCGATGTGTACTTATACATGGTCATAACTGCGCGAAAGGTAAAAAGCATGTGTCTCCAAGCGTTTCTCTATCAGCTGCTCTGTGTCCGCGGCTTTGTGCGCGCGACCGTACTGCACCGCGCGACTACGGCATGCACGCGGAAGAGTTAAACGAGCAGAAGCAAACCGACATTTAACTGGTGGCGATAATAAACGCGGTGCAGTTCTATGGGGATATTTAGCTGAACAGAAAGAAGTGCTCTGCAAAGCTAGAACAGTTTAAGACTCCACATCACCGTGGCAACACAACCTATCTATCAGCTCAGACAGCGCAGAGAAAAGTTTGATGAATGCATGAGAGTGATGGCCCAGCCAAGTTTCAGTAAGTGTTTATAGAAGTGCCACACTGTTACTGTCTTTGACCTTTGGAGAAATGTATTTAGTCATTTTAAGGGGAAAACACATTGTATTTATTATTTCAACTATTGAGTTATTTTTCAAACAGCATGCTAGTGTAGGCCAAGAAGATTTATTTTCTGAATTTTCAATGCTGCTTTATTTTTATGTTTTAAATTTGGAAATACATGTTAGAAAACGACCAATAAACTCTGTATTTAAAAAGAAATCAAGCAAGTAGGCTAAAAACAACCATTAATGAATTATAGGCTATCGCATCACAATAGGCCTATTGTCCACAATAATCGCACAACAGCCCCTCATCCAAAAAGGAACTTTAAAGTTGAATTTTCACTTTTATGTGCATACACATGTTGAGTGTATGGTCCATTATTTGTATTTAGTGTGTCTGTATAGTATTGCACCAAAACAGTAGAAGTTTTCTTTAATTGTGCTTTGTACTGCATGTTTGCACATCATTTGTACCTGCACATAGCAAACAAAATTGCACAACTGTAAGGTCAGTGTCTGTTGTATTCAAATAAACAGTTTATTTCTTTACTGCGCATTGGCATCTTTGAGCAAAATACCCCCCAAATTTTCGACGCGGCGCTACGCGCCGCGCCTCCGATGACCCAGGGTAGTGACCACCTTGACTAAGCCATTTTCTGGGGGAAACACTGAACGTGAAAGTGTTTTCCCCCACAGAGGAAAAGTGAAGCTCATCAAAATGAAAAGAGGAACATCTTATATAAATTGAATAATTACAATTCCTCTTTTCTTGACGACTAACTGTAGAGAGTTGTGAGCAACGCAGCGATTCAGACTGGACTGCTGCTTGTGTGCAGAGATTCATTGCATGTCCTTCTGCTCATAACAATCACCAAATGTGCAATTCTGGGTTCTAATAAAGGTCTTATTGGGAGGGTGCTTACTGCATACATTTAATTTTCTATAATACAAGTATAGGATTCAAAAACCCATGGAATGAACTACAGTATCAGTACAGTAGCACTCCATTAAGCTGACGAACAATGTGCAATAGAATAATGTGCAATTAATAGGTTAGCACTTTAGCACATAGTACTTTAGCACATAGTACTTTAGAACTAAGCACTTTAGCACATAGCACTTTATCCATAAGCTCTAGGGCAATGCACACTTTATCTTTATCTCCATACTGTAGATTTTATGCTTTACATCAAAGTGCCATTTAAGTATATCAAGCTCCATGTTCTCAATGTTTACATGTTAGTTTGTCTGGTTGTGTTTGTGTCTGTGGTTGTGTTTTGTTCTGTTGTACTCTGTGTAAGAAAGCAATGATGCACTGTCTGTGCCCAAGACAAATTTCGACAATAAAGTTGAACCTAACCTTACCTAATAATGATTTGTTTTGGATTCTGGCCAAGTGGACCAAAACTAGCATCTCACTCCAAGGTGCACTATGCAGTTTCAGGGGAGGGGTATTTGTTTACATTTAGACAGCCTGTAATTTTGGCTTAAAAAACATGTTTACTACATGTAAATCTTAGTATTAGTTAAGTCTATCATCATAAATCAAAACTAAATGATTTTGAGAAACCTGGAACCAAACGTAAGACTAGAATGTGTTTGTAAACCAAACTGTAGGGCCCTGCTGCTGTTATAACAACAAAGGTAAAACAGTAACTTTTCAGGAAGCTTTCTAACTTTAAACAGTGTTCCAGGGATCATATTTTACTGTGAGGAAAGTTTGTTTATTCAGTTATGAGAATATATGTTATAGTTCACCTTTTTAAATGACCAATTTTTAGTTTCTTTGTATAAAGGTCATGTAAGCACTGAAGCCTCAGCAATAGACAAGCCATTACAGGAACAAAAGCAACATAAGTTTAACTGTATATTGTTTCCTCCCCGAGCAACCACAGAACATATCCCACACATCTATAAACTTATGCCTGGTTACTTATTTTCCTCTTTAAAGATGTTGTCCTGTACTTTGGTCAGCTGTGGAGTCAGTGTGTTGCTAACATCTGCACTTTTGATTCCTTCATAATGCGCTTTCAATGGGAAGTGGTACAAACCCACAGTCTAGTCTCTATACAGAAACTGTATTCCAATCCAGAGATGAGCTAAATCAGTCTGAAGTAGTCAAATCAAGTGAAATAGCTTCCAGTGTTCAAACTCCAAATCCTCCAAATTGTATTTCCTAAGGCATGGTAAGTTGCACAAAGATGGATTTTGAGAAAGCTCAATAAAAGGCAAATGCAAGTGAAGGAAGTTAAGTGGTAAAAAAATAAGAAAAAAAATTGGGGCTTTGCATAGACTGTATATAAAAGGGCTTTGTCAGACCGTCAAGGAAATGATCTGGGAATTCTCAAAACTCCCAGATATGTTAATGTGACCTCTGCATCCTTAAATCCTTTCACTTGAGCAAGCATTTTCACTGGAGGCTTATGGCCCCGGGTAGCTGTTGTCTTCTGACTACCTCTTCAACCATACTAATGTCATGGCTTAATGTGGAATCAAAGCTCTTATAAGTAGGACCTGGGGCTGTGCCATGCTTTGCCATGGGGCAGTGGAACACAATGTATTTATGTTGGCAGCACTTGGCTATTCGCTATACTGTAAGTGGGCTTTTCCTCTTTTGTATGTGTCCTGTCACCACTGCAGGCCAAAACAAGTGTTTCAAGCAATGGTACATTTTGGTAAAGATTTGCTTCCATAACATGTCTTCTCTCATACTAGTATAAATAAAGAGTCCAAAATGTACATAAAGTGTTTATTTTACTTAACCTTGCCTGTTTGCGTCTGTATATTTCTCCTAGACCACCATGTTTAAGCGGCCATTAGCTCAACATTAGTTTTTAGACCAAAAATCTCAACTGTTTATGCAATTACATCAACTAAACTCGTCATTAGTATTTTTAGCACTATTCTGAAGGTTAATACAGAAGACATTGTTCATATGTTGATAATTATCTTAATTATGATACATTTTGCTGTTCTTATGAACGTGCCAAATGTGCTTTTTTAAGCCCTGAAAACGACTGGCAAAGTTTTGTGATTTCAATAAGTTAATAACAATGTTACCCTATTCACCTGTCTGGCCTTTAAGCACATGGCTTGACTCAGGAGCTTTTCTGTTTGGCCATGATTTTCTGTTTCCTTAGTTTAACTTAAGTGTTGTTGAATCTCCATTGCTAAAACAGGATACAGCCCCAAACCCTTACTGCAAAATTGGAGCTTTATTACATTTATTTGGCCCCTCTGCCCAACTCTGCCCACTCTGAAACCTAGACTAATGTTTATATGAACTTAAATCACATTACATGGTCCCTCAGATCGACCCAGTCAGTATTTACATACAGAATCAGGATGTAGGTGCTGTTTCATATCTGGCTCATTGTGTTACACTCTTAGACACTTGGCAGTTTAGTGGCTAAGACCTTTTTACTTTGGAACAGTGACTTTTACTGCTATGTGTCCCAGCATGCATTCGTACTGTGTGCAAAATCAATGATATACGGATGAACTACTTTGGTCGGATCATGTGGCATTTTTTAGTCTAAAAATGAGGCATCAGAGCCAGCAGGCGCCAAAACACATTGACCTTTCTTTTTATGCACTTTTTAGAGTCCCCCACATCTGTGTTCTCCTGGCAAAGTTGGCACGCAGCTCTCCTAGTTAAATGCTTAATGAATGCAGCCAGATTGTTGCTGCTGCGCGCTGGTCTTAGCACAGCTGATAAGACAATCTTGGGCCATGGTGCTAACATAATGCTAACAGAGTGAGAGAAGGCCAGGAGAAGAAAGAGAGACAGAGAAAGACAGACCCGCCGGGCTGCTTAGCATGCCAAATTCCTCAGCTGCACAATAGTGCTAGGCTAGCCCTCTCCCCGGCACAGCCAGCCTGCTGCACCACAATGGGAGGGCAAGCTCAGGAGAGGCCGGTGACGCCTGGGGAGGGAAGGAACTCACTCAACCCCGGGCCTGTGATCGCTCCATGAATGGTTGCTTTGAGAAGGCGCTGTGTCATTTTAGGGCCACAAAAACACTGTCTTTTGCACCAATGTTTTTCTCATGGTAAATGAGACCTGGGATACCCTGGGCTCTTTCCCATGTGTGTAGGCTAACCTTAAGTAGTTGGGATTATCACAAATGGAAGTTGTCATATTTGGCATCAACTTTTGGTTTGGGAGGGTTGGTTGGAAGAAAAATAATTGGTCGATTAATAGATTGTTATTTGCTGTCCGGCACAGTAGCACACACAGGACTGTTAACTTCAAGTTAAGTGCATGCCCAGAAGTAGTGGGACTCATGTGATGTTATAAATCACTTTGGGTAATTGTTTGAGTTAGTGTGTTTTTGTTTGTGTGCGTGTGCATGCGTGTGTGTGTGTGTGCATGCGTGCGTGTGGTCAGCCAGGCTGCTTGTCTGAACAATTGCACCTTGCAATGTCAAGCTCGTGCTGGCTATTTGACCTAACTAATGATGCCCTTGAGTCCAAATAAGCACAAGTAATTATTGACTGTGCGTTTGTGACAACAAATGGCAGCCAATCAATAAGCAATCAAAGCCTAGTTACAGTGTCATGGCTAACGGAATCCTGCCATTTAAAGTGACTGTGGAACTGTAAAATGTTTATGACCAACAGTCTTATTTTCCCTCTGATCATAAATTACCAGCAAACAACACCACCAGCGAAAATAATGCGATTTTATATAGCTATCATTAATGCCTTTGTTCGGGTCCGACTCTGAAACCCCTGGCAACTCGATTTACAGCAGGCAGACCAGAATACCCTGTGTTTCCCTGAACGGTTCTAAATCAAAGTTTCCTTTGCATCGCAATATTACCGATACTAAACTTACATAAACACATATAAAGACTTACCTCATCGGAATGCATCCTGCCGTCTCTCTTTCACTTGCTTCCAAAACAAATGCTCGCTCCGCCAGCACGCACGAGCAAAGATCTTTAGGACAGCAGCCGCTGGTGTTTTACTTTACTTAACTTGACTTTGGCTTAAAAGTGCTGTATAAAGGCAGTCTATTTAACCTTATCTTGGGTACATCATGTTAACAGTTTCCTCTTTGTGACTCGTTTGCATAAATGTCCTGTTGTCCTTATATACATTTGCAATTATAATCTCAACAATTTGACCACATATTTTCCCTCTTTTTTTTTAGGTGTTTAAAGATTTCCTACACTACCTGTTTGGGCCACACTGACTTAAAAGCTGTCACACTCATGGAACCTTCCAGTTGACAGAATGGCCCAGATATCAAGTGGGAATGGGTTCAAGCTGGACGTCCCCCAGCCCAGGGGGGTTGTGGGTAAAGAGGAGGCCCTTCGCATGGAGGAAGAGGCTCTAGCAAAACTGCAAAGGGACAAGAGACCTACTTCTTCCTCTGCTTCAACATCCTTATCTTCCTCGGCAACGTCCTCTCCCTTCTCCAAACCAAAACAGGCCAAACCTACCACCACCAGCACCACTACTGCTCCACCTCAGCCTGCCCCCTCGACCAGGAGACCAGAGAAAGATCTCATCGTCTTCCCAGAGACCAAGAAGCAAGCGGAGCGGGACAAGTTCAGGGACATCGACGTGGACAAGCTGACCAATGAGGAACTTGAGAAGCTCCTTCTGGATGAGAACTTTGGGGCTAACAGCAGCAAGGTGTCCCGCCCCTCGTCACTGCTGGGGTTCAACCTCAGCGCCTCCTATCCCGGGGGCCACTCCTCTCCTTTCCAGAGCAACCAATGGACGCCTGTTATGGGCACCGCGACTAACTCCAGTGTGTCCACCCCTACTCACCAGCCCAGCCCAATGTTCCCCTCCGCCCCCTTCCCCAAACCAGGCACATTTCAAAATGGCTTCACTCCAACCATGTCCCCGTTCATGACCATGTCGGCACCGCAGACGTCTTACATGCCCTTCGCTCCCATCCAGCCGGCCGCTGCCATGGTTTTCACTCAGCAGTCCGTGGTGGTCGACCCCATAATGGCCAAACTCTTTGACAAGATCGCCAGCACCTCAGAGTACTTGAAGAACGGCAAGTCGGCGAGCACTGACGTAGATTTCTCTCAATCTATCGCAGCTTCTCTTGAGCCTAACCCTCCGCCCCAACAGCCAGACGTTATGGAACCTCCTAGCATAAGCCGCGTTGATTGGTTGGATTTGGACCCACTGACGAAGCGTAAAGCCGAGAGTGAGGAGGCATCGGGAGGAGGCACCGTAGAGAAGGTCCCAGGAGATACTTCGGGGGATCCATGGGATGCAGTGCTGGAGACTGAAGGGAAGAGTGTTAAGAGCAGCAGCCCCCCGCTGGAGGGGAAGGCCTTACAGTCAGTTCGATCACACCACAGGAAATCTTCATCAGGAACCTCCGTCACTCGGAGTCACTCACTCAACATCCCCGGGACGTCCGCCCAGCACAAACCAAACAATCAGGTAGGATCACAGTGAAATGTTTGAAAGAAATGAAAAATTTTCCCATTTTTAGATTTTAGGGAATGTCTACAGAGATTGCTATTGGCCTTTTCACGATACACACTTTTTCATAGCAGGACAGTTGTTAACACTAAAAGCCTGAACACCTATTTCCTCATTTACATTTCTTACAATGCAAACCGTTGTCCTACATTAACACACAAGTGGAAAGAGTCAATGTCATGTGACGTTCTTTTGTGCACCACTACAGGATTCATTATATAAAATGTATCATTGTGAATAAAAATCACATCCACACAGTTCAGATGATGCAGATGAGCTGAGCTGTTCAGTGTCAAACTCCTAATACTGAATTAAGAGTGTATTTCTGAACTTTAACTTGTTGCTTATTTAGTCGTGGGTATTTAATGCTGTAGAGGAAAACCCAACGTTTGATACCAAATCTTCAGAGGTTTAGATAATGTCTGCATTGCATTTAAGCTTACCATTTCCAGGGCCCTGGTGATACCAGGCTGGTGTTATAGATATGGACTGAACGGCATGGCCTATAATGGGAGAGTGCACTGTTCGGTCACAGTCTTTTTGCTGTTAGCCAATAGCCACTGAGCGCTTCAGCTGAAAAGTCTGTTTTTGCACAGTGTTGACAGCATAAGCCCAATTATGCTATTGAGTTCAAATTACTCAATAAAACCGCACCTCGTTTTACATGAGTGAGTGTGATTAAAAGTTTAGTCAGAATAGTAGATGATGTCTGGGATCTTTTTATTCAACCATCAGTCTTTGCTTAAAATGACATGTGTTCTGTCTGGTCATTTACTCACTAGCATGAGATAAAACATCCTCTTCACTTCCCACATGTATTTAGGTTTTTAACTCTGGTTAGCTACCCGCTGTTTCACCCCGCAATTTCCTCTCAACCACATTTGGTGATATGTTTTGCCAATGCAAAACACACACACACACACACACACACACACACACACACACACACACACACACACACACACACACACACACACACACACACACACACACACACACACACACACACACACACACAGTGATCTCATTTCTTGATAAATATTTAGAACATTCATTTGGGACAGTGTTTGCTGTGGGCGAGTTGAATTAGACATTGTTGCCTCTAAATAATTTTTTTTTCTCCCTAAAACTAAACAACCATCTGTCATTTGGCTGGCAGCTCTGAGTTAAGACAAGAAGAGCGTTTGAGACTACAGCAGTGCCACCAAACTAAGGGCCTACCAGCAGGACATGAACTTGTCAACTTGTGTCTTCCTCTTTATTCAGTAATTGCGAGGAAGTTGTAAATATTCTGTTGAGAAATGAGGGAGTCAAAAATGATGCATGCTTCATCAGAAGTGCTTTTCGTTGTGACATAATTCTAGAGCTCCTTCAGGATGTTTGGAGAGTACGTGTGGATGTAAATATGTATTACCGCCTGCTGTAGTTGAATACTTTTAAGTATTGAGTTACATTGTGATGTGTTCAAGTGTTGTTCAGTAAAAATTAGTATTTGATGAAGGTAACTTTATTGTGATTAATTCAATGTAACCTTGTAAAATGTAGTGTTAGGCCAGAAACCGAAACAAACAGGCTACAGTTGAAGTAGAAAGGAGAATCTTTGGAATGTTTAAAGGTACCAAAAACTGGATACCGTCCAACTCTAGCGTGCATACATCCCCCTCCCCCCCCCATCCCCATACACGGGCTGGTACAGTACAAGATGCAAACAATACTGGAACCCTCTCATTAAGTACTTTAAAGGTCTGGATATGCTATTCTGTGTCAGGACATTGTTTCAGTTTTTTTTTTTGCAGCTTCCACGACGCCCACTTCCGTTTCATTGTGTTTGTCTCTGTGTCACAACTCGCGACCAAACCATTATTCTCCTTGGTATGTTTCTCACTCCATAATAATTAACCTTACAGCGTTGTACAAGGCTCTTATTTCCAGAAGTCCCCATCGGTTGCGGGAAAACCAGGAAACTTGACACAGTGTTTGGAAAGATTATGGCACAGTAAAAAGAAGAAAAAACAGTAAAGAAACATTGTGGAGCAGGTCATAAACATGGCCCCAGCCGGGGGCCGGTTTCAATGTTCTGTTCCAGTATATGTCTTTAAAACCATGTGTGGGGCTCTATAGACATAGACTTAATACATACACTCATCAAAGGCAGTCTGTCCATTCTGTACACCCAGCTGTGTCTTGAGGGACGAGGAATGTTCCTTTAGAAAGGATGGCATGTTGTTTGTTTACAATTGCCTATATGTTATGTCTAGGCTCGAGTTAGCAGGCCTCTGTAGCTCAGTGTTCTTCGCATGCACTTGCACGCACGCACACACACACACACACACACACACACACACACCATTTTACACATTTGTTTTTCTGCTTCATGTGTGCAGTCTTTGTGGAAGTGAGTTTGAGATGGTATTATGTGTGTGCTTTCCTGGAAGTCAGCGTCCATGTTGTTATAAACAAGAATAAGCCTGTACAGCTCCCTCATGCCCCACAGTAGCATCTGAATGACATAAGAAATGGTTGCCATTTAAAAAATTGCTGTGACAACTTTCAACTCTCATTCAGACTTGGGGAAGTTTCGTGGAGGTGATTTAGATCCTATGATGAGAGCAGCAAACTAAACAATCATTCAAATATCTGCTTCGAATACAATACTCCAGTGATTTGGAGAGTGGTGTGGAAATATATAGATAACGTAGTTCCTTGAAATGTTAAATCTGCAATACCAATAGCTTAACACTCCAGCTCCAACAGCACATCAAACACAGTAAGGCTTATGTGTGTTAGAAGGGAGTAAGAGCTATCACATAGGAGTGAAACTAGACTCCCAGCCATACCATAGACTATAATACCAAGAGCTACTTAACCACATAACGAGACCGTTTTAAAAGGTGCTTTCTCCGCACGGACCCCACGTACTGAATCGAATCAGTTTACAGTGATTACACCGCTTGGTTGGTGGAGGCCCGATCGTTTGTCGAGGTTTGGCCTTGCTCTCCAAGAACGACTGAAACGTTATAATCCCCTGGAAATAGTTTTCCTCTCGCTTTCCCCTTCAAAAGAAGAAAACCAATCATTTGGCTGGTTTTTGCCGACATATGCATTTACATTGCTGCAAATTCCTTTTTTTTTTTCAAAGACCGCAGTTATGTTGTAGATTCTTGTACCATTTGAAACAGCCTCTCTGGTTTCAATTAATTTAACTTTAGAAGCTAACCCATAAACTGTAGTAGTGAACATATGGTTTTATAGCTGTTGCTGGCTGTAGATACTTTATCATTGTGTGTTACATTTCAAAAGTCCATTGGTGACTCCTGATGCATGGACATTACAGAATCTAGAAATATGAAAGCTATTACTAGAGTGAGTTTACTTAGAATTTTGCATTAATGATGAATCAAACCCAGAGGACATACATATAAAAAGCATTTTGGACAATGTGAATCTGACAGGTTGACAGTAGGTGTGCTGTTATAAGCCTAGTGTAATACTGTCATTATACTTAATTACTTTAATAGCCGATTGAAAAGCAATTACTGTATTGCACCAACAACTGCACATTGATAAGTGTCAGCATCGCCAGTAAACGTCCACCCCTGTCTTGATGGAAGTACAACAGATTAAAAATAACTCAACAAATACACTGCGTGTGTGTGTGTGTGTGTGTGTGTGTGTGTGTGTGTGTGTGTGTGTGTGTGTGTGTGTGTGTGTGTGTGTGTGTGTGTGTGTGTGTGTGTGTGTGTGTGTGTGTGTGTGTGTGTGTGTGTGTGTGTGCGTGCGTGCGTGCGTGCGTGCGTGCGTGCGTGCGTGCGTGCGTGCGTGCGTGCGTGCGTGCGTGCGTGCGTGCGTGCGTGCGTGCGTGCGTGCGTGCGTGCGTGCGTGCGTGCGTGCGTGCGTGCGTGCGTGCGTGCGTGCGTGCGTGCGTGCGTGCGTGCGTGCGCGCGCGCGCGCGCGCGCGTGCGGATCATGTGTTGAGTTGCAGACATCAGACACCTCCTAAACCTTGCTCTTAAAGCTCAATGGGTTTTCAAGGTTTTGCTGATATTCTTGCCCAAGCCACATAAATCATTTCTCTACAAAAAGACATACTATCTCCAGAAACAGAACTGTATTAAAAAGTAATCAAATCCTTTTTCATCTAGCCATGATCATGAGTTTAAATCCTTCTGCACAGAAAAGTGGGCATACCTTACCACATGTCTGAATACAGCAGCCATCGCCTAAGGCATGATCGGAATGGTTTTATCCATTGGTTTCACTTGTAAATGTGTCCTAAGAATTTTCCCTTTTTTTTAAATTATTTTCTTTCAATACCAATATTTCCAAATGAGTGTTTGGATTGCTTTAGGTCAGCCTGAAGTTGCCAAGTCTATCATGTGGTTGGCATGTGCTGCAGTTTAAGATGTGGTGGTGTGGGCAGAAGAAGTGTGTAAAATGGAACAAATGAGCTTGAACTTTAGTCGGAAGCAAATCTTCTGTGGACGACTCACACACACCTCTACTGTGTGGTGTCTCATTCTCTTTGTCTTTCTTTCTTTCTTTCTTTCTTTCTTTCTTTCTTTCTTTCTTTCTTTCTTTCTTTCTTTCTTTCTTTCTTTCTTTCTTTCTTTCTTTCTTTCTTTCGCTTTCTGTATTTGTTATCACTGACTAACTCACTCACTGCCTGGCTGGCTGGCTTCTGGTCCCTTCCTTGTGCCTTTTGGATATGACGCCTTAGGTCAGAGATAATCAGCAGTCAAACAAATATCTTAATCTAGCAGTCCGGCCGTCACGCCTCGCAGCACCCAATGCCTGCTCAGACTCGGCTCTCACTGTTTACAAAGCCAAACACTGTAAAAAGTGAATGCGTCATTTACCACACGTCGCCATGTCTGGTGTTTAAGAAAACACAGATTCTTATTACTAGAACTCACAATTGTGTATGGTTCCACTTTACTCAGCGTTACATGGTTTTCGGTCCGTGCTGTAGATCTTGGAATCCAGAGAATAAATGGTAAGAATTTGAGTGAGATGTGTGCATATATACAGTAGTCTAGATTTACAATAAGTGAATGACTATGAGATAAAATCAGATGTGCTCAGTTGACCGACTGACTTTTGATCTAGTAATGTTAACACTACCAGTTTTTCAGGAAGATAACACTGATGATGCTCAGGGTGTGGTTAATAGAGATTGTGATTACGTAATGGGCGACATAAAGTAGTCTATGAGATTACACTTCGGGAAGTTACAACAAGACACTGAAGTGTTTCCCGTGCCCTTTCATTGCGGATTGAGAGGGCATGTCTCTGCTTGTTCTGTTATTGCACTGTTCCTTCATAATGACCTGTGGGGTATTTCATTTTAATCTGAACATGTGCTGTGATTAAACCTCATAGGAGGAACTACAAAATGTTCATGAAACTCCTCTGAGGATTATAATGACCTGTAACAGCAAACGAGACCATCAGTGATAAGATAGATGCTATTTTTATACAGTGATTATCAAGGCTTTTGCTCTAGGTTGTAGCCACTTTGAAGTGTGAGTGTGTGTGTGTGTGTGTGTGTGTGTGTGTGTGTGTGTGTGTGTGTGTGTGTGTGTGTGTGTGTGTGTGTGTGTGTGTGTGTGTGTGTGTGTGTGTGTGTGTGTGTGTGTGTGTGTGTGTGTGTGTGTGTGTGTGTGATACAGACACCTACAGTATACCAGCATGCGCAGTACATTTCCAACCTAACAGTAACACGCAGTCAAATCTACTACTTCCCCCAAAGACCAGCAGCCCCCTTTCACATTGTTCACACCTCCACACCATCCCACTACACGCTCCACCACCATTTTCTTTTATTACGGTCTAATTACACCTTAAGCACAAGCACGAGATCCTAAAGCATACTGAACACTCCTTAAATGTCGATCCACTACACACATTTTAGGGGTAGAAGATGCTGTATTAGAGGGATGTTGCACAGATTCCAGTTAACCTATGTGTGTGACTCACTGGTCAAACAAACACAAAGTCTCCCAACCTCTGACCTGGTTTACTGGCAGCAAACTGGAGACGCATTGTAGAAGATAGAGCGCTGAAGGAAGCTGGAACCTTGCTTACAAGTGTTTTGGTGATTGGTTGAATTTTGCTATGATTTGGCGAAAAAACATTCCAGCGAGTGTCCAATTCCAAAACATGTATTAACGTGCTTATCTTAAAGTGCTACTTCGAACCAGATATTTTTTTTCAAGCCGGGTTATTCAGTTTATCACAGGAAGCGTGGGTAACTTGCAATCAAGTCACTTCCTGAATGAAAGAAGAAGTTGAATTGTGTTTTCTAAGCAGCTGGTTCCTCTGATGTAAACCACCACTCAGTTTTTCACAGGCGAGTTGAAGTATATTGTAGTCGAAGTATTGTTGAAAAAAATCTTCACGTTTTTTCAGCCAATAACACATTAGCTGACAGTCAGGGGTTGCTGAGAATTCACAAGCCAATAAAACCCATCTTCATTGCTGCAGTAAGTGCTGGATCAGCATGACAGTTAGCATCGCTTGTTGGCAGCATTTCCCCACACAAAGTTATGTTAAAAGGAAGCCTGGGGCAACTATGCATTTAGCTTGAATTAGCATATGACTGGCAAGTTGAGACTTGCAGGTCATATGCAAGTTGAGTGTCAAACACTCAATTAATTCAGACCAAAAAAATGTTGCCTGATAAAAGCTGCTCAAATAAGCTGCAGTTAGAATAGTAAGGTTCCTTGTGTAATTACATTTTTTGGGGAGGGGGATAAGGAAAAGTATACATTTTTGAAATAATAAATAAGAAAAGGCATGATTCCATTTTCCAATAAGCCAATGTGGTGACCATCTTGGATTTTTTTTTTTTAATGCCGACTATCAAACTCCCATTTCTCAATATCTCTCCTCCTAGATTACCTATAATCAAGACTCTGGTATGGCAGCCAACAAAATAAAAATCTTCAGATTGAAAGTTGTTTTAAAGAATTCAAACCCGTGACTGTCATTTAGCCATCTTATGGTGCTGCTCAGCTTCTTTATCTTAAAAACCTGCAGGCTTTTCAAATACTGAAAGTGGCTACTAGTAAATATTTGAGTGCAGGACAGTTTTCCAGTACAGTCTAGGGTTATGGTCATTAGGCTGGCACACAGAGGGAAGGAGGAGTCTGATTTCAAAGTGTGTGCTGTAACTCAACACGGACGTCCAGGAATCACCACGATAGTCTGTGGTTGGTTAAGCATTTCAGTTCTGCCACTGTACTCGGTCAAGCCTTCGTGTGTGTGTGTGTGTGTGTGTGTGTGTGTGTGTGTACCCAAGGGAGACAAGACAACGCTACAAAACTCTTCAAGCTGACATGTCTCACCCTGTTTATCAGCAGCAAGCACAGAAATAGTCTCTGAAAAATGTTTGGCAGAAGCTGGTAAAAACCTGATAACACAGGCTTCATGAATTGGCTTATATTTAGAGTGGGTAGTCAGTGTGAGGAATGAACAATACACCCTCCACAACAGTTGTTCGTCAATTATTTGTTGTTTGTTTGTATGTTTTGAATGAATTCTTTCCATTTTAGCATGGGACCAATAAACCGAAGCCCTGTAAATTCTCATCTCTTGCTTTCTGACACGTCAAACCTTTTCAACCCAATCTCCAACACAAGCAAAAGCTGAAGAGCATAAACATCATCCAATACCTCAAGTCAAATAGTTTTACGTCTGTGTCATTTTTGTGTTTCATAATTGATTACGTCTCACTCTGGAGCAGAACGTGGCCAAATAATTGATGTAGGACCAAGAAGAAATGCCTCTTTTTCCAGACTTGAATCTTGCCAGAAGAGTCGTTTGTCGGAAATATTTAAATTACAGCCTTGAGCAGGTGTGAAAAATGTGTGGAAAAATAACTTTAGACTATTTCCATGTGTTTGTCTACAAGGAAGGAATGAACGAAATCTATCGTATCAGAGTTGAGTTTTAGATTTGAAACGGCCTTAAATTCTTAGCAAAAGAGGGAATCATTTATCATGTGTACAACTAGAAGTCTGAAACTGTAGCTCAAGTTAGCACACAATCAAGGTAAACAAACCCTAAACAGCTGTGGAAAGACTTGTGTCACTCGATTGAAAAATCAAACTGACTTATGTAGATTACAGTCATCTCTGTTTAGACTTCTGTCATCAAGCAGCTACTACAGTATGTGACTCAAACTATTGGGTCACATACCACAGTTTCCTATTCATGACCCTGACTGATCAGGCATCATTGGGGGGGAGGAGGGGGAGGGGGTTGTAAATAGTCTTGCTTTATGTTGTACAGTGTGCTGTTTCCTGGTGTTACGGTCAGCAGCGTGACACGTTTCAGTAAACGCTGCCTAGATCAAATAATTAGTCAACATGGGAATAGAATGTAGCCGTTCCCATGACTTCAGACCCCAGGAGCTCTCCGTCCGTGTCCAACAAAAATCGATAGAGTGAAACAAAGACGGGCCTGTCCCGCTGTGTGTGTGTGTGTGTGTGTGTGTGTGTGTGTGTGTGTGTGTGTGTGCATTGTGACACTTGGCTCTAACAAGGCCTTATTGGAGTATCTGGCCGTGTTTGTTTTTGCTGAAGCAATCCTCCTCACTCCAAACATAAACCCTGCTCTTGCGCTCCGTCTCTTTCCCATTGACTCAGATTCTAATGTTTCCTCTCTGCGTCTCTATCCTCCTCACTCTCTCACAATCTTTTTGTCTCTCGGTCTGTCCCTGTCTCTCCCTCTTTGTCTGTGCAAATAGTCCTATTGAACCACATTTTTAATATGGCTTTTACTGAGAACATTTGTTATTTCAGATTTGCTCTTTTATACTATTTATTTAAAGGTGCTACAAGGAACTTTTACACATCTCTGATGATTATAAATTACATGTAACAACAGCAAACGAGACCATCAGCGCAAAGAATGGTATTTTTATATAGCTTTTCTTAATGCCTTTGTCATGGGTACGCTCACCTAGGAACTACTGCTGGGCTATAGTAAAACACTACCGCTTTTGTCCAAAGTGGGTGCTAGTATTAACACAAACTGAAAGTTCCTCGGAGCACCTTTTAACTTATTTGCTGCTACTTGTTATTTGCACTACATCCTCCTGTCACTTAACTGTATTTCTATGTTCATAGTGTTGTGTTGTGCTATGTGTATCGTAACGTGTGTACTTGTGTTCATTAAGAAAGCGCCAACTCTATCTTAATCTAATCTAGTTAAAGATTTGAGCAGATCTTGGGCAGTTTCCTCTCTCTCTCTCTCTCTCTCTCTCTGTTGCTGTGAGGAGATGCAGGCGGTTGGGTGTCTGGCTGGGCCTCCTTTCCAGACTCCATGCTGACACAGAGATTTACAGTTACATTTTCTAGTGTTAAGTCAGGTCAGTGCGTGTAGCTTTGAACAAGAAGACTCTGCGCTCTTTAGGGAAGCACTTAAAATGCTCTAAGCGATATCTCGGATTAACCTGCCGGATGTCATTTTTAGGAAATTCTTTTTGGGAGCATTTAGTCTTTTTAATGGACAGTTGACAGGAAACAGGAGGGAGAGAGAGAAAGGGGTGCAGGACGCAACAAAGATCCCCTGCTAGAAATTAAACATCACAGGGGGGCATCAGACACATTATGTATAGATGGATAGATAGATAGATAGATAGATAGATAGATAGATAGATAGATAGATAGATAGATAGATAGATAGATAGATAGATAGATAGATAGATAGATAGATAGATGGATGGATGGATGGATGGATGGATGGATGGATCCACAAATTAATTAATTGCACAAATATTATTTATGTCATATTATTATTTCATTTTCATATGATAAGGAACTAGAGAAGTTAAGTTGACCTGACACCTAAAGGTTGAGTCAAAACAACCTTGAGGAAGTTATGTTTTTGAAGTTGTTCTCTTTCATTGTCACTGCACATGAAAAGTTCTGCTCTGTGCCCTTGTGCTTGGACTCATCAAAAACACTCTGGGTTCCCATTGAAGGAATAAGTTATTATTATGGTATGACATTCCAAACATTTCCTTTGGCCTCTCTCTCTCTCTCGCTCTGTCTCTCTCTCTCGCTAAGGTCTCTCTCTGTCTCTCTCGCTCTCTCTCTCCCCCTCCCTCTCCCTTCCCTGCGGGCCTGTCTTCAAAGCACTCTCTCTCTCCCTCTCTCTCTCTCTCTCTCTCTCTCTCTCTCTCCCCCTCCCTCTCCCTTCCCTGCGGGCATGTCTTCAAACCGCTCTCTCTCTCCGTCTGTCTGTCTCTCTATCTCTCTCTCTCTCTCCCTGGCTGGCTTGTGATGTCAGACTATAGTCACTGGTTTCAGAGACATGACAGAGCTCTTTAGCAGACACAGGCCAGAGCCCGGGGCAGGAAGGGGCGGGACCTTTCACTTCTCATTTCCTGTGCCAGAGGAAATGCGCATTCCCCAACCACTGGCAGCAAGACAGCAGTAAAACGCCTGTGTGTAACTACTGCTAGTTCCCGGCAACAGGCCAGCCTCCGGGAAAAGGGAGCCGTGTGTGTGTGTGTGTGTGTGTGTGTGTGTGTGTGTGTGTGTGTGTGTGTGTGTGTGTGTGTGTGTGTGTGTGTGTGTGTGTGTGTGTGTGTGTGTGTGTGTGTGTGTGTGTGTGTGTGTGTGTGTGTGTGTGTGTGTGTGTGTGTGTGTGTGTGTGTGTGTGTGTGTGTGTGTGTGTGTGTGTGTGTGTGTGTGTGTGTGATATACAGATTTACATCTCTTTCAACTTAGTTCCTAAAATATTTATAAGTACAAAAATAGATTTCTTGAATATTCTTGCCACGTGACTCCTGAGTGTAAACATGGTATTGTGCTTGTGCCAGAAATCCACATTTACACCTAACTAAAATGTAACCTCAATTAAATGTTGAGGAAGGAATGAAATAGCTCAAGTTATTTTGTGTGTAGTTCTTTTTGTCAAGCAGCCCGTACCCTCGCCGACACTTTTATTCTCTCTGTAAGATTCATAGCTCCGAGGTGTTTTTAATAAAACTGCTACTTCAACCATCCTCAAACACACTACATAACCATAAAGATTTCAACCATTGTCCACAGTCAGCCCCGTAAAGCCTATAGAAGATTGTGCTTGAAACACTATAAACAAACTTAAGACACACACACAGTACACATAGCCACTAAAGGTCTTTGTGTCCTGCCTGTCTCCATCTGGCCTGCTACTGTTTGAAGTTTGTTATCGTGTAACTCATATATTTCTATGTGTGTGTCTGTCTGTCTGTCTGTCTGTCTGTCTGTCTGTCTGTCTGTGTGTGTGTGTGTGTGTGTCTGTTTGTGTGTCTGTCTGTCTGTCTGTCTGTCTGTCTGTCTGTCTGTCTGTCTGTCTGTCTGTGTGTGTGTGTGTGTGTGTGTGTGTGTGTGTGTGTGTGTGTGTGTGTGTGTGTGTGTGTGTGTGTGTGTGTGTGTGTGTGTGTGTGTGTGTGTGTGTGTGTGTGTGTGTGTGTCTCTTGCTGCTGTAGGACAAGGGAACAGGAAAAGGTCTGGCTCAGAATGCGGCCCTGGAGGAACCTGATGCTCAGAACCTGGAGGTTGTCGCCTTCTGTGAAGACATAGCAGCGTAAGAGCCTTCCTGTTGCCATGACAATTCATCCTTGACCTTCTGTGATAATTCCTTTGTTACATTTTGGCCTCGATAATATGGAACTAGCTTTCAACTTACAAACTCAGGCTGAGATCCAATATCTGTACTTTCTGCTATTTAGTAGATGTAGGATGTCCCAATTCTTGTGGTCAGATTTAGTATGCTTAAAAATACCCGGATGTCTACTACATCCATCAGAGATTTTTAGTTTTGAAATCAGCATGCTATTTAGGCGATTCTGACTCACAATCCGGTGTACACCGCAAGTGATGGAGCCTCTGTATGAAAACAACCGGGGTTGCGATGGATATAAAAGCAAGAGGCAAGATCAAGCGCAATGTTATGATGAAATAAATAAGTAAAAGTATGTCCCAATTGTATGCCTACTGCATGCTAACTTGATTATTTTTTATCAGATGTAGTACGTAGAATAGAAATAAGAAAGAGTATGTGATTTGGAACGCAGGGCATGTGTGTTACAGATGCAGTTTTTTCTTTATTGTCTGATGGGTAAAATAATACAAATACAAAAATATATACACATAACTGCATGCTTTGCAACTTTGTTCATTTCCAAAGCATCTATGCAATCTGTCACTCCAGTAGTGAGTTTGGGTGGAGTGATGATGAAGTTTGGCTCAGGGAAAAGGCGTCAACACTGTATGCCCAGAGGCGTTACTGTCTGCTAGTCGGTCAGCACTCACTCTAAATAGTTTGCACTTAAAAGAAAGTAATCTCTCTCATGAGTGTAAGTGTGTGTAAATGAAAAAAAGTACAAATTTCATAGCATATTCGTAATCTTTACCCTCCCAACTACCCAAGCCAACAATATCACAGAGTCCGTGTTACAGGCAGAGTGAAGACTCATTTAATTAAATCATTTAGACTGGGGATAACAAAGCAGAACCTCTAAAACATTTTAAATTTGGCATAAAAACAAGAGTGTGCATGTAAACAACATTTATATTCACATTTTACTTTGATCTTTTCTCCCCTCCATCTTGTCTTCCTGTCATACTGCCTATAATGCATCTGATCAGTCTCATCCAAGCCAATCTCATCCATATGCCAGGCTGGCTGTGATGGGTTTTCTTTTGCCAAATAAACCAAAATATGCTGGGAAAAAAAGTGTTGATTCTGCTCTGTTGTGATGATTTTTTTCCCCCCTCTTCCTCCCAGCCTGCGCTCCAGGTTTCCTCACAGTGAGATGACCAGTAACCCTGGCTACGTCCTGAGCCCTGTCATCGCCCAGAGAGACGCCGGAGGAGACAGCAGCTGCTCCGTCAAGGTTTCTATTGAAATCTCAGAATCGCAGCAGCCTGTCACCTTCACCTGTGACGGTAAGTGACAAAGAAATGTGTGTCATATGAACAGGGTAGAGCAATACGGCAGATTTAGCACTTAAAAGGTGGAGTCTGGCATGTTGCTACCTGTACGTCGGGACCCCTTTGTTTACATACCAGTTTACAGAGCCTAGGCAGATTTCTTTCAGCGCATATACAGTATGGACAGGTAGCGGACCGTGAGGCAATGTTCACTGTTTTTTTGACAAAAGTGATTTATACAACACTCGTTCTCTAGAATGGCTGACTCCCCCTTGACCACTAGATTGCATTGTGCACAAATCCTGATGTCAGTTTTTGTCATTTTTTTCTAGAAAATACAAATGATGGATTTCTCAAAGAGTTTGTTGATCTTGAAAATGATGCCATTTCTGCTAACCTTGGTCCTACTTAAGATATGTTAAAGAGTAAACACAGACACACACATCTGCAATTCAAGAATAGTGTAGTCGTAAGCAGTGCAGATCTTTTAGACAGGAAAGGAAGCTTGTGCCCACTTTGCCTTTAAGAGTAAGCAGCTCAGATTGCAGATATGAGCTCTGAAGGAGGAAACAGTGTTCACAGCTGCCAAACTCTTCACCCTCTCTCCCCCCCCCTCCTTCTCCCCCACCTCATTTTTTCTTTTTCTTTTCATTTTTTCTGTCGTGGGAAGTACACTTTGTTCCCTTTCCGCACAAATAAAGGTTTGTCCCCTGCGCTGTGAAGTGGCCATGTTGGGCAGAAGGGTCTAGGGTTCTGTTGCTTTTTTTTGGTCTTTTCTTGGACTCATTCCCTGGATAGTTGTAGAGCTGTTATTGGCTGACCCCCTCGTAACACACACACAGAACTACAACCGCTGTGATTGACATGTCTTTTTGAGATCTGCAGCCAAGCACGCTGTAGACTGTCAGCCTATCCACTGGGCCTTTTTTTGTTAAGACATATTATTCCAACTGTGTGACCAAGTTCACCACTTTCTATGTGGGTCACTGAGGAAAAGCACTTGGCCACCGTGTTTGTGTGTAAGTCTATGTTAGTGTGTCTGACGTACTGTCTGCTATATGTATGTATACACTCACCGGCCACTTTATTAGGTACAGCGGTATACTGGGATTTTCACTCTAAACCATCTCTAGGGCTTACAGAGAATGGTCCGAAAAAGAAAAAATATGCAGTGAGCGGCATTTGTGTGGACGTGAAATGCCTTGTTGAAGTCAGAGGTCAGTGGAGGATGGGCATACTGGTTTCGAGATGATAGAAAGGCAACAGTAACTCAAATAACCACTCTTTACAACCAGGGTACGCAGAATACCGTCTCTGAACGCAAAACACGACCAACCTTGAAGCAGATGGGCTACAGCAACAGAAGACCCCACCGGGTACCACTCCTGTCAGCTAAAAACAGGAAAATGAGGCTACAATTCTCACAAGATCACCAATATTGGACAATAGAAGATTGAAAAATCATGCCTGGTCTGATGAGTCTCGATTTCAGTTGTGACATTCAGACTGCAGGTTCAGAGTTTGGCGTAAACAACATGAAAGAATGGATCCATCCTGCTGTGCACCATCAACCATGCCACGTTCAAAGTCACCTAAACCCCCTTTCTTCTCCATTCTGATGCTGGGTTTGACTTCAGTACATTGTCTTGACCACATCTAAATGCCTAAATGCATTAAATTGCTGCTATGTGATTGGTTATGTGATTGGCTGATTAGCTTTTTGTTTTTATAAGCCTCAGAACAGGTGTAACTAATAAAGTGGCCTTTGAGTGTATTTTATATAAACACACACAAAAACACACACACACTAGGGATGATCCCGAATAGTCAACTTTTCATAGTGGAATAGTCGCAACGTGTGGTTATGAGACAACGATCATTCTATTCAGGCTTTATGGGGTGTTGAATGTCAGATTTTAATTGCTTGGTTTTACACAATAAATCATGATACGTTGCCTATTGTGTTATAAAAATCAGTATAAAACAATTTAAAACTTAATTAAAAACAAGACAAAACAACAAAGGATTTCATGTATTGATTTTTTTCCTCAACGTTTGTGGTTAGATAACCGTTTAACCGTGCACAACCCTTAATTCTACACAATCTATATATCTGACAACCCAACTGACAGCTGTAGGTTGCATAAACAAGTCCCCCCTCTCTGGTATGTGTGTATGATGTAACAGATTGTCTCCTACTGACCTATACACCTCTGTGTGTGTGTGTGTGTGTAGTCCAGCTCTCCATCAACAACCTATAGGAAGTGTATTTACTACTTTCCTCGTTAAACGTGGTAAATGTATTTTCCTGGTCTTCCTGCTTCTGCTGAGTTCACCTCGTTTTAATCTCACTGCCCCGCGGCGGGGTCACTTCCTAGATACGCTTCCGTCTTTCCTAGTTACGATGCCTCGGGTTGGCTGTTTCCTGGTTGACTTCCTATGTTCTCTGGTAACGGCAGCGCGTTGACCCACATTGTTGTTGTTTGGATTCCTCCGCTTAGACACTGCAGGAATCTGAACAATAGGGCCTTTAGTTCAGCTCAAAGCTCGGACAGAAGGATAGAGAGAGAGATGGAGGGATGGATGGAGAAAAAAAAGACTTGAACATTCTCCTCCTTTTTCTCATTCTTTATTCCTTTCTCTCTCTCCCTCTCGCTTGTTCTGCTCTCCCCATCCTATTTTCATTTCACTTTGGCTGCCCCAAACACCCTCAGATGAAACAAAAGTTTAAAATGTCCCTAGAGAAATCAGGCTAGACGGCTTTTAGTTTCTGCTGGAGCTTGTTCCATGGTTGAGAGGGGCCATCTCCTGTTTCTCTTTTTATTTCCTTCGTTCCTCTCTCCTCTTGCGTGACAGTGTTTACCTCCACCCTGCTTTCCGAGCGGCATCTCCTCATCCATCTTTCCATCCTCTTTCTCGTTTTAAAGAAATAGATATTTTAACCCTTTATTGGTAGTTCATTGGAGACGGCTCATAGTTGAAATGGGGAGAGAGAGGGGGGGATGACATGCAGTAAAGGTCCTCGAGTGGGATTCGAACCCGCGACCACTGTGAAAAGGACTGAACCCAATTGGTATGCGCTCTACCCGCTACGCCACGGAGCGCCCCCATCTGCTTTTTATTCATCTTGCTTACTTTTCCTACAAGTCTCTTGATCGTGTCGTCACTGCCGAGATTATTCAATTGAAATGAAATATAAGAACCTCCTCCTCCCTTTCTATTTTCCCTATTATCTTCTCTTATTCAATAAATCAACCATCTTACCATTTTCCTTTCCGACTTCTTTCTGCTATGGAGATGAATACGATCTCCAAATGCTACTTAAAAGGCACAGTGTGTAGAAGGTATTGGCTAGCTCTTTGTCCTTGAAGGCCACCGTAGCTTCTGTAAATTCTTTGAACGGAAGGGGTACAGATGCATAGCAGATTACCATGTGTAAAACAATGTTAAAAATAGCAATGAGAATGTTTTGGTTTGATGAAGGACAAGATTAGCCTGATGAATAGTTGTGATATATCGCCAAGCAGTTCAAAGTGGAGATTGGGATGTTTGGAAATGTTCCGTTTATTATTCAGTAGCTTCATTTTGCCTTTACTCATTTAGAGAGACAGACAGAACAAAAATGCAACAAATTCCTTTAGAGCATGGCTGTGAAGTGCCAGGCTTCTTGGGATTCCTGACATACTGCGGCTAAAGAGGGCAGATAGAGAGATAAAGGAAAAGCAATGCGGAGAAAGACTTTTTTGAAGAGAGAGAGAAAGCAGAAACACTGAGGAATGAGAGGGAGAGAGAGTCGGGGGAAATCATCAGTAAACTTTTCCAGTTGATTACAGGGCTTTCAAATGCTTATTCAGCACGTTTTATGAGAACAATGTATCGTCAATCAGACAATTATCAACATATGAACAAATCCTTCTGTAATCACTTTCCGAATAGTGCTAAGAATGATTATGGAACATGTAGTTGATGTAAGTGCTTTAAAAGTTGAGATTTCTGGTTCATTGTATTGAAAAAACTAATGTTGAGATAATCGCCGACTGTTAAAAATGGTTGTATTGGGAAAATATACAGGCAAAAACAGACTTAAATGTGCATTTTGGACCTTTTAATTATATTAGAATGAAAGAAGACATGTTATGGAAGCAAAATAGCCCTAAAATCTCAAAGTTTACCAGTGCTTGAACAAATGAAGGTTTTTTTTCCTGCACTGTCTCGCCTTGAAGAGATGACTCAACTTGTTGCAGCTTGTCTCAAAATGTTTCCAAGTTGTTTGTCAAGGGCAACATGCTGGTTTGTTTGTTTTCACCCTCCCTGACATGCAGGAGATACCAACTGTTGGCCAGGTTTCAGCTGTACAAGAAATGCAGACATGGATATAGTGAGAAAGATAGTTACTCACGGGGATAGGCTCTTAGCATTATTGAGTCACTGAAGTACAGCTCACATTAAAGCTATAGTGCGTAACTTTTTTACATGAATGAATGACGGTTACATTCAAGCCATCCCCTAATGAGTTGACACAAAATTGATTAAGCCTATCAGCTCGACAAAACTTTTTCTGTATTACTCAGTATGGCAGCGTTTACAAACTGCTGTCGTCCCCTGACACTGGCGCCGCGCAGGAGTTTAGAAAACTCCCAAGAAGCGCCCAAGAAATGTTTCAGTTGTTGATTCTACTGCTAAGAAAAAACCTGGACTTACAGCAGAAGGTATATAATCTATGCGCAATCACCTCAGACTTACCTCGATGCGCTGACACGTAATTACTGAGAATTACTCAAGGGGGCAACAGAAGTTACGCACTATAGCTTTAATCTTTAATTTGCATTTCTGCCTGGAACTCTTGCTTTTTCTGCTACACTGTTATAGAATGAAACTTTTATCTTTTGCTTTTGTGTCCCCTTTTGTTCCTGAATCTGGGTCTTGATACAGAAGCTGTTTGAGTCATTTTGAAATCAAAACATTCCTCTGAAATGTGTTTGTCGTGTGGATGTGAGGGGCTTGTGGTTTTACTCTGCCCTCTCGCCAACCCTCCCATTATGAATCCTACACACGAAACTGATTGGACCTGAAACCTGCATCATAAGTTACTTATTACGCTAGTTATTGAAGTGTTTTTGTGGCATTCAGCATTCCCACTTTAGTGTGTGTGTGTGTGTGTGTGTGTGTGTCAATAAAACCTCGTTATTTCTTGCATGTCGCCTAGCCAACAACCATTCCACAACCATGTGTGAAATCCTTAACGGCATGCGACGGAGGAATTTTCTCCTTTTTTCAAGTGGTGTCTTTAAAAAAAACTAAATTGGAATTCCCTTACCACCTCAGAGCGCTCACAAAATGAGGCGTGGTCTAGCTAATTGCTTTTGTTAAAAAACATTCCCAAAGCATGTACAACATTGGCGACCACCAGCATAGCCACATATAACATATAGCCTAACTACTGGCCCAAGCAGTAAAGAAAAGACACACCATTCCTCTGATGGGTGGTGGTTTGTTAAAGGGTGGTCTCCCCTGTGTGTCTAAGTAAGCGTCTATTAAATAAGCTTAGTGTGTGTGTTTAGTCCAAAGCTCAGGAGTTTGTGTGTATGAAGTATCTGTCTTTGTATCTGTCTGCCTGTGTTTGTGTGTATATGCAAGGTTAAGAGCGCACTAAGAACTCTGTAGAAGTAGCTAAACAGTGGAATAATCTGGCCTATATCAGATTACACTCTCAACCCAGTCTTCCCTACTTCTTTGCCGGACACAGAAGATATCGGTACATATGCAAACACCTAGAGCCGACCCCGAAAATCCCCCCCCCCCCCCCCCCAACCTCTTAATAGCGTTCCACAACACTGCGCTGTTTGGCCTTTGATATGAGAACAGGTTTCGGTGTGAACTGAAACGTGAGCCGTTCCAAACACGGCCCGATGGTTTGCGGTTAGAGAGGAATTCCAACGACTGTCAGGTCTAGAGTTCAGTTCCCACAGCTTTTCTAAATGTGAAAATTGCATGGTGTTGTAGCATGACAGGACAGGCACTTGACCTAGGAGTGCTTTGTTAAAGCCCCCCCCCCACACACACACACACACACACCCACGCAGGCAAAAACATAGTTTTTTTCAAGCCTTTGGTAAATTTGGAGAATTTTTTTCTATCTTGCTTTCATAACATGTATTATTTCATTCTAACAAAAGGTCCAAATGTATATTCATTCAGGTTTTTATTTGACTAAATTCTGTCAGTTTGCGTCTGCATACAGTATTTCTCCTATACAACAACCTTTAACGGCCATTATCTCAACATTTTTTCAATACTTTGAACCAAAAAAACTGAAATCTCAACTTTTAAAGCATTTGCATCAACTAAACTTTACACAGTCATTCTCAACTCTATTCTGAAGATTATTACAGAAAGATTTTGTTCATATTGTGAATTGTCAAAATGTACGATGCATTTTGTACTTAAAAACATGAGGAAAATGCATTTTTAAGACCTGTATATCTGTATTTTTTTATCTATAAAATGAAAAGGTAGTTTCCAAAATCTGTTCTGTAAAAACATTGGAAACTAATACTGTATGTTGTGAAAATGAAGTAAAACCTCCATTCTTTCCTTGTTCCTCAGTGAGTTCCCCGGTGGAGCTGTTGATCAGTCAGACTCTGTGTTGGGTTCATGACGACTTGGACCAGGTGGACTTCTCCAGCTACCTGCTCAAAGTCTGTGGCCAGGAGGAGGTGCTGCAGAAGTGAGTACACACACACACACACACACACACACACACACACACACACACACACACACACACACACACACACACACACACACACACACACACACACCCTAAGGCTTGTGTTGCTATCTAATACACACACACACACACACACACACACACACACACACAGAAATTAGCAAGTTTTACTCTAGTTTGCAGAAAATAAACATATCTCCAACAATGTTAAAATTTTAATAATTGGGACAAACATCTTATTTTTTTCCCAGGCTGACCGGGCAGTTTAGTTAATTGTGCATACAGTTTTAAATAGGTTTCATTTGTTTTCTTATGCCCTCTATCTTCCCCCTCTCTCTCTCTCTCTCTCTCTCTCTCTCTCTCTCTCTCTCTCTCTCTCTCTCTCTCTCTCTCTCTCTCTCTCTCTCTATCTTTGTCTCTATCACTCTTTTCTTGGCATTCTCTCAAAATCTTGTATAAAGAGCACTGGCTGATGTTTCTATATTTCGCTCCTTCGCCTTCCTCCACTATTTTAATTCTCCTCTCCCTCTAATCTGGGATACATGGGAATGGTTTATCCCATACCAGGACTTAAGGGCCCAGTACACCCATATGTTCAAAACTGCATAGGTTGTGATTATAACTGCCAATC
The DNA here is from genome assembly GCF_949987685.1 of Ammodytes marinus. NCBI lineage: Eukaryota > Metazoa > Chordata > Actinopteri > Uranoscopiformes > Ammodytidae > Ammodytes > Ammodytes marinus. Next base: position 5,910,973 of record NC_137234.1, read on the forward strand.
AGATGCATTTTGTATTTGATTATATGATGCCCTTAAATTATTATGTTATCACCAAACTGTGGTAACCAGTAGGAGATCTTTTTCTTTTTTTCTTCTTTGCTACTTTGAGGAAATGTTCAAACCCCCCCCCCCCCACACACACACACAGAGAGCCATTGTATTACAATCTGTAAATCATGATTTATAATGTGTTGGCGTCTTCAGCGATTACATCATTGTTTCACCTGTAATCCTAGGCCTAGTTTTGTACTGTCTGCCAAATCCCAAATGAGGGTGATATTTATTTATCTGATCGTTTAGTGAGAGCCCCCAGCAACACCAGTGATAACTTGTCTAAACAGTAGCAACTTCATGCTTTGTGTTCGAGGCTTTTGGCTTTTTGTCCCTGCACACACTGGATCCTGATTTGCTGCGTTTAAAAGCCAACTTTACACAGAGTTGACTACGCAAGACATCTTAACATGAGCTATTTTGGGCATACAGTTTGTCTCCAAAGAATTACATGGGCTTACAATTTTTGTTTTGTTGTTTTTGGAGTTATTTTCACTGGAAGTTATTTGTGACATATCAGGTCTGGATGTTATCACTGCATTATACCACATATAAAACGCTTGTGATTGGTTGAATAACTACATTGCTTGAATGAGACTTTCCAGGCAATATGAGTGACATAAGTAGCAAACGAAATAATGCCAACACAATGTAAGCAGTGTTTTTTTCCCCAAATATAAACAACAAATATTTCTTAACGTTCCTTGATGTTTCCATAGTTTAAAAAGGATAATCCACCCCATCTTTAGCGATTTAAAAAAAAAAAATACACAATCCACTTTACTGAAGGAGTTATTAGACTTTGTGTCACTACTTGTTCCAGTGACTGACTGCACATTATTATCCTTTACAGAGAGTGTGATTTTCTTAACCTTGCCTCTCTGTTGCCCTGCGTTACAGTAAACACAGCCTGGGCAGCCATGAGTACGTCCAGAACTGTAGGAAGTGGGAGAACGAGATCAGATTACAGCTTCTCTCTCACTCCACCATGAGACGGGACTTGGCACGCACTGTAAGTCACCCAATCAAACTAACATATGACCTCATGTCTATTAACCCAAACTGTGACATACATATCATGCTAGAAGTCATTTATATATTTCGGTTCATTGCTTGAAACTGACAAAGACGTAAGTTAATGTTGACCGCTATTTTTTTCAGGCGGAAGACGACAACACTCGAATCAATATAGAGAAATACCTTGGCCAAGTGGAGCGGCCATTCAAGGAGAACGTCACAAGGTATGAGGGTCCCACACTGCTCACATGTGTCAGAACTAGGGCTGTCAAATGATTACAAATGTTCATCAGATTAATCACAGGGTAGCCGTGCTTCTATGTTTGGCCGCTCAGCTACTGATCCTGGGTCAGCCACAACGTTAGAGTGACTGTAGTGCAGAGCGAGTGTAATGCATGGGGCCGTTCATTTTTGACAGCCCTAGTCAGAACACATGGATATTGATCTCAAGATTTTGATTGACCTTTAGGAGAAGTGTACTGTTTCAAGTATTTCAGTGTTTGTCTAGTTGGATCTTTGGTCTGGCCTTGGAAGTGGTTACTTCCTTTGACCTAAATGTGCAGTTTGAGTTGAGTTAGCTGGATTTATGTGGAATAATCTTCTGAAGGTTGTCCTTTTTTAGTTATAGTATATCTGATTTAATGATTTCTACAATATTTCCTTATAGTCTCTTTCTGTGCTATCTCTAAATTCACAGTTTTTTTGTGATTTTCCACAACAATAAAACATTTACAGACCTAGTAGCAGTCTTTAGTTATTTTAGTAAACTAAAAGTTAACCGTCTATGTATTGTCCTGATCTGATATTAAGTGGACAACAGTTTTAAGTCATCATTGTTAATCATTCCTCACTTATCTCTCTTTGTATTGTGTGTCTTTTTGCAGACAAGGCCTTGCTGACTATTTAGAAGGCTATCACAATCAAGTCAACATCTGCCTACAGAATGAGGTACATGCTTTTATGCTTTCCCTTTGCAGGTCCGGAAAGTATTTTGATGATTTCCAGGTTTGGAAAACATAAAACAATCTATTGTTCTGCCAGTGAACTCTTTGCCTGCCCCTCAGTGAGTTTTGTATTTACTGTTATAGGCTCATGACATCATTGATTTACATGTGTAGTAGTCCAGCTATTAATGTGTCCAAAGAATCTGCACAGCACTGCATAAGTGCATAAGAAAGGATATTTTAAAGTGGAGTTTTGCATAGCCGCCCCCATATAGAGACTCATTTAGAGACTTACAATAAGTTATCTTAACAAAATATAATTATTTGGCTCCAATGTAGACAGTTTTCCTATTAAAGCTAAAGTTTGAGTCAGCCTCAAAACAAAAAAAAATCTCCTGTTTACAGTTGCCTTTAAAAAAAAAATGTCTAGCTTTTTCATTTTGACAATGATACTATAAAAGACTTAGACGAATATACATGTTACTAGACTAGGACATTCCTGGAGAGCATGCTTTCTAGAAATGGCCCATCTGGTTTCAACCAGTGTAGGTTATGGTGGAGTAATGTAATTGAAGACAGACTGCCCCGGTACGCCCTCGACTAAAGCTAAATTACAAAATGGCATCGAGATCTATTTGACCGAGCCATAACAAAGTCATAGCATGGAAAGTAATTCATGTGCTATTTGAATGCAAAAGTGTGTTTAGACACGCACTGTCGACTGGGTTGATTCTTTGATTGATTGATTTTTTAAACAGTTGTTCATTGTTTTCTGTGACATGGTAAACAACCTGACAATAGCTCTCATGGCTTGTTGTTCATATAACTTAATGTGACAAACCCTTTGTTTAAACGTAATTGACCTGAGTAATTATACAACTAGGGCCAGCAAAAACAATACTCTGGAATAACTACAACACGTACAATATGATTGATGTCTATAATAACTTCTCAGTTTGTCAAACAGACTGTTATTTGCTCAACATAGTAAAGAAGACAACAATTTAAAAATTAAAAATATTTTGCCTCTCCATAGGGGGATGCAAAATCTGCTGCAACATTTTGAAAAAGGGAGCTTTTTTATGGTTAAAGAAAATTAACTTTGAATGTCAGATATATCATGACAAGACACCCTCTCAAGTTACCACACTTCAGAGGGGGTCAGAGCGCAGGGTAAGCCATAGCACAGAGCCCCTGGAGCAGTATTGGGGTTAGGTGCCTTGCTCAAGGACACAATAGTAGAGATGGTGGGCCCCGTAGATGTAATACCTGCCACCACTAGTTTTACTACTGACACCCTCCTGTCCGGTGCTGGGGATCGAACCAGCGACCTCATGGTTACTGGTCTGCCCCTCTTACTCTTGGCCATCCTACCACCAAACTGAAATACAGTTTAGAAGGGAATCTGTTTGATGAATTGTTGATGGTAAATCCCTGTATGTGTTGCTCTCATGTTACACAAAGGTGTTTACTGTTTAAACACCAGCTGGACAGATGAGCACACATCAGAGGATATGAGTATGTGGAGATTGATGCCATTGTAACACACACATGCTGTATAAACCTACCAACCTGTATCTCTGTATTCAGAGCACCCAGTATAAGACAGTGGACCGGTTGGTGCAGACTATGAAGAACCTCTGCTGTGCTCTGGATGAGGTGGAGACACAAGCCATCGCAGAAGCCGTCAAGAGGCTGCGGCACTCCATCAACTTACCCAGGACGCGCTCGCCTAAGGTGGGTTACTGACACCTACTGTATGCACACATTCTCAGACATTCATACCATAGATCTGCTGTTTAGCTGTAAGGATGGCTTTCTGAAACCAACATCTTTTGCTTTGTAGATGGGGTCAACAGCATCATCAAATGGTAAGTTCTCTACATACACACTATCACACTCCACCTCCACTTTTGTATATACTTATAAACTCTTTTTTTCCAGAGTTGTTGTTTAAAAGTGTTCCGAGGAACTTTCAGTTTGTGTTAATTCTTGCACCCCCTTTGGACAAAAGGGGTAGTGTTTTTATTACGCCAGCTGTAGTTCCAATCCTGGGTGAGCGTACCCATGACAAAGCCCTTAACAAAAACCATATTAAAATAGCATTCTTTGCACTGATGTTCTCCTCTGCTGTTACATGTAATTTATGATCATCAGAGAAAAAAAATTAGACTTTTTCAGAAATATTTCAAAGTTCCTCTTAGCACCTTTAAAAAAAACAATGAAAACAAGCGGAGAAAAAACAATTCCTATTCCTCCCTTACCTTCCCCCATCCAGGCCACAGTAGCCCGGTGGAGGAGAGCATGGCGTCACTAACCCAGGCTGTGTACGACCTGGCCAAGCTCTACCTGCGCTCCTTCAGCTCTCCCTCCGCCCTGTTCAGCTCACCTGCGTTGCCCCCGGCAGCAGCAGCAGCAGAGGGGGAAGTTGCCTCGGCGAGCAGCAGCAAAGAAGCTTCCGGCACCACGGACCATCTTCAGTTCACTCTGTTCGCTCTGCACGGCATCCCAGCCAACTGGGTCAGCAGGTACACAGCCACTCAAGAGTTTACAAACCAAACATGGAATTGTCTTCATTTTTTCCCCAATGATTCATGATACATTGCTTGTGGTAAGAGCGCCCGCCCATAGAGGCTCAGTCCTCAGAAGCAGCAGACCACGGGTTAGAATCCGGCCCGTGGTCGTTCTCTGCATGTCATTCCCCTCTCTGTCATGCCCCATTTCCTCTCTGTCCCTCCAAACTGTCTAATAAAAAGCATAATAAAGCCCAAAAAATATCTTAAAGGAATACATATTATGAGTTTATAATCAATCTTTTGTAAGTGTGCATGAATGAATCACCATACCAGACTAAGATGCAATAATATAGCTTGTGAATATAAATGAGATTAACATAAATAAATGATCAGACTTTAAGTCGACTTGACCATTAAGATTCGACTATAAATTCTAAGTCAGGGACACCCACTCCATCATTAACGGCAGGATAATTATCGTACTCATGCATTTGTTCTTGCATAATCACCCATGTGTTCAGTATTATTAATACCTCCCACGTTTCACTTAATTATACTCCTGCATGGTGTCGAAGATGAAAGCACAAAGCACAGGAAGGCAACTCAGAATTATAATCACTCTATTTTCTGGGTGCATACAATGAGTGCGTGTGTGTGTGTGTGTGTGTGTGTGTGTGTGTGTGTGTGTGTGTGTGTGTGTGTGTTTCTTGTTTTCTCCTACTAAACAAACGACTCCTGTGTTGCTCCCTGCGTCTTATTTTTCCATGCCAGTGTCCAGTTTCACCCTTTATCTCCTGTGTGTGTCTGGAACAGAGCTGAGCCAGAGTTTCCATTTGCAGCTCTGTCTGTCACGCACCAGTGACCAGGATCAGTCTACAAATCTGTAACGAAAAAACAACCAAGAAACTCTTATAGTTGGCAAAGATGGAAAGATCAAAGACTTTCTTTTTTGAAATTCCCCAGGTTGAATATGGGAAGATAGAGAATTAACTCGGAGCCAGCATTTCATTTATTGTAATCACTGAAGTATAGTCCTCAGCTATAAGTTTATAAGGCCTTTGTTGTTGTTTTTCTGCAGTCATACAATTAGTATGTCCATCATTTGTGAATGCCCAGAAAGACCAAATCTCGTAAAGCGATCAAAATCGGATTAAAAATGTAGCATTTGCAACAAAAAATATATATATTGTATATAAAGAAACTGTCACCCTGGCTGTAAGATGGGGGACAGTTAGAAAAAGCCGCTGCCGTCTCATTTCCTTCCATGGTTATTTTCATGGTTAGTGAGGCCTTGGTAGAGACAGGGAACTGCTTAATAACAGGTCTATTTACTCCAGCGCTGCCTCCTCCTCCAGCAGCAGCAGCTATTTTAAGCCAGCAGCACCAAACATTGCTGCAGTGACAGCCATTCCAGAGACACCTCCGAAAATATTTAGCTCCTCTCGATCCCAAGGCTAGATGGATTACAGAGAGTACAGTATTTCCCAGGCCCAGACGCACATAGCTAGGTGTATATGTTGTATTGTTGTGTTACAATAAAGCACCCTTACAGTATTGAGGTCTGAGTTGTGGGCGTTGTTGTGGATACGGTGTCTCAATCCATCTGGAGCCTCGGTATATGCCACAGCATTGCGAGCATATTGAGAGACACCATGACATGACGGAGCTGCCAGCACAGATGGCACCGAGCGGGGGATCCAGCCTGTCGTATATAGTGACAATGTGTAACTGATGAGCTTGAATTCTAGCGCTACAATCACATGCATATCTCTCTCTCTCTCTTATAGACACACACAGGGGTTATTCTTTGAAGTTTTGAATTTGCAAAGCAATATAAACCCCTCCTGTCTATTCAACAAAATATTATTGTCGCTCTAATACGGATTATTGTATTATTATAATGCTGCATGTATACATGCAAACAGTTATTTTACAGTTAAGTCTTAAAGGCCCTTGGTAGCCATGGTCCACGCAAGTGTTTTCACTTGCACTGAGCAAATAATAATAATAATTGAAGGCCAATCTAAATTTTTCTTGAATAGAATAATTTTCGGTACATTTATCAATACAAATGCATTTAACCAGCAACACTATGTCCAAAAATAGCCATCCTACAGTAAGCGTTGTTGTCTTTTTTCAGTTCATATGGTTTCATCAAATCTACCTGTTGATCAGCCAGAGTGCTTACACAGACACACAGGAGCAATAATTAATGGCAATGGTGTTGTTGTTTGTTTTTGTTGCAGTTATGAGAAGTACTTCCTGATTTGCTCCCTCACCCACAACGGCAAGAACCTGTTCAAACCGATCCAGTCCAAGAGAGTGGGAACATACAAGAGCTTCTTCTACCACATCAAGTGGGACGAACTGTGAGTGGCAGCTTTCCAACTCTCCTTTACTTTTATTTAAAGCTATAGTGCGTACCTTCTGATGAGGAATTCTGAGTAATTACAACAACACTGTCGTCGGCGCATCCACTTTAGGTTAAGCCTTCAGTGATCCGGCATGGAACTAATACCTTCTGCTATACGTCCAGGTATTTTTAAAGCAGTGGAATCAACAACTGAAACATTTCTTGGGCGCTTCTTGTGATTTTTTTCTGTGCTCTGGTTTGTAAACGCTGCCATGCTGAGAAATACAGAGAGAGTTTTGTGGAGCTGGTAGGCTTAATCAACTTTTGTGTCAACTCGTTTGGCGATTGGCTTCAATGTAACCAACATTAATTTAAATGGAAAAAGTTACGCACTATAGCTTTAATTTCATTCCATTATCCATCCATCGCTGCTAACATTGTCCCATGTCCCTCTCTCCCAGGATAAACTTCCCCATAGCAGTGGCGGTTCTGCCCCTGGAGTCCATCCTCAGCCTGACTCTGTTCGGGGTTCTGAACCAGAACGCCAGCGGGTCCCCGGACTCCAACAAACAGAGGAAAGCTCCGGAGCTGCTCGGCAAAGTGTCCATGCCGCTCTTTGACTTCAGACGGTGAGGGGACAGGAAGGGGCTGCATGTGTTGTTAGCATGACATTCTAGTGGATGTCTCTTGGTTTATTACATAATTTTTTCGAATATCACTCTCGCACATTGCCACAGTTTAAGGCGAGACACTGCAGGTGAATAGGGTAAACACTTTTCCATATAGATATTATCACACAACTTTGCCATTTGATTACTTAAATTAAACTTATTGTGCAGGGTGCTGGCCAGAGGCAGCAGGTTGTTGTGTCTGTGGACGTCGCCCCAGGGAGCTGCTGTAGCCGCCGGCTCTGTAGGAAGCCGCAAGAGGGTTCCCACTGAGAGGATAATACTGCAGGTGGGTGGTGGTGCTGCTGCTAGCTGCATTAGCATATGAAGTGGTTTCACTTTTGTCCAAAGGGGGCAAAAATGAACACAAACTGAAAATTCCTCGGAGCACCTCCCCAGGTCCTAAATTGAATTTCCTGTTATCTGTGTGACTGTCAGGTGGACTTTCCCAGCCCACCGTTGGAGGTTCTGTACGTAGGACCGAATGAATCGCCCAGCCCCGAGCCCCACACTCTGGAGGAGCTGGACCCAGACCTGAGACGCAAACTGGAGAAAATCTGCAGCAGAGCTTCCAACTTTGGGTACGAGATCTCCGCGCACGCACGCACGCACACACACACACACACACACACACGCACTCTCACACACACACACACACACACACACACACACACACACACACACACACACACACACACACACACTCTCTCACTCTCACTCACACACACAGAGTTATCAGCGCATAAAAGGAGAGAGTAGAAGTGTTTCTGACCATTAATGTGTCAGACTTTTCTGTTGTTTACGTCCCTTAAGAGTTTCAAAAGGGAACTTCGGTGTGCAGGAAGGATTTCAAATCAAATGTGCTGACATCAGTTAAGGCCACTAGTAGAGGTGGTCTTAATGTTGTTCTGCTTGATGCACTAAACAGATGTGCTTTTTGAACACAAGAGGCCTAAAGCAATGGCGCTATATTGTAATAACTTCTAAAATTGTTATGCAATGGATAAGAAATGCAACTAAACTTGATATTGATTAATTTCTTTGCAGTGGACAGCTGTGTGGAAAATAAGTGTGAGCCTGTGTTTCCAAGACAACAACGATTAAGTTTATATGAGAGCGTACGTCATTACTGATATTATAACAATGCAAGATTCAGTGCAATTTAATGAAACCAGAGTATATTTTCAGATTTTTACTAAATTAAAATGTGACCCCAGGTTTATGAAAACCATACACGGTATGTGCTTCCAAATGATAATTGTAGCCCATTGAATGCTGCTTGTATTACAGTCAGTATTAGAGTTTAGGAAACACACACAGGAACAGTATTTCTCCCCTTCAGCGGACAGCTTGTTGGCAGTGCCTCAGACCACCCAAAATCCGTTGGAATTACAAGATTTAGGAAGAGATTTTAAAAGATGCCATTGACTTTGCCAGCCACAGTTTAACCCTATAAACGCCAGTATGTATTCTGCTCCAGTGCGTGTGTTCTCTCCCAGCTGCTCCGGGCTGCTGCTAAATGCTCTCTTATGCCAAATCTCCTCCACGCTGCCAACGTCCATGACACTCAGCGGGCGCTTTAGCACAGAGCGCTCTCTTCACTGGGGCTTTCACCGCCTGCTTTCTGTCCTGCCCCATTCAGGCATCCAGTCTTTGTGGGCACGAGGCTTAGGGAGCTGCAGTTTGATTTATCTGTTGTGTGTTGTTTCAGTGTGTGTGATATTTTAATAATCCTTGAAGGAGAATTTTTAGTTTTTATGACTACAGTAGAACAATAACATTGGCACATTCAGAAAGGCAAATGCTAGCTGACAGATATAATGGTGTTCTAATTATTTCATTATTTTATACAAGGAATCTTGTTTGATGACATGGTTGTATGTTTGTACCTTTATTACAGGGAGAGTTTATCTGAAAATGTCCGGGCTCTTCTATTTTCACCGGCTTTACATTTACAATTAAATTTTTCTTTCTTAAATGTGATGGGATTTCAGATCTTGAGGAACTGTAAATAATGTATTGCTCATCAGATATTCTGAGAGAACCTGCATTGCATTGCATTGGCTACATATGATGGATACATCAGATATAAAAGATGTAGAGCCAAAAGTGTGCTCTGCATTTGGCAAAATAGTTTAATCGAATTAATATTATTATTATTTTTTTTTAATCTTTTCCCCCTCTGTCTTCCCTCCGTCTCCAGTCTGAAGCGGGCCGACCACCAGCTCCTGTGGGACCACCGGCTGCAGTGTCGGGCGTCCCACCCCAGCAGCCTGCCCAAGGTGCTGGCCAGTGTGCCCAGCTGGGACTGGGCCAGCATGGCTCACATCCACAACCTGCTGCATCACTGGCCCCCGCTGCCCCCTGTCACCGCGCTGGAGATGCTCGAGTCAAAGTATGCACTGTACACACACACACACACACACACACACTCACACACACACACACCCTAAGGCTAGTGTTGCTATATCTAATACACACAAACAGAAAATAGATAGTTTTACTCTAGTTGGTAGAAACATTTTAAAATGTTAGTTATTGGGACAAACAGCTTATTTTTTTCCCAGGCTGAGCGGGCAGTTTAGTTAATTGTGCATACAGTTTTAAATAGGTTTCATTTGTTTTCTTATGCCCTCTGTCTTCCCCCTCTCTCTCTCTATCTTTGTCTCTATCACTCTTTTCTTGGCATTCTCTCAAAATCTTGTATAAAGAGCACTGGCTGATGTGTCTAGTATATTTCGCTCTTTTGCCTTCCTCCACTATTTTAATTCTCCTCTCCCTCTAATCTGGGATACATGGGAATGGTGTGGTCCGTGGTAACGAAGGTCCATAAGAAATCTGTGGTGATTGAAATAGAATGAACCTTGAAAAATATACTCAAAGTTGTGTCTGAGAATATTCAAACCTCAACTCTTTTAACTGTAAATTAATTGTGTGTGTGTGTGTGTGTGTGTGTGTGTGTGTGTGTGTGTGTGTGTGTGTGTGTGTGTGTGTGTGTGTGTGTGTGTGTGTGTGTGTGTGTGTGTGTGTGTGTGTGTGTGTGTGTGTGTGTGTGTGTGTGTGTGTGTGTGTGTGTGTGTGTGTGTGTGTGTGTGTGTGTGTGTGTGTGTGTGTGTGTGTGTGTGTAGATTTGCAGACACTGAAGTGAGAACTGTGGCTGTTAGTTGGATCGAGAAGAGCAGTGACGATGAGCTGACTGACTACCTGCCACAGCTTGTACAGGTACAAAGATGCACTTTGAAAATATTTAGTAGGGTCACTAAAACTCACTCTCACATGTTTATAAAGCCAGCCCTCATTCATTTATTCCTCAACTTTTTCTGATATTTTCACTTCACTCACAACCCCTCCATCTATCATTCTAAATCACTTGTTCTCTTGCGTCTGTTTCCAGGCGTTAAAGTTTGAGTGTCACCTGAAGAATGCTCTGGTCATGTTCCTGCTGTCCCGAGCACAAGGCAACATCAACATCGCCCACTACCTCTACTGGTGAGCTCAGGAACCAGCTGTCACTTTGCCTTGTTTGAGTGGATTGTATAAGATAAATCGTCATATAGCATATTGATAAAACAAGTATAAAATAGAGTAATTTTATTTATTATTTATTTTTTATTTCTCATGGTTTTTGCGTGTGTTGTGAGATTGTGCCACACTTTTCTTACATGTCGTGAAGCATTTATTGTGTTTATTGAGTGTGTTGTGATGTGTGTCTTCAGGCTGCTGAAGGATGCGGTGCAGGACCCTGCGTGGGGCCAGCGCTATGAGCGAGTGCTGGGAGCCCTGCTGTGTCTGTGTGGAGCCAAACTGAGGGCCGAGCTGGAGAAACAGACTCACCTCGTCACACTGCTAGGAGCCGTGGCCGAGAGGGTCAGACAGGCCAGCGGGTCTACACGACAGGTGTGTGTGTGTGTGTGTGCGGTTGACATTGGACTGTAATATTTTACAAAAAAAAATGTTTTAATACAAGATTTTTTAACTTTACATTTTGTGTTTGTGTTCTAACATCACATGAAGCTGTTATAATGTTGTTTGTGTGTGTTCAGGCGGCGCTGCAAGAAGGCCTTGAAAACATCCAGAACTTCTTCCAGAGGAACAGCTGCAGACTGCCACTCAGCCCCAGTCTGGTGGCCAAGGAGCTAAACGTCAAGGTAACACATACACAGGCACACACACTCTCTCTCTCACACACACACACACACACACACACACACACACACACACACACACACACACACACACACACACACACACACACACACACACACATACACGCACTCACACTCACAGGCCATGAATAATTAAAAATGTAGATGTACAGAAGATAAAATCATGTTTGTTTGTTTGTTTCTGTGTGCGTGTGTGTAGGCTTGCTCCTTCTTCAACTCCAACGCAGTTCCCCTCAAGCTGGCGCTGGTCAACGCAGACCCTCTGGGAGAAGAGATCAACGTTATGTTCAAGGTACAGTAGCCTATAGTGTCTGAACTGTGTGTGGCCATGGAAAACGCAATAGAATTAACCATACAAACAGCCATCAATATTCCAACAAAAATAAATCTGGTACCAACAGTATGTCAAACCCTCCATTAGTTCCAACAGTGCCATTGTCATTGGGTACATCAAAACTTGTTGTGACCACATTGTTGTTGTTTACATGCATATCATCCTTACTATGCGCCCCCTGGTGGTCGAAGTAAAATACAATAGTGCAGTGTGTTGGTGTAATACATTTTGTTTGTTTTTCTTTATTGTTAATACAGGCGAAAGATACACTTGATGACAAGACTAAAAAAAACAACATGGAAAGTAAAATAAAAATACATAAATTATAATAGAAAAAATTCAAAAGTTAACAGGATCCCTTGAGCAATAAAAAAATAAATAGTCAAGGCAAGGCAAGGCAAATGTATTTATATAGCACAATTCAGATACAAGGCCATTCAAAGTGCTTTACAGGGGCAGGATTAGAATACATAATACACATTAGAATGAATAGAAATGAAAAAATTAAAAGCTAACAAATAGAAATACAACATTTAAATACAATAAAATTGCAGGTTAAAATGGAAACAGTTAGAACATTTTAATGGACAATACCAAATCACATACATATAACAGATGTCTCCTTGTTTGTCGTGTGTGCGTGTGCGTGTGCGTGTGCGTGCGTGTGTGTGTGTGTGTGTGTGTGTGTGTGTGTGTGTGTGTGTGTGTGTGTGTGTGTCAGGTTGGAGAAGACCTGAGGCAGGACATGTTGGCTCTGCAGATGATCCGCATCATGGATCGCATCTGGCTGCAGGAGGGGCTGGACCTGCGCATCGTCAACTTCAAATGCATCTCCACCGGCAAAGACAAAGGTAACACTCAAACACATTAACAGGCTCATTTTCACTTGTCCTTTTCAATGTGAAATCAACAAATTACCCATATATGGTCCCCTGCTATATCCAGTGTGTCATATTCTGATCAGATCTAGATGAGATTCAAGACACTGCAATACACACTTAATCCACGCATTTTCATCTCTGTGGGCCAGATCACAATACAGATCATTATCGAAGTGCAACTTAAGCTATTTTTGTCTCAAGGATAGACCATGGCTATATTCAGAACATTTAGTGGCTATTTCCATTTCCAATGACTGTTTACTGACATTGTTACACCTCTGAAGGTGCTTTGACCAATTGCATTTCAGTCGGCCTTGAATGCTTTCTTGATGCAATTACACTCAGATATGTAGACTATACAAATGGAAAAAATTGGATCAGACACACTCACATTGGCAATTACCTTTATGTCTGAAATCACCTCTGTCATATAATCATAACCTTTTATCAAAACCAACTTTTTTTAAACTACATTACATCTTTACATCTATGTAGTGGCATTGTCATTCCAGACTTAGGTTATGACATATTCATTCAAAGCATTGTGTTGATTAAAGTTGTGTGGTGTGTTGCTAAGGCATGGTGGAGCTGGTGCCTTCCTCCGACACACTGAGAAAGATCCAGGTGGAGTACGGAGTCACCGGGTCCTTCAAAGACAAACCGCTGGCAGAGTGGCTCCGCAAGTACAACCCTGCAGAGGATGAGTACGAGAAGGTAAGGGTTGTGACCATAATTTTCGCTGTCAATCATTGTTGTATGTCTTAGTTGCCACATATCTTCGAATCTTTTCACTATTGAAGACGCAGTTAAGTCGGGCTCGCTTTTGCTAAAAAGAAAGTTGGAAAGGAGGTTACGCACACGATTAATGAGCTCCAGTTATCTGACATAACAGGCAAAATACGAGCCGAATTTGTCTGATTTACTTTGTGTGTGTGTGTGTGTGTGTGTGTGTGTGTGTGAACATTTAACTGCAACACTAGCACTCTTAAGCCCATACCAACTGTTTATGAACTGTGTCGCACAAAGCAAAACAACTTCCTGAGCTGCTGTAGTCTTATGATATACAAACTAGTGGGGAAAAATAGCTTGTATATTAAAACCACCATTTTCCTTTGACACAATGTGTTGTGGCTGACACAGAGATAAAAGCACACAGTCAAAGTCTTAAAGTTTACAGCAGTTGTAGAAACTTAACGGCCTTTGAAAAGCTGTGAAATGTGAAACCTTACTCCCAGTTCAGAACCTCTGACCCTAAAGACCTAATGTTCAAAGTCTGTCCCTGAACTTCAGCAGGAAGCAGGTTTATAAACGTGTCATCAGATACGTCCTTATATGGAGCTCTGCTGTGTTTGGTGCCCGTGACTTCAATCTGCTGTTATGCTAATGTAGAGAGTCTGCTAAATCACTTCTGGGTTTCTTTGAATTCTATGGGGGGAATAATTAGGGAATACCTTTATGTTTCCCTGGTTCCAAAAAGTACATGTATTTATCAGGCATTGAGGTCTTAAACCTCACTAATAACATTTAACCTCACGTATAAAATGAGTATATAACACAATATATAACACATCATGTTAGTACTGGCTATGTTATATTATAATAACCTTTATTTATAGGTCACTTTTCAAAACACAGTTACAAAGTGCTAAACACATTTAAAAGCAAAGGGCATAAAATACATGTAGGCTACATTAAACATTAAACATTAAAATAGCCTATAAAATAAAAGACAGGAATTAAAAGACTACATTACATACAAAACATTAGGACATGTACAATCAAGTCAAATCTGGAAAATCTCTCAGATGAAAGATACATATCTATATTTCTGATGTGTAGCCAGTCAAACACTCTAGAAAGCCTTTTTCTTTCCCTGTGTTTTAGGCTTCAGAGAACTTCATCTACTCGTGTGCGGGCTGCTGCGTGGCCACCTACGTCCTGGGCATCTGTGATCGCCATAACGACAACATCATGCTGCGCTCCACGGGTCACATGTTCCATATCGACTTTGGGAAGTTCCTGGGTCACGCCCAGATGTTTGGCAGCTTCAAAAGGTGAAGAATCACAAATGCTCTTTAGCGTTTTAGTGTCGCGTTGGCATTAGAACGTGCTACGGTGTGCTATCATGGGTGGAAAGGGTCATTCATAAGAGCGTATCAGAGCGTTAATTGTTGTCTTATAGATTTTATAACCATTTAGTTATCAGATAATATATGGTGTAATGGGCTTTTACCCGCTGATCTCATAGGGGAATGTATGACACAGAATCATAAAAGAATACACAAAGTTGTTAGACATTGGTCTATTGGCTACCTTATCTCTTTCTGTGATGAGGACATCGATATTTTAGCTGGTTCCCAGTTGTAGTGTATGAAAATGTGTTTCTGTAAACGTCCGGGAAATAATTCAGTTTGACACGTGTATCGTTTTGATGTCACTGTCATGTCAGCTGATCATTAGGCCACTCAAGAAGTAAACTCAGTGACCCACCATTCCTTTGTGGGTCACATAATTTCAGATGTATGAGTCGCTGTATTTTGACACAACAAGATTAATGTGTATTTTCAAGCATGGCCTGGTTCATAGTAGCTTCCTACACTGCACACTTTCCCAGCTGGGCTCCATCCAGGTGGGACGCCCCACTACTACAGACTGCTATTCCTGGCCTCTGAACATCTCAAATGAAGTATTTAGAGCATTTGTAGTGACTTTTTCAGAGTGCTCCTTTGGTAGTTTGAGTGTTGTAGAAAAGAAGCTGCCTTTTACACACACACACACACACACACACACGCACACGCACACGCACAGCACAGCACAGCACAGATACTTTGCAGTAATTTACTTCAGGGTTATCCTTTGGTAGACTTAGTTTTGTAGGGAAGGAAGTCCTTTCACTTTCATGATCCAGATTTCCCTAAGGATATAAAGCGAAGAAGGCCTTTGATTCCTCACACACACATGCACACACACACACACACACACACACACACACACACACACACACACACACACACACACACACACACAGACACACACACACACACACACACATCCACACACCCCTTGGCTAACCCTCCTCATAAGCTTAGTTTAAACTCCCCTGTCCTCCCATCAGGGACCGGGCTCCATTCGTCCTGACGTCTGACATGGCGTACGTCATCAACGGAGGCGAGCGGCCCACCAGTCGCTTCCAGCTGTTTGTAGATCTGTGCTGCCAGGCCTACAACCTCATCCGCAAGCACTCCGGCCTCTTCCTCAACCTGCTGTCACTGGTGAGACAAGAACACACACATACACACACACACATACACACACACACACACACACACACACACACACACACACACACACACACACACACACATACACATACACACACTCACTCACTCACACTCTCTTTCAGACACACACACACATACAAACACACACGCACGCCCACACTCAGTCACACGCTAACACACACACACACACACACATTAAGTTAACATTTTCCACTAAACAACTAATTGTTTGTAACTCTAGTTGCAGTGAAAGTTTTGCAGATTCTCGTGAACTGTTTTCTTTCACACCTGCATGAGCCAGAACAACAAGAACTGCAAGCAAAGCAGTTGTGCCTTTAATAATAAATCGATGCTTCGTTGTTGTCCTGGAAAAGTCTGTTTATAGAACATGCTGAGGAATATGGCCTATTTATGTTCTGAAAATAATTTCTGCTGTGTATGCCATTTCTAAAGAAGTGCGTTTGTATGACTTATCAAACACAAAGGGAATACTTGTGAATTAAAACAACATTAAGGAATACACTTAACACGGGTGAAGTTAAATTGTCATATTGACTTTCTTTATTCTGAAATGATTGACAGCCCTGAAACCAAATTTCTAGAATTTTATATGGCCTTATGCTGTTGCTGTTGCTATTAATGAACTCTATTTTGAAGGTTAAGTCTTTATTCTAGTGTTGTATTTAGTCACATAGATATAGAGATAAATGGGAACACTTTGTGAACTACTTTGGAAATGAATAACCCTAAATCATGTGGGTGACCTTGTGTTAACACCTCTCCTGTCCTTGTGTCTGTGTGGTAGATGACATCATCCGGCCTCCCAGAGCTGACCGGCTCTCAGGATCTGAAGTATGTGTTTGACGCCCTGCAGCCACACAACACAGACGCTGACGCAACCATCTTCTTCACCAGGTCAGTGCACAAACTAAAACTAATCTGTCTCAATGCCTGTTGAAGACAAAAAAAACGTTGGTTGGCAGCTCGTGTTATTAAGTGTTATTCTCCCAACTCTTACACAACTTCAGAGGAAAAGAAAGGGAGATATCACACACTGTTCTGAGTTGTTTTGTTCTCTTCTGAAGTAGTCCCATGTGCACAGCTGCTATTTTGGACAGGCCTGTTATTTTGTGTTCAAGGGAAAAAAAAATTATTGCTGCTATATTCCCAAAATCCACCAGATGGCAGCAAAGGCGTATGCAGTAAAGAAAGAGCTCCTGTCTCACGTTTCAGAAAAACAAATACAACTGAAACAATAGAAGTGGTATCAGATGGACCTTGTCTTTGTCAAACCTGTCGGGTTAGATTTGAACTGTACATTGATTGGACATCTATATTTAATACATTTTTCTAAGGTCTCTTGAGTCCATTTAACCCCTTTCCTATTGATTGCAAATATTTGTTGTACTTACATTCACTTTCCCAGACATTACTCGAATGCTATTGAATTCACCTCACTAATTTCTAGTCAACTTATAATTATGAAGTGGAAGCAGGAGGCATCTCCCCGTCATGTCCAATGAACTACAGAACATACTAGGTTTTTGCATACGGAGAAGAATAAGGTGTACGTTGGTTGGCTCCACAGGTATATTTAATAAGACAATCGCAGCCATTTATACATGAAAACACTAAAGCTGCCATAACTGATTTTGGTAGAGAAAATGCAACATGCACAATTCTGTATCTGTATTTTGAATCAGTGAATAGACTACAATGCTGGTGTTGGTGAAAAAGGGAAAATTAAAATGCTGAAAGATTTTAACTATTTGCGTGATATGTTTAACCTCTTCCTGATTCTCCCCCATATCTTTTCTTCCCCCTGCTCTCTCCTCTGCAGACTGATAGAGTCCAGTCTGGGCAGCGTGGCCACCAAGTTTAACTTCTTCATCCACAACCTGGCCCAGCTGAGGTTCTCTGGTCTCCCGGCCAACGACGAGCCCATCCTGTCCTTCTCCCCCAAGACCTACACTCTGAAACAGGAGGGCCGCATCGTGCACGCCTCCATCTTCTCCTTCCAGAAGAGATACAACCCCGACAAGCACTATGTGAGGCTCACAGTCTCATAATAATAGATTAAACTTAATAAAGTGCTTTGCAAAAACTCAAAGTCAAGTGTCAAGCTTGTCTTAAAACCCCAGCACAAATATGACACAAGTAAAAATAAAATATATTATTATATTGGATTATTGATTGGCCATTATGTTTTGTACTATTGCACTGGGATCGCCTGTATTTGTGGTATCTGCCTAAGTGTCTAATGTGAACTGTGTTTGAGTGTTTATTCTCTGTTTATATGTTTAATGTTGTTTAATGTCCCCCCCCCAAAAAAAACAAAAAGTCACCTTATTTTCCATGACACCTGATATGCTATCTCTCTCTCTCTCTCACTGTCTCCCTCCCTGTCCACAGACGTATGTGGTGAGGATCCTGAGGGAAGGGCAGAACGAGCCCCAGTTTGTCTTCCGCACGTTTGACGAGTTTCAGGAGCTCCACAACAAACTGTCCATCCTCTTCCCCCTGTGGAAGCTGCCGGGGTAAGACGTCACCTCCGTAGCACTATATCACAGTTCAATCTGCTTCACCGTGTCATATTACCACTATTGATCTTAGATAGCCACATAGAAATACATTAGATGTATCTTTAAGATCTTTAGGAGAACAGCGGGAGTGTTGAAAAAACGTTCCCACTTTTGTCCGAAAGGGACGCTAGAATCAACTAAAACTGAAAGCTCCTCATAGCTACATTAATTATTGATCTGATTTTTTAATTAGGATACAGTGATACAGTGCTTTCCTTTGTGGACCCATGGGGGAATAGCACAGTGTGATGATTAGCTAGTTAATTGTCATGTGTTTGAAAGACCTACTGGATTAATATCCCAAGGCAAGGCAGGTATATTTATAAAGCACAATTCAGGCACAAGGCAATTCAACGTGATTTTCAGGGGCATAAAATACATCAATATTAGACATTAGAAATTGCATTTAAGAGATTATAATATCCCTACACTACAAGCCCACTATTGCCCGATCTACTTTCCCTCTATCACCTTGTGAGGTTGCTATGCCAACTCACAGCCTCACAATACAGTAACACTGAGGAGAGTTGCATCAGATTCTGTGGAATAGCAAATTCATCTTTCTCTCTCCCTCTCTCTCCTTGCCTCTAGTTTCCCTAACAAAATGGTGCTCGGTCGCACCCACATCAAAGAGGTGGCGGCCAAGAGGAAGCTGGAGCTCAACAACTATGTCCACAACCTGATGAGGAGCTCCACGGAGGTCACACAGGTACGAATGTACCACAAGCATGCCCAGGAAAGAGTCATCTCAGTGGGACAATATTTGATGGATGGATGGATGGATGGATGGATAGACAGACAGACAGACAGACAGACAGACAGACAGACAGACAGACAGACAGACAGACAGACAAATACTTTTATTTACACATGATGGTATAATGTAGGAATCAGTGAAGTAATGCAATGTTCTTTGTTTTGCAGTGTGACCTGATCTACACCTTCTATCATCCAATTGCACGGGACGACAAGACAGAAGGTTTAGACGCCACGCCCAAAGCACCAGGTACATAGCAGCACTTTGTCATGCTCACTGTATGAAAAATACTGAAGCTGTTGTCATCATTTGATAATAAGTATTGGGTCAAAAACACTGTATACTCAGATTAAATGGCTATTTGGCTGTTTTTTTGTGAACTCCTATTGTATATAACATATCCGCCAGTTAAACAGAAACATGTACATTTGTACATTTCCAACAGATGCAGAGGCAAGTTAGGAATACAGAAGCACATAAACAAACCAAACAGACATTAATTGATAACATGGACAGCCAAATCACAATACTAACATTGATAAAATATAATACAGATATTTTGCATACTAAAAAATAAATAAAATAAAGGCTATGTTTTACCCTGACACAACCTTCCAATATTGTGTTTCCTTGTTGTAAAAGCTTCATGAATGTGACTTGTTTGCAGAGCCTCCAGTGAGCCCCACCTCTGGTCGGGTGGAAGGAGAAGTCAAGCTCTCCATCTCCTACAGGAACAGCACTCTCTTCATCATGGTCATGCACATCAGAGATCTGGTAAAAACACAGCCATGATTTACAACTCACTAGATGCTGCTTTGAAAGACAGTTGTTTAAGTTTTAATAATTGTATTGTGTATCCTATCTGCTGTCAAACTATTAACCCAACAACTATATTCCTATTTCAGGTTTCTGAAGATGGAACAGATCCAAACCCATACGTGAAAACCTACCTGCTTCCAGATCCACACAAGACTTCCAAACGCAAGACCAAGATCTCCAGGAAAACCAGGAACCCTACTTTCAATGAGATGGTAAGGATATACTAAACGTTGATATTATAATTATTATCATGCCGTACCATGGTTTGGGTTTTCTTATAAAGAAGTCTGATTCTGGAGAACGCTTGTTGTAGAAAAAAAGTGAATGTCTCTTCACGATCAGCTAACCTGTCCTTAACTTGAGCGGTGTATTTACACCAGATTGTCATCACACAGAGTACAGACAGGTCATACAAATCGTGAGGTGTTATTCACTGATTTTGCCTAAATGATTTTGAGAACAAGTATTCTCCAGAATCAAACTTTATTTACACATTATTCACTTTTGTCCCTCGTCTCTCTCCATAGTTGGTGTACAGTGGCTACAGCAAGGAAACCCTGGGCCTGCGGGAGCTTCAACTGAGCGTGCTCAGTGCCGAGTCGCTGCGTGAGAACTACTTCCTGGGCGGCATCACGCTCAGACTCAAAGACTTTGACCTCAGCAAAGAGACGGTCAAGTGGTACAAACTGACGGCCGTCCCCTACTTCTAACCCCCCCATCACCTGCCCTGTCCCGAAGCAAAGGGAACGACTCCGCCTCAATGACAAAAAGCTGCATTCACCTCATATGGGAAGAAAACAGCAGACGTGGCCTTACTTGAAAATACTGGTCACCTTAACATTTTTAGGATTTCTGACATAAAATTTGTAGTGTGAAGCCAATCTAACCAAAGCAATGGACCATTTCTCTCACATGAATAATGTTAAAGAAATTTATTTTTAAGAATTTATGAAAAGATACAGCTGAAAAACATGTATCAATAAGTTCAGAAATGTTAAACGACTGATCAGTAACAATATACTTTTACTCATCATGGAATCCTTACACACATCAAAGTTCTTGCTGATAATAATGATAATGTTGCTTCTTTAATATTCCCATATGACATGAATGCAGACTTAAGAACTCCTTCAGAAGCACCCTCAAAGGGCAAACCGGCCAGGCCGATTCACAGACCCTCAAAGGGGAGCCTGCTCTCCATTCTTCACTATGTGTCTCTCTCTCCCTCTTTAACTAATCAAGATCTCCACTTATTTTGTCTCTCTTTCTTTTTCCTAAACTATAACAAAGAGCTGTAATGTTTTGTACATTTTGATATTAGAGGACCAAAACGGCTTACTTTCAGAAGAGTATATATAGATTGACACATTTATTTTTTAAGGACTAGAAAGGGGGCTCATTTTTACATTTTCCTTGTTTATTTTCTATATAGACAGATAGGTTGCATCAGGGGTTTCCTGCTTAGCCGCAGACACTTCTGGGTAGAATAGTCCAAACACACCAGATTCCAGGAAATCAACAGTGACCTTAATATGATTCCCCCGAGAATGTGCCAAAAGTAATTAAGAGGGGACTGCAAATCAAACCACTCTCCCAGGTAGGGAGTCCAACAGGGTGCCTTTGTTTGCGCTCACGATCCCTTGTAATGCTCAACTTGGCCTTATTGCTATGTATATTTTATTAACAATCTGATATGTCCTTATTAAAGAAAACAATCTATATTCTGTAAACTGTAAAGCTATATCGTTAGTTCTTCCACAACAGGTTCCGGCACCATAAAAGGCTTTTTTGTAACAAGTGGACGGCCACTAAATGCACACTACCAGGTCTTTCTCTCATGGTGTTACTTGACTATTTTTCACACAGCACAACTTTAAAGGGGAATTTTGTATCATAAGCTTTTGGAAAACGCTCTTGTCTCTGGCGCTCTGGATGAAGAGAATATTGTTGCCCAATAAAAAGCTGATCACAAGTCAGTTCAGTTCTTCCTATCAGGTGGTTCAAAACCACATTTCACACTTTTCCAAAATGCAGTTCAGGGACTGAGTCAGAACTGGAGTCTGGACGTGAGGCTGTTTCACTTTAGGCAGCAATACCACACACTCACTCCCAGAGCCTAACCGTGGTGTAATGACGCCTTGATGAGTGACTATAGGTTATAATGTTAGCAATAACTTCAAACTGCCAGTGAAGTCCAGATCCAGCCAGATTTGATGATGTTAAACATTCTGAATGTTGAGGCAAACTGAACCTAGATCAGCGCAGCAAAGGCAACTACAACTTTCAACATCTTTCACAAAAAGGGAACAAGATGCTGAGCTAAGAGATTCGCTGCTTTACTCTCCACTCGCTAACTATAAATCTAAAGTTGTTTTTAATGTTTAATAAAGAAATGAAGATGAATTTATCTGAAAAGGTTGTTTGTTTTTTAAAGCGAATATTTACAAGACTTCTGTGATCTTAAGAGCAACACTCACACTATGAATCGTAGTGACTTGATCCATTCTTTTAGTGACTGTACAAAGAAAAGCAAGCAGAGTTTGTATTAACATGGCCAGTTATTTATTCTTAATTGGTGACCTGTAACCCGAATGGATCAGTGTGTACTGTAATCCCCCTTTCCTAAAGCAAATTAAATGTTTTTGGAACAAATATGATGTCACACTTTGTTTGTTTCTGTTGTATATGAAATGTATTGGGTGAATATACTGAAATACAGTACAGTGCATGAATTACAGACAAAGTTCCATCAATCCAGTTACATGGTATATTAACAGTTGGCTGATTGATACGTCCATTAAAGCAGGTGTGAGTTTGGCTAGTTCAAAGATTTTTGGTTGTATTATGGAGAATTGCCAATCTGCACTGAGCCTGCTAGTCCGATAATCAATGGCGCTGAAGTATCATTTTAATTCTGATTAATTAAATCTGATTTTAAGTCTTAGTTTCAAACATGGATCCAGGGCTACATATTTCCAGCTACTCACCTGTCACTTCCATCCATTACATTACAGTGAGTTGACACATGTCCAAAGAGACTACAATTTATAAATATTGGGAGCAGTTTAGTGTTCAATGTTGTGCCCAATGGGATCTTGACACAAGAAGAAATAAAGTGAAACTGTTATGGAAAGATATTTCTCCCTCCAATAACGGTCAAAAATAATTATAAAACCAAATTATTAAAGTGAAAAAAGAGAATCAAAGCCATAAAATGGTGCCAAAGTTAAAATAAATGCAACAATAATCCTATATATGATATAGAATGTTGTGGTAGAGAGGTGTTCAGCACTGATGAAATAAATAAAGTTAATGTAATTGTTTCTGTGTGGAACAAACTCCAACTATTTTATCTCACTTTATCCCAAACTATAACACAAAGCTGTAATTTTTTGTTCATTTTGATATTAATTGGACCAAAACGGCTTACTTTCAGAAGATTGATAATTATATTTTAAAGGTGCAGTGTGTAATATGACATCATCAAGAAAGTTCTACAAAGTTCTAGAATGCAACGACCCCTGGGTAACCCCAACCTTTTCGAATAATAACAGAAGCTACAGTGGCCTTCAAGGACAAGAACAATTCTAAATTTTAAACAATGCACCTGATGACTTTCCAACTATGACACTTTCAACCGGTGGAAGAAATCATTTATGCCTGCTGCCATCAGTCTGGTCAATGACCACATGTAAATATGTGATCTGTTTGTGTTATTTGTTGTCTTATATGTTATATGTTTGCCATCTTTCTCTACTGCTGGCTGTACAACAAATTGCCCCTCGGGGATAATAAAGATACCTTGAACCTTGAACCTTGAAGATGGCGGCACTAGGCCTTGGTCCAAAATATGCAGAAATATGGACATATATGAGACCCTTTCTAAGGGAAAAAATAATAATAATAAAAAAAAAAATCAGCTATTATGCACTATATGTACTTATGGATATTATAATTACTTTCTACAAAATCTGCTAGGAAATAAAACCCAAAATTCTACACACTGCAGGTTTAAGTTCCTACATTAAAACTTGTACAGTCAAAATTTGATCATGTATGCCTTTTTGAATGTATCCAAAACATTATTATCCAGTTAATATAAAAATAAAATGGATTTATGTCGTTTTTATTTGGGGTTTGAGGGTAAAAAAGGTGTACACAAGTCACACAAGTCTACGTCGCGTTACGTAGCGTCCTCTACGTCATTGCGTCATATGCGACGCAGGCGCAAATACCATTTTCTGACTCGTGTGCGGCCTCTCTTCCTCCACCGCCATCATGGGTCGCATGCACGCTCCCGGGTGAGCTCTCGTTTTATCGTTTAAAGTTTAATTTTCGTGTCGCTTGGTCGGTTTTTACTCCAATATATAGCGTCTAAACATGTTATGAGTGGCTGAGGATCAAATTGAGCTGGTTAATTCTACACAAAACCGAGAAATTAACTTAAAATACACGCATCCTCAAATCGACATCCATCTCCAGTTAGCTAGTTAGCATTAGCCGACAGCACTAGCGCCCCAGCACAATTCTGTTGTTTGGCTTTTGCTTCAATGTTGAACACTGATATACTAAACATTCACGTCTCAAATGCATTTTAGTAATTGCCACTGACTCTTAATGTTTTACTCATGTAACGTCAGACCTTGATAAGTTTACAACATGTAGCTCTAACACGAGTATGAAGCCAGCGCTAGCCGGCCCGACATCCTTCATGGATGATTTTCAGATGCTAAAGATTGGTGTCTTTCATTGCTATAGATTAGGACATGTTCTAATGTTTGTTTTCGCGTTATTCCCTTACTGTCAAACTAATCGCATTTATTTCTCTCCTACAGAAAGGGCTTGTCCCAGTCAGCTTTGCCTTACAGGCGCAGTGTTCCCACTGTAAGTATACAGACATGTGTTTCAGTCTCTCGGCTACAGCAGAAGAATGGTTTATGTACGAATGAATTTGTTTCGTTTTAATATATTTTAACTTTACCTGCAGTGGCTGAAGCTCACATCTGATGATGTAAAAGACCAGATCTTCAAGCTGGCGAAAAAGGGTTTGACTCCCTCTCAGATCGGTAAGTGTTTGCATGAGATCTTAGGTTTAGACATTTACTATTATATATTGTGCTTTGGCAGGACAGAAAAGGTGACCTCTGAAGTGCATTGTTAGTGTGTGTGAACATCATCTGTAACTGGCATGCATGATGCATTCGTCCTATGCAGATATGGCTTTACAAAATAAGTCACCATTTTGTTTTAACTTTGGATGAGGAAAATAAATAGCAAATGTAATGTAATTTTGCACAGTAGCTTAACTAAACTGTTGACGGTATCATTTTCTTTCAGGCAATATAATATCTAGCTTTAATGTGAGCAGTAATAGAAGGCTTTTACAAAAGTACTTGAAACAAAATAAAAAATAAATGACTTGCCTCATGGGTGTTGTAGATGTTTCCATCTTAAGTTTACCACCATAATAAATTGGATGCCTCTGTTGGATACTCGGTTTATATGCAATCGTCTAATTATTGTAGTTTACCAATTCCTTAAATTATGGCACCTACTTGCATATAGAACAGGGCACCAGGTCTTCCAAGCCTAGAAGACAGAGTAAAGTTAAGCTTTTGTTGTCATTTTGAGAAGCAACAGTTCATCTACCAATACAATCTCTTCCCAGTAATTCCATTTCTCCCAGTATTTAAACTTTTATTTGCTTACACATTTGATGGGTTGAGCTTTTTCTGGCCCAGCTTGAATCAAGTCACCACTGCAGAAACAAACCATGAGAAAGTACTCCTGACAGAGCTGTTTACATTACAGGATACAATGAATTAATCACAGGGACTAAGGCTTGAGCTTTTTGATATATATTACAATTATCAATCTTTCTATTAATTTGTCCGACTGAATTATTTTTTTGATACCTTAAGGGTTTTTGTAATTTAGTGTCAGTCTATCAATACCATTGACACAAGCTGTTATTTGCAAATATGGTTTTACAGCATTTGATACAAACCTTGGAGTTTTTAATGTAGGATTACCGGTAGATGATGCTCAAAATTAAAGACCTACTTCACCGGTGGGAATATGAAGGTGTATTGAACTCCGAGTTCCTATGTAGTTTACATGTGCAAACATTTTTGAAATAGGTTCATCCTAGCCTGAGAAAGCAGTGTTTTATGGTCACTGTCTAACCCTACATTTTACTAGTGTGACATCACACTAGTAAAATGTAGGGTTAGGATTAACTGGACAGCTGGGCCAAGGGAATACTGAGGAAGAAAAACCTCATTCATTATATTATAATAGCGATTTTATAATGATAGAACGCCGGTTCTGTATGGGTGACGTATTCCTTTAAGCTTAAGTTTCTGACATGTTGAATGGTTGACTTGAATTTTGTCATCACAATCTGACATCATGCATATTTTGTGAGCAACACACTGCCCCAGTTTTAAGGCTGTTTGTCCCCTTGTGTAGGTGTGATTCTGAGGGATTCCCATGGTGTGGCTCAGGTCCGCTTTGTCACTGGCAACAAAATCCTGAGGATCCTCAAGGGCAAGGGTCTGGCCCCTGATCTGCCCGAGGATCTGTACCATCTTATCAAGAAGGCTGTGGCCGTCAGGAAGCATCTGGAGAGAAACAGAAAGGTATAAAAGACTAGGCCCAGGACAAACATCCAATATTGAGCCCATTCAACCTGTTTTAGGGTGGCATCTGGTGTAGCTTACTGCTTCAACCAAAATGTTCGGTCAGTTTTTTTTTTATGTGTCACATTGTCTGAGTAGTTGAGTTGAAAGTCCAACCATATGGTCAGAGTCAGTAGTTTATGAAAACATTGCTGTAATTTGCAATCAAACCTAAACATTTGACAGATCGTAACCTGGATAGGCTTGCGGTTGAGGGGCAACTAAACTTTGGTTTAAGTGAAAATAAAGCATCTAATTTGGCATTCAAAACATTGTTTTAAAACCATAATGCCAAATTAATGAGATACAATGGAACCCACTGCTATTCATTGAGACTGAAGGATCATATGCTGTTAAACATTTATTTATTATTATTATTTTTTTGGTTAAAGTAATTCTGAAGTCCATTCCTTTTTTCTTTTCTTTTTTACACGCGCTTTATTCATGAAAAGATGCACAATTCATTGTCCTGCTCTTCCTCTTATTGAGAGTTGGGATATTTCTTTTGTGCTAGAAAAAATGGAGGTAAATTAGCAGAGTGGCTACTTGGTGCCAACTTTGCCAGTCCCCTTCACACATTGACATTATACATTTTGTGTTGTCTACTAATAAATCGCTTATTTAGAATTTAAAACAATGTTTTAAAACCATCATGCCCAATGAATACTAAACAAAGGAACCTGCTGTTATGGTGAATGTGCCTCTGACGTTGGCAGTTATTAGTGTTTACATGAGTGGATTCATATATTCAGTCATTTAAAATTGTTTTGACTTCATACCCTAAACCATTTTTTACTATTCTTGCAGGACAGGGATGCCAAATTCCGCCTGATTCTTGTTGAAAGCAGGATCCACAGATTGGCCCGCTACTACAAGACCAAGAGAGTACTGGCCCCCAACTGGAAGTAGTAAGTATTGCTTCTGCTTTGGGAAAACCTTCCCTAGTTTAGTTTGGAAAAAGAATATTAGTCAGCCACCAAATGCTGGGTGGTTTACCCATCTGTCTGGTTCTTTCTGGAGATGGGAAACTGCTATCTCATATGCTATCTTTCTGTTAGAAAATGTTTTATGTTGATGAAATGTAATGTTATACATGAACAGATGCACAATTCATTGTCCTGCTCTCCTCCTATTGAGAGTTGGGATATTTCTTTTGTGCTAGAGCAAATGGAGGTAAATTAGCAGAGTGGCTACTTGGTGCCAACTTTGCCAGTCCCCTTCACACATTGAGATTGCACATGTTTTATTTTCTCCTCGTATAATACCAGAAACTACAAACTGATACCAACATTGATATAGTTTTGTATTTTTCAATCAATGTAAACATTTAATTGTTCAAATCAGTAGAGCAGTTTGACACAGTGGTTGTAATTTTGAGGAATGCTCCCTCTAATGGTTTGTTTTCTTCTGTTTACAGCGAGTCCTCTACAGCTTCTGCTCTGGTGGCATAAACCCCCACACTTTTTGGATTAATAAAACAAGTGAACTTGGAAACTGTTGTTGTGTTTTTTCTATTTAGGTGTGTGTGGTTTCAAGTATTTGAATTTGTGTTTATATAAATAAGGTTGGTTTGTTTTAATCAGCAAAGACTTGATGATGTATATGGAATTTAACACTAAAAGGAAATTGTGACGGTGAAATCAAACATCGCCCTTAAAAGGGAATTTTACTTTTCATTTTCTTGGGTTTTTTGAAAACTATACCTTTTCTATTAAACTTTTTCGGTTTCAGACCTTTATTATTTAATGTCTGCAGCGGTAGGCAAAGGGTTTTCCTAGTACCTACGGGAAATTACTGGCAGTTTCCGTGCGTCAGACGTAACGTAATCCAGGGAGGGGTTTGTTACGTAGGGGGTAGTGGCGTCCCGAAAGTGACAGCTGCCGTGTCCAATCACAGCGCAGCTTGACGTCACATTATCTATTTAAAGGGGTCGTGTTGCAATATCAAGACACTCACTCCTACTACTACGACGTCAACACACAACTGAGAAAAATGGAGAAAATACAGGCACACATCTGACGAAGGAAATAAAGAAAAATGGCTCATTCTTCCCGTAAAATGAAGCGACTGGATATCGACGCACATCTGTCACCGACAAATACGCGAAGTCTGTTGGTTTTCGACGAAGAATATCAGAATACGTGAGGATATCTGTTTATTAAACAACCGTCATAATCCGGGAAGACGTTAAAAAAATGGCGACGGTTGTTGGTTCAGATAAGGGTTCTGAACGAGCTGAGATGGAGAGGTTCGGTAGCGGAGGAATGGCGCTTTTGCCTTGGACTAAACAAATGCTCACCGTGTTGTGGGAACAGCTTCGGCTGCTGGTTCAAGTCATATACTACAGCTTCATGTCAGGTAAGAACAAAGTCGAGTTAAAACATGTCACTTTGTTGGTGTTGCTTTGTTAATTTTTGCTTCTACGCTCCTCGTTACCATGGCAAAGTTGAGACTTGTTTACCTTTTTTTGTATCGTTAAAAACAAAAAGTCACTATTATACCGCATTGTAATCGGGTTTTTATAGTTTAAAAATAAAAAATATTACTTCATAGTCAAACTAGGTTTCCGTTGTTTCCAGTTACTTATTTTGTGAACGATTTATTGATTTCCTAATCCAGTTAACAGAAAGCAACTCAAAAATATATTCTATTGTTCTAGTGATTTTCCATATTGAGTTAGGCCTATGTATAGTATTTGAGGCCGCTTTGTTCCAAATAGTCAAGCATAGCTCTGCCTTTGAAATACTTCTGGTTAAAAATACATCGTTAATCAAACTAAGGGACAGTCTGTAAACACAGTAGTCAATCAAAGAAAACTTCTGATGACAGTTATATCGTTTTCCATTTTCATTAGGCCACCAACATGTTTTAGTATGGCTTTTAATCTTGATTAGCCAATTCAAATTCAGCAGTAATCAAAAAAGAAAAAGCCTTTATTTGAATTTTTAACTGCATACAATTACAGATAATGTAACTTTAAATCATTCCCCTTTTACATTTCACTTTTTAACACTTTTCTCCTTATTTCTCAGTTTTCCAGATGTTCAGGTTTGAGCTTCACGTGAGAATTACAGACGAGACGGGTCAACACATCCAGCACATGACCTCGGCCGCGAACCCCACCGAGTCCTTCCTGTTCACCTCGCTGTTTGACGGAGACAACGCAGTGATGGTCGGAGGTTCCAATCCCCTCTCTAACTTCTGCACCGAGGGCAGCGACCCCTTCACCGGCCAATCCACCGCCGAGGCCCTGCTGTCCAGTCTGCGCGCTGACGACCTCTGCTGCGGACTAGTGGACGACTTTGTGTCCAGAACGACCGGCAACGAAGACAACATCTTTCTGGGACACCAATCCGGCTGGAATATGGGTTTCCCTGGCGACTGGAACATCTTTGTATCGAGCAGCGACAGCTCCGGTTCAAACGACACCTGTCATAAAAGCACTGAGAAAGCTTTTAAGAGGGATATTAAGGAGAGAGTTTTCAAACAACAAGAAGAGGAGAGGAACTCCCACTGGAGTAGCGAAGAAGACCAGAACGTAGTGGAGTTCGACAAGGCGCTTTGGGAGTCTCTGTCACAATCTAGTGATCCTTACAACCCCTTCTTTTTCTCTGCGTGTATCTCCACCAACACAAACATGGGGAAAGGTAAAAACGAAGAGGGGAAGGGCAGTGAGGCTGACCTCATGGCAAGTCAAATGAGTAAGGACATTGAGGAGATGCTGGGGCCTCGCAGCCTCAGTATCTGGGTCAGTCGCTCCGACAGCGAGAGCAGTTGGAGCAGTTGGGCCAGTAGTTCAGACGGCTCCAGTCCCGACATCGACCGCGAGGAGAGCGAGAGGCTGCTGGAGTTCTTCAGCAATCCAGAAGACCCCTACAACCCCATGTGCTTCACCGCCTGCACAGTCAGCAGCACAACACCTCAGAATACTAATACCAACACAATGTCCAAACAACAGGCCACACTTCCCCAACTGCCATCCAAGTCAGACACAGACACGGAGGAGAAAGAGAGCAGCTTTCCTCCTTCGTCTGAGGATGACGAAGAGGAGCATTTGTGGAAGTCTCTGGGCCTAAAGGACGACCCGTACCACCCTCTCAACTTTAAGGCCTGTCTCCAGAGCTCCCCTACAACTACAACAGCCCCTACACTCCAGTCCGGAGAAGGCCCAGAAGCCCTTCAGTTCAACCACACATTAAATCCACCCACAAAGGGCAAGAAATGTAATAAACAAGCAAAAACAACCCAAAAATCACCAAAAGTCACCATGCCCGCTCTACCAGAGAGACATTTAAAGAAACACGCCCATCCAGACAAAAGCCTGGTGCCATGGAAACGACCTGGAGCAACATGTCAATCAAATCCAGTGGAGGAGAATGAGATCAAGACCAGCAGCGCCCAGAAAAAGGTCATTATCTATTAGAATGTAGATTAGATGAAGCATTTAATGAGATTCCTGTTGGGTTTGATTAAAAAAATAAGTTACTTTATTTTTTTATACAGCTTTGCCTTTAGATAAATAGCATCTTTGTTCCCTTTGGCCCAATCAGACACAGAAGAACACGTGACAGATTATTTTAAGGAAGTACATTTAAGGGCGTGCCAACTGCTGCCTTTACAGCCTCATGACACGGTATCTAAGTTAAGGGTTAATAACTCAGTCAGCCGACACTTTACTGCTCAGTGCTACGCTGAGTTGCTGTTTGTTGTCGGTTAGCAACACAGGGCTGGTCGTCATGACTAATCCTGACATGTGACTCCACCAGTCAACAGAGAGTACGACCTCCATGTTGACTAAATAAAGTTGCACCATCATTGCAAAGCCATTTAGCACAGTTCGTACAAAACATTTAGTTGTTTGTTGATTCTAGAAATGAAGCCTAGGGACAAAATCTTGTCATAGTCTAATGTGGTCACAGGCCTGACTCAGAACTGTCTGTGCTGGAAAAGTACATGGTTTTGATAGAGTAGTTTTATTTATTTTTTGGGGGTATTTTCACAAAATATAAACTTATTTGAATTAGTAGCAGTTTATCAACCTAAACAAGCATACTTTAACATCATTTTACCAACAGTATTGTTTAAAAATGTTTTTATTAATTTTTGTCATATTCTCCTCTGTATTTCAGGTGCGGTTTTCTCCTACAGTGCAGGTCCATGTGATGCGGACCTGGCCGTTTGCTCGCCAGGCGTCTCGTAAAGGCCAGTGGGAGGAACTGGCTCGAGACCGGGATCGCTTCAGGAGGCGTATCCAGGAGACGGAGCAGGCCATCGGACACTGCTTCACCCAGACACACAGAGACAGGGTCATGGACTCCAGGGCCATCTGGACCGTGCCTTCAAATAAATAAATAAAACGTCCTGAACACTGAATGTTTAATTTCCTTTTCGGATGAGAACTTTGTGATTGGTTGCAATGCAACAGTGATTTTGATTTAGGCCAATTAGGAATTTGATGTTAGGCCTTTTAACTTTAATGTTCGGTATCAAGTTGAACAACCTTGTACCTCAAAGGGATTTTATACGTCGTTGTGTTGCACTGACTGACACTTTCTCATTTTAACCTCAGCATTAACGTGTGGAATGTTGTTTTTGTATAATGCCTTATATGCTGACCTAGTAATGTAACTTATTTATGCCCTATGGAGCTTGTCATTTATTTTTTATTACTGTTTGTATCTAGAAGTGAAAAGTAGATTATGATGATATCATAGGACAGCAGAGTTTTACAGTGCAAAGTGTTTTGAAGAGTTTTGTTGAAGCATGATTGATTCATATAAAGTGCTGGTGCGATTTTCCTATTTAAATATTTTAGTTCTTGAAGTTGTCGTGTTTTTTTATTTCTTGTTTGATGGCACATAATGGCCGCCTTTTAGCAAGGTAAAGATGGATGTCTATAATGACATAATGTCTGGAAAGACTCAAACACTTTGTCCTTTGTGAATCACTCAGCTTCTCATGTTTTCACCATAAATCCCCAAAAATGTTTAAATATCGTCTGTAGCAAATTTGTCAATATGTGCTTTGTCAATTAAATACAATTTGTCACACTTTATCGTTCTCTGTTTTGCAGTCGCAAGATTCAAGTGGTTTAAGGTTTGACAGAGTGGGGACCTGCTTTTATACAGTCTATGGTGGAGACACACAAGTAACTTAGATTGATTCTACTGCCACATCGATAATTTATTCTACTGAACTGAAAGAGGAAAGCCTTCTTAATAAGTCCATGAGGAAAGCTAATAACATAAATCACTTCCTTGTTTCCAGTCTCATGTATGCTAATTTCTTGGAATTACTCTTCCGTCGTCCACCATTTCCTGCTTTGAGCTGAACAGCAAAGTCCAGACAGTGCAAAAGGTCAGAATCCTCCCACGGCTTCTTGTTTTTAAAAGTATACAATGCATGATGCAGTAGTGCACGTATCAGCCTTTTAGGATTGGTAAATCATTCTTTGGAAATGTCTTTGCAAATGGCTGAAAGGGGAGGGGGAAAATACATTTAAAAAAACCTTTAATCTGCAAATGTTGCATCAAGATTGTATGTGTGTCACTGTGTCTGATACTGAAAAACTGCACACCACAGTAACAAAAGTCTGCGGTTTGAGCTAGCAAAACATGAAGAAAAACAGGACAGTAACTAGGCTTGAAGCACATCATGTCAGTAACATAACACCAGACAACAAGTCAAGCCTCCCCATAGTCAAACAAACCAGTTTATCTCTCGCCCAGTTTGAACACTCCCAGTCTGGTTTGTGAGCTTTCCAACAGAATTGTGTTCGACCTCTAACTTTGGTGACACTTGCATGAATAAATCCATGCATCACCTGGTCATAGTTTAAAATGTCCTGTGGTTTTCATATAGCCTAAGCATTGATTTGGTAAGCAAGTTTAAGACATTAAGATGTCACATTTAAATATTGGTAATTCTCCATTTAAAAAGTGGAAGTTTTAGTTTTTTTCTCACATGAAAACGTGTCAATTTGATGGGTTCTAAAAATATATATATATATATATACAGTCCCCTCCAATAGTATTGGAACGGTGAGGCCAATTCCTTTATTTTTGCTGTAGACTGGAAACATTTGGGTTTGACACCAAAAGATGAATATGAGACAATAGCTCAACATTTCAGCTTTCATTTCCAGATATTGACATCTGGATCCGATACACAACTTACAAGATAGCATTTTTTTTAAAAGGAACGCCAAATTTTTAGGCAAGCAAAAGTATTGGAACAGATAGACTTTAAATAAATTAAAGTGAATAAACTGTAATATGTTGTTGCAAATACTTTGCTTGCAATAACCGCATAAAGCCCATTGACATCACCAAACCTTTGCATTCTTCTTTTGTGATGCTTTTCCAGGCTTTCACCGCAGCCTCATTCAGTTGCTGTTTGTTTTGAGGGGTTACTCCCTTCGGTCTCCTTTCTAGCAGGTAACATGCATGCTCTATAGGGTTTAAGTCTGGAGATTGACTTGGCCAGTCTAAAACCTTCCACTTATTGCCCCTGATGAACTCCTTTGTTGTTTTTGCAGTTTTTTTGGATCATTATCTTGCTGCATGATGAAGGATCTTCCAATCAGTTTGGTTGCATCTTTCTTAACATTGGTAGACAAAATGTTTCTGTAGACTTCTCAGTTAATTTTGCTGTTGCCATCATGTGTTACTGTGTCAAAGTCCAAAGTGATGGAAAGGCTAAAGTTTGGAGAAAGAAATAATCTGCTCATGATCCCAAACATACAAGCTCATCTGTGAAACATGGTGGAGGCAATGTCATGGCTTGGGGTTGCATGGCTTCTTCTGGGATGGGCTCATTAATCTTCATTGATGATGTAACACAAGATGGCAACAGCAAAATTAACTCTAAGTCTACAGAAACATTTTGTCTGCCAATTTAAGGAAAGATGCAACCAAACTGATTGGAAGATCCTCCATCATGCAGCAAGATAATGACCCAAAACACAACAAAGGAGTTAATCAGGGGCAAGAAGTGGAAGGTTTTAGACTGGCCAAGTCAATCTCCAGAATTAAACCCTATAGAGCTTGCATTTTACCTGCCAAAGAGGAGACTTAAGAGAGTAACCCCCTAACACAAACAGCAACTGAAAGAGGCTGCCGTGAAAGCCTGGAAAAGCATCACAAAAGAAGAATGCAAAAGTTTGGTGATGTCAATGGGTCACAGGCTTGATGCAATTATTGCAAGCAAAGGATTTGCGACAAAATATTACGTTTTATTCACTTTAATTTATTTTTTTTAGTCTATCTGTTCCAATACTTCTGCTCGCCTAAAAATGTGGTGTTCCTTTACTAAAAATGCTATCTTCTAAGTTGTGTATCGGATCCAGATGTTAATACCTGGAAATGAAAGCTGAAATGTTGAACTATTGTCTCATATTCATCTTTTGGTGTCAAACCCAAATGTTTCCAATCTAAATAAAGGAATAAACCTCACCGTTCCAATACTATTGGAGGGGACTGTATGTTTCCTAGTTTTAACTTTAATGTCTAGATGTATTTTACCTGCAAATAAAAAAAGCAGTGAGAACGGGCTCTAGTCTCTGGTAATATTAACTCCAATAACTCATATGTCTGCAGGGTGTAGAAATTGTTTAAAATGGTTTCTCATTACGTGAGTTTTTGCTTGAATCATCCATCTTAACCCATCTTATTCATTTTTAGGGCTCTTCC
Organism: Ammodytes marinus; assembly: GCF_949987685.1. NCBI lineage: Eukaryota > Metazoa > Chordata > Actinopteri > Uranoscopiformes > Ammodytidae > Ammodytes > Ammodytes marinus. Next base: position 5,946,712 of record NC_137234.1, read on the forward strand.
ACCATATCCCTCTTTTTCTCTCCCCTACACACACACACACACACACACACACACACACACACACACACACACACACACACACACACACACACACACACACGCACACACACACACACACACACTGAGGAGCTTATAATTTCCCAGAGGGCCGTGCGTCTCCGTGCAGACTAACTCCTGTAAGGCTGTCGTAAGACAAGGGTTAAAAACACCAAGAATGATGAAATGACTTTCCAGGGGGTTGAAATCAATTAGCAGGTCTCCGGTGCTTTCCCCCCTCCCCCAATCCCCCATACACGCACGCACACACACACACACACACACACACACACACACACACACACACACACACACACACACACACACACACACACACACACACACACACACACACACACATACACACACACACTTTCACAGAGATGGTGTAAAGGTGAGCAATCGGTGACACTAGTTGCTGTGTCAACCCAGCGGTGGGTCTTATGCTGATTTTGTTGTTTATGTAAATTGATCTCCTGCTGGTTTTGCACACACACACAAACACACACACACACACACACACACACACACACACACACACACACACACACACACACACACACACACACACACGCACACACACACACACACAGAAACAAGCAAAACATTTACATTATTTGCTTTTGATTCGAAACTCAAACAAACTCAAAATATCCCTTTAATTTGTAAGAATAAGTGTTTGGTTATGAGTCTGGAGGCCAGTGTGGGTCTGTTGGGAACCACTGGAGCGGGTCGCTTTCTACAGACCTCTGACAGCCTTACAGCTTTTCTCAGCACGAGGAAAATCTCTGCTAATAGGATTTTTTCAAGGGAATCTTTTTGGAATAAATTTACAAGGATAAATCCTGTTCAACAACATCTTACAGGACGTTCATGCAAAACAGTCCGGCCCAGAATGTTAAAATGAAGCCTTCACGAAAAAAGAAAGGTCACGCATTTAAAAGAAAACACAATAATGTATTGTGTTTATTTTCTAAAAGATAAATGTGAGGGTTTTGGTTGGAGTTTTGCCCCTTACTGTATTTTGAGCAAGAGTTTCAGAATAGGTGGTGTTGTATGCTGTAAACCAAGGCAATGTGATTTATGATTATAGGGCTATGATACATTTGATGAATACAGTACTGTATGTGAATTTTTCCAGGGCTTCGCGTTAACAATTGGACCTTGAGTTATTTGTTTTATCAAACCCTCCGATTTGTTAAGAAGTTGTTGTATTACTGACGTTTACTCTTCTTGCATATTTAGTTATTTACAGCCAGCCCTTATGGGGTTTTCTGCGATGATTCAAAAGGAACTATTTGAGAGTGTAGCCTACATTTCCCACATGCCGTCCCTTTGTAGTTGACCTGGTGACATTAGCTGTGGGCTGAGAAGCAGGAAACAAACTCTAATATCTGGTTTTCTTTGGTGTGATGGCAAGATGATCCATGGTGGTCTGGTCTCCCGCTGCCTACCGACCCATATTTCACATTTTGATGTTACAGTGCACGCTTCACAAGGCTCTTTTATCCAGGGGGTTTTGACCAGCTAAGGGTTCAGTGTCTTGCTCAAGGGCCAAATGGCCATCAGAAACGACTGTACGTGTGGTTCCCCATTCAAAGTATTGAACATGTGACCCTGTCCCCCATTATTTCTACATTTGAAAGTGATTGTGGACTGTCAAGTCCTGAAGGTGCTGTGAGGAACTTTCAGTTTTTGCTAATTCTTGCACCCCCTTTGGACAAAGCAGTAGTGTTTTTACTATGCCAGCTGTAGTTCCTGGGTGAGCGTACCCATGACAAAGGCATTAAGAAAAACTAATAGAAATAGCATTCTTTGCACTGATGGTCTTCGTTGCTGTTACTTGTGATTTATGATCATCAGAAGAAAATTAGACTTTCAGAAATATTTAAAGTTCCTTGTATCACCTTAAAGGCCTACTTCACCGGTTGGAATATGAAGGTGTATTGAACTCGGAGATCCTATGAAGTATAAATGTGCAAAAAAAATTGAAATCGGATAATCCGAGCCTGAGAAAAGGCAGAAAGTGATGTCACAGAAAGAGAAATGTAGGGTTAGACAGTGAGACCATAAAACACTCTTTCTGCCTTTTCTCAGGATAGGATGATCCGATTTAATTTTTTTTTGCACATTTATACTTCATAGGATCTCCGAGTTCAATACACCTTCATATTCCAACCGGTGAAATAGGCCTTTAATGTTTTTTTTTGTTGTGGTCATACATTTGCAAGAAAATAAAAAAATAGTAAAAAAAAAAAGAAGCTAGATCCTACCGTTCTCCTACAGTATCTACACTCCTCTCTCATATCTTTGTCTCCATCCTTCTCCTCCTCCAGCATCCTTAGCTCCGTGGCCTAGGCGACCCCGTCTCCAGGCAACCGGAGAGGAGAGGCGAGACGGTGAAAGGATTGCAGGTGATTGCAGCAGCAAGGCAAAATCAGCAGGCAGTGGTTGGGTTTTTACAGTTACACTTACACACACACACACACACACACACACACACACACACACACACACACACACACACACACACACACACACACACACACACACACACACACACACACACACACACACACACACACACACACACACACACACACACACACACACACACACACACACACACACACACAGTGGTTGCCCCCTCTCACTCGCCTGCCAGAGAAAGGGTATATCTCCTGGGTCACAATTAGCTGATGATGCAATCTACCAGCAGCTATTGTGTCTGAACACACAGACTGACTGCATGAAATTCAAAACGCAACAAAGATAATCTTTCTTTGTAGTGTCCAGTACATTATGTACAAAATACCAGGAATAAAAAAGAAAAACATTTATATTTCTGCTAAATCAACGCCTCATCTGTCTTATAATGGTCTCTTCTGTTGATTTTTATACATTATTTTCATAAAGTGTGTATACTTTATATGTTTCTTTCTCTTCTTATATCCTAACATTGCGGACCAGTGTTACAGATGCCTTTCCTACACTCGTGGTTTGAGCCATATGATCTTTTTGTTCCAGACATTTTTATGATTTTGACAAAATGTTCGGAAATCTCATCAACACCCGTCTACAGGCCTATCTCTGTGGCTTAAAGGATGCTAAGTTCTATTCTAAATTAGAAAATATAAATTTGACAGCGAAAGGCATTTCTAATATATTTTTCTTGAAAACGTATTAACTGATCTGATTTGATTTGTATTATTCTTTTTTATTTAGTCAGTTATTTCCCTTCAACTTGGTTTATTTGGCGCAGTACACTTTAATGGTCTACTCGCAACCAGACTATGCACATAACATTTTATTGTCTTTTTTTGAAAATATATTTACCATGTTAATATCATTTACTGCTATTGTCCTTCCATGCAAATGTCCATTTTTCCTCTTTTGTTTAACACATGGGTCACACTTGTAATTCTGTACTGAGCTCATCTCTCTGTCCCTTATAAATAAATTATGACTTGGAGTCAATTATTTCCAAAGCATTTAATACCATTTAGGATCCACGGGGGTTTGATGTTTTCACTTAGATTCACCTGGTCTGGCTCAGTGATTACCAAAGTGGACTTCAAGGTCCCCGGTGTGTGGCCTTCAAGGGGCTTTAGAAGCTCTCAGCAAAATAAGGATTGATTTACTGTCACTTTAAGAGAATGAACATAAAACAACAATCTCTTTCACTATCATTATTATAACTCTGAACACTATTATTTCCCCATTTATGCAATTCATAGCACTTATTTTGAAATGGACTCTATGAATGGGACGTGACCATCTCAGATGTGGTAAACACTTATCTAGTTCTAACATATGCTCATGAGGATTAGTGTGTCTGACCAACGCCCCACGACGGCCTAAACACACAGTGCACTTACTGCTCTGTGTGTGTGTGTGTGTGTGTGTGTGTGTGTGTGTGTGTGTGTGTGTGTGTGTTTGAGCCACCGTACAACACACACAATGGTCAAAGGTGGAGTCAGTGATTCTGTAGAATGCTTGTTGTCAACATTTTTTTTTTTGGCAAAATCGGTGAATATTTCCCCACGATCCACTACCTTTCCATACTGTGTGTGCACTAAAAAAATCTGTGTTAATACATAGCATATTACTCTTTAAACGGGCATGTTGCTATACGTCGGGCCCCTTTGTTAACATACCAGTTTACAGAGCCTAAGCTGTGTAGTAGCCTATTACCAAATCCTTTTCAGGGCATTCTTTTTAAGAGCAAAAACAAGTCAACTGTTTCTATACGACATAAGGTTATTTTACTGTTGACTCCTAAAATACAGAGATACTGTGTCACTATCTATAAATAGGTTAATATGTCAAAAATAACTGCCTTACAAACTCTTCATTACAAGTTATTACTTCCGTGTTCTATTGCAGTGTTAATTTGTAACTCATAGTGATATAGAAGATGATTCAAAAAGCTATACATAGGTCTACTGCTTTTGTCGGGACTGTGTATGCTCTTTAAACATTTCTTTGGGTTGAGTGCAGCCCCTAAACTTTGGTCGCCATGGCATCTAAATACCTCTGTCCGATGTCACAGCCCACTTGACATATTTGGAGCTTCCGTTCGACATGATTACCATATTTGGATATACACGATTGTCCTTACCTCAGACAATAAGTATGTATCTCTACTGCCCTCATGTGGTCAAACTGAGAGTTTCGGTCATTCATGCTTTGTTGTACCCTAAATTCTGTCTTTAGTTTATAGTAAAAAATTAAAAATCAGCTCTAGTAAAATCTCTTTGTCTTACTTATCATTTATAAAGCTGATATGTAGTATAATATTTATAAAAAGGATAAAAAGTAATATATAGTAAGTAATATATACAATAAATACATTCTAAATAGTGCAAATGTAAGACACAAACTAAATGGTATAGAAAAGTAAAGAAATGAAAAAAAATGTTGGTCAAGTAAATTCCATATTGCTTCACAACACACTTTAAAGATCTCCTATTATACTACTTTTCTGGTCTTAATTTCTTGTTAAAAACTGCTATAGAGCAACCTGACACGAATCACATCACAAAAAACCATGTAGATTTTCGGGACACTCTTCCTCTCACCCTAGCGAGCACAGCAGTCTGCTCCACACACTGCCTTGTACATAGGTCCTCTTTAACTCTGTCAAAGCAATTGACTTCCTCTTTGTGCCTTTTATTAAAGGATTCTGTATCGAAAAAAGGAAAAAGTCCCCCAATGTCACGTAAACAAGGAAAACATCTAAAATCTAGTGGATTGAAACAGAGTAATTACTCTCTAATCCCATTGACTGTAAGATGCTTTTGGGGAATTCCCTCTGCTCTGATCTGGCTAATGGACCAGCTTCTGACTGAACTGATCTCATCATTAAAAAAATGATTAAGCAAGGAAAAGCAAGTTTATTTATATAGCACAATTCAGACACAAGGCCATTCAAAGTGCTTTACAAGGGAAATAAAATACATCAAGATTAGACATTAGAAATTACATTTAAGAGATAATAAAGACAAAAAAAAATACATTAAGATTCAAGATTAGACATTACACATTTAGACAGCGATGTAGAATGGCTCCAATGAAAATTAAGTGACTGACAATATAGTTATTTTCCATATAGCCTATTTAAATGAACTCTTTCATAGATTCAAACTAATTGATAAATAAATCGGGAATTTACCCTTTTGTTTAAAGCCATAGTGTTTAACCTTTTCATATAGCGTAATTAATGTTGGTTACATTCAAGACATCGCCAAGCGGGGTTTGACACAAGGTTGATAAAGCCTATCAGCTCCACAAAACTCTCTCTGTATTATATATATGGCAGGGTTTACAAACTGGTGTCACCCCCCCCCCCCCCCCCACACACACACACACTCGACACTCGTGCAGGAGCTCAGAAAAATCCCAAGAAGCGCCCAAGAAATGTTTCAGTTGTTGATTCTACTGCTTAGAAAAAACCTGGATGTACAGCATAACGTATAAAATCCATGTGCGATCACCCAAGGTTTACCTCCTGTAGATGTGCAGACAATGTTGTGGTAATTACTCAGAATTCCTCATGGGGGCGAGAGAAGTTGCGCACTATAGCTTTACGCTTTCTAAAGTAAACTGTGCTCATGTTATTGACTTAACAGCTACATATCCGACGTACTGAAACCGGTGGAAAGGAGGAATGCTCCCGGCTAATATAAAAGCTCAGAGTTCATCAGAGAGTCTTTACTCAGTGGACTCGTTATACGCTGCTTTCATTGAACCACCAGCTGTGTACACACGCTCACGCTCGCCATCATTAAAAACTCAGTATAGATGTGAGAAGGAAAAATTCATGACTGACCTTTACACCACGTCTTATTTTAGACGATTGAACACATAGGCTAGTCACAATTGTTTCTGCAGCGTATTAAAAGCACCCATGTTGCTCCAGAACCTATATTTGTTCCCAGGTTGCTGTTTAAGATATATATTTTTAGGTATTTTAATCTTGTTGAGAGGAGAGAGTACAGCATTGAAATGGGGAGAGAGAGGGGAAGACATGCATCCACGGGTCAGACTCAAACTCGTGACCACTGCGACAAGGACTGAGCCTATGTGGTGCGCGCTATACCCACTACGCCACCGTAAACCACACAACTTGTTTTTGTTTTTGTGCTGTCTGTTGCAGTAAATTAGGAAACATTTGGTTAGTTGATGTGTTGTTGAACAGCTGGACTGAAATATGATACACCGAAAGTGTTTGAAAGTGGTCGCGGTTCCCTCTCCATATATCGTTGGCATTTATTGGGATTTCAAAGAATGGAGCCCAGTACTCAATACTTTTGTTTTTCGACCAAATGGAAGATGACATCCGAGTCCCACCAGAGGGAGACAGAGAGAAGCAGGAAATGTCTCAGAGGGTTTGGTTGAGTGTCCTGCAGACAGAGGCACCAGTTGATCTGCCTATCATAACAGGAATGTAAATAAATCGAAATAATAACAAAAAGGGATTTGAAATGACATCATATAAGTAGTATTTTTATGTTTACTTCACTTTCTGTTGACTTTTTGAAATGTTTGGTTAAAGGTGCTCCGAGGAACTTTCAGTTTTTGTTCATTCTTGCTCCCTCTTTGGACAAAAGCGGTAGTGTTTTTAGTACGCCAACTGTAGTTCCTAGGTGAGCGTACCCATGCCAAAGGCACTAAGAAAAACTATATTTAAATAGCATTCTTTGCACTTATGTTCTCGTTTGCTGTTACATGCAATTTATGATCACATGAGAGGAACAATGAGACTGTTTCAGAAATATTTAAAAGTTCCTTGTAGCACCTTTAAATGTTCTAAGCCCCCCGCTCCCATGAGCCTTCGATGCAGATATCAAAGGCTCATTATAACGTAATAAAAGAACAAAACAACTTTAATAATTCAAGTGATTAAACACTAACTAAAACATACTTTTTAAACATATAATTTCTAACAAAACAAATACATTTCCACCTCTTTCCTGTTCTGAAGTGATTGGATATATATTGAGATTGAGCTAATTATCTCATTGTTGTTTCTCTGATTGCTGTCTGGAGTCTTACGGTTTCGGCCATGACTCCACCGGCCTCCCTCTGGTGATAAATTCAGCTTTTAAGGGCCCACAGGCTGTTACCATAGTCACATGGTCTGGTATTGGAGCCTGAGCCAATGCATTATTCACCCCCAAATTTACATGAGACCCAATGGGGAAAGCACTGTGCTAGAAGTGTGTTCGGCGTAGCTGTGTGTGTGTGTGTGTGTGTGTGTGTGTGTGTGTGTGTGTGTGTGTGTGTGTGTGTGTGTGTGCACGTCTAGTGAACAGCTTGTAAGTGTTTCTCTGAGTTACTGGGGGGCTGCTGGGGGTTTATGTTGTTCTGCCAAAAGTATGTTGACGCAATGTTGGCGAGGGCAAAGACCTCTAAGACTCTCCATTGGAACCCTGAAAGCCTCGGTTACCCATTACAACCAGACACACACACACACACACGCACGCACACACGCACGCACGCACACACACACACACACACACACACACACACACACACAGTAAGATAAAGAGCGATATTGTCTGTGTGCACATTTGTCTTTTTTAGCTCTCCCACTCTGTCTGAAGTTCTCTGTTTGCAGAGGGGCTTGAAGCCAAACCAATGCTTTGTGGGCATTGTTGAGTAAACACAGGGTTTTGGATTTGCCATAATTTACTTGAGAATTCCTTCACCGTGATGTAATAGCTCTTACGTAATGCGCTGCTCCAACAAGGAACTAGTGAGAGATTTGCATTGCAGTCATTCCTTCACGTTAACTGGTGAGCATTTGGATAGAGAGTGTTGATATTTGCTTTACTGGGTTGTGCACATGGATTCATTTTATATAGCCTACACTGTATATCGCCTGAAATGGTGAACCACATTACAGTCTGCTTTCAACAGTAACATTGTTTAGTGCAAATAAGAGCTACAATACATGACACAAGCAAGTACAAATAATTTTGATAATAATAAATACAGTATTTCCAGTTTTGCCCTGACGTCTGATAGTCTGGGTAAAAAGAGAAATAAAGCCGTGACAATAACACTCGCCCCATATATACTGATGTTAAAACTAGACTGCAATGGGCAAGATTTGTATGTAAAACACTTTCAAATTACAAAGGCAAATTATATGAAAACATCCGCATCATGTACTGTCTGACAGACACCTGTAGCAGATTGGGTTCAGAGGCTTCCCAGCCAACAGGAAGTAACTATTTCAATTCAATTCAATTCAATTCAATTCAATTCAATTCAATTCAATTCAATTCAATTCAATTCAATTCAATTCAATTCAATTCAATTCAATTCAATTCAATTCAATTCAATTCAATCTTACCCTATATGTCCAATGACTGAGGGTTCCATCCAGGGGAATTTAGATTTTTTATTTCTTTATTTTGATGGATCTTGCTTCTAATAAATTCACAAACTCACTCGTTCACTCAATCTAGACAGCACACATTCTCCACAAGGGGGAGCTGTTCAGTTCATGTCCACCTGTTGACCAGTGAGTGTAATGGCAGCTGTTGCCTCGGTCTGCTGCTAAAGTTTTAAAGGTGCACTACGCAGTTTCAGGGGAAGGGGAGGTTTGTTTACATTTGAGGAGCCTGCAGTGAGTTTGAATAATTCTATCATCATAAATCAAAACTAAAATTATTTTGAGGAACCTGGAACCAAACATAAGACTAGAATATGTCTGTAAACCAAACTGGGGGCCCTGCTGCCGTAAACAACAGTAACTTTTCAGGAAGCTTTCTAACTTCTTTCTTCTTAAGTAGTAGGCTACTTATTTTGTGAGGAAAGTTTGTTTATTCAGTTATGCGAATGTATTTTTATAAAATGTTCGCTTCTCTGGCACACGCAAAGTTACAGTACATGGTGCACCTTTAATTGTTGTGTCACCTGGAGGCAATTGCTAATAACTGTTCTACTTATTAAGGTGAATTATTAAACCCAGATGATTAAAATTCAACGATTTACAAATGAAATAATCCTCCTCCTGAATCCTCCCCTTTGGTGCGTTTGCTTTATCTAGAATCTTTTTAGTAGCTCCTCCACACACACACACACACACACACACACACACACACACACACACACACACACACACACACACACACACACACACACACACACACACACACACACACACACACAATACACTGTATCTGTGTATCCTTGCGGTTCGTTGTTAACCCTGTCTGTCTGCTGTTTACATTTTCTTCTTCTTCAATGAAATACTGTAGAATGAGAAAAGTTAATTAACGAGTGATTGTGTTCTACATTTTGTTCCCAGTGAGAGGACAATGTTTTCCTCAGCTGGAGGCAGAAGTTGACGCAGCACTGAACTGTTCCTGGCTTTAAGTAGAATAACATACACACTGATTGAGAACAAGAACTCAAGGACTAACACAGCGGATATACTTACAGGGAAATAAACATGTCAACATGGTGGGAAAACGGTACAAGAAAATGCATTGAATGACAGCGGAAATGCAGCATAATTGAGATAGCACTAATCCAGGAAATTAAGTCTTATTAGGGGAAGTGAACGTGGGAGAGGTTGTATCTTTCTTTAAGCATCTTTGTGCTTTTGATTGATTTCCCATTGATAAAATAACAGTGTTTTCATTTCATTATAGGGGAGAACGGGGTAATCTGAGCCACTTTTTACATTTGCTCCCCTCTAAGCGAGCTAAAATGATTTATCACTCAAATTTACACATTTCCCATTAATTCAGGATGTTTCCTAGAAATGGGCATTAGCAGAATTTTTTCAAGACAAAGGGCAGTGAAAATAAGATTATTTTAAAAAACGTTGTCATGTGGCTCACTTTACCCCAGCTGTGGGGTAAACTGACCCACTTGGGTTTGGTCAATTAAGCAAAGCAAATGTTCTAAACACTTGAAAGTAACTCTGAACAAAATCAAATACAACATATTATAATTCAAAAGGTTTTAATAAGATTCAAATGAAAGATAGAACCAGTTAGATTAGAACACAGTCTGGGGGTCAGAACACAGGACCCTTAGAGCCAGCTAGTGTCTGGGGGTCAAAGCTGAACCAGCGAGAACAGCCTGGTACTCAGAACACAGGAGAAGACCCAACTGGATTATAACATCAGCCTGTCATACTCTACAACTAGGCCTACTCTACATTCCAGCCCTGAAGGTTACAGGGAAAGATGAGAAGGTGCTCTTTCCGTGTGGTTGCCCCAGGTCGTCTTCCTGGTGTATTTCCTTGGCATGATGGCTTTTCTACAATGTGTATGACTGATTAAAATAAAACATATTTCATGTAATATTACATTAAAATATGTTTAAGACTAAACTTAACTTGTGCCTCATGGTGGGGGAAAGTGAGACAGTGGCTCACTTTCCCCCACAGCATTTGGCTCACTTTCCCCCACCACCACAATTTGAGAACAAACTACCTCTCTTGGCATTTCAGGCTAATCTTTTGCTAATATCATCACGTGGTTTTTATATGTTGGTAGTTCATCAACACGTATGATAGAAGTTTTTCTACGTGAATACATTTGCTTTGGCACAACAGTTGATTAAGTTGACAGCAAGAACATTTACTTTTACATGCAAAATACCTATTTTGGTGAAAAAAACATGCTTACCACAGCACCATGAGGTCCTCTCTTTCAGGGCCATGGGGAAATGAGAGGGGCTTGAAAACATATATCTCACATGACCAGAAATGTTTTCCGTTGCCTAGATACAGGGGGTGGCTCACATTACCCGATGCCTCAGATTCCCCCGTTCTCCCCTACATTGATTTACTGAATGCATAATGTCACTGCATATATATCAACATATTATTTAAAGCTGCAGTACTTAATCAAACAGGATGATAACGTTGCCGAGCATTTGCTGAATGTGTAAAAAAGGTAACTCTTCTCTAACATTTTTTCTAAAATGTAATCAACCCATAACTTTATGTGGCGATTATATATACAGAGTTATTTTCATGCTTTCAATTGGAATATTTGTGTAATATGTCATAATAAACTATTTGCAAATATGAAATAAATGGCTTCCGAGGACCATGTTTAGCTGTCTATAGTTTCATTCTTTGTTTGATGGCTCGTTTATCAATTTAGTGAGTCATTGGACATTCCAGCGCTGTGTTCAAGATGCCAGTGATGGGTGACTCCTCTGTTTAAAACTTAACTTACTGTAATATCCCCAGTGGTTTAACTGGATGTACAGGTGTTTTTACGGATCCCGTGCCATCATGTGGTTACAAGAACAACGGAGGACATTTCTGACCACACCCAACATTTTCAACTTGAGTGGACAACAAAAGACATTTTAATTCAAAGGGTGCGTCTTAACATGACAATTGTATGACAATTGTGAATGCTTTTTGTGTGTGTGCGTGCAAGGGTTTTTGTATGCAAATTTGCAGCACGTGAGTTAGTTGAGTGTTCAGTGACAGCAGGCACCTGAACACACAAACAAAAACACACAGACACAGACACACACACACACAGACACACACACACACACACACACACACACACACACACACACACACACACACACACACACACACACACACACACACACACACACACACACACACACACACATTGCACTATTTGGCAATGAGTTGGCTGTAAAAGTTTGTATTGATCCTTCTGCTGTGAGCACTTTATCTTCTCACACAAACTCAACATTGGCCTTTGGCTTTCAGTGGTGGAGTCTGTGTGTGTGTGTGTGTGTGTGTGTGTGTGTGTGTGTGTGTGTGTGTGTGTGTGTGTGCGTAACGACCTCGACCAGCCCTTCAGCTCAGGAGTTTCAGAATGCAAACAAAAAAAAAGTCCCCAGATGTGGAAAATATGCTCACTTCTTGTAAAGAGTGTTTTCAATAAATGGCCAATTTAAGTCTGGTGGCACGGTTGTCCGGAAGCCTGGCGCTCCTGCCTGCTGCAAACAGGGCTGTAGTTGAATTGGAGGAATTACAAATAATTACAGAATAAGGAAATCGCAAAAGAATCCATGGGAACATGCTTCATTGGTAGAAAGTGGGTGGCTTAAAAGGCATACTTCTGTATCTTTCTAGTCCCCTGCTCCAGGGCAGTGGTAATTGGAGAAGAGTGCAGAGTGATAAATGGCAAAACAGTATTTTCTGTTCTTCACACTGTGTTCTAGCCTTTTCGGAAATGACTGTTTTTGGTTTAGGAAAATTCCTCCTTTTAGACTGTGAACTTAACAACAACCCAGGTGAACTGTCTTTTGTTCTCCCGTGAGTGTGGATTTCTAAATAATAGGGGCCGCACGGAAAAGGTGTAAAGGAGGTTGTTGTCATAAGCACGCCACCACACGCTTTCTGGATACGGAGGCACTTTGAAAAAAAAAGAAATTCCAATGAGCTCAGAGTTCCTGATGAGTGATTCAGAACAGACCGCGTCGGACAGCTGACTGACGATCCCATTTAACCAAATGATCCACGGAGGAGAAACCGCCAATAACATGTTTGCTGCGTGTAAACATTGGTGCCTGACGGACACACCATGCAGGCAGGACTAATATTATCATTTGATATTGACTCATCATAGACATAATGATAACATAGGTGTGTAGCCTTTATATTGACAGACACTTGAATGTTTTGGTAAAGGTTCATTTCAGAAGGGCTGTCATTTCTTGTTAATTTCCAGGGAAGAACTGTGGGATTTGGGACTAAATTATATGGGAAACAGTGCTGAATTGGTGCACTTTCATTTAATTTATTCCAATTATTCCAATGAACACAACAGAACATGTAACCATATAAACAGTGTATATGCAATTAATCATATTATGTAGAACACATTTCCCAATAACAAATGAATGAAATATAAAAACGTGTTACAATTTGTAACTTTTCCACCTTAAAAAAACAGTTTTCAAAGTTGGCCTAATTGTACAATAACTTAAATCAGGGAATAATGGCATCTGGCCCATTCCCAGAAGAAGAACAAGTGCGTGATTAACAATGTGTAGGTTTCCTATGAGGGAGGTGTGTGACAGACTAGACTGTATATAGTTGAGGTAACGACCCAAGTGTTTTGCGACAATGCTGTTGCACTCTGAAACCTTTAGTTGACGCCAAAGCGCACCAAACCGAATTCTTACATATTGTTGCTTTAAATAGAGCAGTTCTGACAACTAAGTATACCTACATTTTCTCCATAATAAGTATCAGGTAACATATTCATTTCAATTAAACTACAAAGAAATGTGTCAGAAATGATGGATTTTGTTTTTTAGAAAGTGGAAAGCAGGGATGTGACTTTAAATAGGGTAGTGAGAGATGCAACAAATGCCCCTATCATTAAATGTCCCAGTACGAACACATGTAGACAATACTATCAATCACCATAATCTCCATAGTAAAGTTTAATGTTCAACTATAAAATAGCACTACACGTCTAATTCAACTCTTTATTATCCAAATGTATTGGGGTTTTTTGCCAGAAAGGGTTTATACTAAAGCCATATAACTCTCAAATACTGATATCGGTATCAACCATAAAAAAGAGTTGGGCTTCAGTAAACATGTTGCATCACCTGGCTGCTCCCAGGAATATTTCACAAGCAATGATGCACTCTGCTGCCGACAGTTTGGGTCAAACTATACCAGAGTTTAGTATTTATTCAACACTGTACAGCCTAATACAGGTTACGTTAAGTGCTGTAAATTGAAAGACTTTGTGGACATGCTGAATTAGAGGAGAATTAACGTGTGTAGAGTAATTCGTTTTTTCTTAATGAGAGTCTTTAATCTCATAATCCGCCTCTTCCAAAGTAAATCACCTAAACGCTATTGGCAAACACTTTACAGAGCCAGAAAATTAGCAAATGTTTTTGTTCCTCATTCATTGCCTTAAAGGTGAAGTAAGCGGTTTATTTATGTTAATATAAGTGTTAAATTGCTCTTTATTCATACAGTGATCACTTTCATAATGTGTGTGTTTCATAAAGCCGATCTCTCAGTCAGCTGCTTTGCATGTAATCGGCAAATAAACGTATTGTAGTATCCCGAAATTTTTATCCAATCAGAAGGGAGAACTCTGCAAACCGACACACGTCTCACTCATATATACTGTAGTATATACACTCCATGGTCTCACTGCCGGTGCACGCCAGAGCAACAGTTGGGTGAATGTGTATGCGCCTACAACGGCGGAGCAGGTAAAAATCCTTCCCAATGTCTGTTTTGATGGTTTTTATCATGTTTTATCACACTTATGGATCTGAGATGATGCTAGATAACTTGCTGCTTGAAGACCGCAGTGCATTAATGTGGTGACGTAGGGACGAGCGAGGGGACTGCTAACTGCAGTGACTGACAGGAAGTTAGCTAAAAGAACCATTCCGCTTACAGCACCTTTAAAACCAGGCCCCCAGGATGCTGCCTTCTCCGAGCAGCCAGCATGGACATGTGGCCAACCCATTGGTATTGCATGGTAAGGGGTGGAGCTTATTTTCATGCGGCCCGTAGGCAGATGTCCCTGTCCACACAGTACAAGCAGCGAACAAGATTGTGTCTCTGCACATTTTTTCTGGATATCAATCATAGGCTCATACTTATCTTTAGACCATATACTATTAAAATGTAAGTTTTCTCATTTCAAAACGCCACCTCAAGCGTTTTATTAGCCCAACGGCTTTTAACGGCTTTCAGTTTGTTTTTGCCAGGCTAGATGCTACAGAACGAGACACCCGCCTCCAGTCCGCTACGCTTGCCGCCCTCTTTCTTGATAGGTCCATAATGCCGCTACGTCCATGCTACGTAATGCTTTGGGCCGCATGGAATTTCCGGATTATACTTCCTTGTTGCTTCTCTGCGCCTATGAGCAGCTTTCATAGGAATGAATGGGCGCCATGTTTCAATACGGTGTCCATTTCTTTATATGTCCATGTTTAAAACACAGGCATAAATCAGCTCCTTTCTCACTGTGGTGGTGCCTTTAAGTTCTGACAAAAATGCAGTAACTATGAATGACTCACACATTAATAATCCCCTTTAAGATGACACATGGCAGGTGGGAGTCTGCACTGATTACCCAGGTGAACCAATGTTATAGTAAGGTTTTAATATCATGTTTTAACTGATAGACATACAACACGTCTAATTGATCAAATATACAGTAGGCCTATGTAATTACTGAAGTCATTATAATGATTCCTGGTTCTGAACTGTTTAGTCCATATCCTTGTTTGGTTTGTCTGAGAGGAGTCGTTCCCATCAGTTGTTGATGGGACACTCATTATTGCACCACAGCCAATAACAACATTTCACTACAGCCAGAATATTAGAGGTTTGAAACGGTTAAATCAAAAAGGTTAACAGCACGACTAGCAAACATTATTTTTTTAAAGAAAAAAAGGAGAAGATTCTTAATGAATTTTGAAGAAGCCTAATTTAGAATGACAGGAAATGAGTTTTCACATTTTCAATCTTTTGTAGCATAATATAGCCTACACATGTTGCATTATTAGGGAGCCGGATATGAAAGAATGTTCATTGACTGTAGGCTATTTGTTGTGCACCACTTTATTGTGAGTCTAAAATAAAGAGAGCTCGGATGTACGGGCTTCAGCTTGGTCCGTGAATGCATCGCCGGCCCTAGCGGTGATCACTGATCCTCCCGGGAGACTCCACCATGGAGAGAGAGAGAGGGAATGAGGAGATGAAATAGTGCCGTTCAGACCCGGATCATGGCGGCGCCTCTCGGGCGGGACAGCTTACCTGAGCACTGGTCCTACGGGGTCTGCGGGGACGGCAGGGTCTTCTTCATCAAGTGAGTCACACAGCGAACCAGCGCTTTAACGCACCGTCTCGCGCAGTTTACCGGGAGTCAGTTGACTGCTGCAGTGTAACAGGTGTTTTCCCTTTCCTTATTCTCCCTACGTGTGTGTGTTTGTGTGTCTCATAGCGATGAGACGCGGACCACCACCTGGCTACATCCGCGCTCCGGTGAACCTGTTAACTCCGGACATATGATACGTTCAGGTAAAGGCTACCATTGCTGCTAACCTCCATATTATTACCCTATTTTATTAAATTGTTTGCCCTTTTCCTTGACTTCTCTGTGTTTCCTCCTCGCCTGTAACTTCACTGTGCATTTTCTTGGCCCGGAAAACTTCCAGGTGTCATCAGCAAGTGTGTTTGTGTGTGTGTGTGTTTGTTTCAGACCTGCCTCGGGGATGGGAGGAAGGTTTTACGAACGAAGGGGCCAGTTTCTTCATAAAGTAAGTAAGAACCTTGTTGTGTTTGTGTACCGTTTACACCTGCGCATTGCTCTGGAGTTACCGTGCAACAGCGGCTTAATATGGCTCCCGCCTCTAATTCCTCCGCTACAAGCAGGTGTAATTAGCGAATTTGAAGTGTGTGTGTGTGTGTGTGTGTGTGTGTGTGTGTGTGTGTGTCTGACCCCCCACTGACCCCAGCACAGCTTTCATTGGCTGCCGTGTAAGTCTCTTAAGTTTTCTGCCTTTTGCAATTTCTTACTGAATTTTCTGGCATTGCTGCAGATTATTTGAGCTCACATCCAGGACTTACTTACATTGTTATAATAATGTTAAATAATAATGATGTGGTGGTATCCACTTTCTTTGCTACAACTTGCTTTTTACATTTTAATCCAATTATTTTCTCCATATCCCAAAACTACTTTGAAAATGTTTTGATTCAACTTTATAGCCCATGTTATGTAGCCTATAGTAGGCCTGTAACTGTGTAATTATGAAATGGCAGTTCAGTTCTAAATAATGTCTACAGATCCATAGCAATTCACATCCCATGTTGTGTTTGGGTTTTTGAGTTGATTTTTGAATTTTTTTCTAAAGATGTTGACTGAACTTTATTGTCACTATGGAGACTGAAGCTTGACTGAAGTTTTCCATTCCTCTCTGCGCCCTCACTGCTATCAAAGAGTTTCAATGATAACGTATGTTCACAGGATGCATTCCATTGCACGGCCGTTGTTTAGTATTGTATTAGTTATGGCCTTTCACCTAATACACAGAGTGACTAAAGATGGAGAGAAGATTGGGAATAACATCACTTTTAATCATGGAGTGTGGTTAACATGCTTCTGTTTTTTACTCTTCTGTTGAGGAATGTCGAGCAGATTTCTGAAGTCACTCGTATCGGTGGCAAAACTGCTGAGTAATTTAGTCAATTCAGGAAACAATAATCTTTTTGCTGTGTTTGAAATCAGACTTCTGAAAGGGCTGAACGTCTTGTGGCTGCAATGCATTCTGGTCTATATATTCTACACTATGACCCATCCCTCTGCCTCCTCTGTGATAAAGTTTTCATGTGTTAACACTAACACAACGCTCGGTGCACTAAAAAAAAAAAGCACCTCTTTGCTCTGGCTACACTCGGAGCACATCAATGCAGCGCTGAGGCTCCTCATGGGTTGACCTTATAACTTGAAGAACACACACAGCAAACCACCGGTAGCTGAAGTGTGCGTGCATGTGCGCGTGTGCGTGTGCGTGTGTGTGTTTGTGTGTGTGGTGTTGAGTCATGAGACTGGAGGGAAAGGTGCAGAGAGAGAGAGAGAGAGAGAGCTGCAGAAAGACAAATAAAAAAAGTTGTTTTAGCACCTGAAAAACAAAGTTTACCGACTGGAATGAACTTTGAATGTGTAGTATTTACTTTACACTCTGGAGAAACAATGACTTTGTCCCATCTCTGACAATTATTATGAACTAATATGGACTATATTAGTGTAAACATCAGATACTGTTTGATCAACATTTGGCTTATATACTGTATACTACCATACATTAATATTTGTTACTGAGGATGCATAGAGGAAACACAGGGACAGAAAATGATTGTTGAGTTGAATATTGTCAGTACTAATTGCCTTGACGTACCCAGTTGGTACTCACGTTTTCTTCAGTTGTTGAAAATTCATATTCAGAAACACTAATTCTAAAGCATCTGTAAGAGGGGAAAGATATTTCATATATACGATTGGTTGACTGAGTTGGACAGTGATCATCTGTTTCTTGTCATGTCTTTTAAAAGCAGTGTTTTATAACCTCTCTGTCAGTGCCGAGCTTTTCTGCTGACTGACGTTTAAAGTGCCACTGCAGATAACAGAGGGCAAAGGTCACGTATGTTGCTGTCGATGATTATTGCGTCTTCACAAATAGAGTTTTTCCCCGCTGCCCGTTAATAGTCAAAGCTGTTTTCGAATGGAGTTGCATTTCAGGCTCATTGGTAAAGATATGCTTGTGTTTGACGTTAATTAAAATTCATCTGAACCTATCCTGATGTGCTGTCTTGTTTCACAGTCGTGTGTGACTCAGACTCTGTGTGTGTGTGTGTGTGTGTGTGTGTGTGTGTGTGTGTGTGTGTGTGTGTGTGTGTGTGTGTGTGTCACTTTGCTGTCGCCCTCCAAAAATAATCCTCACTGGATTCTTTTTGAAAAATACATGAAACTGGCAATTACTGTGTGTGTGTTTTTTTTAAATGTGTGCCTTTTCCTTTTTACATGAAACCTTGTATCTATGCCACACTCTCTCTTGTTTAGCCTTTTAAATATGTATCTCATATTCACAACATATCCAGTAGTTTAATTGGCTGCCAAACGGTTAGCAAGGGAGCTGTTTTTGTTTTTGTTGTCATGCCGTGTGTTTGGCTGGAGATCTGTGGAGGAAAAAATGCTTTCATTGGATCAGCCTTGATACTTTTTAAGATGAAGCGGACACAGGTGTTGAGCCTGCGATACAACCTTGGTCTGTACTGTAAGGTCTTATAGAGTCCATCTTGTTAAATCTATCAGGGTTGTGTTTTTCTTCCTGACCTCAGAGTAACATTTGACAGTCTCCCCTCACCCATACCAGCTTAATGATGCTCCCACCACCGCAGATGTGGTGGATAGATGCCATACAGTTACAAACACCTGTGGCTCTTAACTGGTTGGTAGCAGCACAGGAGTGAAGTCAGTTTATATAGACAACTACTGTAGCAACCTGTAAACAGTGGCTGGTCCATTTACTGTAAAATGTTCTTTAAAGTGATAGTGCGTAAGTTTTGTAGGCCCCATGAGGAATTATGAGGAATTACAACAACACCGTCAGTGCATCTACATGACTGAAGGCTAGTACATTTTATAAATTGTTGAATTGTTTTCCTCAAAAAAATTTGAACATATTTATGAATTGCAAATATTTTGACCAGGATAATCCTATTTATCTGACTAACAGTCAAAACCCAAAATATATCTACTATCATGTATAAAAATATATGTATACAAACAGGTTAAACTGACTTTAATTGTGTTTATTCTGCTGTACAATCCGGTCAGAACCGAGAATAAAGTCATTGATTGTTAACAGCTGGACAGAGAACAACAGGTGCTTTATGACGCCTTTTTCATCCACCAACTTCAGGTGTGAACGGACAAATTTTTCTGCACTGAGAAGGAACTAAAACACTCTCTCGCTCACTTTCCCTTTGCCTGAGAGGGACATTTGTCTCCCTCTGCAAAACTTTTAATTGGCTTACGGTTGGTATTTCTGCAACAGAAATAATAAGTTGAAGTCATAATAACAACCTAAAAAAATCCAATATCCTATTCACATCAGAGGGGGACTATTTATCTATAGGCCATGTTCATATAACAGCCCCCCCAAGAGCTCACACACTGTCTGCTTTGGAGCTCCTTCTATCCCAAAAATGTTTTTCATGTTTTTATGACTCTCTTAGAGAAAACAACATGGCTTCCTCTGTTTCTCTACATGTTTTTCATTGTCTTCAGATGTTCACAGATTTATCGCTATCGACTCATTCTGCAGAAAAGAAGCCAGATTTCATCACTGTCTATTCCTACAAAGCACAATATCGCTTCACGATGTTGTAATTAAAAGTGGATTGGACACGGATTCTCAAAGGCTTTTAATGCTGTAAAGAATAGAGAGACCCTCCGTGGCTCAGTGCAAACAAAGCCAGCAGATCCAAGTCAGGGGCCCTCAGAAGAAATGATTCATCATCTTATGTAAGATTGATTATTTTTCTTGTTAAAGTGACAAACATGGAGCACATATTGGTCTTTTTTGTTTGGGCTGCGACTAATAATTGCTTTCATTATGGAATGATGTAACTACTGGGCATGACATTTCTATTTGTTTTTGATTATTTGAGGAGGAGACTTGAGGGTTCTTCAAACTAGTACACTCAAAACATTGAGAAAGTTGTTGTTCCATTACGTTTTCCGCTGTTTGCTCTTTGCATGGGGCTCTTTAAATCATGTCATCTCTTGAACTCTTCCTCTCTTTCTACAATGGGTTTTAATGGCACCAGATTGTAGAAAACAGTCCGTTTATATTGAAACCCGCTTTGAAATTAGCCATCTCTTTTTTCGAGGGATTCCTGGCATAAGACAGGTAGTAGCATAATGAAAACACAAGAGGACAAAACTACAAGAACAAAAAAAAAGCAAAATCAATCAGTAGATTGATAGATTTTATGGAAGTTTAGTTCAAATCTGTGATGAAACATTTGGATGGACACATAACAAGAGAAAACATCTGATTTGTTTAATTAATGACTTGAATTAATAATCAATGATCGATATGGTCTTTAATTCATTGTTCTACTGTTCTGAATGATTGAATGATCCATACATCCTACAGGCAGTTTAAATGATGCACGTCATATTTTCAGTTGAATGACCACAGCCCTGTATCTAATTACTGTATGTGTGAGTTTCATTTTGGAATCAGAGCATGAAGAAATCGTTGTTTAGTTTTGGCATAAAAACTCAGTCAAGGTAATGATGGTCTTCAGCCCTCCTCTGTCTCCCTCAGTGAGTCCTATACATGTGGGTGAGCACATTGCGGACGTAGCAACAGCATCAGCAACAGTGTCAGTAAACAGATTGTTTGTCTGCCTCTGGCTATTTTTCCTCACCCAGTTCCTGCCATTCCCCAACCAACATTCACACTCACTTGTTCTTTGCCTGGGCTTGCTTTAATAGCCCCCTCTACCTTATGTCCCCCTATGGACATAGTGGGACGTAGGTATGAGTTTGGGTTTGTTTGACGACTTCCATATCCACAGGCAAAATCCCCCTCTCCACATACCTCTGTTCAGAAGTATTTCACAATGTGCGTAAGACGTTTGTTTGTCTAGAGAGAGTGCTCTATCTTACTCACTGTTTGCCTGTGTCTAGTGTTTGCTCCCACTCATACTTCTGTACACACAAACAGACGTGATGTGTCATTCTCTCCGTCCTCCGAGGGGCCCTCACCATGGGTCCTCCTCCTCCTCCTCCTCCTCCTCCTCCCTATCCCAGCAGGGGGCTCATGGCACGGGGAGGAGAGCCGATCAGAGGAGGGATAAACCTTCTGCTGAAGGACCGTCTGCATGGCACGCACACACAGGCACACACAGGCACACACACACACACACACCTACACACGCACACACACACACACACACACGCAGAAACACACACACACACACGTGCGCGCACACACACACCTACACACGCACACACACAAACACACACACACACACACACACACACACACACACACGCACACGCACATGCAAAAAGTGAGAGAGCCAACCTAACAGTGAGAGATGTCAGTGATGCCTGTTGGTATAGCTGTTGCTGTTGCTCCACTAATCTAGAACGGCGTGAGAACCCCGCTCAACCAGTGACTGTTAGGAAGTACTTTGGTTTTAATGACAGTAACTAATCACCATTGTAATGACCTTAGATCAGATTTCACTCTTAGAAGTGCTTAAACGATTAGTTAGGGACTCCATTAGTAAATTGAAAATTAAGGTGACTTCGAAGAATTTTCAGATTTCGTTGATTCTAGCGCCCCCTTTGGACAAAAGTGGTGGTGTTTTTACGACACATGCACCTCTTTTTAAAGGCATTTTTCAAGCAAAAATTGAAAATACCAAACTTTATTTGGTCTCCAGCTTCTAAGATGAGAGGCCTTGGTGCATTCCTCCGTTTCATAACATTTTAAATTGAAAAATCAGTTTCGGCTGTATGCAGGACAAACAAGCATTGTGAAAAAAAGTCAACTCTCAAAAAGTCTCCCTTCATGTGCTGGTTGAACAACTGGACTGAATTACGTATACTTTTACCCTAAATCCTGTGCTATATGGCAAAAGCCGATATTTAGTTTTAGTACATGCACTTTACACACACGCACACACACACACACACACGCACACGCACACGCACACACACACACGCACACACGCACACACACGCACACGCACACACACACACATCCAATTCCAAAGGCCATCTTTGAACTCCAGTACTCTAGACTCCAATATACGACCACCTGTTAACCTATCACATGACCAAAGCTGCATACTTAGTTCATGTGACATTGTGATGTCATATTAAACACCGTAGTGAAGAAGACAGTGAGATGAGATTGAACACTAGAAACCACTCGGGAGTGGAGCATCATTCATTCATTTTCTTTGGGTTAAACTATAATATCAAAGGTCAACACATTTGATCATACAGTGATCCTGTATTGTGAAAACACCATGTACCATAGATAAGATAGCAAAATAAAACTGAATCTTTGGGACCTAAGTCTTGTAAGAGATCTTATCTTATCTCATGAAATATTTGATTGCATCCACATGAATACCTTTTATATCTAATTGGAGAGGTAATTATTATAATTTTTTTTTTAAACTGTAAATGTTATATTAGACGTTTAAATTTAGATAATCCTGGCTAAGATTTCTCTTGCGTTTATTCAGAAAGGGTCTTAAGGGAGTGCTGTAGCCAAGAATATAATAAGACTTAAAATGAATTATGTAAAACGTGAAGATACTCATCAAAGATCACAAAAGATGGACGATGTAAAAAGATGATGTAAGATAAAATCATTTCCAACCCAATAAAAAGTTAAAACCTTGGCAGCTGCTGCAGTTTGGTTTGCCTCCAAATCTTGATTCAAATTTCGATTTTCTTTTCTCCAAGAGTTCTTTTATTAATTTAAAATCCAGCCTTTAGCAATACAAATATTTGGAGTCTCAGAATCCCTCCAAGAAGAGGAAGAGAATCTCAGACATGCATAAATACAAAAATGAAAAAAATAGTGCAAAGAAATAGTTTTTTTGGGGCAATAAAGTTTATTACATATATATAAAAAAATATATATACAGTATATAAAATCCAAAGAAAAGTTAGGTAGGAGCTTGAGGCCCATCAGCCATCTTGATCAAATATAATGTGTTTGTACAACTCATATTAGCCTTTTGTGGATGACAGTGACACTTGACAATGACTATGGGCTTTGTAGTTTTGCAGAGGTGACTCTTTTTGGCAGAATCCTGACGTTGGTTGAACTTGTGCAGTGATTTGAGCAAATGCCTGAATGGCAGCGTAAGCACAATGATGGTATCACCAAGCTGTGACAAAGAGGCTTATCTCCAATCAGCTTATAATAATGTCAGGAGTATGGCCCTCTCAAGACGTAAACCCCTTTAAGGCTCTGTGCTATACCGACTGTAATGTAGTTTTTGTCCTGTAAATGTTCTTGTGAATGACTTTGTTAAAGGTGCATTATGTAACTTTTGGTGTGTCAGAGAAGCGTACATTTTCTATGGTATATTCTCATAACGGAATAAAAAAATTCAGAGGAAAATTGGATCACTGGAACACTGTTTAAAGTTAGAAAGCTACTTGAAAAGTTACTGTTTCACTGTTGTTGTTTACAGCAGCAGGGCCCACAGTTTGGTTTACAACAATATTCAAGTCTTACCAGGTGCTTCAAAAATAATTTAGTTTTGATTTATGATTACATAATTATTCAATATTAAGAATTACATGTAGTGAAAATATGTTTTGTAATCTAACTGCAGGCTCTGTGAATGTAAACAAGTCCCCCTCTTCTGAAACTGCATAGTGTGCCTTTTAAATCTTAAAAATGTTTGCTGAGCAGCTGTATTCCTTGTCAGGTTCACAGTGACACACATCAACCCTAGACCTTCCCAGCATGAAAGAAGTCTTGGATAAAAAGAACATTTCTATTGATTTTTTTTTAACCTTAAAAAAAAAGAAAAAAAAGAAAAAAAAAGTGTATTGGATAATCAATCTTCATGTGCACAGACGGATAACCTTGAATTATTATATGAAAACCATTGCAAACAACCAATAAGCAAGGATAAATATAGATATTGAAAGATGAGTCATATACAGCAGAACATATAATCCTCGTGTCCCTGGAAAGATAGTGTACGGCGGAAATGAACTGGGCGACATTGGAATGGCAATTTCTTTATTTGAAAAAAAAAAATACAATTTTAGACGAGGTGACTGTCTGCTGTGTTACTGTGAATCTACTTCAGGGTTTGTAGAGAATCTGGAAAGTTTGGAAAATGCAAAATTTAAAATCTTGTGGTATCAAGGTTTGAAATGTGCTTGAAATCTGAAATCATTACTAGAAAATATAATATAATACTGTCTAATTTAAACAGTTATTTTTTTCAATACCTTCGAGCTGACTCGGTCCTATTATGTAA
This sequence comes from Ammodytes marinus, assembly GCF_949987685.1. NCBI lineage: Eukaryota > Metazoa > Chordata > Actinopteri > Uranoscopiformes > Ammodytidae > Ammodytes > Ammodytes marinus. The sequence continues at coordinate 5,971,820 of NC_137234.1, forward strand.
AACGTTTATCAAAAATGATAAAACATTTAGCTCGTGCAGCACTTTCATTTTGTTTCATGATTTGAAATTAATTCATTTTTAACAAATATTTTGATGATAAATAATGATTTTTTTCTTCAATAGCTTCCATGTTATGTCTTGAAAAAAGTTAAACTTTTGTCTTGAAAGTGCTGGAGAAATGCTTGAAGCTAGTTGTTGTTATTTTCCATTCTGTTGCGGAAAAAATCTGTGTGAACCTGCTGATCAAACCAATGGATCATATTAAAGTTGTAGAACATAGGGTGGGATTGTGCTCTCCGTCTAAACGCTCTTTGTCCTCGAATCAGAAAGCGTCTTTGTTTCAGCGTGGAGCAAATGGCTAAACCAAAGAACCGACAGTTCTCTGGCAGACAAATAAAAGGCCGGAAGAGAGAACGTTTGGTCAACAATGGCTTTTCTTGTTGTTTTCATTGGTGGAAGGTGCCAACCAGTTTTCCTCTGTGTGTGTTGCTTTTGTGAACAGCGGGAAAGTTAAAGATTATTCTCTGGTAAATGTCAGCCCAAGGACAACAGAGTTTAAATGATAGCCAATGTTGTCTCTCTTCCCCTGGCTGTGTTCCATGTCTTGTTATTGTTCCCCTCAAGATATTTGCTTTCAACACCTGTTGTTTTCTCCACAAAATGCTCCCTTTAGCAACACAAAGCAGGTTTATATTTAGTTCTCTTAAAAAAAGGATATGTTTTTACCTTATTGGCAAACTTTCAACAGACTCTAGATTATGAGGGTAAATGAGTAACTTCCCCAAAGGTCTCAGAGGTAAATAATTCCCTCGCAGCCCCTCTGTTCTGGCCTCATCGAAAAGCTTTGTATCGAACTGAATATTTTGGAAGATTTTCAGGATTTTAAAGCTATAGTGCGTAACTTTTTCATGTAAATGAATGCCGGTTACATTCAAGCCATCGCGAAATGAGTTGACACAAAGTTGATCAAGCCTATCAGCTCCACACAACTCTGTATTTCTCAGTATGGCAGCGTTTACAAACAGAAAAAACTGCAGACGTACAGCAGAAGGTATAAAATCAATGTGTGATCACTGAAGGCTTAACCTCATGTAGATGCACATACAGTGTTGTTGTAATTACTCAGAATCCCTAATGGGGGCGACAGACGTTACGCACTTTAGCTTTAAGTGTCACCTGCTGGGCACAGCTGGAATGTCTATAGTAACACACTTCAAAGGTGTTGGCGAATCACAAAAATCACACCAGTGTATTGATGGAACTTTAACTCGACTGTGGTTTGGCCAGATATATTATATAATATTTTCACCTCACTTTGCTCTGCATGAAGCCAACAATACACACTCCCTTTGCAGGAATGTTGGCTCTTTGGAGTTCAGTGGATACTTGATGTTTGAAGGTGAGAGAAAGTAGAAGTTTTTGAAAGACATTAGGCTCTTTCTGTTGTAGTAGGGAAAGACTTTGGAGATAAGATGAGTAGATTTTCATCAGGTCCCTAGTGATAGCATCTGCTGAGGAAGCAACTCTCTCCCCTGTTCTCTTATCCACATTCCCTTTCACACTTTCTCTCTCTCTCTGTCTCACTCACTCACTCACTCACTCACTCACTCACTCACTCACTCACTCACTCACTCACTCACTCACTCACTCACTCACTCACTCACTCACTCACTCACTCACTCACTCACTCACTCACTCACTCACTCACTCACTCACTCACTCACTCACTCACTCACTCACTCACTCTTTTTCTCTCTCTCTCTCTCTCTCTCTCTCTCTCTCTCTCTCTCTTTATAGCTGAGTTTTGGTCAGTCGTGTTGCCTCTCTCTTCTTCTGTTGTTTTATGTCTCCTCCTGTGCTTTCACCTCCCAACCTCCACTCTGTTTCTCATTTATTTTTAATGTGAGACAGTTGGAGACTGCGAGTCTTCGTTTGAAAAAGCTCTGAAAGCCACGACTAAGGTTTAAAAGTACAGTATAGCTCTCTCTGCGTCATGATGATAGTTTCAAAACATTATCAAAAAGAAATTCAATAAAAGCTCCATCTGCAAGTCAAAATCAGAATTTATTATTTTTTATTTTATTTTTAAATTTTTTTACAATATTTGTTGTATATCGTGATATTAGCTCACAGTATTCGTAATCTTTATTTATTATTAAGAATTATTTATTCACTATATCTTCCTGTTTCGATCCAGCGGTAAGATACTGCATCTTCACTGTGCACAGAGTGATCTCTGACTTTAAAAATAAATAAATCAGACTTAACATATTTTTCACAGATGTCCTCTTTCTTAAACAATCTCTGACTCCTAAACATCAAAGTTTAGGCCGATGCTCATCTTCAATTCAAATCCATCAAGAACCAAAACACATCACACAAATATTTTTTTAGTACACCATACTTTATTCACCACATGTTCATGTTAACTTGCTTCCCAGATGAAGGCAAGCAAGTCGAAAACACACGCGCACCCACACGCACACACACACACGCATGCACGCACACACACACGCACACCCACTTGCACACACACACGCACACGCATGGACGCACGCACGCACGGCAATACTTTTCATTGAAAACAAGACTTCTGAAGACATCACCCCGGGCCCATGGGCACTTGATGATCTGTATTTCAAACCCTGAGTTCAGTTATTGAAAATTGGCATTTCGAAAAATAGGAACAAGTTGGAAAAAGCGAGGATCTAAAACGCACCATAAGCTTTGGTGTTTCTGTGGCTAATGGCTAATACCATGTCTCGTCTGGGGAGAAGGATCGGCTTCAGCACCATCAAGATATTGTGTTGGGTTCCAGATCACTGAGAATATTAATGTTTTTTTATATACAACTGGCGTTAATGTTTTACAAGTGTGAGTGAAGTCATGAAAAAATTTCTCACTTAAAAAGTTTAAAAAATAAACAGAAAAAGTTAATTCACAGATTTGAATTCCTAGCTGTGAGCTGTAGATGCAGGTTTGTTGAATGAAGGTGAGATGAGAGCAGTGAGTGAGTCAGTGTTTGTGTCTGACTCACTGCTTTCATACTGACACTCCACAGGGACTCGGTCAGCAGCTCCTCCTCCTAATGATTTAATATGATTTAAGATAAAAGAGAAGAGGCTCTACTTGAAAAAGGCCTTTATTTTCTTTCCATAAACTCAAGAGCTGACATCAAGAACATTAGGTATATCCATATATTTATTCCACTCTTTGTGTAACAAATACTCGGTTTTATTTTATTGATTTTACTGTTGCCGAATTGCAGATACACAGTTTCATTCAGTACTAATCGCTCCCAATACATTGATCGTGCTGAATTTTTCATTAGCAGAACACAAATCACCAATATCCTCACAAGTGACCTGAAGGAGCTTTGTAGCGCTCTAAGGCCCTATATTGATTTCCTGATTGATTTTGAATTGCCTCAAGGGGGCGCTGCATCTTTCCAGTCCATTCCTGAATCTTAAACCTGTCACCATAGCGGCTGAAGGCTTGGCTTGACCATTGTAAACCTCTGCTAAAAAAGTTAAAAGGCAAGGCAAGTTTTATTTATATAGCACAATTCAGACACAAGGCCATTTAAAGTGCTTTACAGGGGACACAAAATACATCAAGATTCAAGATTAGACATTAAACATTTAGACAGCGATGTAGAATGGCTGCAATGAAAATTCCGAAAGTTAAATTTCTCAAACTGATTTAAAAATCTGAATTCACAAAACCAATGTATTTCGAGGCAATCTTCTCCTACATTAGACATCACGTAGGCTGATCACATCCGTGTCTGTTCGGACTGAAGTCTCTTTCCCCAAATTCGATCCCATTCTTGTACACTAATGGATTGTTCAATTGTTTCTAGCTAAACAAAAGATGTGTGTCTGATCTGTGATAAAATAAAAATACTTGTGTCTTGTCATTCTAGTATTACATTTGAAAAGTATATTTATATTATTTTCGGGATAATACTATTGTAAATCGCAACTATTATAGCCTAGATAGTCGTGACATTACATCTCCATGTCTGGCAGGCACAGCTTGTACCCACTGACATTAGGCTCAGCATTGAATCCATTGGATAGATAAAATGCTGTTCACATACACACATGGATTTCCTGCACACACCCAGTCGTGCCACAGATCTAAAGAATTGATTTCTCCCCCATGCAAAGTAATCGATCACGGATAAAGTACATGATGTGATTATTTGTGATCCTTAATGAAAGAGTCCCATGGTGTCACACACACAGACACACACACACACACACACACACACACACACACACACACACACACACACACACACACACACACACACACACACACACACACACACACACACACACACACACACACACACACACACACCCTCATGTCTGGTCTCTCTATGCAGAGACAACTAAAGGCAGACACTCTCATGGCCATAATAATAGTTTAGTGATTGCTGGCTTGGAGAAAGCTTTTATCTTCAGTCTGCTGTTTTAGACGCTGCTGGTTGTTTGAATCACAAAGTTACCAGACCCTTTTCCTTTTCTAAAACCCTCCTCACACTAGACCCTTACACTTGCACCTCAGACACAGCTTTCATAAGAATCCATAGAGTTCAATTCTCTACTTCCTTGGGGTCATAAATCTCATATTTATATTCTACAGTTGTTATGAACAGTCCAATATTGTATTATACAATCTCTTTTTACTCCACTCACTGCAATGAAACGGAAATCTGTTTTGAACACATGCATTGTTCCTACTGTTGTACCTGTACTTCCCCTCGTCAATTTGAATTGAATGCCTAAAGAATAGTTTGACCCATTTGCTTTACGATTTAGATGAACTTAAGATGAACTTTTCTCACCATACTCTCAAGAGATTTAAAGCTACACTGCGTAACTTCTGTCGCCCCCATCAGGAAGAAGAGTAATTACAACAACACTGTCGGCACATCTACATGAGGTTAAGCCTTCGGTGATCGTGTATGGATTGCATTCCTTCTGCTGTACGTCCAGGTTTTTTCTCCGCAGTTGAAAAAACAACTGAAACATTTCTTGGGCGCACAGTGTCGGGGCTTGAATGTAACTTACATTTATTCATATGAAAAACTTACACACTATAGCTTTAAGCGAATTTATTTTCAAACTATTCCTAAGAGGAATACATATAGTTTGATTCGTGCTTTGTGTTATTGCCAACTAAATCTCTTCCATCCCTCTCCCCTCTTTCCAATGTTTGAAGCAGAAAAAGTCCATTTGGTCATGATTAACGTCCCCTGAATCGGTGGGGTAATCATTGAGCTGTTGGTCTGCTGGTAAATTTTTGTCTCATCGGGGATTGTGTCATTGACTTCTGTTGTTAACCGCAATGAATTTCTTCCCTGGGTAGCTGGCTGATATTTTTCCGCTCCGTGCTATTAGCAGTGTGGTATTTTAAAGTCTTCTTTGTAGTTAATCTAGATTGCACATGGTTCAATTGAATGTTTGGGAATTCATTTTGTTTTAGACAGGGTAAAAATCTGCTGATATATAGAGGCACTAGAGGAGGGTTTGACCGCTACAAAACAACTGTATTTGTTCTATATCCTCTTAAAGTGTTGCACTAAGGTGTAGAATTCAGTTTTTCTATTTGTTAGAATACTAACTTCTAACTTTTTTAATGGTTGTTTGAAATACTCAATAGTTTTATTTTCTTTACCTGACCTGCAGGTGTGGTATTTATGATTGCCGTTTCATTTGTGTTTGTGGAAGTCAAACTATGCTGATGCAAGATCATTTAAAACTTTTTTTTTTGTTGCCTATATGTCTCCTATACGAGTTCCAGACATTCCTTAGGATAAGTGACCATTCATTCTGCCTATCAGAGAAGCCTACGCACACACTGACATTATGGAATGTTTTGCCTAACCACTCACCTCTGAGTAGCTGATATTTCACCACTCCTCCTAATGCAGTGGAGCTTTTAATGGGATGTTATTTTTGGAGACATCTTTTCATTCTTGTCTTCCTCTTTCTCTTCTCATGCTGTTAAAGATACGACGATTATTCCTTTGGGTCATTTCAGTACAACGTCTGTGTGTGTGTGTGTGTGTGTGTGTGTCTGTGTGTCTGTGTGTGGGTTCAATACCATCTTTTGAAGTGAGTCTGAAAATGGATGTCTTGAATATTTAACCTTGCCCTGAGGCTGCAGTATTAATCCTCTCAGTACAACAGGGATGTGACAGGCTGATACGTGGTTTATCATGATGCTCTCTGGGAATATGGAGGAAGCTTAAGACCAAGCTGGAAGATCCACTGAATTTGAAAAGGGCTGTGCAGTTATCTGTTAGGGGAAAGGGTTTGGTAGACACACATGTAGACACACATATAGACATAAGGCTCGTTCGACCTGTCACCGTCTTGCTAAGACCTGCGCAATTATGACGCTCGTCTTGCTGAGCGCACTGCATTATGGTTAGACTTTTTGTCCCACTTGCACCCGTGGCTGGCTGCGGCTCGGCTGCTTGAGACTTTGAAGTCCCGCGGTATCAAGACGGACACAGACACTGGAGCAAGTCGCTGCAGTTGCTCCCCACGGGCTGCGGGAGCGAAATGTCTGATGGGAAACGTCTTGCTGACAGGCGGAGCTGAGCGCTAATTGGGAGTTTAAACCTCGTGCCTTTGATGCGTTTCCCCAATTGGTTAGGCAAAAGTCTGACATCACCGCTCAAAATTAAATTACGATCCATTCTTTTTGATTTTAATTTATGTTTAATCATTAGGCCGCCACAATATGCATTTAAGCAGAAATGTACTTAATCAGAGTTAAACCTCTGAACCCTTGACATAGAAATAATTTGGATGTGTAACTCTCCTGTATAGATATATTTAAAATTGAACACAAACTTGAGTCACATAAGATCTTGGTGAAGTGATTTTTATACCATTAAGATTAAATCATAGGCTTATTTCAAGTGATCTAAATGGTCTGGGGATTGTATTTTACATGTAGTGTTGCAAAGCCAGACCAAAACTACAACAAGTAGTTTGTTTGTTACACATCATAATACAGTTCATCATATCCATCTCTACAATAATAATAAGGGATCTTTTCTTAGACCTTCTTTATTTAGGCCGATCATATTCGTTATGTGAAGGGAGAAATAAACCTCCTTTATTTGGATTTGTAAATTATTCTTGTAAATTATTCTTTATCACTTAAAAGTAGGTGTTCTAGTAAAGTAACAAGAAAGATAAAGATGTGTGGGGAATGGGGATATTAGCTTATATCTCGTTTCTTGTTTTGAAAATGCCCCTCGCTTTTAAAGTGTTTACTCGTCTTTGTGTTGTGTTCTGCTTCTAATCGGTTGTAGCATGTGTGACTCTCCTGCGAATATGTTTCTAATAGGCCTTCAAAATAAAACTAGAAAACGAACTGCATCCGCAACAAGGACGCTACTTCCGACTCGGAGCTGTCCGGCTTCAGTCAGGCATTTTCGTCACTCCCCCGACTGCACTCGGCTACTCTCGTCTACTTTCCAGACGAGCTGAAAGTTAGGTCGAACGAGCCTATACATATAGACACACACACACACACACACACACACACACACACACACACACACACACACACACACACACACACACACACACACACACACACACACACACACACACACACACACACACACACACACACACACACACACACAGACACACACACATCCAAAAAGCTAATCAGAAAATAATTAAGAGCGTTCCAGTCTCATCCGAAAGCTAATGAATGGAACAGAATGATTTGTGTGCAATGTGAACAGTCTAAGAATGACATCGCCACAAATTAAACAACTCCCCTGCTTTAAAGAATAATAAAACAACATTACAACAAGTGATTCATTTTGAGCCTTTGGTTTAACAAAGCGTCAACAACTTCCAGCTTGATCACTGATATGGTATTCTCCCGATTATCATAAAGTTATAGTTTTCTTATTTACACATCTCTCATCTCTTTGTAATAATGCAGAGTTTAAACATGGTGTGGCTTCTTTCTCTAGTTTTAAAGGTGCTCCAAGGAACTTTCAGCTGGTGTTCATTCCTGCACCTCCTTTGGACAAATGCGGTATTGTTTTTACTACGCCGGCTGTTGTTCCTGGGTTAGCGTACCCATGTCAAAGGCATTAAGAAAAACGATATAGATATATTTGCAATGATGGTCTTGTTTGCTGTTACATGTAATTTAGGATCATCAGAGCAAAAATTTGACAAAATGTTTCAGAAATATTTAAAACTCGTAGCACCTTTTAAAATAAAAATACAAAAAATTTAAACCCCCTCTAAATAGGGGAAGGTGGGGTGATTTGTGCAACTTTTTACTCAAAGTGATTTTAAAGTGAGGCCTTGACAGTTATGTCTCCAACTCAAATATGTACATATATTTCAGGATGTTGTGCATCCCTGGCAATAAAAACTTTGGATCTGGAATAAACTGTTTAAGAAATATAGCTTTCGGAAAAAAAGTTGTCTTGTCGCACAAATCACCCCACGTAGTGGGGTGATTTGTGCGTCATTGTGTCACAATGACAAAGTCACCATCATCATCTTTCTGGCCATCTGAACTCTCATCAGTGGTGTCGTTAAGTGGAATTGAGATGTCACTCTCTTCTGAGCTACTGTAGACAATCACTTTCTTTTGGTGACCAGCGTATACAGCCATGCCACTGGCACAACTCTCAGAAATGTACTTTGCACTAGTTGCTCCGTGCTTGTGGAACCAACTGCCACCTGACAAATGTGATTTCCCCCTACATTTCTGCCTTTAAATCAAGGCTCAAAACCCATATGTACACCCTGGTGTTTCCTCCCCATTAACCTCTGCACTACTTACTTACCTCTGCACTACTATCTGTGTTTATGTGGATGTATGGGCTTTACGTCTTTTATTTTGGTTATTGTTATTTTACCTTCATTGTTTACCTACTGAATGCACTATGTACTGCACTTTGGACAGTGCAAACTGTCATAAATGTGCTTTTATAAATACATTTTACTTACTTACTTACTTATAACTCACCCAGGCCCTTGCGCACAAATCACCCCATCCCCAGAATTTTGGATAATAGGCATGATGCAGCAATTTAGGGTTGACATTGTGCTAACTATATAGACTCAAAGTGTAGCATACCAAAGCACTAAAACATGTGTCATATGTTTTCAAACGTGTCTATAATTGTTCAGACACAATAATCAAAAAACCTTGATCATGGAAATTTTACTTTGAAAGGCAAAACACAGTTTTTTGAGCTTAAATGTGCTTATATCTTATTCCTTGTGTCTCCCTTCTTTACAGGATGAGTCAAATGGATGGCTCTTCTTAAATATGTGGTCACATTTCCAATTTCTTCCACGGTTTTCTAGAAACAAGGGGTTTTGCAACTTCCAAAATGCACAAATCACCCCACCTTCCCCTATTTGTGACGAAAAAAAAAATATAATTTAAAAAATGCAGATTTGTTTGCACTGCAATGTTTTGTCTTGGTAGACTTGGAACAGCTGTGTTTGATTTCCTGCATGTTCAGGGGGGAGAGCAGCAGAGTTATGCATGTTATTTCCCCTCGCTGTATACTGTATCAGGAGCTATTTTACATTTCAGAGAAACATTAGCCAGTCTCTGCTCCATGGCCTGTGCTCCCTGGGTCCTTATCTTTTATTTAGAATGGGGGGGAAAATGGATTGTGACAGTGACAGAGCTCAAAAAAAACTAAAAGCAGAATTATTATTTTGTTTTATATCTGGAGGGATGAAAGGTTGGAGCCTTTTCACAGGTCTATCAACGAGCATTTATATAATATCTGCCCTATTGCCTGTTTGGTTCCTATGGTTACAAGCACACCAATGGCATACGATCAGTTTTTTTCTCTTCTCGAAAAATCATGATCCGCTTCTACATCATCTCTCCCACATTTCGTCACTTTTATAAATAGTTAATCAAGTCGTCGCCATTCTCTTAAGTTCTGATTTTTGAGATCATCTGACAGGATTTCAACTGCAGTCATGGACTCAGGCACACATCAAGGTGAAGTTGCAACACCTATTTTACTCTTGAGAAGAGGAATATGATATAAAAAGAGCTCTGTCCATTCACTGAATTAAGTTAGACCTTTTGTGTATATACATTCATCATATACAGACTAGAGTTCAGAGACCTACAGTTCCCGGGCAATGTATTGAGTTAGAGTTGGGCCATTTCATTATGTAATGCTTCAGGCTCATGGCTCAGGTTGGATAATATTGTATAACTCACTCAAGACAATTCTCCTTTTCGTTCTGTCTCTTGAACTGCCTACATCAATGGGTGTTAAATAGATATGCAATGCCCTCTGGGAAAGCGGGAAGAGAGACAGAGCTTGGCATGGGCATTGCATTAGTTTTATAGATGGAATATGGCAATAAATTGAAAAAGGAGCTTCTCTTAAAATCGCAATGATTCAGTAAAAGCTATTGCATTGTGGGACAATTGGAAAAACTACTAGTAAGAAACAGTTTTGAAATGACAAAGGAAAAATGGCGCTAGCTCGAAAACTAAAATAATCTTTGGTTTATAAGATTCACTTCCTCCACAACTCCTTATCTTATCCAGATTGTGTTTGTACAAAGTTTTACTTGTTTGGACTGTTGTTGAGTTCAGCTGGGATAGACATTTTGAATTATGCATCTACGTTCATTTGAATTTGAATATTAAGTAGAAGTCTGAGTTGATCTATTAAATTGCTTTGAAGTGATTTGTTTTGTGCTGGTAGCCCCGGTACCATATTCTTTTGCTAGTCTACTGCCGTTGTCTGCTTATTATTTTTTTATTTGTGAGAAAGGCCTTTTTCTGAAGCTGACATATAACTTGTTCTTTGAAGAGGAAATGACTCAAATACAGCCCCGGCCTCTGGGTTTGATTTGATTGCAATGCTGTTTATCTAGCCACCCTTACTTCCTGTGGCCTTGAGCAATTGTTGAATTGAATCCTCTCAATGACTGAGCAGCTCTCTGAGGGATTAACGTCACCTAACTGCAGACCATTGATGGCTTTGCTATTTTACTCCATTACTTGAATTTCCTTGGTTAACATTTTTCATGTTTTATTTTGGTTTCTCAAAATAGCAGTGAATACAAATTCCACTATGACCAATTCAGACTCGGGCTCAGCATGAAGTGGGGGGCAGGGAACAAGTGAATTTGATTTTTGCTGCCAGAGACATGGCTGAGTCAAAAGTTCACATCGCCAGACGGCATGGTGAAGTCAAGTTATTATCACCGGAGAAATGGGCAGCAAAGGGCAGTAGAACCTTAAATATAAACTGCAAACTAAATACAAAAGCTGAGTTTTCTTAAATTGAATGTACAAACTCAAGATCGAGGAAACCAGATCACACTATTCTCCTTCAAAAGTCTGGCCATAACGGCACACTTAAAAAAAATAAAATAAAAACTTCAGATATTGAAAAATGCATGAATTGTAGAGGCTATACAAACGGAAACTAAAAGCTTGCTACACTTGTTGAATTCCTCCACTTGACGAGCCCACTCATCTCACACACAAAAAAAAAAACGGAAAAAGCTTGGGATTGGAAAATGCAGGGGGGTCCAACCATCTGTGTTTGACACTGACTGTCACAAAGGACAGATTGAGAGAGACACATATGCAAAACAGCGGGCGAGAGACAAACAACAAGATGGTCGGTAGTACAATGTTGTGGCTCTTGAAGTCTTGGCCGGGTCGTGGGAGACAGTAACACTTGTGTCAGATGAATGGAGGGAGGGCGAAAGGCTGCCAGGACCAGGGCTGGGCCACCGAAACATTAGTGATGCAGAAATTCTGTTTGGAGCCGTGGGGAGAGGACAGAGGAAGACAGGGTGGCACTGGATGGGACGATTGGCAAGCAATGGACTTAATGGACGAGATGAAGAGAAAATAACTTGTTTTAAAGTGGTGAAAAAGTGACCCTGATCTTGCTTTACTTTTGCCTTTCTCTGGGACTTTTGAATGAGATTCTATAGGAGTTGAAAGGGAAGAGAAGAGACAGCCTCGGAAGATTGCAGAGGACAGGGTTAGTAGAATGATATTCCCAGGGGATGAAAATCTCAGGAAAATGGAAGCTAAATCAAGAGTACTCAGTTACGTCAAGTGAGGTTTCAGAGAGATAGAGGGTGTAATTATCCAGCAGAGAAGTGCTTTGGTAGTGAGAGGATGGGAACCTGCTGGAGCCGCGACCCCACTAGGGAGCCTGGGCACGAGCTGGTGGCCATCAAACGTCACATCACCTGGCCCGGGTCGGCCAAGGTGGTCACTCACATTCAAGATCATGAATTCTCCACATGGGATCTGACGTGTGACATGAGGTAAGACAAGTCAGGAAATACTTTTAAAGGTGCACTATGTGACTTTGGGTGTGTTTTAGTGAAGTGAACATTTTTCTAAGGTATGTTCTCATAACTGAATAAACAAACTTTCGAAAGAAGGCCACCTGAAAAGTTACAGTTTCACTGTTGTTCTTTACAGCAGCAGGGACCCACAGTTTTGTTTACGAACACATTCTAGTCTTAATTTGAGTTCCAGGGGCCTCGAAATATTTTATTAATTTGATTTATGATGATATAATTATTCAATACTGAGAATAACATGTAGAGGATATATGTTTTGTAATCTTAACTGCAGGCTCCGCAAATGTAAACAAACTACCCTTCACCTAAAAACTGCGTAGTGCACCTTTTAATCTATAGCACTCTAACACATTGACGTTTGAGGAGGCATATTGTCGGTTTGCTCCCATAGACAGACTGCTGGCGGTGGTGTGAGTTTCCAATGTTTTGCCTGAGCAACGTGAAGTGGATTACAGCTCGTTAGCTCCTTTGTTTCCGGGAGAGACACCGTTCCCTTTAGTACATCACATCGCCTTGCTGCCCGCTAGTAATAAAACAAGCTGTGTGTGGCGCAGTCTGTCAGCTTTAGTGTTTGTAATGGAACTGAAGAGACATAAAAGAAGACACACACACGGACGCATGCACACACACACACACACACACACACACACACACACACACACACACACACACACACACACACACACACACACACACACACACACTGTGTAAATTGTAGGCGTGTCTGTCAAATACACAACTGAACATACACAGACACTCTACAGTACACTCACTCACTCACTCACTCCCTCAGACAGACGGACACAATAACACACACACGCACACACAGTGAGTTGTGAGTGTCCTTGTTTGGCAGGGTGGGGTTTTACTGTAAACACACACTCACACTGATCCCCATGCTCAATGCACACATAAGATTAAGTCGGCTTGACAGTAGCCTGTATGACAGCTTTAGTGACATGCTCATCACTTTCCCCAGCCTCACTCAGCTGGTCAGACCATAAAGAAGGTGTATTGCTTCCAGTAGAGGGACTCATGCACAGAAGAGGACCATGTACTCTCATAGAAATGATTGAGTATCAACACTAAACGAATCTCCCATTGCCTTGCAGACACAGAATTCCTGAGACTTCCTAAATCCAGCTATTGCCTGTCATCAGTTTGGCATATTCTCTCTGCTTGGATGCCCAGAACAGAAGCTTTTAGCTGCTATAATTGCTTTATAACGTTTGATAAAAATGTGAGCATAAAGGAAACAAAATATCCACATTCACCCACAAGAAGAAATTTGAATATAAAAACACCTGTATGTCTGAGGACTTGCATCAATCCGAAGCAGCACTATTTTACATTTAGATAGCCGCTGAACATGGTAAATATGCAGGCAGTGCTGCTGAGAGGCTAAATATGCCAGCAGGGCTTGACGACCCATCTCTGCAAGGTTCGTTTATTCTTAATCAAACACAGCGGCTGTAAATGGAAGAGAGGTAGAGGCAGCAGGAAATGTTTTCTATTATGGGCTTTGAACGGTAGATAGATTGAGATTCTCTCAAGGATGGTTTACTGTTTGAAAGCAGGTTTCCAATGGCAAAATGCCAAATAGCCTTGCTGACATTATCACAGCTTTATACACTTTTCTTCAGACGTAGAGAGGACGTTATAAAACTGTTGACAGGATTTATAAAATTGGCAGAATTACATTTGCTTGCACCACAAACTTCTTCCTCAAACATCTCCATGGATGTACATCTTTCTTCACATCATAGACTTTATCACTTCTTATTTTTGGGTTGTGTATGAGATAAAAGCTAAACATGAATGCAGCTATCTTCCTGAAACTGATCTTAAAGATATAGTGCGTAAATTTCATATAAATGAATGTCAGTTATATTGAAGCCATCGCCAAATGAGTCGACACAAAGTTGATCAAGCCCGCCAGCTCCATAAAACTCATCACCTCACCTTATACCTCATAGATGCACCGGCAGTGTTGTTGTAATTACTCAGAATTCCTCATAGAGGGCGACAGAAGTTACAAATTCTAACTTTCAGTTCTCAGATTTCTTTGGGAAGTATGTGTGGAAGGGGGAGATGTTGAGATAAATCAGATGAGATACTGAGCGTATATCACAAGACAGCCATTGCAATGCAGACACCATGGAACAAGACGGTTTCATGTTTGACACTGTAAACACTTTGTTCTGGGTGCTCGGCTGGTGGGAGTATCTCTCTCTGTAGGCATCTAACTGTCAGTTTGAATGTCTGTCACGCGGGGTGGGGAGCTGCTATTGCCTTTGTGTCTGGAGATGTAGTCAATTATTCAAGAGGAGGATTTAGCTACTTAATGTCCTCTTCTTGATGTGACAAAGCTGTTGATTATATATTCAAACTTCCCTCTGGATTCTCCTTACAGTTCTTTACCCCTTGGTGCCATTTTGTGAAACTTTCTGACTCACTCACTGTAATAATAACATTGATTTAAAGGCCTATTTCACCGGTTGGAATATGAAGGTGTATTGAACTCGGAGATCCTATATTTAGTATAAATGTGCAAAAAAAATTGAAATCTTAGCCTGAGAAAAGGCAGAAAGAGTGTTTTATGGTCTCACTGTCTAACCCTACCTTTTCCTTACTGTGACATCACAGTAAGGGTTAGAATTAACAGGACAGCTGGGCTAAGGGAAGACTGAGGGAAGAAAAACCTCATTCATTATATTATAATAGTTATTTTATAATGATAGAACGCTGGTTATGTATGGGTGAAGTATTCCTTTAATCATGATGAGAATGGGACATGGTTCTTCACCGAGTCTCCCTGAAGAGTTTTTACCTGGTTAGATGTCAGATTTGTTTACACAGTCACTCCAGTGTCTAAACAAATTCTCTATAGTGTGTGTCTGTATGTGTGGGTGGTACATTACTTTGATAGAACAAGCCTTCACTCACTCTAATTTCCCAAATGGCAAAATCATTTATATAAAGCATAAGAAAGACCATTAAGGGATAGGCATACTGTATAGAGGAGGTATAATCATAGAAAAATATAGAATAAAACTTTTAAATGAAAATGTAAATAAATAATTTCCTCTGGGGAAATAGAAAGAGCTGTGCAGTGCATGCAGGGTAATTGTGAGTGCTTCAATGTATACTTTAAATGAAGTCCTTAATCCTTAAGATTTAAATACACAAGACAATCAGAGATACTTAAGTCTTATTTAGCCACGACTCTTCTGTTTCCTCCTTCTGTTAAAAATCCTCCGAATCGCATACTCTTTCTTTTTTCTATTCTACATACTACATCCGACGATAAAAATAATCTAGTTAGGATGCAGTAGGCATACTATTGGGACATACTTTTACTCTCTTATTTCATCATAACATTGTGCCTTCATCTTGCCTCTTGCTTTTATATCCGTCGCATCCCCGTTTGTTTTCATATGGAGGCTTCGTCGATGTGACGTCATTTCACGTGCGCATTGGATTGTGGGTCAGAATCGCCCAAATAGGATGCAGTTTGCACTACAATCTTGGCCGGATGAAGTAGAACATTCGGGTACTTCTAACCATCCTAAATCTGGCCACAAGAATCGGGACATCCTATATCTTTTTTTCTACATACTATATAGTAGAAAATATGCGATTCGGAACGCAACCTCTATTCCACTATAACAGCCTCATTTGATAATTCTCCTACAATCCCACATAAGATGACAAACTAAAGCTATAGTTTCAAGTCTTTGTATTTGCTATTATTGAATGCAGCGATCTAAAGTTTTTTTTCCCAGCATTAGTGGTAGTTTTCTTCTTTCATTTTGTATCTCATATGATAATCTCAGTCCATGCATTAGCTCAAAACTAGTCAGCCAAGCCACCGGTACACGTTGAGTCCCATGTTTCTGTCTGTGTTTTTGCCTGACAGGCTGTCTACTCATTGGCCAGCCTGTTTGGTATTCAGGTAGTGAATTGGCTGTTTGGTTTCCTCCCAGCACTCTGTGTGTGTGTGTGTGTGTGTGTGTGTGTGTATCAGGTTAGCAGTAAAAAGCAGACCATTAGTGAAAAGGACTGCTTTTTGTCCAGTCCCCTGGGGCATTGTAATCATAAACCACACACACCGTGGCAGGAGCCAGTTAAGTAGAAAAATCGCTTGTTTGAAAAATAAATCCGATTCTGATTTGTATGCACTTTTTTTCACCTGAGAATAAAACAGAAAGCATGTCTTATAGAAAGCTTTTCTTGTAGGTAGTAGTGCAGCTTATATCATTAATAAAAATATCAAAGCAGCATATTGCGAGCTATACACACATACAGTATGTATCATTTATACTGTATATAGTATGAGTGGCATGTGTTTGCTGACTGTCAACTTCAAGTATGTATTGTACAATTTAGGACTACAACTACTGATTATCCCCACAGATTATTTTATCAATCGTTCTGTCTATAAAATATGTATTTGACCGACTTGTTATTCAGAAATGGCACTGATACACGATGATAGAAATCTAGTCTCCAGTCCACCCTAAAAAATATTGACCATTTAGCTGATATACACGAACAGTATGCACACACCATAGCTGGAGATATTTCGACAGCAGGTTACTATGGACACAATGAATCCAATGGTCTGCTGTGCACATTAATAAAGCAGAGTTGGATCTGAGGTATTTGTCTCAAGATTGTCGCTTAACTTGAGTCATCATCAGTATATTTTCTCTTTACTGCAATCACTCAATCTCCACACAGCTATTCTGGGCCTTTGTCTAGACGCACCGTGTCTGCCCAACCGCTTGTTATATGTACATGCAAATCATAATTAGTAAGGAGGATAATTGTTTGTGTAGATGTTGTATTTTCTGACAATATGTTTATTAGCACTTCCTTTGGCACACAGTGGGTTTTTAACTGCTGCACCTGGAATTCATTCACTTGTCATCCTTATTATGATTTTTTTTAGGATGATTATGCAAACTCTTTCAAACATGTATTTCTCGAGGGGGTTAGTCGGTTTGTTGTGTTTTAATTTGCAGACACTACACAACAATTTGATTAAAACCTTTCGCATTTCTTTCCACACACAACAAATTAAACAAACATGGAGGCTCAGTCCTCTTCATGTCTCTTCAAAACTGTCTAATAAAGCATCAAAATGCCCAAAAATGATAAAATAAAAAAAATGGACAAACCTGATTGAGGTGCTGGAGATTTACTCAATGTGTTTTAATTAAACTCTCACACACACAGGAGGTGGCAGATTGGAAACGTAATAGAGGAATCAAATACTTCCCCAAAGCATTGAGCTAGTCATTTATGCAAAGGAACCTTGACTCTCTAGCATTAGTCTTTGATATATTTTGGTAGAAATCCTCAGACTACAATATCTCCATTTCCTTCTGTCTGCATTCTGCTTTGATAAGTAATTGTTGTATAACAAAAAAATGTAAACCTCAAAACCTGTTTTGTTGCATGCACTAAACCTAAATCAATTTGAGATCGCTGATACCTTTTGATAAATATTGTCATCACCGCAACCTTTCTTCAAAGAGCACTGTGCTTTACTGTCTCGTCCTTGACTTATCTTCAATTCCATAGTCTCTTTGTAGGAATACATTTGCTGTAGATACAAATATTAATAAAAAAAGCAAACCTTGCAATGCTTTTTTTAATTCAGCCCTGAGTAATGTCTGCAGGCATTCCTTCTGGCTAGTGCTACTGGCTTCACAAAGCCCCAACAACCTTTAGTTTTTTCAATAGGGCAGCAGCATTTCTGTGGCGACTCATGAAAGGTGAAACGTCTGCAAAGCACTCGCTGTAGCTTGTTAAGCTCATTACATTTGAGTGCATTTGAGTAATAACTGAAAACGAGGGATTTAAGAACATTACGAACATTTAAAATCAACATTCAGAGCACACACTTCACTCTATTCTGCAGTCATGCTATTTTTATTTACTTGTGATCTAAAGAAAGTCGGCCGTTGACCTTCACCGTCTGTCCATGTGACATTTCCAAACAATGGGGAGGCGACGACAGGAAGATGAGCATGTGGAGAATTTCCTCAAAGCAGAAAATGTCTTTGCTGAGTGAGCCTGAATGCTCCTAAAAAACACTCCTAACCTTTGTCCGGGCGTCTCACTCTTTCTCCCTTCCTTCTCTTACGGCAGGGCAATTTTGAAATGCCTCATTACAGCAGCCACCACCCCATAACAGGCAAATACCAGCACACACTCAATAGTGCTGAAAAAAAAAGAAAGAGTTAGACCATGTTACAGATGCTGGGTACATTTTAATCAACGGAAACAAAAGGCTAAGCAATATGTAAAGTATTTGTCCGAGATAGCTCTTGGCTAAAATGGCTGTTGCACCAATTGTCTCTGTTGTTATTTTGTGCATTTATTTCAATCGACCCACTGATGATGATGACATACATGTTCACCCTTAAGCAGATACAAAAAAGTTTAACCTTGAATTTCATTTTGTGTCACTGCCTTCAATGATGGACTGACAGCTAGCTTTAACTGTCAGGCTGTTCGCTGTCAAGGTGAACTGAAAGAGGAGGGGGTGGGGGGGGGGGGGTGTCACTTTTGGCTGGGGAGGTTAAGCTGCCTCATACCTCTTAAGGCCAGGACACACCGGCCCGATAATCGCCGTCGTAGAGTTTCGAGGGGACGGAGACACGAATCTGTTTGGTGTGTGCCGTGAAATCGGTCGTAGTTGATGTCGTCGGGCTTCTTTTGAGCCGGACGACATCTTTCAGTTTGAGCTTTCGGACAGTCTTTCAGTTTGAGCAATTTGATTTGTGGAGGGTTAGCGAATCAGTGAAGCCCGGAAGTGAGGCGGGTAGCACAAACAGCTAACAACAGTTAGCCATCGTTTTAATGTGTTTGTTTGTTTCGTTCAGCGAGTACTCACATGCATCAACCCTTGTTGACTGCTCGACACTATGCTCGACACTCTTTGCTAAAAATGGTGCTCTTTATGGTCCATAAATATAAATACGTATTTCTATCTATGTTTATGGTCTAGAGAGCCGTCCCATCATTTCCGGCTTCCGTATTTTTTCGGGCCACAATACAGATTAGCGCCGCCTGCTGTTATGGAGACATTACTTCCCACGCAAGCGCAGAGCGTACGGAAAGGCAACAGTCGGTTTGGTGTGTTCTTTGCACTTTTTCGGCCGCGACGGGAAGACTGGAGCTCCCTGAATCGGCAGTCACCATTTTCGGGTAGTCGGACTGGTGTGTCCCGGCCTTTAGTCACACAGAAGCAGCTAAGGGGGGGTCTGGCCATTAACATTTCAATCCGCATCCATGTGAATCCAGAATAAAGGAGATACAGTACTTATGGCATAATACATTTTTTTTTTGTCTAGCATTTTTATAGACAGGTTGAAGAGACAGAGGTGAAATGGGGCAGAGAGGGGATTGACATGTATGGAACAACCACGGGCCAGATTCTAACCCGTGGTCTGCTGCTTTTGAGGACTGAGCCTCTATGGAGTGGGGAGGGGCGCTCTAACCACTACACCACGAGCGCCCCCATAATAACTTTTAATAGTATTAGTTCAGATGGAAAAATTAACCAACTGCAATTAGTATCAATCTGAGATCTTATCTTCACCTGATCACGTCCATTGTATGGTTTTCAGACATCACTGCAGAATCAATAAGCTCTGACGGCTCCATTTTTACATTTCTATCACAACTACATTTTTAGTGTACATCTCTACATCCGACTACAGAGACAATATTCATTATGCAAAGATTGCTATTGAGAGAAGCGGCCGTAGACAGTGTAAATCATTTTGGATTGCCTGCCTCCTATTATGGAGAATTTTCATATACCAATCATTTGCTGACATGGGCACAAGTGAATATTGCAACTGAATTAGACTTTGGTTTAATTTTAAGTTAATATCTCTGAAATGATAGGACAGCTTGTAGCGAGTAATGGAGCTGAATTGTCCCGGAACTGGAATTATTATGCAAAGGGGAAAGTGTTGGTTAAGTCATTTTCAGAAATAGGTGTCGAGTGCTTCAAGGGATTTTTTTTTCTTCAAGATGAGAACAATTTGAAGGAAGAGTAATGGAGGAGGAAAATGAGAGGACATGATTATGTAGATTATGTGAGGGGCTTGAAGAGATGGGATTTCAAACAGCCATTGAAAATAGAAAGGGGCTCTATAGCTTTAGTAGAACTAAAAGGTTTTACATATGAAGTCCACACAAGTACTGTCTGATAGGGATGTTTAGACCCTGGTGCTAGTAGTAATCCAGGATACTCTTGGTTTTGTTCAGCCATGCGCTACTGATCATCACTCCCCTGTTCTCACACACCGCATATAAACTCTGCAAATCTCTAGTTCCATCTACTTCACTTTCATAGAGCAAGCAGCAAGGCTTTACATAAAAAAAAATACATTTGAAAAATCTATTTTGAGAAGCCAGAGATTCTACAGTTTTGAGTGGCAATTAATCAATCATTGATGTATGAAAGGTGCTCCGAGAAACTTTCAGTTTATGTTTATTCTTGCACCCCCTTTGGACAAAAGCAGTAGTGTTAGATAGTGTTTTTACTACGCCAGCTGTAGTTCCTGGGTGAGCGTAGTCAGCGTACCCATGACAAAGGCATCAAGAAAAACTTTATAAAAACTAGAATTCATTGCACTGATGGCCTTGTTTGCTGTTACATGTAATGTATGATCATCAGGAAATATTAGACTGTTTCAGAAATATTTAAAAGTTCCTTGTACCTTTTTAATACAATCCATAAGTTAGGGTTAGATGTTCAATCATATTAAAATATTGGTTTGTCCATCACCAACATGATTAGTTTGCCGTGACAACTGCTAAAAGCTAGTTTTTCATACAAGGATCAAAGTAGTGTGGGCTTCTATTTGGTCACTTTTCTCATTATATAAATATGTTTTTTGTTTTCATCTGTAATTTGACACCCACTTTTTTTTCTGAGGGCTGAATAGGATCTTGTGGTGCTCCCAGTTAGCAACCTGTCATTTCAAACCCAGACCAAATCACTCAACGCTCTGAGTGACAGCCCGTTTTGAGAGTAAAAAATAAATGAAACAGTGTCTAGACTGGGAGAGGTTTAATACCATTTCAAATACTCAATTCATATGGTTTGCTCTGTGTAATGGTAATAATGGAATGCTCTCTGTCTAATCCTCTGGTTTGTCCGTGGCTGTAAAAAGCGCTCGACTTTGAACCCGAGCCTCTCTTTGTAGAGGAGAATAGAATGAGCTCATTTGCTTTGATTTACAGAATAGGAAAGTCGTGCCACTTCTTTCCTTTGTGTTTAAGCTTTCTGCTATTTTTCCCACAGGGTAGTATTGAGTTATGTGTTGCACTAATATGATAGATATGATGCACATTAGCCTACATACCGTGCCAGCTGCTGGTCTCATTATGATTGTTGTTCACACATGCATGTACTGTATACACATTTTCTTATTTTTTTTAAATAGCGTTCCATTTAGTGATAAGAGACATAATAGTGTATAGAAGACAAGACACAAGACAGAAGGCAACAGTTTGGGTGACACGATATCACATGGCAGCAGCAGTGAGTGAAAAATCCCAACCCACAACAAATTACATATTAGGAATCTCAATGTGTGTTTGAATCCCTGTTTAACTCTAGTTGTTCAGCAGCAGAACATGGCTAATCACATACAGGGAAACCATTTAATCCAGTGTTGGTGCTTTCCACTTAACCCGGGATCTTTTCGAGCGTATAAAATATCTCTTGTAATTGTGGAGTGGTACTGAAGGTGGAGAGAGGAGAGGCCTGGAGGCGTGATGGAAGCAGAGGGTATTAATAGTGGGGACCGAGTCTTATGAGTCTGTGAGTGAAGATTGAAGAATCTGGATCAAAAGATCCCCCGGGATATTGACACACACACACTCTCACTCACTCTCTCTGTCTCAATCACACACACACACACACACACACACACACACACACACACACACACACACACACACACACACACACACACACACACACACACACACACACACACACACACACACACACACACACACACACAGGCACTTCTCTCATTGCGTCATTCAAGCTTGCACATTTTTCTCCTGAGAAAAGACGAGCACGTTGTTGAATTGTATGAGCCAGATCATAGTAAATCCAGCTCATATATAAACGCTCACACGAAGCTCCTGTTTGCACTGTCCCTCTGTGGTCTCATACAATTACTCTGTTTTGACTGATAATTCCAATCAGATCTTGCTAAGTTTTTGTACCAGTAACCTTTTTTTCACCCATTGAACCATAGCTTTATGTAGCTGTATGATTGATCAAAGTCTCCTGAAGAAAACTAATATGGAGTCCAACCAGGCAGTGACTTACTGTAACACAGGTGAGGTGGAGGCAATAAGGGAGCCGGAGATTGTAACAGTGTGTGTTCAATTTTCGAACAAGAGAGAAAGTGTGTGCGTGGGAGATGCCGTAGTTAAACTTGCACTCTGCAACTTTTTCAAAAAGCTACATTTAGCTGTAGGTGAGGAGGGCCATAGAGAGTGTACTCAGGTATATACAGGTATCTTGATCTATGTCGTGCAATCTACAGTATATAGTTGAATTTTTATTCAAATCTTGAGCTATGTTTAAATCAGTGGTATTGATTATTATCTAGCAGTATAGTGTGTGTGTGTGTGTGTGTGTGGTTTACATTCCGAGGGGGATGGAAAAGGTGTGTGTTGTTTTTAAGCTTTTTCAGAAATATGAGCTCTGATGTGACCTTGACTGCAGGCAGGGAGGGAGGCAGAGGTGTGTTAGGAGGCTGTGTGTGTGTTTACTTGTGTGTGTGTGTGTGTGTGTGTGTGTGTGTGTGTGTGTGTGTGTTAGTGTGTGAGTGTTCGGTAATGTGTGTTTATATGTGTGTGTGTGTGTGTGTGTGTGTGTGTGTGTGTGTGTGTGTGCATTTTAAAGCAAGCAGCTATGAAGGGGCCGGGCTGTAAAAGCCTGATAAGCCGAAACCCCAGGCTCAATCACACTGCTGCCATCTCACCCACTGACACAATGATTTAACACAGCTGTCCACTGTCTGCAAGACGTCAACCACTGTACGCCTGCTCCTGCTGTGTCTGGCTTTATATCCATATATGTTGGGTTGGGTACATCTTTGTTTCTCCCAGATGATTGCATGTGAGTATATGCATGAATGAATATATGCATTTACCTTCCCTATTTGTGGGTCAGTGAGGCTGTGTACAAGCTTGTCAACGTCTCATGTTTGTGTGGGGATAGGGAAATGGATAGATGGAGATATTCCACCTTTGCATTCAGACCAGGAGAGAGCATCAAAGACAGAGAGACAGGAGGAGGAGGAGGAAGCTAGCAGGGTCCCTTGTGTTTTCTTACTCCGGTTAGATTGCAGCTGAAATTAAATTCCACAAACAAAACAAACAGCGGGAGACGAGCGAGCCCACCTCCCTCCTTCCTTCCTACCTTCTCTGAGTTCCTTTCATCCTTCCTATTCTCTTCTCTGCCTCTGTTTCTACCTTATTTTATTCTACCCTTTTTTCCGTTTCTCATCACAGCAAAGAGGCCTGGTGCAATCGACCAATGAAAACCACAATGTCCCCTAGTGACGCCCCCAACACATGTCAATGAGTTGTGGACAGTTTCATTGAAGATAAAAAAAAGTAGTAAGATAAAAAAAAAAAAAAGTAGCAAAAAAGCAGCTGTCATTTTGACTATTGGGTTTGAGTCATACTGTGAAATGTCTCCAGTAAAATGAAACAGGACCTGTAGTCACTAGTCAATCTGTTTTGATGAGAATACATGAGCTGCATTCTGCCTGGGTGAGCGGATGGACACTCTTTGATGACAGTTTGTTAAGTGGGTGATGAGTGCCACGAGCAAACATTGCACCGTCTGTGGGGAAACAAATCCCTTTCCTCTCATAAGACTATAAGGGATTTCCACTTCTGACACGGGACAGTGATGCAAGACGATTGTAACAATGTCACAACACAGTGTAAGATGTTATCAATGAATGGGTGTATCCGTCTAGAAGCCCAATCAGCGAACATTCATGTATTATCTGATAAGAGTTCATGTCACCCCCTCTGCACTAATTATGACAATAATAATCTTTATTGGTAAAGCACCCTCGTACAACCACAGGGTCGGTGGTTCGATCATTTGCATGCTATCGGTGTATGTGCGTGAATGGTAACGTGGGAATGGGAACAGGTCTCCCTTGAAAAAGAGTGTCCGGTCTCAATGGGATTTACCTGGCTGTATGAATGAAGGGCACATTTTTTTTTATCTGATTCTGACAAAAAGTGATTTTGACAACAAGCAATATTTCTGAGCTTGAATTATGTGCAGCACTTTTACTGGGTTACTTTGATTACCTGTTTTGTACCTATTTTTGTGAAGCTCTTCTGTAACCTAGGTTTTTGAATAGTGCTATATAAACTACATTTTAATGTACTTTTAATCACTTCCTACATGGCATCAGCGTTTCGTAGCCACTGCCTCCCTTAGTGACGGCGAACCATCTTTTAGTATCTTATTACAGCGAGTCTGGACCCTGGAGGGAAGCTGTCATGTTGCCAGCTCGGTTGCCGTGTCACCACCAGCATTCTTTCCCCAGGTGCAGTGGTGAGTGGCCGTCCTTGCAGTGGGGTCACACGCACACGCACGCGCACACACACACACACGCACACACACAACACACAACACACACACACACACACACAGACACACACACACACACACACACACACACACACACACACACACACACACACACACACACACACACACACACACACACACACACACACACACACACACACACACATACACACACACACACACACAGCAGTGCCCTGCTTATTGGGGCACTGGAGTAGCCCACCTCTCCAGGGGCCTCATTTATAAAGCTTTGCGTGGGATTCACGTGGAAGCTGGCGTACGGAAGAAATGTAGGATGTACGTGCGAACAAAAATATTCGGATTTATAAAACAGTGCGCACTCACGTCCTACGCCTGTTTCCCTTTATAAATCACAATCCACTCTAAATGTGGCGCAGCCTTTGCGGGCTTCACGTAACGCCCATATTTACCCATACATAGTCATTGACACGCCCAAATTAATATCATTTACTGAGTGCATGAAGGCGGTAGTGGCAATCGCCGAATGAAAGGGAAATGGAAAAATAGACTCCACACGGTGTGGATCACTGCGGTCACGCCGAAGTACCCGTTGGAGAAGTGGCGACCAGGGAAAATTTAGTTTGGTGGCACAGTGTGAGGGTAAAGGCGTCAGAGTGCAGCCTGTGGCGATCTCTGTGAACGCTGTGGTCGAAATAAAAAGAAGCGATCCGACATAAAAGTGGACACAAAAAAGTGCATATCCTCACACAGCAGTGTTTGTGCCACGAGCGGGGGACACTGAGACCCCCCATGAGATACAGATTCGGAGAATTCATCTCGGTGCAGTGACGGGCGGCGGAGGGTTAATAATAAACTTCACAGTCCCTTTCAAAACACAGTTACGACGTGCTTGAACACAAAGAAAAACACATAGATAAAACGGACTAAAAGCCGCGAAAAATTAGCACAGTAGGCTATGTAATGTACAGTAGGCTTATGATTAGTGTGTGGAACTGTGTACTCCTGTCTGCCTGACTGAGGCATCGAGAACAGCGTCAGTGTAAAAGTAATAGGCTGTATTCCACCTCAATATTATCAGAATGAATCCAATAACATGCAGATAGGTTATTCTTTAATAGCCATAACTGCAGAGCTTATTCAAACGTTTTTTTTTGCACTCATACATCTCCGTTTGTAGGCTATTTAAGATCCTAATTCGTTTAGTTTTTGTTGGTATCACTCCATGGAAAAATCCGTGGAGGAATTGTTTTTATTAGTTGTAAGAATGGCTTCATCCGTTTTGCAAAGGAACTCCCTATATGATAGACCTACATGGCTTATAATAAAAGGCCTATATCTGGATTCATTTTACACAAACACATTCGTTCTCGCACTTCATACATGTGCCGACGGAGTCGCCGTTTCTCTTTTCTCCACTTTCTGTGCGTACGCATGGGTCAGAGTTTGCGTGGAGGACCGCACTCTTCCCGTCAAGTTTGTTTTTTATAAATCCCAATATTTGCTTAGAAATTGGCGTGCGCCCTCTTCTGGGCGTACGCAAGCTTTATAAATGAGGCCCCAGGGAGACAAGGCTTCTCTGTTTAGCTGCCCAGAGGTGACCCTTCACCTGCAGGGCCAAGTGTGCTGATCAGGGAGGTTCTGACTCACCTGCTGTCATCTAAAACAGACTGTGTGTGTGTGTGTGTGTGTGTGTGTGTGTGTGTGTGTGTGTGTCTGCTTTTGGCTCTCCGATCTATTTCTATATTTATCTATCTGGCTTCTCACCCCATTAGTGTAATATATTTCTTCTCCCTTGTGTTGTATTTCCTTGGTGTCTACATATCTTAGTCAGACTAGCTGTGTTGTTGACATGCACCCAATAATGTGACTCTTGCCAATATTGAAATTGACAGCACACCCGAGCCATTCGCTCTTACATAAGGAATATTTATATATCATATTTGTAGGGCTAATCTATGAAGAAAAAAAGAACACTTTAAGAATGGTGTTGTACTTTTGTTTAACACTGTTGTTAATAAAGTGGAAATTGTTTGCTTATTCATCGATTGCTTTAATGAAAGTTAGTGAATGAAATGCATGTTTTTGCATTTTGGACTGTTGTTGGTTGGACTTATCCGGCAAACAGTAGATGTCGCCTTTGGCTTTGAAAAACTGCGATTTTTCACCAATTTCTTACTTAGTAGAGAGTCTTGTAAAAGGATACACCTATGATGTAATGTTTAGATATAATTCCATTGAAGGACAGTGGACAACAAAACTGAGTTATATTCTTTTTTTTATTTGCCGATGCACAAGTCAGGTGTAAGGCTGGGTCTTTGGCGGAAACCAAAATACCATACAACATTGTTTGTGAAGAGTAAAACATACTTTAAAGTATTACAACCTGATTTTCCTTTTTTCCGACAACTTGCTCAATGGCAAATGCACCTTCACAAATCCCTCACACAGTGCTTCAAGGTGTGTGCAGCAGCATATTCTCCCTGACCTCTGTTTATAGACCTAAAGTACTTTTCATACTTTACTGTGATTACTGAACCACACTTGACTCCAATCACAAGAGCCCTGGCAGAGGTAAGGTAGAGGTGTTTACATGGCCTCCAAACAGTCTCACATTCAGCTCTTATTACACTCTAATCACGTTCCTTGTGTGCATGTAAACACTGTCACGGTCTCTCTTTCCTCGTTCCTCGTTCTTAATTTGTCTCGTGTCCTGACACACACACACACACGCACACGCACACTCACTCACTCACACACACACACACACACACACACACACACACACACACACACACAGTCGCTCTCTCAGCGGTGTGTATCCTGCAAGCTGAGCATGAGGCGGGAAAAGGAATGTCGCTTTGCTCTGTTTACCTCTTCCTCGTTTTCTCTTTCACTCTCTCTCTCTCTCTGCCACCTCCCTCCTCCATCTCTCTCTCTATCTGTGTCTCTCTCTCTGGCTCTCTCTCTTTCTCCCTCTCTCTCTCTCTCTCTCTCTCTCTCTCCCTCTCTCTCTCTCTCTCTCTCTCTCTGCGTGAGTATGCTCAGTCATTCGGCTGCGTGCCCCGCTGTTGTTGTGTGAGGCTGGAGAAGCCGGTGGGAAGAGTGGTGTGATCGGGGGGAATGAGCTCTTGTGTGTGTGTGTGTCGGAGGAACCCAGGGCTTTACCTCCGAGACAAACTACATACAGCCTGAGCAAGCAAACACTCTCTGGATTCTAACCTGCTCACGTTGGGAACGGATGGATTTTTTTTTTTGCACCCGTGAACTTTGGAGGGAACGCACCGCACGTGTGAAAGACAACACCGTCTCCTCTGTAGCATCAGGGATTGCTGGGAACTCGGACATCTCTGGAAAAAACAACCTACTGCTTATCTCTTCAGACACCATCTGATGTCGACCTGCGCCTATAGGAGGGTTGAAAAAACGTGCCAAAGCCAAATCATTGAGATGTATTTGGGTGGAAAGTGAGACGCATGATTAACCATGATTTAACAGGAGAAGATACAGCTGAAAGAGCAAGCTGATCCTGAAAAAGACATCTGTTTCCACCTGGTATTTTGAGAGAGGAGGGGGGGACAATGACCGGTTTGAGAGGCAGAAATTAAAGGAGTCGCTTGTGTGATGTCAGACTTCACCTGGGGCTGTGTGCAGTAGACTCTGCTGACTAGTCATTGAGGGGGGGGCGGCGGTGTCGGGAGCAGACTACATTTCCAGGTGTGAGAAAACCACACCAGACTTGACTCACCTGACACCATCCCTTCCCTGTGTTCTGGGATCAGCCCTAAAGTCATTTTCTCACCTCCATCCTCTCTGTATAATCCCTTGTTCTCAAACACCGCTGGGTTTTCACTCCCGATGGAGCAAGAAAACCAGAGAAGGAGAGACGCTGATTAATGTGACTCCCAGCCACAGCCTCTGTCCGATCCCACGGCTCTAGAAATAGGAAGCGGATACTTCTTGTAATTGTGAACTTGTCATCGTTTGGAACAAGAGAGAAGCACCATGTGGAATCAGTCTGGATACTGCAATCACATCCCTCAGGCCGGATATCCCTTCTACCATGCGCCCTGCAGGTACGCTATGGCACCCACACAATGGAGCCCTGAGGTCCGTCTGCCTCTGGCTCTGTAGGGCAGTTACAGTAACTTGTTAAAGTTGTTTGCTGCTTGTTTTGAGGTCTGGTGACTTGGTCTGCAGGTACGCTATCACACCCAGTATGTTCCCCCTGAGCTCTGCGTCTCTAGTCAACCCTGGAGTTGCAAGCCCCCTTGGCTTTGTGGGAAGTTCCAGTAGCGTTAGAAGTCGCTTTCTTCTTGCCTATGCTCTGTAAATGAGTAGTTTTTGCACTTGGACTAAAGGGGTAGTTCCTATATTTTTGGTGATGAAAGTGATTCTGGACACTTTAACTTATGGCGTCTCTCAGCGGTCAATGCTTGGCCCACTGTATTTTCACAGTACAGATAATGGTTTTTGCCGTTTGAAAAAGGTGTTGATCCAATGAGTCAGATTTCAATGTGTCCTGGTGCATTGTAAACTAAGCCGGAGGTATGTTAGTCTTTTCTAAAGCAGAAATTTGGGACCAAACTGGTTTGCCAGGTAGGGTTTTTTTGGGCACATGGCTTGTAACAGAACCTCAAAACTGGTTTTGCCTGTTCAGAATAATGGAGGTTAGCCAGCTATGTTGGTCATAGTGGCGGGAAGTAGTGGGTGTTTTAAAGGTGGAGTCAGTGATCCTGGAGAAAGCTTGTTTTCAAAATCAATGAATATTTCCTCATGATTCAAACATGAGCACTCACAGTACAGAGACAGACAGGTAGTGGATCGTTATATCGAAACATTGATTGATTTTGGCAAAAAGTGATTTTGACAGCAAACATTCAACTGCTGACTCCACCTTTAAAGCATTGAGCTGCTATCATGTTCGCTAACATCCTCCTACAGTAAGAATTGTTAGCTAATTGTCCACACCGTACATGGACGAATATCTGTAACCCAATTTCCCTCTCTTAAAGAATCCTGGATCAAAAGCTGATTACATAAGATTTTTTTACTAGTCCTCTTCCATTATGTCCCTAGTGCCCACCCTTTCCATTTCAGCCCTGAATGACATCATTACATTTATCACAGGGATTTCAGACGTGACCCAGTCTCAAATGAACACCATCAATCCTCATCCCCCGAGGGCACAGCGGACCCCTGCCTGCCTACGCCTCTTTCCCTGTCAGATACTGTAATAGTCTCTAACCTCTTAAGGCTGCCGGAGCCCAGCCACCAGAATACTGATTCACTATTCACTAGTTATTTATGAAATCCCTGTGTGGTGCTTGGGCATAATGGGGACATGGTTTAAAAATGAATATAGCATGATGAATGATAAACATATAAAGTGATGGCTATGTACTTCTGGTGCTACTGGGTTGGGTGGTGAGTGCACATGTCTATGTCTATCTGTCTATCTGTCTATCTGTCTATCTGTCTGTCTGTCTGTCTGTCTGTCTGTCTGTCTGTCTGTCTGTCTGTCTGTCTGTCTGTCTGTCTGTCTGTCTATCCAAATACACTCAGAGAAATATTAAAAAAATGTAAGTAAGAAAAAAAAAAGTTAATAAGAGGAACGTCACATTTTAACATACAGTATGCCTACTCTCCCACCATATTGTCCTTATCTAACCATGCTGTACTAATAGTTACATGTGGAGCAGCAGCAGCCAGCAGTAGGGGTGGTCTGCTCCGGGGGGGAAGAGGGATTCAGCTGATGAGTGAGTCATACCTCAGACCACCGGGCAGGTCACTGACCTGTAGGATCAGCCAGAGAGAGAGAGAGAGATAGAGATAGAGAGAGACAGAGAGGGAGAGGGAGAGAGAGAGTCATAGAGAGAGAAAGAAAGAGAGAGACAGACAGAGAGAGAGAGAGAGAGAGAGAGAGAGAGAGAGAGAGAGAGAAGGAGATAGAGAGAGAGTACACAGGAATCCAGAGGAAATTGCCCAGAGCTCCAAAACAAACTAACCAGCGCTATCCACTCCCACTCCTAGTCTCTTACGTTGAAGCGCTCTGACTCACTCTGTGAATGTTCCAAACGTAGCCCCATCACCTCATGGAGCCAAGCCAGAGTCAACACGGTTCTGTATGAAATGCAAAGTCTGACATGCTTAAGAATTGGATAGCTGCAGGAGATGAGCTACTTACTGTCAGTTTTAACGCTTGCCTTGTTCTGTGTTTATAAGATTCGTCAGTCGCCACGTAACTGCTCCTCACAATCCGCTATACCTGTGGCCCACCATGGCTAGCGACATGCCCGTTTACAGAGCCTACACTGTGTATTAACATTGGATTTTTTTTTCAGCACACACAAAAAAACAGTACGGACAGCTAGCGAACCATGAGGAGATATTCACTGATTTTGGTAACAAGTAATCTCCAGAATTGCTGATTTAAAAAAAAAAAGACAAAAAAAAAAGCTTCAAATAAAAACAATACATTACTTTATAGAGGTAGGGGCATTTTCTTTCTACCAAAGCTGGTTGTATGAACTCAGTAAAGGTTCACTGATACTTTGGCGAGGCCGCTCTGGTTAATGATTGGCTCACCTGCCAACAGGCCCGGCTCTGGGACAATACCAGACTCCGCCTCCATTCCGCCGCTTAATCCAATCTGTTTACATTCAAATGACGAGGTGTTCATTCGCTGTTTGAGGAAGTCCTTTAGCCCGGACCCCGTTTTGTTTGGTGGCTAATCCAGCATAAGCCAGTATCGTCAGTCAACCGTGGAGGCTTGAGGTGAGCGTGAGAGCTTAATGAGGGCCTGCGTGTGTTTGCCTCAGAGTATTGATTGTTTTGTGTGTTTGGTGTGTGTGTGTGTGTGTGTGTGTGTGTGTGTGTGTGTGTGTGTGTGTGTGTGTGTGTGTGTGCGCGTGCTGAAGCGTGTAATTGAGTGTTCATGTGTTGTGTTTTCTAACTAGACATCTTCTCTTTAGTGTTTGATGAGATACGTTGTGAAATGCTTGACAAGTGCAAGAAATTCAACCGTGGGATATTTATTTCAGATATGAATAAGTTAGACCCTGTGTATGAATGTTGCATCATATTCTGCAGTGGGTGAACAGAGAGTGTTAATTGGACAGAAGAAGTATAAAAAGAATACAATAGAGTGTCCTGGGAGTGACATGTGACATAGGTCATGACACAGATTCAAACTCACAACACGGCACATAACCCAGACACCTCAGAGGTGTGCACTTAACCTGCATGTGAGGATTCCACTTTGTGTATACTGTGTGTGTGTGTGTGTGTGTGTGTGTGTGTGTGTGTGTGTGTGTGTGTGTGTGTGTGTGTGTGTGTGTGTGTGTGTGTGTGTGTGTGTGTGTGTGTGTGTGTGTGTGTGTGTGTGTGTGTGTGTGTGTGTGTGTGTGTGTGTGTGTGTGTGTGTGTGTGTGTGTGTAGGGCTGTCGGCTTCACAACATCTCAGTGAAGTAAATGGATATAGACGGGTGGCTCAGCAGGAGGTGAATGGAGCAGATTGTCTGAAAGCCTTTGCCTCATCCACACACACACACGCACACACACGCACACGCACACACACGCACACGCACACGCACACACAGCACTCTATTTCACTTTTTCCTGCACCAATACATACAAAGGCACAATTATTACATAATGCGGACTTATAATTGACTCTGGTTGAACTTAAGAGAACCCTTGACCTCTCTTAAATGTTCTAATGGCAAAGTGTGTGTGTGTGTGTGTGTGTGTGTGTGTGTGTGTGTGTGTGTGTGTGTGTGTGTGTGTGTGTGTGTGTGTGTGTGTGTGTGTGTGTGTGTGTGTGTGTGTGTGTGTGTGTGTGTGTGTGTGTGTGTGTGTGTGTGTGTGTGTGTGTGTGTGTGTGTGTGTGTGTGTGTGAGAGATTGTCCTCTAATCTCCAGACGTGGACTGAATAATGGCAGAGACAAATTAAACTCGGCAAGAAGAAGATCTATTAAAGTGGCGCTGCCCACTGTCTCCTGTCGTTTAGGTCATTCAATGCATTTGCATAAAAGGATTCCATGCTGGTGAGGGGACCAGTGTGAGCTTTTAGTGTTAAACTGCATTTTAAGGCAGAGAATAAATAACTTTGAGGAGACTGTTAGTGGTAATAACTGTATAGCCAGGGACACGGTAGCAAGGTTGTAAGTTGCAAAGGGACTATACTGTGAATATCTAAATTGACACTTAAAAAGTTCCCCAGACATTTCATAGAATATCTTGTGGAATTAATATAGATTTTCCTAATACAGTAGTTTGGAGAACTCTTCAGTTGGCACTTCATATTTCTAACTACCAGATATTAACATATAAATGCCGCTGCTACTGTTTCTGCTACTGTTTATTACTGGCCATTGTACTGCGGGGTAGTTGTGCATTTGACGGAAATACTGCTTGCCACAAAAATGGCAAAGTATTTAATTGGAAAACAACTGAATACATAGCCTGGAGCGGTATAATTTTCTGGCACTGCAGCAGCCCAGCTTTAGGGACTGTGCCAACTTCACATTACCTACCAGCATACTCTAGAATATAACACAATTAAGAGTGTGTGCATGGACAATTTTGGGACGAATTAAAGAGGAAAAAATGGCCTTGCCTCCAGCTTTCTGTACTCTGGGAATAAATTAATACATCTTAGATGCAAAAATTAACAAAAAAAATTCACCAAAAACAAATGTATCACCCACTCACACACACACAATGCCCTTTTGTATTTTTCACAACATTGAAACTGAGACATTTCACAGGAGAAATGTGCAAACTGGCAGAAAGGCAAAAGCACAAGCATTTTGACCAGGCAGCATCATCATATCCTGGGAGTCTGTTGGAGAATGTGTCAGTCAGTGTCTGTGTCTGTCGTCTCCTTCTCCTGAGTGTTGACACACTGCTGTGGATGGATGTTTGATGAAGATGACACTTTGACAAAATGAATTCCCTACTAGTCGCTCTCAGGGAGGCTGGCCTTATGTCACAAAGTGTGGGGCTGTCACAGCAGCAGTTTGGGATGAGAGAGAGAAATAGAGAAAGAGGTAGAGAGAGGGAGAGAGGGAGAGAGAAAGAGGGAGAGATAGAGAGAGAGGGAGAGAGAGAAAGAGGGAGCGATAGATAGAGAGAGATAAAGAGAAGGAGAGAGAGAGCTGTCATGGTTGTGGCATTTGTTTCATTGTGGTTTATCTACGGCAGCGTTGATGTGGTAAAAAAGAATTGTGATTTTAAATGTTGTTGTCAGTGGGTTTTCGTTTAGAAGTCAGGAAAACACAGCAATCTTAGTTTCTTATGTTAACAGGAAATGTCAAGGGTTGTGTTTTTTATAATATCAAGTGCAGCGGCTATTGGGTTGCAACACATGCAAGTTTTAATAGGCTCATTAATGGCTTTGATGTGCATTATGATTTATCGTTGTTTTTTAATCTCAAGGCTATTAAGGCTATTAGGTTTCAGCACTGGAGCTTAATCTGTATTCAGATGCTTCATTATGAAATCACACACTAATTCTTAATATTAGGATGGTAATGTGTTGATGCACTCGGGGGAAATTAGACTAAATTGTTTTGTTATTTTCTATTGTAATGTAAATATACACAGAGATCTTGGTTTCTCATCTGAACAGGACATGTCAGTGGTCTGTTATGATCTACTGATTTTCTTTAATTGGATTGGTCACAGAAAGATATGATCATATTGTTAATTCGTGATCGAGTCAATCGAGTTATCTAGTAATCTTAGTCGCTGCTCCAATCCTGTTTTTAAAAAAAATTCATATTGTCCAAAGTAATAATTCCAAGCAAATATTAAAAAGAGTCTTTCAAAATGGGTTTTTTTGTTTTACACATTTGAAGAGTTGTATTTGATATTAGGGTGTAATCATAGAAGTGATATGTTTTATATGAATATAATGAAAAGAATCAGATCATTTTGATTAGCGCGTATATCATCATTGTGAAATTACAAAGCTTAAGATTTACATTAAATTCACAATTTTAAATTGTTTAGCTGTTTGAAGAAAAAAACTAAGGCTGTTTGGAGTTCTGGGAACGGTCTAAAAAAAATGATAATTGTATTTTCTCTTACTGAGAAAGGCGTTATGTTTTGATTGCATCACATTGTTGTCAGATGAATGGCTTGCTGCATATTCTTCTGCATATTGTCAACACATCAGTCAAAGATCCACAGACCTATCTCAGCCTCCAGGGGAACAAAGCAAACTCGGGATTCGAAATGGAAAAATAAAATACTTTTTCTCTGACATTTTTCTACTGTCAACAATGTTGAACAGTTTGTTCTATTGGAAAAGGATGGCGAATTAGTATGATATCCAAGTTCACAATCTGATTTCACATTCTTCGATGGGACTCTGTCCAAATGTCACCCTTATTGTAATTCTAGACCCTGTCCCAACCTGTTTAATTCATGAGAGTTGGGCCAGAATACAAACAGGCTGAATTGTTTTATCAGTGTAGCCGGGACATGGAGAGTTCAAAGAAGGTTTTGTGACTAAATCCGGGGCCAGAAAGCTATTGCTGTGGCGGGTTTAATCTGTGTTCTTTTTTTGACAATGTTTTCATCAGATGGTGTGTGTGTGTGTGTGTGTGTGTGTGTGTGTGTGACTGTGTGTGTGTGTGTTTGACTGTGTGTGTGTGTGTGTGTGACTGTGTGTGTGTGTGTGTTTGAGGATCAGGGCTGAGAGAGGATGGAAAACAGCTGTGAGCATATGCAGTTTGAATTAACACAAGATGACAAGACATCTCTAGTCTACTACCAACCCATAAAAATGTTCCTAAAATCTCCCTGGATATGGGTTTATTCGATGGATGGGCCGTGGCTTAGACTATCTCCTGACGGCCGCTGATTTTAAAGGCTTGAAGTCTGTGTATTTTGGCTGGATTGGAAGAGTAGCCACGATGCTGCACACTTGTTGTGGAAGTATGGCTTTCTGTTTGGGCCTCAGCCTCGGGAGGTAGGAGAGTATTGTATTGTCAAGAGCAATATCAGTACATCAGGAAAGAACCTGTGTGTGTGTGTGTGTGTGTGTGTGTGTGTGTGTGTGTGTGTGTGATTGTGTGTGTGTGTGTGTCTGTGTGTGTGTTTTCATTGTTGCAGTACTGAAGGGACATTCACAACATCCACTATCAGGAATGGGTGAACCTCGGCTGGCTTTCTGCCTCCTTCATGGCACAAAGGTTTTCTAAATGAAAAAGCCCTAAGCCTTGTATGAGGCGAAGTGGGGTCGCATATTGTGGAAAGACTTGATACATTTTCGCTTCAAAGACGGATACAGAGATAACATTTGAAATCGGTTTATCCACTCAACTATAACAGTGGATTTTTCCCTTTTCTATTTTTGTGCTTTTTTCAGTTTGATTTAATAATTGAGATATATTTCATAACAATATCCTCTTTCTCCAGCCTTAAAGGGGCAGTGTGTAACATTTTATGTAATTTATTAGCTAAAATCAATTTCCTCATTCATAAATATGTCCTCATTGGTGTAAAATCACCTCTGCCAATAATCCGAATTATCCTCCTGAGCGGAGAATTACAAATATTAATGTTACATTTTGTACATTGAGCAGGCAGGTCTTATGGAGGCATCCATGTTTTTGGAATGTCATCAGGTGCATTGTTCAGAATTTAGAATTGTTCTTGTCCTTGAAGTCCACTGTAGCTTCTGTTATTATTGAAAAGGGGTGGGGTTACCCAGGGAGGTTGCATTCTAGAACTTTCTTGATGACGTCATATTACACACTGCCCCTTTAAAGACCTACTTCACCGGTGAGAATATGAAGGTGTATTGAACTCTGAGATCCTATTTAGTATAAATGTGCAAAAAAAGCCTAGCCTGAGAAAAGGCAGAAAGAGTGTTTTATGGTCTCACTGTCTAACCCTACAATTTTCTTACTGTGACATCACAGTAAGAAAAATGTAGGGTTAGGATTAACAGGACAGCTGGGCTAAGGGAAGACTGAGGGAAGACTGAGGGAAGAAAAACCTCATTCATTATATCATAATAGTGATTTTATAATGATAGAACGCCGGTTCCGTATGGGTGAAGTATTCCTTTAAAATGACAAATGAGAGAGAAGATGTGGTGATAAGGATTTATTGCAATTTAGAATACATCTATTTTAGGAGGTCCTTTAAAGGTGGAGTCAGTGATTCTGGAGAATGCTTGTTGTCAACATCATTTTTTTTTGTCAAAATCAGTGAATATCTCCTAAATATCTGCATGAAATAAAAAACCCCAGGGATAATACACACCCGAGGCTCTGTAAACGTTTGTTTTAACACTGAATTATATTTAAGAGTTACACAGTTCGGACAGGTAGCGGCGGATCGTGAGATGAGATATTCACTGATTTTGGCAAACATAGATTTAGTCAACAAGTGTTTTTATGTCATTGTGTATGTGATGTGTTTATGTTGAAAAAGAAAAGTCAAAATATCCACAAAAAAGAACCAACGCTATCAGGATATTATCAAATCTGGTCTCAAGAAGGTTTCTGAGGGCAAAACGTTAAACTTTTAATAGGCTCATTAATGGCTTTGATGTGCATTATTTGCATATTATTATTTTTTATCTCAAGTGCAAAGGCTATTTAGGTTTCAGCACGGGAGCTTGATCTCTATTCAGATGCTTCATGATGATAATGTGTTGATGCCCTCGGGGGAAATTAGACTAAATTGTTTTGTTTTTATTCTGTAATTATCTTATTAAGGAGTTGAACCGTGATGACCGGACCGGATATATTATATATATTTTTTTTAAATATTATTTTTTAAATTTTTTTATAAGACAGATATAGAGAAACAGAGATGAAATGAGGCAGACAGGGGAATGACATGCAGAGAATGACCACCATTTGAACCTGTGGTCTGCTGCTTCTGTGGACTGAGCCTCTATGGGCGGGCGCTCTAACCACTACACCACCAGCGCCCCCGTATATGTGAATTTTGATATGTTCCTGCTCCACGTTCTCCATCTGCTAGTCACTGAAACCCTCTGATCCTGCCTCTCTCTCTCTCTCTCTCTCTCTCTCTCTCTCTCTCTCTCTCTCTCTCTCTCTCTCTCTCTCTCTCTCTCTCTCTCTTCTCTCTCTCTCTCTCTCTCTCTCTCGGGGGTCTCACATTACGCCCCAGCTGGTCCGGTCCGTGTGGGCTACAGCACGGCTCTAATCTCTGTCTAATCTGAGACAGCTTTGTGTCTGTAATCAAAGAACCCACTGTGTACTGTACTGTACAGGCAAGAAGAGGAGACTAGGCTGTGCATTGGAAGAAAAAAAATACACATAATATGATTCCAATCAAAAACCCAAGCACAGATTGTATTTTTTTATTTTTTTGCTTTGAAATATTTTAAATCTTTTTTCTGCTTTTATTAGATGTTTTAATCCTTTCAGCAGACTTGGTTATTACTTTGCAATAGCTTTAGACGAGATGGGTTGCCAGTTGCCTGACCAAATATTTTTGTCTTCTATCCAATAAGTCAACATGTAGTTAGGGATGTCAAGATACCATGAATATAATAATGGAGATACCAATACCAGTGAAATTAAAGGATTCTCCATTACCCAATTCGATACCATGGTTTCTTTAGTTTTAAAGATAGTTTGAAACTAAGTGCTTACCAAGGCTCTTCACTGCAGTTTTAACACAGCGCCATCATCACATCTGCTTTCAAGGAAATGGTGTATGTTTTTTGGAGGAATGCGCTTATTAACGCTCTTTTTTTGAGAGCGAGATGAATAGACTGACACCAATCTCATGTCTGTGTGTTAAATACAGAGCTGGAGGTAGGATGTGTTTAGCCTAGTAAGCAAAGAGAAACAGCTAGCCTGGCTTTGTTTAAAGGGAAAAATGTGCCAGTCAAAACGTAATCTTACCTCATTTAAACCCTAGATACAAGACATGTGCAAGATGGAAAACTAATACAATACCCTAGTGTGTAAAATGGTTCCATATCTGGGATTTTTGGCCCCTGGGATAAATCCTTCACATTACAGAGCTGTTTAATACAATGTTAATCAAACAGTTTGCAGGTTTAATGAATAATTGAATGCATGTTAACAATTCAGTGTATTTCGGGAGGACGTCGGAGGCATAGCACGTTTATGTCTGACTTTGTGAAACTCACTGCAGTAAGTTTCCCCACGGATTACAGTGCCCAAACTATCTTCTGCGGAGGAAGACAGTTGGGTAGAAGTAATGGGACAACCCAAACCCATTTTCAGTATACTGCATGTATCTCACTCTCCCCACGTTGGCAAACTCCAAACAAGAAGAACCCCTGTCTGGTGTCGGTCTCAGCGGACTCTGCTAGGGGACGCGTGGGCAGAGCTAGTAGAGTACAGTAATTCTCAGTGGGTAGACCGGATTCCTTTCCCCCCACCTCCTAATGAGGCATAACCATTGTATAACTGCAACATAGGGTCCACACTTTGAATATTTCAGAAGTTGCTCCCTAAAAATACATTGAGGCTATTATATCTTGGAAGTGTAATAAACGGGGCTCATATGTGCAACTAGAGATTTGGTTCATGCATTTTTTTCTCTGTGGTGTTCCGGAACTTTTAAGTTCATTGGCACATTTGATGCTTCTTCTTCTTCTTCTTCTTCTTCTTCTTCTTCTTCTTCTTCTTCCTCTTCTTCTGCTGCAGAATGTGTGTGTGTCCCTTGACGGGGAGGAAGTAGTGTTCAAGTCTTTGAAGCCAAGTTTCAGTGGAGTGATAAATGTTTTGCGGTCGTGACCAAGCCCCAGCAATGCAAATCTAACACTGATAAATGTATGAATCT
The DNA here is from genome assembly GCF_949987685.1 of Ammodytes marinus. Taxonomy (NCBI): domain Eukaryota; kingdom Metazoa; phylum Chordata; class Actinopteri; order Uranoscopiformes; family Ammodytidae; genus Ammodytes; species Ammodytes marinus. The sequence continues at coordinate 6,011,690 of NC_137234.1, forward strand.
CCTGAGTTATTTTTGCTATGGCAGATTTTTTGTTCTGGCCTAAATTAATTTGCAGTTTTTATACTTGAGGCCTGACTCTTCTGTGTTTTAATAGCATATTGTTTGTAGAACTGACTTCAAGCTCGAGGCTAGTTTTTACTTTTTCATTGACTGGAATACTCTAAAATGTTGCCAAAGTGACTGCAAATGTGCTGTTGATGGATGAAGCCTGTACCTCCATGAATAATACAACGTTTAAAATCAGTTGCAGAATTTTTTTGCAAGATTTCTGTTGCTTAACCCTTTTTTTTCTCTCCTCCCACTATGGTTTAAAAAGATTATTTGAAGGGTAATGTTGGCCTGACTTCTTGTCTACACACAACTCAAGTATATTAACATAATAGCACTACTGGCTGGCCTTCATTCATCAGCGTCAACATACATTAGTTTAGCCACACACAGTACTGCTCTTTCTTTTTTTTTTTTTGATAATTTTTTGGCATTTTCATGATTAGATAGTACAGAGCTGAAATGGGGAGACAGAGAGAGAGGGGGGATGACCTGCAGTAAAGGTCCACAGGTTGGATTCGAACCCGCGACCACTGAAACCAAGGCCTGAGCCAATAGGGTACGCGCTCTATCCACTACGCCACCGGAGCGCCCAAGTACTGCTCTTTATATGGAAACGTTTAAAAAATATATATACAGTATATATATTATGTCTCAGGCTCTCTTCATTAATGCAACATAAATGATGCTTTGGTTTGCAGTTGTGTTGGGCAAACAGAGTTGAAGCAATAGAAGTGACAGGTGTTAGACATGTGAGCTTGTTTACCCATCAGACAGACATCAAATGGAGCGAAACACTCTCCCTGTTTGTCACAGTACATTTGTGTTTGGTGGAGTGAAGCGTGTGAGCCAGAGCAGGCAGAGAGAGAGAGCTGGGGTTGATGCTGCTAAACTTTAAAGGTAGACAGCTTCATGTTGTGCCTGGAGCGTGCCTGGGTTCAATTAAGCAAATTTAGTCTTTTGAGATAGTCATCGTGTCAGATTGGGCCATCCTAGAGTTATGATGGAAAATCTTCTGCAGTATGACACTTTTAACATGGCTCCACCAGACAATATAATCCCGATATTACTATTATCATGGTTTATGTGAGCAAACCTGGACTTTTTTATCATCACTTTAAAAGTATGGTGGGCTCAGTCACAGTTAGTATGTCCCACTTATATTTTACACTCTCAACGCCCCGTATCGGTTGGATTTTCCTTATATTGCTGGTGTTGACTTCATGCTGATGTCAGTTACTATCTAGGCTCTGACACTATGCCAGTGTTCACCCTTTGTTTTTATCTCTTAAATGCAATTTCCATATTTTCTCATGTCTGATCTGTATGTATTTTTATGCCCCCTGTAAAGCACTTTGAACTGCCTTCTGTCTGAACTGTGCTATACACATAAATGTGCCTTGCCTAGACACCGAACATTAACTCTCGGCTCTGTGTTCACACAACGGTATAAATGTTTCCAGCTACCTGGAGCAAAAATATCTCATTATGTTGAAGGGCCGAGGGGCATATTTGATTTCTTCTTGCTCGAGGAAGTGTTGTCACCTCTTTTAATCACCTGGATTGGGTGCAGTATATGTTAACTAAATGAATCGTGGGAGCCAGTGGTATTATGCAGTCATATTAAATGTCATAGGGTCTTGCGGCGTGAGATGAGGGTGGAATTTGGTATCGCTGCCTGACAATTAGAAACATTTTTCTCAGCCGAATCGATGAGACGCTCGTCAGCTGGCCTCAAGTGGGAAACGGCTTTGTGTGTGTGTGTTTATTTGTGTGTGTGTGTGTGGGCTTTGTCTCTTTCTGTACTGTATGTGACTGCGCTGTTTTTATCACTGTCTCACTTATTGTCTGTCTGTCATTGCATCTCCTGTAGCCTATAATCCACGCATTTCTCTTTCACAGTTATTTGTGTAATGGTTTAAACAGAATCTGGTGCAACACATGAATCAAACATGGCCCCTGGAGATCTCTGAGGATAAAGGAGATCTTGGCAGAGTACCGCTGGTCTCACACACTATGGTTTATTTCTGTCATTGGGCCGAAAAATGCAACAGGCATCATTATAAACTGTGTGTTTCATATCTGTATTAACCCTTCACCCTCTACCCCTCTTACAGTATGTACAGATATGTCAAACGTTATGAGATCACATCAAGTACTCTGTTTCATCTTTTGTTTAGTTAATTATTCAAATCTATTTGCTGCTATCAGTTATTTTTCCTCTGTCTTGCCGGCTTTGATTTGACTCCCATTGATTCTTGCACACACTCATTCACATTCATACTCACACACATCCATGCAAACATCTAAGCACACACACACAGAAACACACCCACATGCACTTAAATACAAAATCCCTTCCTCTCTCTGAGACGGGGCCCGTCAGGACACATTGAAGTGTTGTGAATGTGGATGCAGTGTGTGGACTTGTCTACCATTAGCACGCCAGGCTGTCAGTCCCTCGCTGTCCACCTAAAAGCTGCTCTCCTGTCCTACACACACACACACGCACGCACGCACGCACGCACGCACGCACGCACGCACGCACGCACGCACGCACGCACGCACGCACGCACGCACACACACACACACACACACACTCACATTCGCACACTTTCAAAAGAGGTGTTGCTTGCAGTAAACAGTCTAATCTGCTTGTTTTTCAAGGCAAAAGCCTGCCATACAGTCCCACAGCTATTCAGCAATATTTATTGCAACGGACAGGAGTGCCGGAGCTTATTTAAAGCCAAAAATGGTCTCATCTCGACGCTACCATGGCAACAAAATGTCCCGTAGTGGTCTCTTGAGGTGGGGGATATCTATGCCTCAGCCTTATGGCATCGCCGCTAGCAACAGAGGTGGGACGCGCCACTCCGTCTGTCTGTCTGTCTCTGATTGGACATGTCTATTAGAGCAGCAGCCCCTCGACCGCGCAGACCCCTAAACACATAATACAGCCACAATCAAGACAGAACGGCTCATCAGGGCTGAAGAATCCCCAATCCCGCTACTTGATGGAGCCGCAATTAACTGTCAGGGCTGCTTTATACCCTGAGTGTCTGTCTGGACACAGGAGCTGAGAGCGTGCAAAGACATATAGAGTAGATGACCATTATCAAGATGTAATAAATGGCTCAAGGGAGTTTGAGATAGTTTTTTTTTTAAACAAATGTTTTTATTGTATTTTCCACTTATAACAACAACAACAACAGAAAACTAAAAACAAGTTAAGGTGCAAGCTAGTGGATTCATAGCAGAGCATCTTCCTATAAAGTTGTATGACAAGGCACTACCTTGACTTCAAAAGTATGTTTCGGAATTTTCATTTCCAAAATCAATTTGAAGAAAAATAAATGTTAAAGGTTTCTATGTCTATCCCACTCCTTCTAGCAAAGGTAGAAATATATAATGTTTGCCCTTAATCAGAAAAGTAAGGTTTTCAAGGGTAAGAGAATGTCATAGTCCGGCCACTAGCCAGACTTGTAAAATGTGTTTGGTAACATCTTTCCAGGATTTAGCTATGATGTGTGTTGCTTGTGAAGGGCAATAGAAAGGCATTCTTAATTGCAAATACATTGTAAAAGCAGGATATTGTGGGGCATATCCAGTAAAACATCAGTTAAAGTAGCACTAAAAGTATTGAGCTCAGACCAGTGCAATGAAACAGACCAAAACAGACTAAAAATAGAGATTGGGAGGACATATAGAGACACGACAAGACATAAATAGCATTGGGAGGGGGAATAAGTGTTAAAACTGTTTCATATAGAGAGGAAACAGGAGGCATGATAGAACATGAAAGGTCATGTTGTGAGGTTGTGTGTATATTTGCCTGCCAAGCAAAAAGCCGGACGGGCTATAAATAGTGCTATACATGTACTTTTGAGGGGCAGTAAGGTTGATTTTCTCTGGAATCAATTGCAATATGATCATCTCTAAGAGAAGGGCAACAGCAGCGACTCATTTAAGCACAATATATTTAATTAGTGGGTTTTTTTAGACAATACTTGGCTGTCCTGTCCTGCTCTGGGTCCAGACTGGTGGGGGTGTGGGGGGGGGGGGTTTGGGAGTGAATGCAAGTTGTTATTTATAGGACCACTTTTTCCAAAAGAAAATGTGAAGACGGCAATAGAAAGAGTCTGTGACAATTGCTGACAATAGCTTTTAATGCAGAAATGTAGAGCAGGAAAAACAATGTTCAAGGTTTTTCTACCGTCTTGACAAAAATGTATTTGTTGTTAAATCTTAGTTAGATAATGTCATGTCATGTCAGTTTTTTAGTATCTGGTCAAGTCTTTCACCACATTATGTTCCCGGCTTGTGTACTCGGGTCAAGCACAAACAAACATTTAAAATGACAAACTGAAAAATGTCTTGTCTAATAAAAAAAGCAATCTTAACCAACGTAGTCCACTCAGTTATTTGCTGTGGAGCTTCCCTCTTCACTGTAGTCATCATCAGCAGATTACTCTAAATTGGCTCAGTTGCCATGTTAACAGATTGTGAAATCTCTCCAAGATCCTTCGCCGCACTATCATCCACATTGGACTGAAACAGTGCGCTTGCTGTCGTGATTCTGATATCAAAATATACTGTCTTTGTATTCACATCATGTGGAAGTCAAAACACCACTACATTTTCCACATTACTCACAAGTAACACCCTTCACTTTGGGATGCTCTCATCTGTTTGAACTGTACTATATAAACTCACACAGTAAGACTATTTTTGGAATATTTACAACACACCGAATATGTTTTTGTTTATCCTATTTTAAATATTTTATGCTCAATATTCAATTATTCACTTGCAGTATATTTACTATTAATCGTAGCTCGTCAAAGTTGAAGGCACTGGCTCTTCTCCATGTGTCTCTATGGGAGGATCATTGGTGGGTTGTGATGCAGTTAACCACAAATAGGCCGTCATCTCTATAGCTTCGGTTATATTATCTACAGTTTAGCTTTTTTTAATTTATAATTTAAATATTTTTTGGCAGAGACAGAGAGAGAGGGGGGATGACCTGCAGTAAAGGTCCACGGGTCGGATTTGAACCTGCGACCACTGCAACGAAGGCTGGAGCCAATATAGTACACGCTCTATCCACTACGCCACCGGAGCGCCCCAACAGTTTAGCTTTCTGTTGTTATCGGCATATTTGCATTCAGCTCCAGCTGCCCTGCTCTGTCTGGTTACTCTTAGTCGAGGTGTTTGTATGGACAGGAGAGTTCTCTCATGTTGTCCACACTCTGTCAGACAGACAGGAGGAGAGATGGTGGAAGCCGATACTGACACATACACGCTACCTGTCGCTCTGCTGCCTCCTTGTCAGGGGGGATTGATGCATGTGGTCCACCCTTTAAAGGTGCTCCGAGGAACTTTCAGTTTGTGTTAGTTCTTGAACCCCCTTTAGACAAAAGTTGTAGTGTTTTTACTACGCCAGCTGTTGTTCCCGGGTGAGCGTACCCATGACAAAGGCATTAAGAAAAACTATATAAAAAATAGCATTCTTTGCACTGATGGTCTCATTTGCTGTTACATGTCATTTATGATCATCAGAGGAAAAATGAGACCGTTTCAGAAATATATAAAATGTTCCGCGTAGCACCTTTAACTTTTAATTTATAACTTTTAAAAACTTTTTTTAATGTTATTTTCTGTATTGGCGCAGTACAGTCTGATCTGAATTTCATGTTTTGTGCTACTTAGCGGATGTTCGCATGCTTAGACAATTAAAAATCATTGTACCGACTAAAGCATCAGCCTATAGCATGGTCATAGCAGCATATTAGTATTCTGCTATTAGCATCTAGCTCAAAGCACTTCTATGCAGCCTCAGAACGCTAGACTCTTCTTGTTTAATTCTTTAAGCGGGAAAAATTATTATCTTTTTATTTGTTTGAAAGAAGCATTGATTCTCTAGCTTGGGTTTAATCAAATTGAATTGCAATCAATAGCCCATTGAAGGGCCGTTTAACAAATCCCATGGTGATCATCAAGAATCAATATCGTATCACATTAGACCATTATTCAGCCTGTGCACTGTAGCCAGGCATTCTGTAGTAGCTTTGATGCTGGGAACAAGTGCTTGAGTTACACGGTACACCAGTGACACACTTCTTTCAGGCACTTTACTTCAATCTTGACCCACGCCCACACAGCTGAGCCGGTGTATGGATGCCTAGTTACTATGCTGATTACGTAAACTACACACTACATGTCCTACATTCTTCTCCTCTATTACTTCATGTCTGATTTTCCTTCAGGATCAAACTATCCATCCATCCATTCATCCATCCATCCACCATCCATCCATCCATCCATCCATCCATCCATCCATCCATCCATCCATCCATCCATCCATCCATCCATCCATCCATCCATCCATCCATCCATCCATCCATCCATCCATCCATCCATCCATCCATCCATCCATCCATCCATCCATCCACCTATCTGTATCCATCTAATTCTCGACCTGTCACCAATGTGTTTGACCAACACAGAAACTAGTTCATTTGTGTTTAAAGAAATCCATAAAAAATTGCTTCTTTTGCCACATACTCTCTGTCCCCTGAATAGCCTCCCCAAATCCTCCCCTCTCCTCTCTCTAGCCACTTCTCAGCGTGCCCCAATTTGAAATCTTATTTGCTGTGAAGGCACAAACTGCTCATTTCTTGGACAGGGCTTTTCAAATGAGCCCGGAAATTATTATTCACAATTCTACATTTTCTTCCCAATCACAGGACTCCGTTCCATTGCCATTCCTATTTATGCTAATGCAGAAAATATTTTCATTATGTCTGCAGCAGTAAGACGTTTAATAGGCACTCTGCTCCACAGCCCGATGCAGAGTGGCTATAATTAGAGTTAGTCAGGCACTGAGGCAAAACGTCACAGCTGATTTGAATGTGGACAAGTGTCGAACACGAAGCTATGAACTCATTGCCGTAGAGCGATCGGGAAATGCTCCTGCCAATGGTCTGGATAATTATAACGTAATGATAATTTGACTGTGTCACTCCACTCATTGTATCTTTAGAATTGCCGCCACATTGAACGTTAAATTGGTGTGAGACCAGCAGTCGTCTTAATCCTAGACCTGGATTCAGTAGTAGTAGTTTTTAGTCATGCTGTACAACTTCTTTAGAAAATACCAACTTAAAGCTGTAGTGTGTAACTTTTTCATATGAATGAATGTCTGTTACATTGAAGCCATTGACAAACGAGTTGACACAAAGTTGATCCCAAAAATCCCAATGCGCGATCACTTTAGGCTCATTTCATGTACATGCACCGACAGTGTTGTTGTAATTACTGAGAATTCCTCATGGGGGCTACATACTATAGCTTTAATACTGAGGAAAGGAGTGAGAACTGACCATTAAGCAAGTGTTCAGTCTCATGACCAGCCGTACAGCTCCACTGCTTTCAGCTAAATGCTAACAGTGACAATGTTAACGAGTTGATATTTAGCAGGTAAAATGTTTAACCCATTCACCAACTGTTCTTTTAACCTATTAGCACGCTGGCATTTGCAAATGAACACTCAAATCCTGCTGCAGTGGAGGCTGAGCAGAAAGGGAATGCCATTCGTTTTGCAGGTGGTCGGTTTTGACCCAATGATGGTGCCAAACGAACGTCAAGTTATCACAGTATGACTCTGAGGTTAAGATGAATTTCTGAACCAGATTATATGGCAATTTGTCCGTCGGCTGTCCGGACATTTTAATTCAAACCCACAAATGTCAAGCAGCTTGTGGTGCCAGTGGAAGGTTTAGTGAAGTCAGGGGCACCACCACGTTATTAGGATTCACAGCCCGGCGATCATCACACTCTTCTGGACTAAATGTCATGGCCATCCATGCTGCAGTTGTTGGAGATTTTTCAGTTTGAGCTAAAGTGTTGGACTTTCAGCATCTTCAAGACTATTCAAAAGTTTTGCTATTTACCACTGGCATCTTTATGTGGCCGTATATATTCCTCTCATTCAGCGCAGAGAACAGAGGAGCAGGAACCACGTCTGTTTGTGAAATGAGATTTCGGTCGGAGCAATGAATAAAAAAACAGATTCAAGCGAAACTGAATGAGATTCAGACGTAAACTGAGGACTTCTAGATGTGTGTGAACATTATTATATTCATCTTCGTGGCCGGAGCGAAACACCTGGGGAGACAGTAATGTTGTGTGGAGCTGAGAGAGAGCAGCAGTAAATATAGAAAATGAAAAAACCTGTTGCAACCCTTCCATGCGGTGACATTTTGAATTCTAGACATATTTTTCTGCCCCATTGGTCTGCTGCGGTGTGGTGGAAATTAAAATCGTCTTGTTAACATTTTCTCAGACATTTCAGAGTAATGAGCACTGCTTGCTCCGAGCTTGTTCAGGTTAAAAAGCTTTTTAATAATCACTGCTGATCATTTTACAAATTTCTTTGTTGGAGCGGAGGTCAAAAGTGTATTTCTTATATTTATCAGAACATTCACTATCAATAAGTGTTTTTTTAAAGCTCTAATAACTTTTTATTTTTAATTTTTGAACTGCTTTCTCATCAACAACAGTGTGTGATTTACCGTTTAGTGATGAGTAATTATTTCTGTAACACCTGCTAGAAAAGGCTTTAGCATAGATACACATTAGTTTTAGTGTGCACTGTGCAGTACATCACTCAAACAAATACCTGTCCTACTATTTCAGCGCCATATGATGCGTTGGAGTTGCATATTTTCTCTTGCAACAGAAGTGTGAAGTCTTTACCTCTTGTTGGCCGTCAACACTGGAAAATGATTCGTGAGTGAAATGTTTATGTTTTAAGACAAGTGCTACACATACAACACAAGGATGAGAGATGGTGAGTGGAGAATTACATGACAGTTTATCTGACATTGACTGTTTGGCTTTCTCCATCATTTTCAGTATTAACATGTATTCTACAGTTCAGGCATGCACCCGTTAACTTTATCATTGTGGAGTTCTAATAATCATTATGACTTTTTATGAAAGTTTATTAAAAGAGGACTATGTTTCCTTCTCATAAGGATGCAGTTGGATGTTGGAATAGAATTATGGCATTCGAATGAAAAATCATTTTTGTGCCTGTTTTTAATTCAAAGTCCCTCTGACTTTATTTGTATTCCACGGCTGAATATTGAATATTCTTTTTCAAATGTGTAGCAATACACTTTTGAGATAATACATGAAATGAAATTAAAACAACAATGGCCGCGTTTCCCAGAATCCCAAAGAGCCTCTTTGGGCAGAGTTCTTCTTTGGAGCGCACTTAAGAACGCTGTGAAAGAAGAATGCGTTTCCCAGATTCCTTCTTAGCGAAAGTAGTACTTTCACTAAGATGGAACTGTACGACGGAGCTGACCCACTCTTTCAACCTTCTTAGCGACCAAATCGTCAGTGATCATGCCGCGTAGGGAAATTTATTTCCTCCACTTTTCGAAATAATAAAACAATGCTCAATGCGGACCTGGCGCAATAAACATAAACTAATAGAGAATTTTTTTTTTTAATGAATTACAGGTTTACGTTTTCCACACACAAGAGTTTATAGTACTACACATAAAAAAACATCAACAACCCTGTGGCATTTCACAGATATCAAGGAAACAGATTGAATTGAATTCAGCTGAACCTCATTGAGAGCGGATCCACCTGCTACTCTATATAAAGGCGTTGCCAAAGTCCGCGCGTGTGAGAAACCATGGCTGCAATACAGCAAATTCTCGCTGCCAACCAGCCGCGTCGCCGTGCGCGAAGCCAGACGGTTTACATTAACGCCTACGTGCGTCAGAACTTCTCCCCACTGGACGTGCTGTCAGACCGGGCCGTCCAGGCAAAGTACCGGCTGCCCCGTGCGGAGATCCAACGACTAATAACTCTGGTGTCTCCACACATCCAGAGAGCAACCCGCTGCAATTTTGCCCTCAGCCCGGAGGTGCAGCTCCTGGCTGCTCTGCGTTTTTACGCAGTGGGGAGCTTCCTGGAGGTGGTGGGGGACGGCACCGGCCTCAGCAAGGCATCGGTGTCACGGAGTGTGGCAGCTGTGACACCAATTCTCCTGCGCCATGCCCGGACCCATATCAAGATGGCCACCACACGGGACGAGGTCCGCATGGTCCACCAAGGGTTCCACGCAGTGGCTGGGATCCCCCGGGTGATCGGTCTGGTAGATGGCACCCTTATTCCAATCCACAATCCCTCCCTGGTGGATCCGTGCTGGATTGGTCGCAAGCACTACGCGGCCATAAACACGCAGGTGGTGGTGGATCACAATGGCCTCATCACTGACATCGTCGCCAGGTGGCCAGGCAGCACTCACGACAGTTTCATGTGGGCCAACTCAGCTGTGGGGCAGAAGGCTGGCAGAGGAGTGTTTGGCCGGGGCATCATCCTAGGGGACAGTGGCTACCCTCTCCGGAGTTACCTCGTCACGCCGGTAACCAACCCAGCAACACCACAGGAGGAGAGATTCAATGAGGCCCACACAAGCACCAGGACGAAGATCGAACGGGTGTTTGGCATTTGGAAGTCCCGCTTCAGGTGCATTCATCGTTCGTCGGGGGGGCTGCGCTTGTCACCAATCAAGTGTTGCCAAGTGATTGTTGTCACCGCCATGCTGCACAACATTGCAGTGCGCGTTGGCGCAGATGAGCCGCCTCCTGTTGAAGAGCAACATTCAGAGGACGAAGCCCCGAACCCCGCCCCCCGCAATGTGCGAGCAGTACTGCATCAGGCCGGAGCCCAGACCAGACAGGAACTTATCCACCTCTTCTGAGGTCCAACAACCCCAGCCCCTACCCCTTCACCACAAGTCGCCAAGCACTGATCACTAATAAACCCACAACCATAAACCCACAACCATAAACCCACAACCATAAACCCACAACCACTGTCAGGCCTGAAGGCTGAAATAAATAAACAGAACCAGCAGATGTAGGCTACATGTAACGTCCTGCACACTGATTAATTGCTTCAGTGTCCGGGTGCTTTACCTGAAAGTATGGCACTGGATTGTTAAGGAAATATTGTTGCATACAGTATGTGGGAGTATAGTGCCCACATTTCTGAGGTGACCATGTAACAAGTGGGAAATTAGCGCAAAACATGCTGTGCTGAAAGGGCGCACAATACGCACATGTCATGAACCTACGCTTAGATAAATTACAAATTGCCTGGGACTTTTTGTTGCTATTTGACACCCTCATTTCAATGCAAAATGATCCACACAATACATGGTTGAAAAGGAAACCAAAGTAGTTTATTGAAACCATATGATGGGGGGGGGGGGGGGCTCCGCGCTGCATTTACTGCTGGGCCTCTGCATCACCTGCAATGAAGGGAGATTGATTAGTGAAATTGAACGGGATACATTGGGTAATGCAGATAAAACATTGAAATACCCATACCTGAATCCTGGGGAAAGATGATTGGCACCGAGATGGAGGGACGGTTGAACTGGGCCTCTGCAAGCGCCAGCTGTCTCCGGTGCAGCTCCAACCTCTCCTGCTTCATCCGGACCACCTCTTCCTGCAGGGCAGTTTGTCTTTGGAGGTGGCCCTCCATCCCCCGCAGCACCTCCAGCTTCTCCCTCTCCAGGCGCACCAGCGTCTCACTGCAGGTGCAGGTTGTTATCGCGGGCCGCCATCGTGAGCCTCCACGCATACGGACACCGGGCCCTGCTGGTTGGCGCGCAGGGACAGGCCATGGTTGTTGGGGGTCGTCCTCTCCTGGTGGCGTGCACGTCCCTGCTCTGCTCCCGGATGGCTCCTCTTCATCCTCACTTAATGAGAGCCCCTCGTCCCCCAGCACATCGATGCCCCCACTAATGCCTTCAGAGGCCGTCTTCCCGATAATTGAGAGGACTTTCTCCTCGTCGGGAGTGAGGGTCGTCCCACCCGGTGCTCCACCACCCGTGCCCATGGCTTCGCTCCTCACCTTGGCACTCTTCCTCTTAGTCTGGCTCTGGAACTCCTGCCACTTCTTTCGGATAGCGCCCCAGTCACGCAGACCACATGGGCTGGAGGGGGACATCTTTTGGGCTATGGCCTTCCAAACATGGTTCTTGACGGTGATATTTTTTTTGCCCTTTGTTCCCCCGAATAAGATATCCTGGTGCTGCCAGACCTCGTCCACCAAGACGCCCATCTCCTCTGCGGTAAACGCCGGTGCCCGCTTGCTTCTTTTGACGCCGGTTCTTTCCATTCTCACATATGTGTGCCTATATCCACGGGGGTATATATGCGCTAATGGGCCTGATTACTACTTGGATACACCTGTTGGCACACACACACACACACACACACACACTCGCACCCACACAAACGCTACATACTTAAACTAATTGAACCTGTGCGGGGGACCACGGGGCGCTGTGTGTGACTTATGCGCTGATAAAGAGGTGGGTGATCGATTTGCCTGGCATCGATTTATTCAGTTTCAGCACGACCGCGGTGGACAGCTCCCACCAAAGTACTTCTTTCGATGCTTCTTTCGCTTCATCTTACGGCTCTCCAAAGAAGGGACTTAAGAAGCCATCTGGGAAACACCCGTATCTTAACGCTCCTTCTTTGGCGAACCCTTCTTTCTTTGGCGAACCCTTCTTTCGACCCTTCTTTGGCCCCAAAGAACGATCGCATCTGGGAAACGCGGCCAATGGCTGTGCTATCGTTTATTTGCCAAATGAATGAATAATTCAAAAGCCATATCAATCGTACCAATAGTGTTTCATGATTAAACATTTTATCAGCCACGCGGTTCATATTTTCACAACACATGTGGTTAAAATTGTTGTTAGCATTTAAATACTTAGTAATTCAGCAGTATGTTGCAGACTTTTGAATGGCAGGTGGAGCGTCTGTCTGTCTGTCTGTCTGTCTGTCTGTGTCCATCTGTCTGTCTGTCTGTCTGTCTGGGCAGCAAGGAGGTCACCATGCCAGTAATATCAGTGATACCCGGGTCCTCCTCAGTCATTACTGGCGTGGTGTTGATGTGAGTGTGCCAGAGCAGTGCAGAGTGTCTGGCCCGGTCCCGCCTCATCCACTCTGTGTTTTACTGGGTCACACTGAAACCAGAGACGCTGCTGCTGCTTGGCAACATAAAAGCACTGTCATGTCATGGGCAGAATAAATGTCTGTGCATCAGCTCCTAGAGCCCTGAGGTCATACACAGGGTTGTAGTAGTGCCACTTAGCCGGTGTTTATTTATTTATTTGAATTTTCTTATTTTTTTTTAAAATTTCATTATTATTATTATTTGCTTTTTAATTGAATTTTTTTTAACTTTTTAATTTTTTTAAGTTTTAATTTTCTATCATTATTAATGGAAAGGGACATATATTTTTTTTATTTACATCAGTAGCTATCAGGAATACAAGCAACAATGCTAATTTACATCAGTTTTCCCTGGGCAGGGAACAAGAACAGAAACATTACAAGTGACAGTAAAAAGATTGTAGATTCACTTCAAGCTAGTCCTGTATGTGTTAAAATACTCAATCTCATTTATAGACAAAGACTAAACCCAGTTTGATGCACTCACTGTAGCTTTTGTCACTTACCTACGCTGGCACAGCCGTCCAGCGCCACTCTAAAAGCCTGGCACAATTTGCCATAAAGCAACCTAAAAGCTTTGCCGTCGCCCCTGAAAATGAAATGCGTCGAAAGCATTTGAGTCACGTAAGACATAATGGATATTATAATAGGGTCCTGTTTATCAGTCTGTTGGGGTGAGGTGTGTCATAGCTCTCATTACTGTTATTTTCAATGCCAGTCAGTGGGCACATTGGCAGCATTCTGTTCGCACTCTGCCACTCCGCCAAAAAGACTTTGTCTGCTTTTGCCACTTAACCTGACAAAACCTCTGTTATTTTTGATACACCTTTACTTAATCAAAGAAAAGAGCAATTCTGAATGTTTTCCAGAGCGAGTGGGAGTGAGGAATGGATGGAGGGATGGGGAGAGAGTGAGAGACAGAGTGAGAGAAAATCAAATGAAAGAGGCTTGTTTGTGTTTGCGATGATGTGTGTGTGTGTGGGTGGGTGGATAGGTGCTAGTGGATGGCTGTGAAACCTGAACAAGAAGAAATGGTGGCGGCGTGGAACTGAACCAAATGTGTCACCACCTCACGCTCACTGGTCCAAGGAAGGAATTTACTGGCAGCGATGGCCTGCTAGGAATCCAGCAGTGTGTGTGTGTGTGTGTGTGTGTGTGTGTGTGTGTGTGTGTATGACTGTGTGTGTATGACTGTGTGTGTGTGTGTGTGTTCTTGTATGTGTGTGTGTGTATTTGACTTTGTGTGTTTTGTAGCAGTCAGATTGTATTCCATCGCTATACCCCCTGGCCAGTTATAGGAATGAGCAGCTAGCATGCTGGAGCTCCCTCCTCCTTGGTACACACAGGAAGAGAGCGCACATTAGCACATGTAGCCTTCGACAACATTCACATGACTGGAGGGGGACAAATGTAATGGCCGTGTGGACACAGGTAAAAAAAGTACTGTATATATACTGTATAATATATATTTGAGAAAACAGCCTTGAGCCTTTATGTTTTAGCTTTTCATCATGAGGTAGTTTTATTTTCGCAGTGGCAAAACAAGGTGGAAGTGTGGTCTAATGTTACAGCAGTAGTTCTGAGTTGCTGGCAGAGCAACACACACACACACACACACACACACACACACACACACACACACACACACACACACACACACACACACACACACACACACACACACACACACACACACACACACACAGTGCCTGGCGGAAGTTTCTTGGACTGAGATTATTTAACAGCTTTGATAGCTAAGTAATTATAATTTTTTGTCAATGTCGTATCTCTCTGTATGCCTGCAGCCCAGCTTTTGTGTTGAGGGTACTGGTGTGCTTTTTAGTTCAGAATGGCAGTGTGGTTGATTGTGGTACAGCTCGACTAAAGTGGCATTTAACATTCAACAAATAAAACTAACAGGTTGGCGTGGGATGATAACAAGTGCTTTTAAAGTTTATGGTTTTGTTTGGCCAAAACCCCTTTTCAAATGTTATGATTCGTTGACTTAATGACTCCAGCAATATGTAAATACAATAATGAATTCTGACGAACTTCTTACAAAAAACACATTTCTTTTCCTGACTAATAGTTCTTACTTTGACTCGACTGATGACATGTTCAGTAAAGTTCACATGTAGCCAGGTGTGCGGTGTAGGTGGTAATTGTGAAACTATTTCAGACAAAATAATGAAATATTTGTATCACAATTGTGTTCTGTGACAATGGAAAGCACTTGTGTCACTTATTTTGGCATTTATTAACTGTGTCTAAGGAACTTATCAATGCATTGACTAGTGTTTTAGCACTCATACAATGCGATTGTGCTTTGAGAATCCTAATCCCTAATCCTCAAATTGATGTGGTCGGTGAGAGCTGGAGGCTGAGAGCATCAATAGGGAGATCTGTGGTCTTTCATTGGCTGTTTAAATGATTGGAGCGTTGCCGTGGTGCCAGCGGGCCACTCTGCAGGACAGGCTAACCCAAAATCTACTGTCACAATGTTTTAACCTACTTTTGTGCTGCGGCCAAAATCAGGGGCTTATGTGCAGCTGTGGCTTTGTGCAACTCGATAATGTGATTTTTTATTGAAACATCAGGTCATGCACCAAAATGCCATTTATAGTTCCTGGCAGAGGTGTGTGTGTGTGTGTGTGTGTGTGTGTGTGTGTGTGTGTGTGTGTGTGTGTGTGTGTGTGTGTGTGTGTGTGTGTGTGTGTGTGTGTGTGTGTGTGTGTGTGTGTGTGTGTGTGTGTGTGTGTGTGTGTGTGTGTGTGTGTGTGTGTGTGTGTGTGTGTGTGTGTGTGTGTGTGTGTGTGTGTGTGTGTGTGCGTGTTTGCCTGTGAGCTTTCTAACATATTGTAAATTAGATCTGTTACAGAGAGCTCATTTTGGGGGCATGTGGATTTCCTTGCCTCTAGTATTCCAGTATTTCCAATTCTGGTTTGCACTTCATTTTCGACTTTTTCGATTTGAAAAGGTATAGTCACAGTGTTCAAAATAACTTTGTAATCTTGTGCATTTTAAGTTAGCTTTTAAACACCTAATGTCCTGTATAACTTTAGCAGAGTATTAATACTGTACTTGACTAGGATACACACACAAACACATACACAGTGCTCTGCCTTTTTTTATAACACATATTCACCCATACTGTAAATGTTGTCTCTTTCTCATGCCTAACATTGTACCCTAAAACACACACACACACACACACACACACACACACACACACACACACACACACACACACACACACACACACACACACACACACACACGTACACACACATACTTTTGTGTAGCGCATACAGTGTGATCTGAATGGGGAATGACCTTGTTGTGGTTCCCCATTCTGCACCGGCAGCGTTCCTCCCCGCCCCGCTCCCCCTCCCTCACTGGACTTCAAACACATTTCAGTTGGAAAAAACCCTTTAAATAGACGTGACCTTTGACTGAGACACACACACACACACACACACACACACACACACACACACACACACACACACACACACACACACACACACACACACACACACACTATCCAAAACATTTAGAAAAACACACTGTGCGCTACAACACAGGCAGGGTGTGGAGTGGCAAACAATACATACACGTCAAACTCCGGCTTTGTCTCATAGATAAAAGTCATTCATGCTTTTTCAAACATCGCTCACAGTCAGACGCAGGTGTGGCCCGTCGGCTGGCGGTGACACATCGATCAGCCCGTCGTCAATAAAAGGAAATGTCAAAGTGCCACGTCAAGCATAACAAGAGTAAATCATTACCGCGTTAACTCCTCTAGCCCGGGCTGAGTCACTGGATAATAACTGATCACAAAACAACAGAGCACAGCTGAGAAGCCTGGCAACCTCTTTTATATTATAATTTATGTGTTTTATATAATGTAATCGCATGGGTTTCTTTATAAAAAACCCATGCTGTTAATTTAACCTCATTTGGAGCGTGAGTCAGTTTACCTTGCTCTAATGAATGTGAAAAATTAATTTGACTGTACATTTGAAACAGAAATCGTGTAAAAATGCACCAAGGTTTTCATGCAGCTGTGACTGATTCCTTAGATCCCTTATTTTAAATTAGTCATATATATGTTTAGCATTTATTGTTGGACTGAAGTTGTTAATGTGTGTTTTTGACGGGTGCTAATGTTTTGCAGCAAAAGCTTGCCTATCATCGACTGTTCATATATATTCACTATATATTTTGAGAATGCAGCATATTAGTATCAGATTTATTTTGTCTTTCGGCTCCTTCCTTTAGTGGTTAGAAAATAACAGTTAGCATTAGCAACAGATTAGCAGAATTTCAGAAAGATAAATGGCTATAGCATTAAGATTTTTTTTTATTACTTAACATTCACAATCTTAAACGCCTTCCTACGATAAAACTCCAAGCGCCTGTGGAAGATAATAAAAAGATAAATTACTTTAAATGAAAAGATAAGAGAATGTGTTGGTCATTAATATATGCAGCCTGTCAAGTGATCCATTCATCATTCCAACAGCACTACTTTGTTTTTCTGTTACTTGGCTACAAGGACAAACAGTAGTAAAGTCACTGGAGTTCCATGGGAAACCCAACACACATGACCGAGCAGCTGCAGTGTCATATGTGTCGCCAGTGACAGAGATCATGTGAGTTAGGCACGAGAGCTTCTGATGTGTTGTGTGTGTGTGTGTGTGTGTGTGTGTGTGTGTGTGTGTGTGTGTGTGTGTGTGTGTGTGTGTGTGTGTGTGTGTGTGTGTGTGTGTGTGTGTGTGTGTGTGTGTGTGTGTGTGTGTGTGTGTGTGTGTGTGTGTGTGTGTGTGTGTGTGTGTGTGTGTGTGCTCTCTCTCATGCACAGAGACAGTTTACGTAACCCCCCAAAGGTTTACGGCCGTCCTTCATAAATGTCATGTGGATATCGACAGCAGGGGCAGAGAAGTCAAACGCAGAGGCTCAGGGCGAAACTAGCTGACAGCGCAGCTCATAGCTCAAGATTGTCTTGTAGGAGGAATTCCCTAATGTCACGGCTGCCTTTGAGCAAGAAAACAGTCGGCTTTAAGAGCGACAGGGGAGCCACTGTGATAAATGGAGATCAATAAAAAAGAAAGAAAGTCTCAACTCTAGACTGGCATGAAAGGCAGAGCGCTCTTTGGATCTTTTGCTTTTTTCACTATCTGACAAATTAAAGGTGAAGTCTGGAGAACGCTTGTTGGCAAAATCAGTTTTTGTCAAAATCAGTGAGTATGTGCTCACATTCCGCTACCTTGTCAGTACCGGTGTGCGCTGATAGAAATCCAGTGTTAATACACAGCCTAGGCTCTGTAACCAGGCATGTTGCTATAGCTACGGTGGCGGGCCCCCTTTGCTTACATAAACTTTTTTAACATACCAGTTGTATTTATTACAGATTTTTTTCAGGGCACACAGAGTATGGACAGGTAGCGGATTGTGAGGAAATATTCACTGATTTTGTCAACAATTTATTTTCACAACAAGCGTTCTCCAGAATCACTGACTACACCTTCGATGAGCCATTTTGTCTGGGCATCTTGTTTGGGTCTCATAGTAGGGTCAAGTATTCCACGGCGTGAAAGCACTCGTTAGTTGTACATCTTCTTTAAGCTCTTCCAGTCTCGTGTCATAAAACCCCAAATGAGTGTCTCAGTTTGTCTATACTACTGTGAAAGTGACACGTCTTTTGGGCCTTTTTTCCTAAGCAAATTGATGAGCCACTTTATGAGAACACTTGGTCTGGATTCTCTGTCTGGGCAGATTTTTACAACTCAAGCTGTTGTATTATCAACAGCAAGAGAGAGTATAATGTAATGGGTTTGATGGTTTTGATAGAGGCATATGTCCCCTGCTGGGATCACTGCTGAAACAGGTGTCGGAGTCACAATAAAATCCATTTACTACATAACTGTACCTCTGAGCTCGGCTGGTTAGTGCAGTCACTGTCTTCTGTTGGCTGCACCTGAGATAAAAACCTAGTGTAACAGATGGAGCGCAGTTTGTCCCTAAAAAACCTGGCTTCAGTTGGGAGAATTCAGACTGACAGTAATGGTGAGCGGAAGGGCTGGGCAAGTTTGGTTCGTTTGTTGGATAAATATGTTGCAGACTTACGGCCATTGCTGTTTTAAAAGGTGCTTCGAGGAACTTTCAGTTTGTGTCAATTCTTGCACCCCTTTTGGATAAAGGAGGTAGTGTTTTTACTACGCCAGCTGTAGTTCTTGGGTGAGCGTAACCATGTCAAAGGCATTAAGAAAACCATATAAAAGGGCATTCTTTGCACTGATGGTCTCGCTGTTACGTGTCATTTATGCTCATCAGAGGAATTATTTAAAAAGGTTCCTCTTAGGAGGTTTAACTTATCTGAATGGTTTTTTGATAGTGTAGGTATTTATTTCTCTATGCAGTCCTTGCAATTTTATTGCAAATATTGTTTGACAACCTCATGAGGACATTTCAATTTGCCATGGAAGTCTTTCAAATAATTTTATTATACATAAACTCCTACAGAAACAGATCAAAATAGTTCAAATGAGTTACATTATAAGTAAGTAGCATGTTATTATAATTCAAAAATGTAGTTTAAATATTAATAATTTCATATTCATATTATTTGCTCTTTTACTACTAATTACTGTTTCTACAGATGTTCATATCCAGGTAACGGAATCCGATTGGAATCTCTAAACTGTAGCATTGAAAATGTTTAAACGATGCCCGGCCCCTATGTAACTGTTCCTCCTCTGACTCAACCACTCTATATTCTGGAGTCATCACCGCCTCGCTGTTGGTAATCAGTTCCATGGGAAGCTGTATACTGCATATGGTTAGCATCAAGGAGGCTATTTTAATCAGCGGGCAGTTTTTGAGAGGCATCTGTTTTTATGATATGGTTGTTATGTAAGTCACTCATAGCGGGAGAGAGCTACAGTAGCAGGGGGAAAGGCTGAGCAATTTCTAAGTTGTCCTTGGAGAATTAAGTTTGCTGGAAATCAGAAATGTTTGTATTTTTAAATGGGGTACCGTCTTTTTTTACAGGTGAACTGTACGCTTTTAGCTGATGCTGTGATTCGGTGCACTTAGCTCGTAGCCACGGTGAGCTAATAGTAAAACACAGTGCGGTATATAAAGCATCAGGAACAAGGAGAAAGGCCGAGCAGGAGCTTAGAATTTCAAAGCTTTCAAGTACCATGACCACATGGACTCCATTTATAATGTGTTTCTAAGGGTTTGCTTGTTTACCGTGAGTTCACAACACCTACATTAATTGTTGTAGCTTTCACCCTGTGAAATGAGATGAAACCATAATAATAGCATGTTAGCACTTCAGCTAGGTACTCTCAGACCCACAAAAACACATTAACAAACACATAGAAAACCAACACGCAGCTATACAGACACTCATGGCATAGAAAGAGATATAGTCAAGGACTTTTTTCTGTTGTATGTTTTATAAAACTCCCAGCCCACCCTTGTGAAACACAACTGGTATGTAAACAAAGGGGGTGCCCATAGCTATAGCAACATGCTCCTGTATTTTTCTGAGGAGATATTCACTGATTTTGACAAAGTGATTTTGACAACAAGTGATAACAATACACAAAATACAGCAAATGGCAAAATGGAATCAGAGATGTACTGTAAGTTACATTGTGAACAGGTATTTTAGTAGGCCTGCCAGTGTTAAAGGGCGTTGTTAAGTGGGTGTATGGTGTATACAAAGCTTTTAGTGCAACTTTAAATAAATAAAAAATCCTTAAGAATTCCTCCTCAGCTCATCTGAAATGGCACCTTCACATCTATTATGTCTTGTGCTATTTTGAAACCTTTCTAAATCACAGTCGCGGATAAACAACTGCTGGAGACACTGACGCGCTATAACCCCATTCATATTCTGTGAGCAATCCCACATGGATTTATCTCAGTGAGAATGCTTCGCCCGTCACCTCACAAATAAACAACAGGCCTTTGTTTGAATGTGTGCGATCGATATCTTGAATTTACTGCTTGGCTCGCATGCTGAATTTGAGGTGACCTCAACGGTCATAAAAACGTCTTTATAAAATGTAATAGGCAAGCAAAGATACGGGATTATAGGTTTTAACACTCTGGATTTAGTTTCATGAGATCCCTATGAATTCTGCACGCATCTATTAGTTCTGACACATTTGTGTGAATGAGAAATTGTCCTACAGTTATAATCATCGCATAATACACATTGAATTTTTACCTCATGTGAATCATGTGTTGATATTTCTGTCTAATGTATATCAGCATTTTGTTAAGACAAAGGTGTTTAAAGGTGCTACGAGGAACTTTGAAATGTTTATGAAACAGTCTAATGTTTCCTCTGATGATCATAAATGACATGTAACAGCAAACGAGACCATCAGTGCAAAGAATGCTTTTTTTTATATAGTTTTTGTTAATGCTTTTGTGATGGGTACGCTCACCCAGGAACAACAGCTGGTGTAGTAAAAACACGTCCACTTTTGTCCAAAGGGGGTGCAAAAATAAACACAAACTGAAAGTTCTTCGGAGCACCTTTAAGCACGTCTTGGGTCACACTTTTCGGCTGTTGTACACTTTCCCTGTCAGGAGCAGAGTAAAACTAGTGCCTTAATGAACAGCACTGCTTTTAGTGGAATGGATTAAACAGACATAATGAAGCCTGTCTGTGTAATACATATGTTAATGGCGTATTAATCCTGTTAGCATAATTTCCTGGCAAAGTACTTTAAGTCCTCCATTTTTGTAACAACGTGTAGCATTATGCAATTCAAATATTCTAATGTAATCCATTTACACGATTCACCAAAGACCTCTTACATACATATTCATACAGTATGTTTTTTAAATGGATTACCATAACAACCATTTAATATGGATGGATTTGTATTGTATTTTTCTGTTTCCTTATGGTTTTAAGTTTTATTTTGAAAGCCAAATAAAAAATCTGCCATATTTAGAGTAAGGAAAAAGTGAAGTTACGACAACAATATGTGACGTCCATTCCGATGTCTAACCATAACTTAACACACATGACAATGACATCATCACCTGCTTTGACCCAGGTTCCTGTTTATCAGTAAAACAAGTGCTGACACACACACACACACTGCAGCTGACGTTTTGCATCTGCTGTGGAATGTGTCGCAGCTCTGTAAGGAGAACGTCTCCGTCGTAACTCAGGGCTCGGAGGCCTGGCTGTCGGGACAATCTGTTTTGCTTTCCGTGCAACAACAACTGATTGATTATAATTGGGTCAGACCATTATTAATTCTCAGAGCGCGTCAGAGTGTGCCGCTAAGCTCCTTGTTAAGTTGAAGGATGTTCCTATACCTGGAGCACTGTGTGTTTTATTCCGTACTGACAGCATGAAAAATACCATCGCCTGTACCGTGCTGCTCTTGCTCGGTGTGTGTGTGTGTGTGTGTGTGTGTGTGTGTGTTTGTGTGTGTGTGTACGTGCGTTGTGAGGAGCAAAGTCTCTCCATGCTCCTCAGAATTATGCATTTTTGCAATATTTGCTCTGTCAACTGGCCGAACACAAATCTCCACACGAGTTGATGTGTACATGTGAGTGTACAGTCCCCTGTGGGCCACCGTAGGGAATTCCTTAGGGCTTATGAAAACTATCAATGTATTTGCATTCTTCTCCGGATGTTGTTTTTTTCTGCTCAGTACTTGACAGCCAAACACACAGCCCGCAGCTGTTGATAGAATGTTGATATTAGACCGTCAGCTGTAGGAGAAAAAGCCAAAACTGCTCCGGACCCACAGCACAAACCAACCAGTAAAGTCCCTGTACATCTGGTGTATCATTTAAATATAGTTCATGTTGTGTTAGGTTAATCCTTGTTATTTCTAGCACACATTTCTGCTGTATTTCAAATCATAATAACTGGCTTTGGAATCTAGTGCAGAAGATGTGTTGCTCTGAATGTCTTGTTCTTGCCTCCAGATCCAGGCTGCAAGAGAAAGTGTTGGAAAAAAAACAACTGTAAGTTCTTAAGCACATGTGGATCCCAGTGTTTCATTTTCATTTTTTTTATGAATATTGGTCAAAGATGATAAAAAGTTAATGACGCCTGAAGAGGAGGCCGGCAGCTTGAATATTGATGGACTACTAGCATTTTAAATCTGCTCCATCCGGGCTGCGCTGTCACTTACTGTAACCCCATATCCAAATTTGAGAAAACACAAAAATAAGATGGGGCCAAACATCCCTTTTAATAAGTAACACAGATAAGGTCCATGTTTTTCCATGGCCCCTGTTAGCGTATTTAGTGACGCTATTGGTGGTAGAAGTGGCTCTGCTGACAGAATGCGACACAGTAATGGGCATCAGTCTAAGCTGGAAATAAAAGTCAAAGGCATTTACCACAGGCAGTGCATTAAGCTGGGGCCAGTTTCATGTGACGGGTTGCGTTAAGGTGTCGTGCTGTGAGCTAATTATGACATCGTACATATAGGTTCGCCCGTTACTGTTGCCATGTCGCCGCCGCCGGGTCTCCTGGGAAACGTTGTTCTTCTGTAGGGTTTGATCTTCTGCTACAGCGAGCAGTACAGCAGGAGTAATGTGAGCTGCTAGTGAAATGAAAACAGTGTTACTACGTATTGATTGTTGTAAGAGATGGGGAAGTCTTCAGAGCTCTTACACACATGGGGATTATAAGGCTTGAAGTCTGTGTATGAATGAATGAATGAATGAATTAATTAATAAATTTTTATTTTTGTGTCATGTCCAAACAAGGACCCATCCCCTTCGGGATTATAAAACACCAACAACTGTATCAAATTCACATAACATTCACTTCCTGTAAATAAATGGAGATCACATTTCACAGTAGGACAACAAGGAAACAAGGAAACAAGGAAATATACGCAAACAAAAGAAAAGAAAAGCAAACATAAAGATCTCATTGATAAGTGTGTTTTGTTCTCTTGGCCCAGGCCTTCTCCAGATAGCCAGCAATAGATAGATAATCCAGCCAATGTATTTTGGCTGGATTGGAAGAGTAGCCAGGATGCTGCACACTTGTTGTGGAAGTATGGCTTTCTGTTTGGGCCTCAGCCTCGGGAGGTAGGAGAGTATTGTATTGTCAAGAGCAATATCAGTACATCAGGGAAGAACCTGTGTGTGTGTGTGTGTGTGTGTGTGTGTGTGTGTGTGTGTGTGTGTGTGTGTGTGTGTGTGTGTGTGTGTGTGTGTGTGTGTGTGTGTGTGTGTGTGTGTGTGTGTGTTTCTCAGCCCCACTGGAGTTTATTGTTCTGTGTGACTCACTAGTCGTGCAACCTCTGCACAGCTCTGAATATTATATCCATATACCGTATGTTTGTGAAGCCCTGTTGTTGTCCCTTCATATAATAATATCGACAGTGCGAATATACTAGTCTTTTACACTCATATCTAAATGGGTGTATATTTTTTTAATTTGCAGGACAATTTATAATAATTTACTTGGAATATATTTTTTTACTTTTTTTATATCTCAACTTCTGGTTATTTTTTCACACCAATTTATATTTCCATCGAGGTAATGTTTCCAGATTACTTGTTTCATTAAAACATGTGTCTAAACCTCAAAGTTATGTAATCATCTGATTGAAGGCATTTTGCATAATAAATGATCATTAGACAATCTTCTATATGAACGTATCAAAACGTATTGAGAAATAGTCTTAAACTTAGGGGCGCCCTTAGCTCAGTTGGTAGGGCGTCCCCCCCATGGGCCTCGGCCAGCAGCGGACCCGGGTTCGATTCAAGCCCGCGGTCGTTCTCTGCATGTCACTTCCCTCTCTGCCCCATTTCAACTCTGTCTCTACACTATCAATAAAGCATAAAAATGCCAAAAAAATATCTTAAAAAAAAAAATTGTCTTAAACTTTTATATTTATAAACTATAGCGAGGATTCCGATTACTGAAAACACAGCAGCTTATGAAAAATATATTAAAAAAATATCAATATCAGTATTTCCTATATTCAGAAAATCCATTTTGAAAGTGTCATGTCAGACAAGGACACACAGACACAGGAAATGTGTAATTTTGTGCTTGCTGTCAACCATTAGAGATTCACACTGTTCATTGAGTGAGTGTTGAAACTTTCCTATACACACACACACACACACACACACACACACACACACACACACACACACACACACACACACACACACACACACACACACACACACACACACACACACACACACACACACACACACGCCACCATCCTGTGTTGTTTACCCTGTCAAAGCCTTTTTACACTCTGGTTGAGGCTTACAAATGACTGACCCACTCTATATCTGATGGAGGCCTAGCCGGGCCTTTACTGTCAAGCGTTTTGTGCTGAGCCCTACAGTTTGGTCCACACAGGCTCTACAGCACGGGGTGTATTGGGTGGGGTGGGGTGAGTGGGTGGGTGGGGGTCTGCTGCAGCCACTCCTCACATTCTACACAGTGCTGGTAAAGTCAGGGGGATGAGGGGTGGAGAGCTTTGGGACATAGCCCCTAAAAGCCCCGCTGAATGATCGGCTCGTGTCCTCCGTAACTTGTTGTGAACACATCGAGGGGTGAAAATCCAAGATGATGCCCTCACACCGTGTTTACAGTGCGACTGAGGTTGGCTAATTCTGTCTCCTCTCTTTCTCTCTCTCTTCTCTCTCTCTCTCTCTCTCTCTCTCTCTCTCTTCTCTCTGTCCATCCAGTCATAACCAGAGGAGCACGTCGTTTTGCCATCCTGTTACGGGACACATCTCTCCGGAGAACCTGGATGCTTTTATCCTGCAAGAACAGTGAGTCACTCAGTTTGTTGTTGATGTTTGTCTTCTGCTGAAACCCATACACTAGTCAAATACTAAAAGCTCTTAGAATTCTTCCATCATCATCATAAATCAAAACATTTATTATTTTGAGGCGCCTGGAACAAAACGTAAGACTAGAATTCAATATACAGTAGCTTTTTAAGTGTAGCTTCCTGACTTAAAAACTGTGTTCCAGGGATCCAGTTGTCCTGTGAGGAAAGTTTATTAAAGTTCTGAGGAATATACTTGACACACCCAATGTTTCACAGTTACACACCTTTTAGTGGTTGAATTTTTTTTTTTTTTTTACTTGATGTCAGATATTTGGGCCACATTGACATTATCCAGCTCTTTTGAAACATCGCAACACTAAGATTATCGATAGATTTTCATCCGTGGGATAAACGCCAAGCTGTGTTTGTTTTTATCACTTTATTAAGAAAGATGAAATGATACTGAAAATGAAAAATCAATTTTCTGCCAGGACTGTTTTGTGCTTTATTGTATCAGAATCTACAGTTGCTTGACCTTCTATTTCATACGGATTTTGAAGTTGTCTCATAGTTATTTTTTTCTTTAGTTTGAGAAGTTATATTTCTTTATTGAGTAGGGTTTATAGCAGATTTCAAGATGAGCTCAGCATTGTTTCAAGTGAAGACCTGGTACCTTCATTTCAACACTTTTTAAAGGCGCACTATGTAGTTTCCGAGGAGGGGAATTGCTAGTATTGAATAATTATATCATCAGAACAAAACTAAATTATTTTGAGCCACCTATAACCTCTAAACCAAACTGTGATATCTGCTGCTGCAAACAACAACAGTGAAACAGTAACTTTTCAGGAAGCTTTCTGACTTCAGACAGTGTTCCACGTATCCAAGTTTCCTGTGAGTAAAGTTTGTTTATTCAGTTGAGAGAATATACCATAGAAGATGTTCACTTCTGGGACACATGAAAATATACATAGTGCACCTTTAACATTGTTTCGAGTGAAGATGTGGAACCTACATTTCAATACTTTATAAATAAAAAAAATGAAGGAGAAAATGTTGGTTGATTCAAGGCCTTCCTGTTGAAGTGTTGCCAGCGTCTGGTGATGCTATAGCAGTGCAATGTTTGTCTCTCTTCTGTTTGGATGAGTCCAGTTGGAGTGAGGCCAAATGCACTTTAAGTTTAGTATGTTTCTTTTATTCACCTTCTTGCTAAGAGTTAGATGAAAAGACAGATAGCTGGTTAGCTTAGCTTAGCATAAGGACAGGAGACAGCGGGGGAACCTCCTGCCTGACAGGAAGTCACTACTACATTTTCCCGCACACTACTAAAACCATAACATGTATACTAAATGTTTAAAGGAAAAATTCAAAAAATGTTGTACTGTTTCTTTAAACCTAAACTGGACCGTATACCACACTTCAGAGGGGGTCAGAGCGCAGGGTCAGCCTTAGTACAGCGTCCCTGGAGCAGTCTGGGGGTTAAGTGTCTTACTCAAGGACACAATGGTAGAGATGGTGGGCACCGTAGATGTAAAACCAGCCACCATTAGTTTTACAATTAACACCCTCCTGTCCGGTGCCAAGGATCGAACCAGCGACCTCATGGTTACTAGTCGGCCCCTCAAGGCCATCCTACCACCTGTTGATGGAGATGGTTTTCTAGTGCATTCTAAGGGCTTTGTTTGACCAAAGATTTTCTGCCAGCGACTAAAACCCGACACCACACTTTCACTATAATGGAGAGACATTCTGAGGTCTCAGTTGCAAGAGATGCAGCACTCTTTATTGTCCTGCTGCCCCAAATTGTGACGTACAGTAGTGCAAAAAGACTGGGGGGAATTTCTGTTGATATATCCAGGAGCTAGAATACAGAAAGAAGAAAGAGAATCACATACTGTATACTACAATCTGAAAAATAGGATTCTGAAATCTGAAAAATTGACAAGATTTTTAGGAACTTTTGCACTGGGAAAAGGGGGCCGATTTGTTTGAGGGAAAGGCAGATTTTGTCAGCCCGCCCGGGTCAGTTCCCTTCTTTGCCCCATTTCCACTCTGTCTCTCCAAATCTATCTAATAAAGCAAAAATGCCTAAATAAAAATCTTAAAAAAAAAGAAAATTAAAAAAAAATGCACATCTTGCTACTTGCACTTTCTGTAAACCAGTTAACTTAGGTGGCACATAACTCTAAATACAGATATACTGTATGTATTTCAATGTGTTTTCTCTTCCATTTTTGTCCAGTTATTTGTTTACCTTCTCCAGTCTACTGTCTAAAAACTGGAGCTCTGTATTTTCTTTCGAACCGGTCACGGCCTCGGGAGGGTTGAATTTGATTGTCAGCTTCAGAATACATCTGGTGAAAACACTTTCAACAAACACATTGAATTCATTCCTCTGCACCGTCCAAGCCATTTGTGCTTTCTCTACATTCCCTATTCATTTTCTTTAAACCCACTGATTGCTATTTTATCTCCACTGTATCATTTGGAATACATTAAGCTCACTCATCTCAAATGAGCCCAATTTAATAAAATGTTCTGCTCATTTTGATGGAACACGTCGGTACTTGAGTGGAAAATAAATAGGAACTTGAGAATTTATCAAGGATGGATGCAAGCTCTAGAGACAAGCATAAAAATGACATGTAGAAGACGTTTTTACTAAGAAAACTATACTTTGATTAAAATTGATTAAAAACAATGAATTATCCAAATAAAATGCTATGAAAAGGTGTATGTTTGATGCTCTAGTTTTGTTTTTATACTTTACTCCAATGTCTCTGGCTGCCAAAGAAATCAATGCTGGCACACGTTTAGTATTTTTAGCATTTGAAAGTCTCTCTCGGTTAAGATTACATTTCACATGTGTGGGCAGGGAGTGCAATTCTGTCAGCCTGGCTTGTCTGGCACTGACACACACACCTCCTCTTTTATATCCTCCTGTATTTCACACTATGTTTGGTCACTTAGCTCTCACATTTCTTTTTCTCTTTTTCTTTCTATTTCCCCCCTCATACTCCCCTCTCTATATTTCCATCTCTCTCTCTCTCTCTCTCTCTCTCTCTCTCTCAATCATTCAAGTCGATCTCTCCGTTCTGCACAAAGAAGGGACTGCGTTCTGTCCTAATGGATCTGTCTTATTAGCAGCTGCGTAGGCGTGAAGCAACCCTGTCCAAGCCACCATGATAATGTGTCAGTCCAACACACAGACAGCACTATCGTGTGTGTGTGTGTATGTGTGTGTGTGAGTGTGTGTGTGTGTGCGTCAGCGGGTATGAAAATAGATAGTAAATTCTGCAGATGGAGAGAATCCATCTGTTTTTTATAGTGTTTTATGTGCACTTAGAAGCATGGCATACTTACATTATTTTGTGCCTGGTGTAATAGTGCAGCTATGGGCTCCAGGATATTATTTTGCTGTGATTATGCGCGGCACAGCTGAGCACTATCAGCAGCATTGGGGTACCAATTTCATACTGGCAAATTTGAAGCATCATGAAAAAGTGCCACAAGCAACACATTCAGATTGTAAACTAATCAGCGAGTCAATTGAAAAGTTACTCAATCATAATTGACTGTCTGTCTGTCTGTCTGTCTGTCTGTCTGTCTGTCTGTCTGTCTGTCTGTCTGTCTGTCTGTCTGTCTGTCTGTCTGTCTGTCTGTCTGTCTGTCTGTCTGTCTGTCTGTCTGTCTGTCTGTATATTCTTGTGTGTGCAAATGACGCTGTTGGTCTGCATTAGCTCTTTGCATAGTAGCCGGTTCTTTTAATCACATCTTGTCAATCTAATGACCTCGTCTCTGTTATAGCTGTTGGGTTTATAGTTGCTACTTTAAACTGCCCTTCACTATCAAAACATATTCCTCTATTCCCTTCCTGCTGTAGCCGTAATCGTCCTGGCTCATGGCGTTTCATTCATAATAGCCGAATGCTATTGTTAGCGTTGTGAGTGACATGCTTGGTTGTAAATACCCATGTAATACCTCTCGTCTACCAATCATGAACCATTGAACTGAGTACTTAGCATTACTGTATGTAGGAGGCTGGGATTGATTCACTTATGAATCATCTTATGCTAACTAAACCCTTATTATCAAATGATGGCACGCCTGCAAACATTACCACAGAGAAAATGTATAGCCGCAGCCCTAAGCGCTTTTCACAACATCTACTGTGCTGCTATTTAAGCCTGCATTAGGCACCCGAGGTTTTCACTGAGGCCAATGTCTTTTATAAATGTGTATATTCACCCGAAGATGGAGTATTTTAGTTTGAACGAAGATGGCTTTTTTCAGCAGTAGCCTCTGCTTCACATTCGTGTCCACTCCTCACACACAATTCAAACCTTTTTATACTGCCCTCCTCCTCCGAGCCTCTCAGCTGGAGCGGAGAGCTAACCTTTAGATTACTGTGACCCTGTTGACGCCACACGCTGACACACAAGTTGTGTTGAGTTCAGTGGAGCTTCATACTCTGCTATATATCTGTCACCTTCCACACCCCGACCGCATCACATAGGGCACGGCCATTTTTTTTTCTTTTCTTTCTTTTTTTTTCACAATTGAATTTTTTCTTTTTTATGTCAGTGTCACCTTTGATGGAGGCCTCAGCTCACAGACCATCAAAGCAAAAGAGCTGAAACTCATTTATTAGCAGGTGTGTGTGTGTGTGTGTGTGTGTGTGTGTGTGTGTGTGTGTGTGTGTGTGTGTGTGTGTGTGTGCGTGCGTGCGTGCGTGCGTGCGTGCGTGCGTGCGTGCGTGCGTGCGTGCGTGCGTGCGTGCGTGCGTGCGTGCGTGCGTGCGTGCGTGCGTGCGTGCGTGCGTGCGTGCGTGCGTGCGTGCGTGCGTGCGTGCGTGCGTGCATAAACTGGCAAGCTCACCAGGGGTTATCACGGACTGAAGTAGCTAAAGTGTCAGGACTTTACAGCTCCTATGAGAACCTTATCAGCTCTGGTTGTGACAGCAGGACAGATGGAGTAACTACCTTGGCTGCTGCTGCTGTTTTGCGTCTCACTATCTGTCTACATCTGAAGTGTGTCTGAGTTTATTTTCAACACGTCTGTCCGTCTTTCTTCTTGACAGCGGCCTTAGAAATGTCCATTCTAGTGTTGTTGTGTGTGATGTGTGTCACCCATATGTGTTTAATGTTACCTCAAGCTTTATTGATACTCTTAGAAATGTCAACTTTTCAGACTTTGAAAATGTCCTGCTCAACTTTAGCTTAATCAGCGTTATACAAATTACACTCAACTGCTGTCAGATTACAACAACTACAATTTTGGAGAAAAACACTATTTTTCCCCATTCATTAGTGTGTTTAATCTAGCCATGATCATTTTTGCCCCTATTTTATTGCGTGAGCTTTACAACTTATTAACCTTGCAAGCATATTGTGAATACAACTCTTTTTTTTGTGTCAACTTGTTGATTCTTTGCTGAAACGGAGCCTGTACAAATTGGAGATTGGCTAAATTCCTGGCTGTCACTTTGCATTTCTCTCCCTGTGTTACATTGGTTTCCATGCTATTCCCTTGTGTCACTCTTCATTGTTCAAGCCTTTACACACACACACACACACACACGCACGCACGCACGCACGCACACACACACACACAAAAACACACACCATTTTCTGTTCTCTCACTTGTTCCCACTTATTTTCCTCTTGTTGTCTCTGGTGATTTAACGGAAGCTATGCCAGCTATTTGACGAGTCTTTGCCAGGGACGCAGCATGGCAGTCCCTCTGTTGGCTGTTGTTGCCATAGCAGCACTGATGTATTGAAAGGGGGGGGGGGATACACAGTTGTAGATGGATTGTGTGATAAGACCCTGAGTGTTTCTCATTCTCTCCCATTGTGAGTATTAGCTGCTTGCTTTTGTGAGAACAAATTGCTTGAGCAGTTCATAAATGATCTTATTCATTAATATCGCAAAACCCGTAAATAGTTTGATCTCACTGCGGGAAAATTGCTTTCTTTGAGAGAGTGACATGAGAAGATTGAAATCAATTCTTCCATTTTACACGATGGGGGAATCAGGGCCTATAGCTTAATATGGAGACTGAAAGCATGTCCTGCTCAAAATATAAAATCTTTCATAATTCTTGCACCCCCTTTGGAAAACAGCAGTAGTGTTTTTACTACGCCAGCTGTTGTTCCTGGGTGAGCATACCCATGAAAAAAGGCATTTAGAAAAATTAATTCATGATCATCAGAGGAAAAATTAGACTGTTTCAGAAATATTTAAAAGTTCCTCGTAGCACCTTTTAATCCTATCACTTGTGGTATTGAACTTTTAATCTGCACTGCGCATTGAGTTTCACACCAAGTTTCAACAAAATATATTTAAAATAAAATTTGACAAATAAAAAACAAACTGCGAAAAAAATAAAGTCTCCAATGAAAGACTTGTGCAGATTTCAAGGCAATTCGGCTCGATCAACATCTCAGAGGAGGACCAGGCTGGAGGATTTGTTAAGACGGAAGTGTCAGGGGGAAACAAAATATATGTGGAGATCCGTGGTTGCTTAGGTTGGGTATATTCCTTTGAAATCGGTTACAGAGGCTGTTTTTTTACCAACATATTTGAAAAGAAAGTTTTTAGTTTTGGGTCTTGACAAAAACATTGTGGGGGGGAAAGTTGGGCTTTAATGATGTGTCTTAAATAATGACCTCCACTCTCTGTTTTGAGGGAAGACTTCCTGTTGTTTTTCTCTCTGATCATTTATAGTACAATTTTTCAGAGTATTTAGTTCTGCAGAATGTTTGCTGTAGTTGTACACTGAGAGGTCTGGCTGGATTTAAATGTCAGCTGTGTCTGTGTGGGCTGCATCCCCCGGCACACAGTGGATTGCTGACATGTTTTCTGTGCAGCTGTAGTGGTTGGGAGTTTGCCAAAGTTTTCAAGTGTCTTCAATACACAGGAACAAGTCTTGTTGTTAAATGTCAGAATCCTTTCTGACAATTACTCTGTTCAAAACATGGCTGCCTTTCCCTCCCACAGACATAGGCTACGTTCAAATGACCATACTTCCCTGCTATTTAGTATGGTAGGGAACACATTTAGGATGTCCCAATACATGTGGTTAGATGCAGCATGCTCAAAAATACCTGGATTCCCTACTACTTCCAGACGGGATTTTTAAGTGTTGATTTCAGCTATATATAATAAGCAAGAGGCCAGATCAAGGCGCGGTGTTATGATGAAATAAATAAGATAGAGTGTGTCCCAATTGTGTTCTTACTGCATGCTGAGTAGCCAATATGCCATCCAACGCCTACTGTAGTTTCACTGTTAAATCGAGGGCAATATTGCTGAGTGAGATTATAATGCAATATTCTTTATATCTGGGCTCTGAAGTGTAGATCCTTGAGTATTACTTGCTCGTTATTTTCTTCACCACACAGCCAGAAGTTTCTTCAGATGGAAAAAGAACAAAGCGCATGTCAAGCAAGGCCAGAGAGAATATGGCATATCTTCATTCACTCAAATATTTCACAGAAGCTGGGACAGTGTGTTATTAAGCCGTCACCAGTGATACTTGGTCTCATATTTGCCTTGTATTATTTTAATGACTGCCTGTCTGACTGACTGTGGCTGTGAGTGTGTGGATTGCCCTGTTCATTTTTAGGCCTCTATAGCTTTTGAAGTCCCATTCAAAGGATTGTTTTTGTGTTGAAACAGCAGCAGCCCAGTGTATTTTGGATAGAAGACTTGAGTGATCGTCAAATTGGATTGTATCCATTCATCATTTCCTTGCATTGGTCAAAATTCATTGAAATGTTATGAAAGTGGTTTCAAAAATGTTAAAATTAAATCAGCAGAAGCCCAACGACATCATGAATTTGAGTCTCTAGTGGAGGTAAAGCTACAAGAACACACAGCACAGTTTCAGTTAGCATTACAAACTGGAGGTGGGTAGTTTGAGACCGGTTTGATAATGACAGTTGCATTGTGGGAATTGTAGGATCAAGCACTTTTATAGGGCGGAAAAGTTTGGATATGTCTGTGTCAGCTGCTTGTGAATTTGTGATTCCCTGAAATGTATTGAAATTCAATCCTAAATGGCTGGAGTCCCTTTTTGATGACATGTATTTGAAGAGACAAAATAATCTTTATTCCAGCTCTATCTAACCCCATTTGGTCAAGCAAACTGGAGTTGTTGCTTTTTAATTTATTAAAGTTCTCAAGTCTAAAAACTGAGATAACCCCAATTAAATCCACATAGTTCATTTTTCCACAATTTAAATTGGGCTTCATTTTTGTGGTTGTGCCAATAGCCTAAAGTGGGAAGTGCCAACTGGGAAAATATTTGGAAGCTAAGTAAAGGCTTTGCCCTGAAGATCGGCGTGCCCTTGGCCAAAGTATTTCAATCCAAATGCTCCAGTGGAACTGCTTAAAAGCCCAGAGTGCCCTTGGATGATTCCAAGCTTATTTTAGGTTGTGCTATTGTTGCTTGTTCCCTGTGTAATAGACAAATAGCTCTAACAGTAGATATGGACTGAACTGAAGAATTGCTTTGAGAGGTTAAAGGTGCAGTCAGCGATTCTGGAGAATGCTTGTTGTTGTCAATTGGATTTATTTTAAGCAAACAAACAAGGTAGTAGATCGTGAGGAGATATTCTCTGATTTTGACAGAAAGTGACTTTGACAACAAGCGTTCTCCAGAATCGCTCACTCCACTTCTAAATGGGAAGAGGTAACACTCTTACAATATTTATGGTATTGGTGTTGAAGGCATTTTAATACATATTGATGCCTGCTGCATTTTCACCCCATAAATTGGACCACAAAGCCATTTAAAAGTCAGATTGTATTATTTTACACAGCACACAAATATGATGTAATCAACATAAATCAATAGTCGGATAAACACTTTTCGATCGGCTCCTCTTGCATAACAGAAGCATTCTATGGAACAGCTATCATCGACACCATAGTGATGAGGCTGCATTCTTCTAACTAGAGTGAGACAGTCTCCTTTCATGTGTTCTCTAGAATTACTCTGTCCATCCATCTTTAACCTGTTTTCTTTCTCTTTTTCCTCCCAATTAATTCAGTTTAGAGAGACCTCAGGCTTGGTCAGAATACCTGAGTTATACGTAAAAAGTTTTAAAACCAGCGAGGAGGAAAGAAAGACCATAAAATGCATGCAGTGAATTAAATTAAAGCTATCGTGCGTAACTTCTGTTACCCCTGTGAGTAATTCTGAGTAATAACAACAACAATGTCAAAGCATCTATGACATAAGCCTTTTTCGGTGATTGCCCTTGGATTTAATACCTTCCGCTGTACGTCCAGGTTTTTTCTTAGCAGGAGAATCAACAACTAAAACATTTCTTGGGCCCTTCTTGGGATTTGAGCTCCTGCGCCAGTGTCAGGGGGGCAACATCAGTGTGTAAACACTGCCAAACTGAGAACAACTGAGAGAGTTTTGTGGAGCTCATTGCCTTAATCAACTTTGCGTCAACTAGTTTGTCAATGGCTTGAATGTAACCGACATTCATTTATATGAAAAAACTTACACACTAGCTTTAGTATCCATTAACAGAGGGTTGTAGAAGGAATTTAATGTTATTGTGCGGGCCATCTCTGTGCCCTCTGTTTTATGGCTTACTCTACTTTACTTAAATTGTCTAGACTGTGTCTTTTTTTCTCTCATTCTGTGTTTTAGTCTTTCTTAAACCTGCCTGCCTGCCTGCCTGCCTGCCTGCCTG
Organism: Ammodytes marinus; assembly: GCF_949987685.1. NCBI lineage: Eukaryota > Metazoa > Chordata > Actinopteri > Uranoscopiformes > Ammodytidae > Ammodytes > Ammodytes marinus. The sequence continues at coordinate 6,047,332 of NC_137234.1, forward strand.
TCTGTCTGTCTCAGAGAAATAACCAGATTAGCACTTCCGACCTCTTCCTGATTTGCCATTTGAAGTAAATGAGTGGGCTGTGTTCCTTTTGGACCTGCTGGAGCTTTGGTACGCGTCGAGTAATTCACACAAAAGTAGTGAGGTCATAGCTTCCTCCAGCCCTCCTGAGTGAGATCAAGGCCAATCACTCAAAGGCCAAATTGTCTAGTTTTTTTTCTTAAGATGGCCACCCTTTAGAAAGTCTAGTAACAGACCCACAGTTAACCCTATGTGTTCTTTATGGTAGAAAAAAGTCTTGAGCCTTATTCCCTCTCTCAACTACAAGGTCGAAAACACTTTGTCGCTCGCTTCCCTTCCGTCACACTTTCATCTTTGAGCAACTTTCTTTGCAAATGGTTCACTTCTTATATCACTAAACTGAATACAATGAAAATAATCCACATACTACAGTAGAGATGGCACGTTAAAGAAGATGTTTGGAAAATAAATATATTATGTATTGAAGTGAGGTGTTGATTATTGGCTGGTGGAGTGGTTCATTTTGTTGCATTAAAAGCCAAGTACCCTTCCAGGTTTTTTTTTAACCAACATTAAAGTATTTACGAGGAACTTAAACATTTCTGAAACAGTCAATTTTTTTCTCTGATGATCATGAATGCCATGTAACAGCAGCAAACGAGACCATCAGTGCAAAGAATGCTATTTTTAGATAGTTTTCCTAATGCATTTTCTTACTTTATACATTTTCTTTACTAAATTGAAGTTTCATCATAGTCAGATTAACTTTTGTTTAATTCAAATTAAATCAAACTTAAATTATATAGCACTTTTCATACACAGAAGATGTACCACAAAGGGATTTACATAATGAATGTTCTTGACCTTTGCATGAAATTCTCTTTACAACAGTCAATCTCTCTCTCTCTCTCTCTCTCTCTCTCTCTCTCTCTCTCTACCCACAACACATTGGAGACATTTACATTATGCGTCTATAGATAGAAGTTATTAACGCACTGAAACTGCAGGCTGTGTGGGAGTTTTACAGAATGTATCATATATAAAGGCAGGAATGGCGATGCATTCAGGGACGACAACAGCAACAGAGAAAATAAAACTTTCCTTTTACTAGATAAATAGGAAGAAGGATGTATTGATAATAAGTGACAGGAGACATATTTTGTATTACTCAAAAACACAAATAAGAGCATGATTTCTTCACAGTTGTCAAGCCATGCAAATGTGTGTTTACGGTAATTAAAATGTATGGATTTATTTAAGGATAAGGATAGAGGTGTCTGTGTGTGTGTGTGTGTGTGTGTGTGTGTGTGTGTGTGTGTGTGTGTGTGTGTGTGTGTGTGTGTGTGTCAGAGAAAAATATAGCAGTAGGTAATTAGCTTGGATTCTTGGATGGAGGAATGCGTTCACGCTGCCAGTGTTCTCTCTTCTGAAACTAATCAGACAGATTTACATGCGTTCTCCGCCTGGTGTCAGTCCGTTGACAATAAAACATCCAGCGCGGAACGTCTCATAATGTCTCGCCACACTGAGACAAGACACTCGCAATAACGGGCCTGTCATCAAACTGAGAGACGCTAGAGTCACATCTTGTTGGGGTGTGTGTGTGTGTGTGTGTGTGTGTGTGTGTCGCCTGCATTTAATTTCTTCCCAGCATTAGAAAATGAGAGCGAGAACAACATGTTAAAAATAACATAGCTTTTTAAATAAGAAATGTCAAAAAGAACTAAACAGAAAGTTAACAAGAGTTAAACTTTGTACGATTGATCTCTCTCTGTTTCAGCCATTTTCTGAAATCAAAGTAATTGCTTGTGTTTAGGGACGGGCACGAGTAGTTTATTCCAAGATCGAGGGATCGCATTAATTCCTCCAGGACCGGTCGATTCCTCGTTTTTCTAACTCTATTTTTTACAGCGCGTCTGTCTGCAGGAACAATAATGCACAGCGACGACATAGCCTACCAAAGGCTTAATGCTTCTGTTGGAGTCGGTGCAGAAAGCTGCAGCAGAGAGTAAAATGACTGTTTCTTTTGGTGAGATATTGAGTAGAAAACACTCCTGATGGCATTATTGAAATGGAAACAATGACAGACATTTGAGTTGGTGTTATAGGCCTACATGTGAAAAGATTTTAAAATAAATGTACCCATGAAAAGAAAAAATATATTAAAAAAATTCAGTTCACTCATTTACCAATCAAGTTCATCGATCACTCACATCCGGTAAAGGTAATAATATAAAACTGGAATAACCCAAAGACCTCATGCTCTCCATGGTAACGGTTAAAACCATAGCCATCTCAAACATGCCGCCTGTCTTTAAAATATAAATAAGAACACACAATCTCCAGTGTTGAAACAAAATCCTAACGAGCTGTGAAACAGACTGCAGACAAGAAGATCTGTTGAAATCTTTATCGTGGCGCATTAGCAAATCTCTTTGAGGTGAAGTGTGTCGGATATAAAACGCCGTGAGCTTTGCAGATATATATATCAATAAATCATGTGTGATTTGAATAACAACACATGAGCTATTGTGGTGTGCACTTTCAGAAACGTCTCTGTGTCGGTGTGAAAGACATTTTGTTGTTATTGATCCTTGAATAGTTTTTTTTGGGTGGGAGGGACCTTTTCATTTACAGTCGATGGTCACTCTGGACTCATACTGTTGTATTGTTGCCACATAAAAGTTCAGTAATAATGAATTACTATACGCAAAGTTCAAAGTACACCAATACAAATATTTAGAAACACAATTATTTATTAAAGGCTCAGTGTGTAGAATTTCTGGGCATTTTTCAGAACAGACTTGGTAGAAATGTAATATGATATTCACAAGTATGTTTTTAATAAGTATATATTATGAGCCTTTTATATCTGCATAGGAGCGGGTCCCCCCTATGTGGAGGCCGCCATTTTGCACTGCCATGATTCTACAGTAGCACAGAATGGACAAACTTAATGGCCATAATGCATTTCATAAAGTGGGTGTACTGGGGAAATGCACTTGTTGGAAGATGAAGAAGAAGTACTATATAATAAATAACTAAATACATCTTCACCTCATCACTTGATATGGTGGGTGGAAAGACTTGAGGCAGTGGTGGATGATGCCATTTAAAGCATCAAAATTATTAAAAATTTTGTTGAGATTATTTTACAGTGACATAGTGCATTCAGTCACATATTTGTAACTGTCTAGTTTAAATTGAGAATAAATACTGGTGCTAATTCATCTTCCCTATATGTGAACAGTTACATAACATCGTCTGTTGCCGTGGGCACTTTTATTTCCCCCCGCTGTGGATCTAGTTTTTCTAAGTCTATTTATCGGCTTCCTGTTGTGAAACGGTCATTCAAGGTAATAGGTCTGCCCTAACCTGAGGGCTACAGAAGAAAATCTATCTTGGCACGACAGCACGCACATGCACACGCACGCACACACACACACACACACACACACACACACACACACACACATGCGCAAATGCACGCACACAGCGTTAGGCCATGTAACGAAAACTCATAAACACCCAAGGGGATGTGTTTTAACAGATTTAGAAACATTTGTGTTTACCGTGTGTGTGTGTGTGTGTGTGTGTGTGTGTGTGTCTTGTCTAGGCCGCAGGGTGCTCGTATGATGTCCAAACATGCGGGTGAGCAGCTCTCCAGCACCACCGTCAGCGAGGCCTCCACCATCACCTCCTCCACTGTGGACACAACTTCTGCTAAGGTTAGTCTTTCTCTCTGTGTGTGTGTGTGTGTGTGTGTGTGTGTGTGTGTGTGTGTGTGTGTGTGTGTGTGTGTGTGTGTGTGTGTGTGTGTGTGTGTGTGTGTGTGTGTGTGTGTGTGTGTGTGTGTGTGTGTGTGTGTGTGTGTGTGTGTGTGTGTGTGTGTGTGTGTGTCTGTGTCTGTGTCTGTGTGTGTGTCATTTCACTTTGGTTGCATCTGCATCATAGTATGTTGAGGGCCCCCAAAGATTAAAACATGGATGACCCTGTTAAGGAATAATGCATCTATTCCAGTGGGTGTGTGTTTCTGTCTGTATGTGATTATATGATGTTTGTGTATACATGCAAAACTGTCAACATATGCATTCCGCCTCAGTTGTACTTTGTGTTAAGTGCATATATCAAATGAGTGAGTTCTCACACGAAGATAAGTAAATATTACACATGCTGAATATCAGGGAAGTATTGTCATTTTAATATATTGTATCATAGCATCATATCTACTTTATAATACAACCCCCCCCCCCCCCCCCCCCCCATGTGCTCAGGCTCATCACCCTTGCCGTCAAACCCAGAGGCAAAATAGTGCAGAAAGCTTTATTCTGACAGAGAAAAAGACTACATTTACATACAAAGCAATACTCCGATATTAACCAGGTTAGGGTCATATTCACGATAAGACATGACTAAGGTTGCATTCCGAATCGCATACTTTCTACTATATAGTATGTAGAAAAAAGATTTAGGATGTCCCGATTCTTGTGGCCAGATTTAGGATGGTTAGAAGTACCCGGATGTCCTACTTCATGCGGCCAAGATTGTTAGTGTTGAAAACTGCATCCTATTTGGGCGATTCTGACTCACAATCCAGTGCGCACGTGAAGTGATGTCACATCGACGAAGCCTCCATATGAAAACAAACGGGGATGCGACGGATATAAAAGCAAGAGGCAAGATCAAGGCGCAATGTTATGATGAAATAAGAGAGTAAAGTATGTCCCAAAAGTATGCCTACTGCATCCTAACTAGATTCTTTTTATCGTTGGATGTAGTATGTAGAATAGAAAAAAGAAAGAGTATGCGATTCGGAACGCAACCCATGTTAACAGCCGTACCCACCATAATCGGATTAAGACAATCTACATTTTCCCATATGTGAAATCACACATGGGAAAATGTAGGGTTAGGTTTAAAAGGACAGCTGGGCCAAGGGAAGACTGAGGGAGGAAATAAAACCTCATTCATTATATTATAATAGGGATTATTATAATGATAATGATAGAACGCTGGTTCCGTATGGGTGAAGTATTCCTTTAATCAGATTATTGTGGCTGATTTCCGACATCATGACGCTTCCACCACAACATTTCATATAGACAGAATATTCAGAATATGCTGATTGACATGTAAACGGGCATATCCCTGCTGAACATGGAAACACCTTATTTGGACTATTGTCTGAACCGGAGTATGGACCTTCATCAGAATATGCTGCAAGTAAACGTAGTGTCTGACCAGAAGAATCTTGTCTCAAAATAGAACTATGAGTCATTGGTGTCCCCCCCCCTCCTATGCGTATGTAGCAGCAAACCCCCCCATCAAAACCTGAATCCATATTTTGAATGAGTCACACACCAGCTCCGCCGCCGACAAAACATCATAGGAAGCGCAGAGAAAAGATTTCTCCCTAGAGATACTGTACATATCACGATTCTCCTTGGAGCGTGTGTGTGTTCTATGTCTCTGGGTGTGTATTCAGTGATGTGGTGGTGTTCATATAGCCAGTCTGGGATTGATCAAAGTCATTTAAGTTTACCTGCTGTCGTTTCTCAGTTTGCTGTTATGAATGTATGCAGCTTTATATGCCGCCCTCAATATTTAAAATAACCTTTCTACAGTCAAGAAACCTTTAGTGTCCCTTTTATGCGATAATAACCAATACACCCCACAAGACATTAATAGGTTAACCCATTGATGACTATGGCAATCTAGGATGCATGTCCTTAATGCCTGAGGGTTTTCTGAAAAAATAGTACGAATTGTCAAGTCTACCAAAACCTTAATATCTAAGCCTGTGTAGCACATAGAAACATGAAATAAAATACATTTAAAAGTTAAGGTTCACAGGTTTTATTTAAACATGCTCCCTTAGCGCTTACAAACCAACAAATATTTCTAAAAATCGTCAAAATTAGATGAATTAGAAAATTATTAAATATTGTTAATAAATAGATGCAATGTGTTGTGTGATTTTCGTCAGTAGTCTATAGTAGACCTTGATTCTGCGCACCAAACGCCACTAACTGTTCTGTCGCCGACATAGCTGGCGTATTTTTTTTATTATTTTGTTTTATTTTTTTATTTTTTATTTTTTTGATTGACATGATTTTCGGCAAACCACACAACTTTTGGGTGGTCACGTGGTCTTCAAAAATCAACAAAACCCACCTCATGTGTATTTGAACCAATGACAGTGCATTCTATGCTGGGAATGCCATGAAAATTAGATAAAGTAATAATGCTGCGCGACGCAGCATCAGGCAGGAGAGCCAATGTGGCATCGCGCAGCAGCCGTCATCAATGGGTTAAAAGGATTGGGTTGTCAATTGAAATACGAAAAAGATTCCTGAAGAGTAGCGCTACATTACAGTATGTAAAATTCTAATTTTGAAAAGTTGGAACCAAATTTTTTTTGAGCATTCGTACGCAAACAGGAATCCGAGTTCAATTCAATCAAACCTAACAAGGCAGGTGTGAAAGCGCCCCTAAAAAGTAACCAAGTTACCTGTTGGGAGCTGACATATTCTATTACACCCTGCTGCTGTCAATCACTGATCAGATCCACGTGAGAAAAAAATTGGGATTTGATATCTACCCTAGTAAGTACACCTGAACCAGAATTAATTTCCCAAGTCACTCTTGTATAGCTGAGGGATTTGAGCCGGCAACCTCCAGGTCTACTCTACTATACTGAGCTCTATAGGCTTAGAGGTTGTCTGAAAGTGTGTCATTGATGTAACAAATAGCTGATCTACCCAGAGTCACTCACCTACAAAACAGGGTGCTACCTAGCAGCAGGGAACTCAGCCTTTTGCACAAATTACCCTCAGCCTAAAAATAGACCCACAGCATCGCACACACACACACACACACACACACACACACACACACACACACACACACACACACACACGACAGGCAGACACAAGCATATTATACATGCACTCACATATTGTACTGTATATTTACAAAGGTACCCCACTGAGACAGTATTGGAGTCGGTCTGTGTTTTTGCGTCATGCTTGGTCGACCAGCTTCCCTGTAATTAGTCAGCGTGTGTGTGTGTGTGTGTGTGTAGCTGTTTTCCAGCTGCAGATGCCTCTCAGTCCATACACACACACTGATGCAGCAGTCACACCCAATCTTTTATTATAATACCAGTGTGACGAAAGGATAGGGTGTTTGTGAGCGTGTGTGTTTATTTGTGTGTGTGTGTGTGTGTGTGTGTGTGTGTGTGTTGCCGCGTCAGAAGAAGCATTATTTTCCACAGAGGTTTCAGAATAGATGCAGTGTAATGAGATTTCATGAATACGTGCACAGTGTATGTGTTCAAGCAGCAGGCAAGCCCACACGAACACACACACAATAATAATGCAAGAATTTCATGGTTTGCTGTGCGAGACCACTAGCCCCCGTGCATTTCTTCAGTGTGTGTGATGAAAGATGAATTGGCAGAATTATAGCTCAATCTGCTGTCGATATGATTTCACCAATGTTCTTAGCATTAAATTAGCTGTCTCTCACCTTATATATACTGTATTACAATTAGCTGTCCTTTCCCAGGCCTTTTTCAATTTTTCACTTTTTTATAGGACTTCCAATTACTTGATTAATCCAGCAAATGAATCTAAATGAATCTGATTTTTATTTTATTTTATTTGTTATAGAATAATTTGTATCATATTGGATTGTATTTTATGAACCTGTATGTCTAGGTTTTTTCTATCATATGTGTATGTGTTCGTTCAAATCAATTGGGCATTTCTCTGGGACACTGCATTGTCTCCTTGTGTGTGCATTTTGGTCACAGTCATCAAAGCAGAAGTATCCTTGACTTGAAGTGATGTCACAAAAGTAAAACAACAAAGTATAGTGTCTTTCATTTGTGCATTGTTAAAATTTTGCCTTTCTTTTTTTCCTGTTATTTCTTCTGAAGTCTGTTCTCCTTTTTAAATGGTGTGTGTGTGTGTGTGTGTGTGTGTGTGTGTGTCTCCAGTTAAAATACTGCAGTTACCATTTTGCCTCTACAGTATCAGTCCACCCTGTAGAATGATAGCATCCCACAAAATAAAAACCAGCTGCAGCAGAGGTGGCTGTTTCTGCTGCTCAACAATAACAACTCTATTATTATGTAATCCACGAGGCTCTGTTCGTAATGATCTGGTTCTTTCATGAGCTCTTCATAATTACACTTTACTTTTTGCTTACGTGGCACATTCACTAAGGGAATCTGTGCTCAAAAACCTACACAGTTCACAGAGTGGGAGAGAAATGGGGAAGGCAAGAAAAATGGCCTTAAAGATGCTGTGTGTTATAAAGGTGTACTGTATATTGGCGCTGTCATTCAGTGCCAAAAGTTCTAGATTTTACACATAATGAAAACCATACTTATGATTATTATATTCCATTTATACCAAGTCTAATCTGAAAAAAAAAACCGCCAATTACCTTAACACACTGCACCTTTTAATAAACAAAATAAATTGCCTTCAACCTACGCCCTCGCAATCTGACACAGAACCATTTTGAGTTCCTGCCTCAGTCTCTTTGATGGGAGGCGTTCAGGTTCGTCGGCCAGGCTTTTTCAGCAGGTGTTTAGTTTGCCAGTCCAACCGCTACCCTGCAGGTCACAAGCGCTCTTTTCTAACCTCCTACATGATTGTCTGTAGAGGCTTTGTCAATGTCTAACAAAAGCCATAGCAACCACGGCTGACACTGAATTGGGGGTCCAGTGGAAAATGGTTTTGTGCTCAAATAATGGCTGTAATTAGGTAACGACTGGGGCCGCAAAGGAGAGGTACCTGGCTAGAAAGATAATCATGGTGTGGGTGAAGGTCCATTCAGTTATGGTGTAAGGAACACTGAATGGTCTAAAGAGGCACAGACAGATCCGTTTTTTTCTAAATATAAGTTATTGTGACACAAACACACACACACACACACACACACACACACACACACACACACACACACACACACACACACACACACACACACTAATATTCACTGATTTTAACAAATGGCTGATTTCAGACTCTCTCAGTCACTTGTATGCATCTAATACATGTTCTCAACTCATAGTTTATGCTATTTGTGACACTAACAGCTATGAAATGGTGCTGTACTTGTCTGTGTGTGTTCCAGGGTTCCCGGACCATCGGCAAGGTGCACAGCTTTGGAAAGAGAGATCAGGCCATCAAAAGGAATCCCAATATCCCTGTGGTGGTCCGAGGATGGCTGTACAAACAGGTCAGGACACACACACACACACACACACACACACACACACACACACACACACACACACACACACACACACACACACACACACACACACACACACACACACACACACACACACACACACACACACACACTGAAACACACTCATGCCAACATACCTACAAATGTAACACTAACAGACATTTTGACTGTCCTTGCATCGTGACATTCACCTTATTTACTGGACTGCCATTAAAAAAAACACCCACATAGCAAGGTGTACAGTCCTGGTGTGATGCCAGTGGAACAGCAGGCGAAGGCAGGTTGAGGCCTTGTTCTACAGTAAAATAACACCTTAACATTTCCTCCAATGGCCTAGTTTTATTTTGTCTAACACGTCATTACTGGGGAATTCTATTTCTATCTGAAGTCATCCTTAAAATATCTATGGTTGGCCTCGTCCCACAGGGAAACGCATGGCGAGAGTACAAGACAAACAGTGAGTGATCTAGTTAGTGCCAAGCAATTATATTGTAATGGCTGCACACAGAGGCATGTACTCACAGATACAAATGGGCAGGAATGTACAACACATCTAAATGCACAGACACTCAAATGCTCATACAGCCCTACTACAGAGCATTGCAAATAGATTTTAATTAGGAAAAACCTTTAAATAATGTGGACATTTTTAAGACACAATCACATGCACATTAAAGGTGGAGTCAGCGATTCCGGTGAATGCTTGTTGTCAAATTCACTTTTTGTGAAAATCGGTGAATATCTCCTCACGATCAGCTACATGTTGGTATTCTGTGTGCACTGGGAACACAATATGGTGTTAATAGCACAGCATAGGCTCTGTTAACTGGTATGTAAACTAAGGGGGGCCACTGACGCCATAGCAACATGCCTGTTATTTAAATTTTTAAACTTTTTCTAACAGTACTGACAGGTAGTGAATCTTGAATTAATAATTAATTTTTTTTTCAAAATCAATGAATATCTCCAGAATGTTTGACTCCACCTTTTAATACACACATGGTGGTAGCTCCATGGATTTGTTAGCCGATGGAGCCGCACATGTCTGGGTAGTTTTGGGCTGATTTCATCCCCTTCCTCTGTGTGTCCTCTTCCTCTTTAAATAGCACAATTTTCAGCCCGAGAACATGAAGACAAAACGGGCAGTAAAGCAGCGGTGGCAGGCCCAGCGAGCCGGGCAACGACGACAAATGATCACACTCTCTTTCTAGCTCACTCTCTCTCCGCTCGTATACACCTACATTTTGGCTTTCATTACTGTATCCGCTTTGCCTCGCTACTCTTTTCTAGAGCTTGTAATACTCGTCATTTAATGTATGTAATATCTCAGAAAATAAATATAAACGGTCGTGATATGAATTATCCATACATAACGGATGATACCTTATCGTTCTCTTCGTCTCTCTCACTACCCCCTCTTTCTTTTCATTTTTAGAGATACAGTATCTATCTTCATTTTCTTGTTATCTCATCCAATTCCAGGCTACTTCGGGCCTCACTATATTCATTCATTCATTACTTACTCTCTCTCTCTCTCCCTCTCTCTCTCTCCCTATAGGACAGCTCCGGGATGCGCCTATGGAAGAGGAAGTGGTTCGTCTTGGCAGATTTCTGTCTGTTCTACTACAAAGGTGAGTCTTAGTTCAAGAAAAAATGGTTTCACTATGTATAGTCGATTGGAGCTTAGTACGTAGATACAATGGTTGAAATTCCCATTTTACTACCTGTTCTCATTCTTGCCTTATTGTGCTCCTTCAAAGACAACATAATAGAGACACTTTAGAGCACTATGCAATTGAAAGTACCTCAGCAGCCTGTACAATGACCACAGATGACCACAATTAAAATACCTCTCCCACAGATAAAAAATAACCCCTGAATGTTACAAGCTCGTCACATGTGAAATCTGTTACATGACTATTGGACTGTCATTTATTGTACAGGTCTCTTACTGGTGTTAAAAATTAAGCATACCTGTTTGAAACAACGAAAGTGGAATTCACTAATGTTACAGGTATAAACACATATACGTCTAAGTAGTTTAAAAACTGTAGAAAAAATATAATATATTGTCTTGAATACTATTTAAAAAAAGAAGTGTGACTCAAGCAAGGTCCACTTATTATTATTTTTATTTAGCTTTCAACCACATGTTACAGTCTTAATCAGCAAATAAAATCCCCAGTAGTAATTGTTTTACTTCTTTGCTAGCTGTGTCATCAAATACGTAGTTATCTTATAGGCGAATAATATATATATGTTGACTGACTGGCCAATATGACAGATTTATACAAACTGCAAAGGGGGTTAGACCAAGTTTCATTCCATTTGAATTTGAGCTGCACTGCAGTGATGCTGGTTTTTTGGACAAGGGGACTGCGGCTGACAAAGGGAGCCAGTGATTCAATCTGGGCGGGATTTAATCTGATCTTTTCTCAGCGGGGATAAGGGTTCAAACGGACACACACACACACACACACACACACACACACACACACACACACACACACACACACACACACACACACACACACACACACACACACACACACACTCCATCACCATCAGTCCTCCCATCCCCTGGCTGTCTTTATCTGCCTTCTCTTTTCATCTCCATATTCCTAAGAGATCCTTTCGGGACACGCACTCCTCTACCTCCTCACCCCCAAATCAATTTTCTGTCGTTTCTTTTTCTCTCTTTTCTCTCAGTCTCTCTCTCTCTCTCAGTTCAAAGGTTTTTCTACTCAACATGAAAACACCTGATCCGATCTGTCTGCAGCATCACTCACCCCCCGCCCTCCTTCCCCTCCCTTCATCTCTTGTTTACGCACAGACAAACGAAAACCTCCTTGCTTTTCTTATTGTTATTACTTCTATTTGTGTGATGGTTTCTGTCAGGGTGCCAGAGGTCATGTCTGTGTTTTGTTTCCCTTTTTTTTCATTTTTTTTTTAAATGTGGGATATTAAGAAGTATGGTGTTTTTCATATGTTCAGATTAAAAGCATACACATTCTATTTCAAAGGTTTATTCTAGTATTTTTATGACATCATTTTTAGCCAGTAAGTAATACATGAATAGAGATAAATACATAAAAGAAGGACTTTAGCAGTTAGCAACTTGGGTAAGAACTGGATTCATTCAATTAAATCTTAAACATTTATTCTACTAATCAATTTCAAGACAATAATTAGAAATTACTTCGATCCGCCATTAGATTAATTTTACAACATGGCCGCACATTCTCTTGTTTGGGCTTTTCAGATCTCAAGTGTCTTTGTTTTAGAGATGATAGTAATCTGTGTTTCTTTTCGGGTCATAAACTGATGATCAGATAACAAGAGAATTTGAAAGATGACACAATGGACCCCGGGAAATTATAATGGGCATTTTCACTATCTTATAAAGCAAACACATAATTACATCTGCTCTCTCATCAAACTAATTGTAAGTTGCAGCCTCGAAAAAAAAGAATAAGTAATTAAGATACATTTTCTGTGGTCTTGGACTTGTGATCACAGTATTTCTGTCTCTTTTACAGCCAGTGTCACATCAGTTTTATTTATACAACCCAATATCATAAGTTTGCCTCAAGAAGCTTCACAATCGCCAGATCTTTCAACACTCTATCTATCCTTAGAGCCTCAATTCGGATAAGAAAAAACTCCCTTCATCCAAACAGTGACAAATTTCCATTCTTGTGCTGTTCGGATGTTATCTTACTTTACTTGTCACAGTCCACTCTGCTGTGTGTGTGTGTGTGTGTGTGTGTGTGTGTGTGTGTGTGTGTGTGTGTGTGTGTGTGTGTGTGTGTGTGTGTGTGTGTGTGTGTGTGTGTGTGTGTGTGTGTGTGTGTGTGTGTGTGTGTGTGTGTGTGTGTGTGTGTGTGTGTGTGTGTGTGTGTGTGTGTGTGTGTGTGTGTGTGTGTGTGTGTGTGTGTGTGTGTGTGTGTGTGTTCCGGTCAGTGCGACAGACGGGGCAGAGCAGATAAAAAAGACCTCACCGTCTCACCCACCATCTAGGGAATGTCTCCTCCAAAAGCCCTTGAATTATTTTTAACCAATTACCCCTTTATAGTCCAGTGCCCGCCTTATCACCTCTCAAACAAACACACACACACACACACACACACACACACACACACACACATGGGCGCTCACAGGTGCCATGTACACAAATATTTTCGTACCCGTACAACATTCTTTTTTACGATGTGTTAATTGTTGTGTAACACACACACACACACACACACACACACACACACACACACACACACACACACACACACACACACACACACACACACATTCTAGCATGCTGTCACAATGTTCAGTGGGAAACAAATACACTGTAGATACTTATTTATAGATGTGTGAACTAATAAAGATGGGACATATTAGTGACATACATGTGTTTGTGTTTTGTACTTCTGTCTTTGTGAGGACCAGTAGACCTTGAGGGGGAGGATGTTTTTGGAAAGTGATGACATTTTTAACCCTCTTCACTTCTTCCAAGGGTTATTTGAGGGTTAAGACTTGAAGTTTAGCTGGAGGTAAAAGGTTGAGGTCTGGGTTATGTCAAAGTGTGTGTGTGTGTGTGTGTGTGTGTGTGTGTGTGTGTGTGTGTGTGTGTGTGTGTGTGTGTGTGTGTGTGTGTGTGTGTGTGTGTGTGTGTGTGTGTGTGTGTGTGTGTGTGTGTGTGTGTGTGTGTGTGTGTGTGTGTGTGTGTGTGTGTGTGTGTGTGTGTGTGTGTGTGTGTGTGTGTGTGTGTGTGTGTGTGTGTGTGTTCGCTATGATCTCACCATCACCATGTTAACCGGATGGGGCAGACCCAGAGGAATGGCGGCTGGCTGCCAGTTGGACCCTGCCAGCTTTAGCTCTGTGACACTGGTATACCGGAGTCATTTACCGTTTTGGCACAGCAGCACACTGATATGAATGACTGCACATGAGTGTGTGTGTGTGAAGGGGTTATGATAGGGGTGGCAGGCAGTGATGAAATTAGTGGGTGATGAGTGATATTTATTCCCTTGCTTTTTCCCCTTGCCTCCATATCTCTCTTGCTCCTTTTCTCACCCTGATTATCTACTCTCTCTCCCTCTTCCCCTTCTCTCTCTCTCTCCCCCCCTCTCTACCTTCCTCTCTCTCTCCCCTATCTCTGTCTCTCTCTCTCCCTCTCTCTCCCTCCCCCTTCTCACTCTCTCTCTCTCTCTCTCTCTCTCTCTCTCTCTCTCTCTCTCTCTCTCCAGACAGTAGAGAGGAGTCGGTTCTAGGCAGTATTCCGTTGCCCAGCTATATCATTTCACCCGTGGGACCCGAGGACCACATCAGCCGCAAGTATGCCTTCAAGGTACGGGTCACTTTGTTCTACAGACTGCACTATACTGATTCACATCTTTGAATTACTTTGCCTGGTTTAATGTAGTTATTCATGTATTATTGTGGTTTGGAGTGTGTGTGTGTGTGTAAGTGTATAGGCAGTACCTATATTTCTGTGCCATCATTTACAATCATGTAGGTTTGATGTATTTAGAAAAAAATGGCATCGCGATAAGGTCTAGACAAAAACACAACCTTTTTCGTTGGAAGTTTATATTAAAGGTGCTCCGAGGAACTTTCAGATATAGTTCATTCTTGCACTAAAGTGGCAGTGTTTTTACTACGCCAGCTGTAGTTCCTGGGCGAGCGTACCTAATGACAAAAGCATTAAGAAAATCTATATGAAAATAGCATTCTTTGCACTGATGGTCTCGTTTGTTGTTACATGTCATTCATGATCATTAGAGGGAAAATTCAACTTTCAGAAATATTTCAAAGTTCCTCGTGGCACGTTTTAAAGATGCATACTGTTTAAGTAATTACAACTGCAGAATCCTAGAAAACTTTTTTTTTTTACTACTAAGGTTTTATTCCCACTCAAGGCACATACACCTGCTAAAGATACACATACCTGTCATCGTGCTATTCAAATCAATTCTGATGAGACTTTCATAAAAGAAAAGAATAAAAAGTTTTACTTTGTTAAAAACAAGAAAGTCAATGGGATATAATACAGGTTCCTTTCACACACTTATTGTATTGCCAAGCAGCATGTTTGGTGGCATTTGACTCATACCCTCTGAGATATGTATTGTCATGTAGCTAATATTTGAGTCACATAACTTCACCCCTCTCTTTTAGACACACATTTCTGCCTGTGTGGTCCTGACAGCCTTTTATAAGTGGAGGCTCACAACAATGTCAACATGTGATTGAGGTCGTAAACTGAGAAAAAAGACAAACACACAAAGTCAAATTGATCCGTTTTTAATCATTTCCTTTTCAGCAGTTGACTAATTGACGTGGCAAATAGTGGCAACATTAAAAATCATAGACAATCATAGACGTTGAAATGGCTTTTGAAATAGCAGTTAATAAAGCGGATTAATATCACCCTGCAGTTAATTACACACCCACCCAGCCACCCTTCAGCTCTGTGCAGCCGTCACCACCTGTTGTAGTGTTGTCTATTAACCGCTGAATGTCTGTCAGTCACTTTATTGAGACTTACAAGCTCCTCCGGAATGGAATGAAGCTTCTCCATTCCACCAGGGCGCAAGTCTTTTTAAGTCCAATTTGACACGTGTGAAGTTTAATGGGCTGACATGCCATACAGCAACACACACAACTGAAGGCTTGGCCCCACATGTGCATATAGGCCTCCACTGTTATTCATAGATTAAACATATTTATATATGTATTGACAGATGTATATATACAAGGTTTCAAGTTGCATAGACACAGCCATTTGCGTTTGTCATCAATGCATCATCAAGTTTATATTTTGTTTGCCTATAGTGTGTGAACCTTGGGACCAAATGGTCGTATGTTAAATAGATCAGGACACATGAACATGCAGATCTCATGTCTGCAGCAGTCTAGCCATGTCCCCAGATATATCTTTTATTAAGCAAGTGACAGATCCCATTTCTTCACATGGCTTAAAGGTATTTTCTTAACTAAGATTGTTGGTGGCTTCTATCCCAGCCAGTGTCTTTAAATATCTGGCAAGAGTACGGAATCCATATTTTCAATGAACTTGCCCTTACCGAGGTGCTTTGACATTCAAATCAAATCTCCTTCCTCTCTTAGGTTTCAATATAACATCAACTGATTCCAATAGTGTCCAGTGTTGGAGGATATTTAAGCGTAGCCTAGTGCACCTTTAAAACAATGTAATATCCTGCTATACATACTAGCAGGGACCAGTCAGCCAACCAGGTGATCCTGATGTGGTGGGTATTATATTCTGCTTTTTGAGTGTGTGAATGCTCCACCCGTTGACCACCAAAACAGCCTATATAAACGGTTGACTCCCACCAGATGAAAGCAGCCTCCCAACCCTCCACCCTCCACCCCTCTCCTTCCCCCCTATTCACCGAACACTCTTCCCTCTCTTGTTCCAATCTTGGTTGGCTGCCCGACCGGGACTTCCCTCCCTCCCCTGTGAGTGTGTCGCGTCGCCCGCGGTGACAATCCACCCATAAATAGGTATTCTACCCTCTCTCATGTGCTCTCACTCTGCCAGATGTCAACGTCACATTATATCCTTGTTGTTGTCTACTATACCGTCGGTGTGTGGCTTTTTCTCTTGGGTTCCAAACATGACAGAATATACAGCAGCCCCTTTGTATATTCCGCTGTTGGTTTTTTGATGCATGTTTTTTTGAGAATAACGTTTTACTTGTTGTGGCTGACGTGGTTGTGTTGTGGTTTGCTGTCTTATTTGAATTGCCCTTGTGAATTTCTTCCCCTCTCTCTCTCTCTCTCTCTCTGTCAACCTGTCCTCATTAACGCGATATGGATATTTGTATTTTGGCTTCATATGGTGCGTGGGGCTTATATCGTTCATCTATC
Organism: Ammodytes marinus; assembly: GCF_949987685.1. NCBI lineage: Eukaryota > Metazoa > Chordata > Actinopteri > Uranoscopiformes > Ammodytidae > Ammodytes > Ammodytes marinus. Next base: position 6,064,513 of record NC_137234.1, read on the forward strand.
TATGTGATGTCTCCTCCATCTGTCCACATCGTACCAGCAGCATGCAGTTTTTTTTACTGACAGCGTGTGGGGGGTGGGGGGGGATAACTTGATATTATTTGGAACTCACTTCACCTCACAGTAACACTACCGTTACTACAAAATATTATGTGGAAACTGGAGAGGCAATATTTCACTGTAGTAAATGTGTTTTTTTTTCATAGAAGTTACTGCTAAAGGAACACTGAGGTAGCGATGCCTTTTTTTCGTCAAGTTTCCTAACAGGATTCTTATTTACAAACAGAGTAGATACGCTAGATGTTTTTCTCTAAATGGGAGTCCTCACTGTTATACTGAGACGCCCATTACTGTTGTCCCCATTTGGATGTTTTTGAGTGTAAATTCAATTTCCACGGTTGCAAATCTAGGGGGAATGTACCTTATCAGGAGCTATGCGGTGCACTGGCTGCCGAGGCTTATCTTTATGGGCACAATGACTCTTTAAATAGAGCCGTGACAAAGTGTGTGTGTGTGTGTGTGTGTGTGTGTGTGTGTGTGTGTGTGTGTGTGTGTGTGTGTGTGTGTGTGTGTGTGTGTGTGTGTGTGTGTGTGTGTGTGTGTGTGTGTGTGTGTGTGTGTGTGTGTGTGTGTGTGTGTGTGTGTGTGTGTGTGTGTGTGTGTGTGTGTGTGTGTGTTTGTGAGGGGCTCTCAACAGGAAAATAGCCGACCCTATTGTAAGTTGTAAGCCTTTCTGAGGGCAAGTAGTGTGTGCTCTTTTTCAGTTTGTAGAAGAGAGAGAGACTCAAGGAGAGAGAGAGAGCGAGAGAACACAGAAGGGAGGTGTCGGAAAATAAAAGGGAGGAATAAAGAGAGGAAGGGAAAGGAGGAGAGGAAGGAAGGAAGGAAGTCATGGGCGCTTAGTTACGGCAGAAAGGAATGGTGAAAGGGAATTTTCATATTTTTCCATAAAGCGTCGTTAAGCGGAGAAAACTAATAATCGGTATACAGACACACAGACACACAGACACACAGACACACACACACACACACACACACACACACACACACACACACACACACACACACACACACACACACACACACACACACACACACACACACACACACACACACAAACACACACACCCACATAGATGAAACCAGGCTTATAGCTGTGTATGGATTCAGTGTGTAGGTGTGTCGGTCACGCACTCGGAGCTGAATGACCCACTCAGCATTCCAGTTAAAGAGAGGCAGAGTGGCCCAGTGTTATTTTAGACCGCTCGTGGTGTGTGTTGGATTGTTGGCACTATTGTGTGTGTGTGTGTGTGTGTGTGTGTCTCTGTTGTTTGTGTGTTCTGATGTAAAAATATAATATAGGAATATCAAGGCTGGTGATATGATATGAGATTGGAATGGACATGTGTGTGTAGGGTCTGGTAAAGGTTGCATGGTGGTGCACTTGTGACATTGTTTGCAACCTGAGGTCGTTTGTGGCCTAACAGTATGGTTGAAGTTTCTGTGATTCAGAATAGGGTTTGTATTCCGTTTTATTCAACAAATGAATTACAGTAGAAAGAGTGTGTGTGTGTGTGTGTGTGTGTGTGTGTGTGTGTGTGTGTTCACTGCACGTGCATGCCAATATATCTGCACGTGCCTAAACACCTGACCAGTATTGTAGTCCTCTGTCTCTCATCATAAAGCCTGTCCCATTGTAGTTAAGAGAGCCCATCTGTTAGAGAGCTGATGGTGAGTGAGCTGGCCTGTTAAAACAGCTGCTTTATCAGGATTCTGTTATTCCACAAGATGTTTAGGGTGTTTTATGGATACATCTGCCATCAGTTTTTAAGACGAGTAGTTGTTAACTAGTTTCCATGCCTGTTTTTCGGTCATTAAATGCACCTAAACACATATTTATGCCTGACTGTGAGTGAGCTATGTACAGTGTATAGTCCATGTCTCTTCTTATTGATATTAAAGGTGCATTAAGCAGTTTCAAGGGAGGGGGATTTGTTTACATTTGCAGAGCCTGCAGTCAGTTTACAAAACATATTTTCTCTACACTCTTGAATAATTATATTGTCATTTATAAAAACTAAATTATTTTAAGGAACCTGGAACCAAACATAAGAGTCAATTTTTTTAAAACTTCTAACAGGGTTCAAGGGATCCAATTTCCCTGTGAGTAAAGTTTGTTTATTCAGTTATGAGAATATACCTCAGAAAAATGTTCACTTTTCTCACACATCAAAAGTTGCATAGTACACCTTTAAGTGTGAAAGCGTCTGAAAACTTACATGTGAACCAAACATCCCTCCAGATGATTTCAACTGATCAGGAAGACTTCAATGAAATCACTTCTACAGATTCACACCACTACAGTATGAGTAAAGCTACTGTGTTGTAATACAATATGTCGTAGAGGTTATCAGTCAGAATGAGCTGCTGTACTGTAGTGTTTTAGCCGATGCATAGCCCTGGATCGTATGATTGAAAACCACAAACCGGATCCAAGTTTTCTGCACAGTCAGCAGTACATCTAATGTGGAAATAATTTGAATCTAGAATGTCAGGATAAATAATATGAACTATAGCTTTAAGGAACCTACTTTTTACATAAGGTGAATTTGAAGTTAAATAGACAGACAGACAGACAGACAGACAGACAGACAGACAGACAGACAGACAGACAGACAGACAGACAGACAGACAGACAGACAGACAGACAGGCAGACAGACACCTTATTGACACGTTTGAAGACACTAAATGTAGCATTTTCAACCATCAACGACCACATTCAAATAACTTCTAACATTGCTCTATTCACCTTCACACAGTGTTAGTTAAAGTGACTTGATGCAGTGGCGCCTTCTCTTCATTACTGCCCATTCATCTGAGCTTCACAGTTCAGCCAGTGCACAAGGTTACCTGGGGCTTTGATGAATCAGTTGAGTGGTGGCTGGTGGGGCAATCAACTCGGCACATCTTAAAATATGTAGCGGGTTCAGGGTCAAGTAGATACCTGGCATAGTTAGTGAGCGAGGACATTTTCATTTTGAATATTAGTCCATAGCAGCAGCAGGAGGAGCCAGACATACGCTTGTTTAATTTTAATTTTTCATTTAATTTATTTATTTACGGCTCTCGACCATAGTACATGGCATGGAGCACAACATTCAAATAATAACAAAACAATGGCGCACGGTATGGACGAAAACAAAAACACTACATAAACAATGGTAGGACATTTTTTAGAAAGGCTCCTGTTTTACCAATAACTTTTGGCTTATCTGACCTCAAAAGCAAAATCAATTCAAACATAGATGAATAATTAACATAATATTTCGCCAGGTACTTTTTTCTACAATACATTACATTTATATTCTTACACTTATACAGGACATGGTACTCATCACCAAAACAATTTATCATCACAGAGGTTCAGCAGCTAGACAGACAGTGATCTTTTCAGAAGGGGGGCGGGGGGGGGCTTTATCAAGCTGTTTGGTGGAGGGATGAGGGACTCACTCGTAGCAATTATATTGTTTTGTGTACATGTCTGTGTCTTGTGTTCTGGGGTTCTATTAAGAGATTATAGTAACAGGAATAGAACTGCTGCAGTGCTGACTGTCTATTGTATTATTCATGAACTTGTTTGGTTTGTACAGAATAACCGCACTAGTGGGTTTGGTGTTTTGTCATCACGCTTACAGAGACAAGAAGAAGCCCCCGAATAGCTGAGGAGTCACACTCATTTTCTGACGATACGTAAAGACATGATAGTCAAATATGTTGCCGCCGCAGTGGATCCCACCACACAACACTACACGCTCGACACACACACACACACACACGCACGCACGCACACACACACACACACACACACACACACACACACACACAGTGAGTGAATTATGGAAGGGGAGTTTAATTGCTTCTCATTTGCATGCATCTGTTGTGGAGTGGGTTCTCTCAATGGTCTTCCAATCGCAGACAGCGAAACACTGAATCAAGGAAAGCAGGCAGGAAGGAAAAAGGGGAAAGTAGGACCTTTTATATAGCTGCTGCTGTGCTCAATGGAGTACAACTCACTCTAAACAGGGGCTCTAATAACCCCAATTTCACAGCAGGGACATCTTTAGCAAGGATAGAAAAAACACTTAGACACTAATAATAAAAAAAACAGTTGTTTAATGAGGGAACTGTTCCTTTAATTTCTTCACCAGGGGTGTTTTTTTTTTAAATGCTTAAATAGACAGCTTTGGAGAGACGGAGATAAAATAGAGCAGAGAGGGGAATGTCATGCAGAGAATCAGGCCGTATTCGAACCTGTGGTCTGCTGCTTCAGAGGACTGAGCCTCTATGTGGTGGGGGGGGGGGGAGGGGGGTCTAACCACTACACCACGAGCGCCCCCCCCCTCACCAGTTGTGTTGTTTGATGTTTTATTTTGCTAACCCCTATGAATAGCTGAGCCAATTAAAATATCAATGACCTTCATGTTGAGTATCTTCAGCAACACTGCTTAAAATGAGTTCAGCTGCAGGAATATTTTCCAACTATATGAATTATCGAACAGTGAACATCTTGGTGTCAGGTTTTTATCAAGGCTTCTTCTTCTCTCTCTCTCTCTCTCTGGACTCGTAACGCTCAATACATTTTCAAGCAGAAATCCAGAGTAGGAGAAGCAAAGATACCAGCTTCTGTACTGATGGTATACTCTCAGTAGACCGATGTGCAGTGAAGCCAGCAGACAGAAATATGTTGATTATTCGATAAAGAAACATGCTGATGATATAGAAGAAAGCAAGTCCTCCTTTGCTTTGCTTTTCTTACTGTATTACTGCCCTGTCTGACAGAATAATCCTGCTTTGAGTAAAACTAATTCTACTGTAAAGTATGTTCTCTGGGACACAGGGAAAGGCACTGATGTTGTTAGATGTATTGGTTCTTAGAATTATCAGTTAAGGTTGTGTTGATTTGACTTTTTAGCCACATGTAGGCAGGGGATCAAGACATAAATATAAAATGGGGCGACTGTGGCTCAGTTGGTAGACCGGGTTGGCCGATGATCAAAGGGTTGGAGGTTCGATCCCCGCCCTGCCACCTGTTTCATAGTTGTTGTGTCCTTGGGCAAGACACTTCACCCACCTTGCCTAGTGTGAATGTCGATAGTTAGCCTGCTATCGGTGTATGAATGTGTGTGTGAATGGTAACGTGGGAAAGGAAAACAGGTCTCCCTTCAGGGCTGTACAGTGCGACAGTTTTGATCGCATTTGCTACTGAAATTGATCACGTGCGATGATGAATACGAACCCATTAGCACTCGTGCGACAGCTTGCTAATGAGGAGAGGCTGTCTTTGAAACACAGAGGAGAGATGCACAACACTGCTTAGAGGGCTCTACATTAACACTGCGGGTAAATGAGTCTTAGGCAAGTAAGTTATTGAGTCCACCCTCCACTTTGGCTGGTGAAAGATGTGTGCTCGGGATCTGTGCGGGTGCAGCGATTCTAGGTATAAAAACTTCACCAACGGCAATTACCGGAAGGAGACGGCACATTACCGCAGTTAAGTTAGCTCGTGTACAAACAGAACATTTCCTGTGCGCCTTCACATTAAAAGCCTGTTATTAGCCAAACGTGAGTTGACTTTTATTTTGAAGCCGGTAAGAACAGGAAGTTAGCGCTTTTTTCTAGCTTGAAAGGCAACTCATTCAGCTGCAGAGAGCAGTCAACAGTAGCCTAGTCTATTTACAAAGTTTTAAATAAGCCACTGAAAAGCTACTCCCAACACATTCACAACAACCTATTTAATTTATCCTAAATTGTACCAATATGTATACTTATTTATTTAATAGGCTATGTTTAATGTTTTAAAGTTTGGTTTTAATTAACAGAAGGACATTATAATAATAATTCTGAATCAGCAAAAAATTGCAATTGGCAGGTTAGATTCTTTTTTCTAAATTGCAATCAGTGCACCCCTATTCATTTTTCTACAATTATTACTGCACACACTAGGATATCATATTAATTGTGAATCTCAAATGAGACCAGGATGACATGCTCAAAGGTAATTAGAGCAAAATGCAAGGGTTAAGGTTATGCAAGTTTTCAATCATAGCCTACTTTGTGTGCTACCAAATTTATTTTTGTGCTACTGAATTTTTTTGCTTGCTAGCACCAGTGCTACCACCTGAAAAAATAAGCGTACAGCCCTGCCCTTGCAAAAGAGTCTTCGGTCTCAATGGGATTTACCTGTATAAATAAAGGTAAAAAAAATACATTTAGATATTAATACCTTTTTATAAACGTTGGTTTGGTTATTTTTACATCTACTCGACAATGAGTAACATTAACATTTATTTGAAGGCCAACTGAGTTAAGTTAGGTAAAGTTTTCTTTATAAGTCAATGTACACGAGGCACATTGAATTTCATCTTTTTCGCATATCTCCTCTCAAGTTACCACACTTCAGAGGGGGTCAGAGCGCAGGGTCATAGTACAGTACCCCTGGAGCAGTTTGGGGCTGAGTGCCTTGCTCAAGTGGTAGAAATGGTGCAGGGCACCGTAGATGTAATACCAGACACCACTAGTTTTTCAAAGAACACCCTCCTGTCCGGTGCCGGGGATCAGACCAGCGACATCATGGTTTCTGGGCGGCCCCTCTTCCTTCCAGGCCATCTTAACACTGAGCTTTCTTGCTAAAATTCAATGAATAATCTAATAATAAGTAGATAATGTGTGGCTGCCTTGATACATTGGAAACAGAAGTTCTTCAACAGCTTCCTCAGACTACAGTTTAATTTATGGAGTATGTGTCTCACCTTATGTTTGCTCTACTTGAGATGGATTGAAAAAGTTCTGTTCTCCATAATTCTTTTGCTATTCGACACACTGCGTCTTTAAATCCTTCCCAGCTGTACTCTCGACTGTCACACGCCGACAGCGCTGTATTAGATCAGCCGACTAATAGCCTTTTTAGTGCGCATACAAAGAAATATCCATCTTAAAGCTGAATTATGCCTGTCATAAGCTCAGCTCTTAAATCACAGCGTACTCTTACCTTGTCTAATCTAATCAGGTTTGCATTTCACGCTGCGTCTTTGCAGAGCTACTTTTTTTTATTACCAGACTCCTGTGATTGATGTTACTAGCTTTTTTTGGTACTGTTGAATATATACTGTATAATAGGGATGAATGGCAATACTTATTTTTACAATAGTTATGCCAATAACTATAATAGCGAACATAGATGACAATCTATTAGATTATCTATTACTTTTTAAACACATTATTTGCTCTTTTCTTTTCCTAGTAAGGTTTTTAAAGCTGTAATAGGACAGAAAACAGGTTTGTGAGGGGACTTTGGAGTTCTTTTATTCGGATACTCACATTTTCTATATTCTCTATTGTACAGAAGAATCTATCCTCCTCATTGGTCAAAAGTTGTGGCTGTGTTAGTCGTAACTGGCTGGCTTTTTTTTTGTCTGTGTTCTTCTATTGTGTGGTGTCCTTCATTGGCTCTCTCTGTATTGGTCGCTCGCTATTGGTCGGTTTGCTTATGTGGCTTTTTGATGTTGTTTCTCTACAGCATGACTCCTTTCCCCCCTCTGTCTCTTTGACCAAGGCTCATCTAACGGCCTTGACTCTGACCCCGCCTCTCCTCTCCTCTCCTCCCATAGGCTAACCACACCGGTATGCGCTCGTACATTTACAAGCAGAGCTCTGTGATTGGCTCTCAGGCGGAGCACACGGGGATGCGGACGTATTACTTCAGCGCAGACACACAGGAGGACATGAACACCTGGCTGAGGGCCATGAACCAGGCCACGCTGATGCACAACAACGGCAACACACTCATCGGGTAGGGCTGAGCACACATGCACACAGACACATGCACGCATTCATTCACACATACACACACACACACACACACACACACACACACACACACACACACACACGCGCGCACACAAATAAACAGACACACAAATAAACACACACAAACACATAAACACACACATTCTTACACACACACACACACACACACACACATTCTTACACAAATAAACACACACAAACACATAAACACACACATTCTTACACACACACACACACACACACACATTCATCATCATCATTCATTGCTCTTACTCAGGCAACTGTATAATGCCAGCAACATACTGAAGAGTATATGACTGCATTCTGTCACTATCTATTTAGTACGAATGCAGACGAAACTGTAAACTTTTTTTCAGCGCAGTAGGTTCCTGATCATTACTTTTTCATTTTACTACTGGCAGAACATTGATTCCTCCACCTCACGACATGAGCTCCCCCCTGTGCTTGCTGCCAGTATGTTTTACATCTTATCAGTATGATGTTTCTCATGTTGCTCAAAACAAAAGCTTTTGTATTTTCTATTAAGAAAAATTAAGTAAGTTAGGTGTATTTTATGTCCCCTCCCTTATTGGGATTACACTGGGAATCACTAGTGTACTCAACAGACCTGACTGGAAACATACATACACATGCTCTGTTATTCCGTCCAAACAGACTTTTAACACACACCTACTGTACTTATCACCATACAATTTTCAATCAGTCCATCTTCTGTGCCAATCATATGTATATTGTTTTCACTCTATATCCTGTATAAACCACTGACATTTCACCTATATTCTGAATGCTCAAGTGTCCTTAATAATCTAACTATCTCTATTGTTTATGATGCGCTGGAGACAAAACCCATAAAACATATGTTTATGTGACAATATGACTGTGAATATGTGTTAATCCACTCACTGTTGGCGAAAGCTCAAGTTGTTAAATCCTACAAATAGATACTTTCTGTGTTGCCATTTGTTTGTCTATTTTGTCAATACAGATGGCACTGATTACTGGGAAGACATCCCACTTCCACTCAATCTGTAGCATGTAAACATGGAGTTTGTTTTGCCTTCAGAGAGGACATTCTGATGTTGTGAAATGTTGCGTTTTTCACTAGCAGACGCTTCCTCCATTTATTATTCATGTGTGTGTATGGAGGGCGGTGGCACAGACAAATTCATCCCATCATTCAAAGGCTAACTCAGAGACTTGTATCTCCCACTCCCTAATTTTTGGAAAGGGACAGACAACAGGAGGACTTCACTGGTTGTTAAAATGACAGAAGGCTAACCTAGATGCACAGCTCATACTTTTTAAAAATTAATGTTCACTTTTTTTTCTCTTTTTTTATACACTGAATGGAGCATTGCCAGCAACGCACCACTCTTAAACTTAAAAGATAATGACTTTAATGCTCCATTTAACTCAATCTAATCAGGAGGAACCAGTCATCACAGTGCTCATTTGTATTGGATATATGCAGAGACAAGCTGCTGGCAGGGGGCTTGTTGATGTAAGAGGCTGGTTAATTAATTCTCTAAAAAGTAAACTTTGGTGTGCGCGGTCTATTGAATTTCAGAGACCTGACTATTTCCCTAGTGAATTTGAGCTGTAATTGTTGATTCAATTCTTTGCTCGTCATCCACACTCCCCGCAGTGTTGAAAAAGAAAGCCACACAAAGGTATAATTGTGTTAAAGGATAACATTCAAACATTCATCCATGTTTATTTTAATCTCTCCTCTTTCCAGACCGTCTGACCCGCTAGAGAAGGTGAACATGTTGCCGCATCACACCGTCCTGCAGACCAACCACGTGAACCACCACAGAACCACCAAGACCCCGGACTCTGAGAACTCTCAACCCGCCATCCATGAGGTTCTCCTGGAGCCCATCCACCACCAGCGAGACACAGTGGATCACAGCAGCTTCTACAAGGGTTCTCCTGCCAACACCATGTCTCTAGAGCACACCCCCATAGGCAGCGGGGCAGCCCTGGAGATGGACACACACACTTCCCTCCCCTCCAACCCCGCACCCTCTGCCCTGCCGCAGTTATTAGACAACGTTTCAGCCTCTGCGCCCGTGTCTAGGGTTCCGTCTCGGGCGCCGTCGCGAGCCGCCTCTACCCTGCCCACCAGTGTGTGTACGAGGAACGGGCTGGTCCACACACCCAGCCCCATCCTGGAGCCTAACGGGATAGCGGCCGGGACGTACCAGAGGGCCCCAGCCAACTCCGCAACGCTGCCCCCTACTGACACACACAAGCAGGTGCACAGGAGGAGCGCACTGGAGCAAGTGGAGCAGTGGGTCCAAGTGCAGAAGGCTGACCAGAAAGGGTATGTAGTCTATGTATTATTCTGTTGAAATCCAAAATTATTATTTATTGGTGTGTTGTATATGAATACACATGATTTCAAACAATATATTAAAACTGTTTATTTTTTTCAATATTAAATGTTTAAATTTGAATATTTTTGGAGAGATTTTGAATTAGTTATGCAGCATATACTGTACAGACAGGGTAGATTACCACCACAACAAGTCGACCAAATAAAAGAAATACTTTTTGTTTGATAAGTGCTATAGAATAAATATCTAAATACATCTTCACCTCATCACCATATTGTAGAGAGACTTGAGGCAGTGGTGGATGATGCCATCTTTAGTAACTTGCTTCTTGTCTTTGAAGACCATCATCATTCAAATAAATTCTCCGAGCAGAAAGGGAAAGACGGATCGTTTCAACCTAGATTTTAGATGCAAAATACACCTTAACTACACACTGCACCTTTAATGATACTATTAATTTTAAGATGCTCTGAGGAACATTCAGTTTGTGTTAATTCTTGCAACCCCTTTGGACAAAAGCGGTATTGTTTTCACTACGCCAGCTGTTGTTCCTTGGTGAGCGTACCCATGACAAAGACATTAAGAAAAACTATATATAAAATAGCATTCTTTGCTTTATGATCATCACAGGAAAAATTAGACTGTTTCAGAAATATTTCAAAGTTCCTCGTAGCGACTTTAAATGAAATCAGTATAAACTCAGTGAAAAAACTCCCTATATGTCCCTGGCTGTTCCTTCCTCCACAGCCCCCCATCCAGAGAGAACACGCTCCCCCGTCGCACACCGCCCACCCAGCACAAGTTCACCTCCACGGACACGTACCAAACGCTGCCCAAGACGCCGCGCCACAGCCCGGTGCCCGCGCGGCTCGGAGAGTACAAGTACGCCCAGGACCGCCTCAGTCACTTCCGTCTGACCCCTAACCCAGACCAACAGCAGCAGCAGGCGGGCTCGGGCCCCAACACCGTCTGGCAGCTGTACGAGTGGCAGCAGCGCCACCAGTACCGCCACGGCAGCCCCACGGCTCCAATCTACACCCCGGCCCCGGACTATCCTTTTGGGCCGCGCCCGCCCTCCACGGTGCCCCCATCCTCCGCGGGACACAAGCCGGACGGTCCCCCTCGCTGCGTGTCGGTCCCTCCTACGGCAGCAGATATCCCTCCGCCGAGGCCTCCACCGGGGCACAGCAGAACTCTGTCCCCAGCACGCAGGCCTCACACGCCGGCCGGACGGGTGACGGTGAGGCCCGCGGGGGATAGGTCGACCCTGGATATACCATTCACTGTTTCCCCACGCAGGTCCAAATCTCAGATGCTCAAGGTAAAAATTATTAATTTTAAAATCTGTCATCCTTCCTGCAAATATGTGGTGCATAAAAACTGAAACCTGCTTGTCCATGTTTAGTTTTGACACTGGGGACAGAAACAAGACCTGTCTAAAATCAAGAAGGCGGTTGTTTTTGACATCACATTTATATTTTTGATTAACACCTTTTATCCCAAACACCTTAAATTGACAGTAAACCCAAATTGATAGCCTCGAAAACACTCAATCAACTGAAACATATTCAAGTCAAGTGTCCCCAAATATTTAACCAAATAATAAGATAAATAGAGAAGTAATACAGAAGAAAGGCTGTGATGTATGAATGATACTGTAATGCTAGCATGATGTATACATGTGGATGATTAGACATTACATTTAGTGCTATTTGGATGAAAACACATTATTCACTGCACTCTGTTGGTTGGATGGTATGAAATTGATTCCACGGTTAAGTTTTTTTTGTACTTTTTCCAAAGCTTGGACCATTAAGGCTTTTTTTCCCTCCACTGTCAAGTGCAAAGCATCAAATGGAAGAGTTTTTCACCCATAACAATGTCACTCACTTTGACAGTGTGGGCGGATGTTGGCACTGTGCTTCACTGAACAGAATAATTGTTTTAGTGCCTTGGGGCACAATGGCAGATATATCCTCAAGGCTTTCACTCGGTTAAATTACCTCAACTGTTTCAGCAATCAGTCAAAGAAAAAGAACAGTTAACAGTTGTTAGTCTATTTTAAATATATCCCTACACAATAAACCATATACTATATTAAATAATAAATATATAAATGTCTGACTACATTTGTCATCTTTTTGGAATTTATGCAACTGATTTTGCACATCATATCTTCGAAGAGTGATATTTCAAGTGAGTGAAGAAAACACACAATTATGTAAATCTACGCCCACTCTCTCACAACCACAAGCAGCGCAATATCTGGCCCAGAGACAATAAAACAATATTGTGTTTTGTTATCAAGGTCATGTGAAATATTCTGTTGAAACAAGAATGGAAGCCTTTGGTGGTATGGATCTTGCTGTTGTGTTTTAAACTAGATTTCTTCACTACTTTAATTAGTTCCTTTCTGTGTAGGTGGACTGTCTTCATTCTGTAATTGCAAATAACACACATTGTCCCTATGTAGAGATGTATATTTTATTTTATAAATGCAAAGCTGGGACTATAACATGTGTTAACTGTGTGTTGTCAGGCTGCTACTATCGAGAGACGGTCAATGCCTTCGTCTGGCTACATCACACACACAGTCAGCGCACCGAGCCTCCATGGGAAAACTGTACGTATTGCAAATAAAAACATACTCCAAATATGAGTATTCTAACATACATTACATGAGGCTGTATCACTGTATTTTTCACTATATTAAAGTTGGAGCAGCAGCATTGACTTTCAAAGGCTTGTTATTTAAGGCTGTATTGGTAGAGATGTGTAATTCCCTGTTGCAGTTTGCTTCCAGGGTCCAGTAATATGTTCCTTAAAGAAATCAGTCACTAGAAGTGCATTCAATCCCCGCTGCAAGATTTCAATGACAGATTCATAAGCCTTTTTGTCGCCACAGGCCTCTTGGCTGTTGCTATCATTTGGGAGGCATTGCATATCATGTGCCTTTTAATTAACTATCCTCTAATCCTCCTAAATTTAGCTGCTGTTCTGCTTGTTCAATTTGGCCATCCGCCGGTCACACAACAAAGTGACTGGCTTCTAGCACTGTGGGAATGCAAAGGTTTTGCGTTTTGGTGTGGTGCCAGTTTTAAAGGAATAGTCCAATTTTATTTTATTTTTTTAGCCTGTTGCCTCAATCTCGGGTTCAAGAAAAGAGCGACAGAAGCCATCAGTTTAACTGTGCATATTTGAAGAAGACATGGACGAAGATCGCTCATCGCTAGTTAGCTTAGCTCAAATGCTGGTATTCAATGAGAATTATTAGCCTGCCTCCACCGACAGTAAGAAGATACACTTTTCAACATAACTAAACGGTCCGGTGTGCTTGTTGGGACTTGTTTAGTTACAATTTGTTATGCTCAAACCACGCACCGCTGAAGGAATGGTTTCTGTTGCTTTGTCTTAAACCCAAAATGAGGCAACAAGTTAAAAAATAAATACATTTGAACTATTCCTTTAACGTCCTGTGTGGTGCGTGGCAGCCCGAGGAGCTCACCCTGTTCCTCATTCAGCTGCGCCGGCACCAGGCCAAGATGGCGTCCGCCCGTCAGCACACGTTAGCCCAGATCTACCGGCACAACGGCCCCCCAGAGCCCTACCACCTCCTCCCCTCGACCACCACTAGCTCCAGCCCTTCCTCTGTCTCTCCCCTCGGACACATGGGGCTCTCAGCCACCCTGGGCCCTTGTAACCTCCAGGTGGGGGCCGTCCGCACCGTCCGCGGCATGCCTACCTGCCCGCCTGCCCCTCATTCAACATGGGCTGCTAGAGGTTGCCACTTAGTGTTACATATTTGGCGGGCTGTATTACTCTTAAGTGAGATCTAAAACAATACGCATAGAAAAGCGTTTAAGTTTCAACACGTAAATGTTTCATGTGTTCGGCATCGGCGATAGACAGACTAGACCTAATTATAGCTATATTTTACTAAAAAAATCACAGTCATATTCAACAGTGTTTCTAGCTGTTGAGCTTCAAGAGATTACGCAATTGTCGAGAATTATTGTTAACTGATCAGCAAAGGAGGGCAAATTAATAGGATTTCAGTACATTTTGGGTAATCCCAGTTTTTAACAGCGGACACACCTCTAGCCTCTAGTCTAGCAATTTGAGTATTATCATCTACTTTAACTGGGACGTACAGCTGAGTATCATCCACGTAGCGTAGGAAATAAATTCCGTAGCTGTGTATTATTTTGCCCATGGGTGAGTATATAGAGAGAATAGCAGAGGGCCAGGGATAGAGCCTTGGGGTACTCCATATTTCACTTTCGGAGAGTATGAATGTATTATTGTTGTAGGAGACACACAGAGTTCTTCTGGATAGATAGGATGTCAGCCAGACATGGGATAGTCCAGTAAGTCCAGTGAATGTTAAATAGTGCTGAAAAATAACCCGGATGATCTAGGATAAACAAACACGTACCAAAAAAAAAAAGAAGTGTTTAAAACAACAGCAGCATTAATAGCCAAGTCTCCAGTACACCAGTGGCAACCCCTACCCAGAATCCCCCTACCGTGCTTTAGTGGTGTGACATCATCGGACATGGTTCATCTGTGTGCGCGTTGGCCCGGCTACCATCATAGCACCATCCTCCTCTCTTTCCATGTGCTGTTCTCTGGCTGGTCCGTTTCCATGTTGTGCATCATGTCGTGCTGCTAACCTCTCAACGTCCAGCAAAGCCGTTCCATTGCTTTTGGCTTACTGGCTGCCTTGTGGATGTGTTGGTTCATTTGGTCTTCTGATCAAGTCCATCTTTACATTTTTGTGTTGTGAGCTGAAGAAAAAAAGGCTGATGTTTGATGATGCAATGTCTTGTGATCTGCTGCTTGTAATGGATCTGGTTTGTGTGCTGGTAATATAAATGAACTAATTTGTTCCGTGTGTGTGTGTGTGTGTGTGTGCGTGTGCGCGCGTATGTACGGCTGCGATGCATGTCGGCCACGGACACATAACAGCAGTTCACACTTCATAATCGACACACACGCAAATGAAAATGACATCCATATTATATGAATTATCAGTTAAACTCAGATTGTGAATGATTGAATTCCTGCCGACACAAATCAATAATCCACGCTCTGTCTCCCTCCAGATTGACGACACCTACATGCAGCTGAAAAAGGACTTGGAGTATCTGGACCTAAAGGTGAGATACGGAGATGAACAGAGGAGAGTTTATCCTTTTTTATTACATGTATTCTAACTGATATTCTGTTACAGTTCATGTATTACATTTCTGCAGTGCCTTTTTTCTTGGTTTGAAATGTCTCAACTCCGATTAACACAGTTGGGGTTCCTTTACTAACCAAAATCACTTATAAAACCTTGGCCGCGCGTTTAACTGTTGAACCGGAACCATAAATGCCTCACAGCTACAAGAAGAGATGTTTAAGAGCTAAGGTGCGAGACCAAATATCCCCGGTAGACTTCTAACTCGTGTGTGGTTTTAGAAGCATCCCACTAAAAAGATAAAACAGCTGCCATTTTGTGACTGCGGCTCTGTGTTTTTTTTTTTTTTTTTGTGATTTTGACTCCCAGATCAGAGCTCTAGAGCCCCTGATCCTCGCAGTACACAGTTTACTACTGCACTGCACTGCTGGGCCTCTCAGGCCTCTAATGAACGTAAGCTGTATGTGTACGTATGTATGTGTATGAGTGTGTGTGTACGTATGTATGTGTACGTGTGTGTGTGTGTGTGTATTCAGTACCTGTACTATAGAAGGAGATGCAATGTTGTACGTACGTAGGTGTGATTGTGTGTGTGTGTGCATTGATGCTTGTGCACGCTGCTACAGTGTTCACAGTAGTAGGGATGCACGTGTATATGTGTCCGTAAGTGGGTATGCGTGTCCATGTGTTTTAGATTTAGCCATTGTCCTAGTAAAGACCATCCCATTGCTTCTGGCAGCGCATGAGGCGGTGTGTGGCGATGCTGTTGTACAGTGGGCATGGGATGGCTCGGCAGTGCATGTCTTGTGGCTGTGGCCCGGTGGTTGAAAAGCCAGCTGCTTCTACCATCGTCTCTGAAACGCTGCACCTCTTTGACAGTAACACAGGGCTCCAAAGAGGAGCACACTTTATTTATTTTTTTTACTTTTAGAATTTACAAGCACAAGACAGTAAACTCACTTGTCTCACATCACTCACAAACTCACATCAATATAGCGGTGGGTCGGGTTGATGATGAAAAACCCTCACACAGGTGTTTTATCAAATCCAAATTTGTTTCTATTCAAATGTGTTTCAGATGGTTATTCTAACACTGTACGACCTTAATGACAACTCAAAGTGAGCATCTGAACTCAGGCCGTCTAGTGTGTTCCTAAAACAAATGTTTTCCTCTTCTGATAAAAATTATTATTAATAAAAATCTACTGAAACTTTTTTTTGGTGACTTCGTGTACAGAGGTTTTATGGAGAAGTCAATCTGTGCAGGGCTTCAAAGTGTCCATAGCCTGTTCTTCATGGCAAGAGCTGGTTTTGTTTGTTACGCATATTGTCATGTCAAGAGGCATAGGAGAATGTGTCACTTAGATAGTGTGTAGCTGCCTCGTAATACTGTAGTTTGTAGCTGCTCTCTGTGTCTCTCTATCCCCCCTTGTTTACCGCACCATTGTACTACGGGTCAAACACTTTGTTTCGTTGACCGTTCTACTAACTCTTGGAAATGTTAATTTTGCCGTTTGTAGG
Organism: Ammodytes marinus; assembly: GCF_949987685.1. Classification (NCBI taxonomy): domain Eukaryota; kingdom Metazoa; phylum Chordata; class Actinopteri; order Uranoscopiformes; family Ammodytidae; genus Ammodytes; species Ammodytes marinus. The sequence goes on from NC_137234.1 coordinate 6,081,440, forward strand.
TAGTTGGAAGTCAGACACTGAAGGAGTCAGGGAAACCTGTCATGGTTGCAGAAAGTGACGTGGATGTAAGTGGCAGCATTTAATACAATGTTTCATTTTTGACTGTTTATTTGTATAGCACAATTCAGACACAAGGCAATTCAAAGTTCTTTACATGAGCATGAAATACATCAATATTAGACATTAGAAATTGCATTGAAGAGATAGTTAAAACAAAGAAAAAACACAGGCAGACAAACTCCCAGAAGGCGGTTATGTTTCCATTCCTGTTTGTTTGTTAGTAAGTAGGATGTATGAAGATAAGGTGACAGAAAAATGTATTCAAAATAGTTCTTATTGTTTCATTATGTGTTTTGATCTGAATTAAAAAACTTAATGTTAATATTGAAGTAGACAGTATTTGCTATTTTTATAGTTTTTTTTGCTATGTTCTCATCATATAGTCTACTATAATGACTCTATAAACTTTTGTTCTAATACTTATTTACATACAGTTTAAGCATTTCTATAAATGTCCTATGGTTAAATTAACATAGGATTTTTCGATCTTGTTCAGATAAATGCCCTAAATAATTTCTTGTTCTGTGTTGTTCCACTCTGAACAAGGGGGGCATGTGTTTGTGTAGCCGAGCGGCCATGACTATGTTTCAATTGGGAGAAATGTTAGGGTAATTAAGACCAAACAAAAGATGTATGTTGTGGTAAAAGTGTGTAAAGACATGCTCCAGTATTTTATTATTTAACACAGTATTATAAAAGTAAGTACTACTACTAATAATGCTTTTAGCTTCAAGGTTCCATCCGATTGCAGACGATTGACGGCTCTATGGGTAAATGCCTTAACTTGCCAATCCAAACAGTTCCCTGCAGTTTCTCTATCGGTCTCACATCTCTCCTATCAAAGCATTTCTGTGTGAAAGCTTCATACGCTGCTGCTGCTGATTACACATTTTATGAGAGCGTTGTCTGCGATGAATATTTGATCAGATCCAACAGCAACAACATCGCCGTGGAGACAACAACAGGATAAATAATTAATTTGATGAAATATTTAAAAAAAAATGATGTTGAGTTTAGAAGTGTATGTTGATAAGCTCTTTGGGCTATTCAAGCTCTTTCATCATAATCCTAATGACATGAATGTTGATAATGTGATCCGACCTTTGTCTTTAAGTTTGCTGAGTGAAACGGTGGATTAATTAACAAAGCTCAGAGCCTCACGACGTTGTTAATTGAAGGTGTCAGGTGGATCGCACCCACTCTGTCTAATGGGCTCACTCACAGTAATTACACCCGAATGAGAGCAGGGGAGCTGTGGGACTGGGAATATGAAGTGTTACAAACCTGCAGGCAAGCCTTTTCAAGGGTTTAAAAAGTATGCACTGCACACACATTAACGCATCATATTATATACATACAAGGGCTGTGGTAAAAAAAAAATCAATACGGCAATTTATCATCATATTTATTTCAATGATATCCGTATGGTTTTTCAGCTCCCATCAAATTGAGTTTCTAAGCTGCATGGTAGACATGGATGACAAAAATAAGAGCAGCCTAAAAAGGCAATGCCGATATAATACAATATCTCGCAATATGATATGTCCCATTTTTCGTGATGCGTATTGTATCGTCAAGTCCTTGCCAATTACCCAGCCATAATATATACTCACAGTCACATGCACGTTCTCCTACACATACTCATTTATTTACAGCCGCAGAGACGGGGGGAAGTTGTAATTAAGTCAACGAGCCGCATAATTATCAGAGGTCAACCGAGAGAGACACGCACACACGCACACACACACACACACACACACACACACACACACACACACACACACACGGGTAAGCAGTAGGAGTGCTTTATCTGTGTGAGTGCGTATGGTTCCTTGAGCGCCCACTCAGCCCTGTGTCTCCCCCTGCAGGTGAAGTTGAGTCGGTTGTGTGAGCAGGACAAGATACTGAAAGACCTGGAGGCTAGGATCAGCTCCCTGAAGGAGGACAAGGTACAGTACAAGACAAGTCAACTTTATGGTATATTTCTTTTTCTGCAATATGTGTCAGGCAGAGGAATCGAAAATATGTTTCTCTCCGACCCCCGGAGCAGTAAGCACAAATAAATTAATACTTTCTAAAAAGTGCAAAAGTAACGCAAAACCAAACGGTATTCGAAAACTACAAAAAATTTTAAATTTGCAATACAAAGAACACTATTGACAATATGTGCAATATACAGGAAACTAAAGAAATTGAAAAAACACAATATAAGGCCATAACAAGGTACGCTGCTAGACTCTCAATCAATCCATGTCATTCTATCAGCTGAACTTAGTCACTCTGATGAGTCATCAGGCAAAAACATTGTTGGAGAGTTAGAGGGATAACAGTATTACATGCTGGTGCCACATTCAAGGACAAGCTTGCTATCCAGCTTTCAACTGAGCTAGAGTTGAACTTGAAGTGCAGCTATCAGAGTAGATAAAGGAAAACAGATTAGACTGTCAGTCTCAGAGGGAAATTGGATTTCTAGATTGAACATTCACAGCTATTGAGTAAATTCTATTAAAGGATAAGCCGGGATATTGATATCTCAGTGTGGCATTCACTATAACCAAACCTGTCCGGAAACACACATACTGTATAACCCCAAATAAAGGCACACCAGTCAGTTCACTTCAGCTCTTAAAGGGATGCTGACCACAAGTTCATTCCAATACACTGTACTGTATATACTATGAGGTTTTGAATGATACCTGATCATACACAGCTCAGAAGGTTACAAAGAGGAAGGTAAACCAGAGGCTCATGTTGGACTGTAGAGCCATGCTGCCCTCTGGAGGTATTTTTGAATGATTCTTAACTGCTGAATAGTTAAAGGTGCAGTGTGATATCAAAATATTGAGTGGCATCTAGTGGTGAAAGTTCTAGATGTCAACGCTCCCTTGCTAACCCCTCCCTTTGGGAGAATTTACAAGAAGCCACGGTGGCCTTCAAGTACAAGAAGCTTGTTATGGCATCATCCACCACTGCCTCAAGTCTTTCCACAAAATCTAGTGATGAGGTGAAGATGTATTCAGTTATGTATTTTATAGTACTTCTTCTTGGTCTTCTAACAAGTGCCTTTTTTCCAGGACGCCTACTAAAACAAGATTATGCACATTGACAAATTAAAACATACTCATGAAAAATGTATACCAAGTATGTTCTGAAAAATGCCATTCAATTCTACACACTGCACCGTTAAGTGATATACGAGAGTCAGTGCTTGGTTGCTATGGTTGACCCCGTGCTGTGTTACCCCTCACCCCTCCAGGACAAACTGGAGAGTGTGCTGGACGTGTCCCACCAGCAGATGGAGCAGTACCAGGAGCACCCGGCCCACGCACACAAGATCGCCTACCAACAGAGACTACTGCAAGAAGACCTGGTCACCATCAGGGCCCAGATATCACGCCTCTCCACGGTATAGAGCTGTGTGTGTGTGTGTGTGTGTGTGTGTGTGTGTGTGTGTGTGTGTGTGTGTGTGTGTGTGTGTGTGTGTGTGTGTGTGTGTGTGTGTGTGTGTGTGTGTGTGTGTGTGTGTGTGTGTGTGTGTGTGTGTGTGTGTGTGTGCATATATTTGATATTATAAATGGAAATAAACATGTAGGACTACAGCTCTGTAAAAATGAGACCACTCAAAACGGTTAGGGTCTGGTTTTACTTTTCAAAGATATGGGTTTGCGTAAAATTAACATTATAGTTTTACAGTTGTCTACTGACAACATTTCTTCCAAATTTCAAATAATAATTGTTTTTATTAGGAGCATTTCCATTAATTTATGTAAAAATGACAAATAATTTAAGAAAAATTTGGAGGGGTCTCTTAATTTTTTCCATCGCTGTTTATCTAATGTAGGCTTTACATCACACACAATCTCATACAACATAAAATTGCTGTGAACTAAAGTGTGTACAGGTAGGTGCAATACGTGTCTGTGTGTTGTGACTGAGAATATCTGTGTATCTGCACTGAAACCTGTTATTAAGATTTGTATATCATAAACATTTGTAGAAGGTGCCAATCATTTTTATACATTTATTTTGAAAAGTGTGTATAATTAGACTGTACTGTATATTTAGCCTGATAAGAGCTTGTGTGTGTTTGTTTGATGCAGGAGATGGCCCATGCCTGGGAAGAGTACAACAGTCTGGAGAACTCAGTGGAGCAGTTGAGGATAGTGCTGCTGTCTCACATGAACCACAGCGCCACCCCTCAGGTAAGGCCTGGTACTGCAGCTCAAAGCATCTACCTTTTAATAATTGGCTGAGTATTATACTGAATTTAAGTAAATTAGGCTTTTGAACGGTTTGAAAATGTTGTCCAGACAATTTTATGTTTTTGTTGATATTTCTTTTAATTCTTTTTCAATGTTTTTTCCCCACAAGAATAAGATATGCTGACAAGAATATGCAGTCCATTTGAAAAATTAATTAATTGTTATGTCTATTCTCCCCCCAGTTGAACTATTTGCAGGTCAACTTTGATCAATTATCAAATCTGTGACTTCAAAAAACTAATTGAACCAATGCAGAAGTGAAGGCCTAAAGAACAAACAACATATAACATTTTGTCCATTATGTGTGTGTGTGTGTGTGTGTGTGTGTGTGTGTGTGTGTGTGTGTGTGTGTGTGTGTGTGTGTGTGTGTGTGTGTGTGTGTGTGTGTGTGTGTTTGCATCCATGTGTGAATCGGTAGAAAGAGAAAGGTGAGATGAAGCGCGAGCTGTGGAGGATCGAGGACGTGATGGCGGGGCTGAGTTCCAGCAAAAGCAACTACAGGATCACCATCGACTCTGTCCAGAACCCAGGTGGGTCACGGTAGCAACACAGCATGTGTTATAATGGGCAAAAGCCACTAAACCCTTTTTTGGGGGGGAAATTGCACAATTGATCTGTGTATTGTTCATGACAAAATGAAAGAGGCTGAAAAAGGGGTTTGTGTTATATCTGTGAAAATTACTATTGTGCAGCTTGTGACTGCAGTTATTGGATGTTATGTCTTTGTATCTGTTTTTCTACTCATCTCATTGTAGCGTTCAGAAATATATACAATATACTATATATGCTCTGTTTCTATTACCTTCTTTCAATATTATCTCAAATGTAAATGTTAAAAGGGTAGTTGTAATAAGCTAAGGCTTCAGACTATACCTTTTTGATTCTGTTTCGTTTCTCGTTTATCTTTTGTTTTCAATTCTAGAAGCGTTCATTCAATCATTTATTAATTGTTCATCTCAGTCTTGACTAAATGTATTGTCTATAAGTTGAAAAATGACGGAAAAATACTAAACTAAATTAAATATCCACATTCTGGACCTGTAAATCCATGTCAAACCTGTTCACATATAAAAGCTAAACCTTGATTAATTCTCTGTGTATCCCTCCATCCCTCCAGAGAGGAAACTAGTGCCTTCGGTGTCGGAGCCGGCAGTGCCTTCCTACAGCACGGAGGTCCAGCCCCCTCCACGCAGCTCCGTCCCCAGCCACCTGTCACACACTCTGCCTCACAGCACCGTGCCAAAGTGGGTGAGTGTCAAACTCCCGCTTAGAAAAATCCAACAGAGGAGAGTGCTCCTATTTATTGTGTTTTAAATGTGTTTTTACTTTCATGTATAGTATATGTTGTTAGGTATTGTGTTTTGATCCTGTACAGCACTTTGGTCAACTGTGTTGTTTTAAAAGTGCTTTATAAATATACTTTGACTTCACTTGACTTGAACTCATATTAAAGAGACTACAAGGAATCTCTTAAATGATTATGAATTAGTAACATTTTTCCTCCGATGATGATAAATGCCCGTGTTTCCCGACCGGTGCTATATCAAAACTTGCTTCACCATTCTCGTTTTACTATTATTAATCTGACATAGTCACATATAAATAGATTACCTTATCGGGATGCATCCTGCTGTCTCTCTTTCACTCGTTCCCTTAACTAATGCTAGCAAACATCTTTAGGAAAGCAGACACTAGTGTTATACCGCTTTTGTCCAAAGGAGGCGCAAGAATCTACACAAACTAAAAGTTGCTCCTAGTCACATTAAATTTCAGGAATTATTGTTGGATATATTCTGATTGTGTTAAAGATTTTTTCATCAGAAAACTTTACAAAAAGGGTTCATCAGCAATAAAGTTCTAATTGCTTCTAATGTACTTATATAATATTCTATAACATCTCTTCTGCCTGTCTACTGTTTAGGCTGACGACAGTGCCCCGCCCAGGCCCCCACTGCCTCGTCTCTATGACCACGAGGACACGCCCCCTGTAGTCCCGCCTCTGCCCAGAGAATCGTCTGTGGTTCGCCACATGTCGGTGCGCGGGCTCAAACGCCAATCAGACGAGAGGAAGAGGGACAGGGAGAGCGGGCAGTACGTCGTCAACGGAGACTGTAAGGTATGATGTCATCTCAGTGCTGTTGTCCATGTTGGAATAAAGTCTTGTTAATAAAGTTTTGTGGAATTTTGTCCAAACGGTGAAGTCAGCTATTGGAGAATGCTTGTTCTCAAAATCAATGAATATCTTCCCATGATCCGCTACCTGTCCGTACAGTTACATATGATAACCATTTGCTGTTTTCAGACGGACTTGAGATCGTACCTGAGTGAACCAGAGCTGCCAGCGATGAATCTCCACCACACGGTGTCTGACGTCGAGTATTTCCAGAGCAAAGGTAACTGAACAGTAACGTATCGTGTGACTTTACTGTTTTGTTTTTTTATCTTTTCAAATGAAAGCAAACCAATCTCTGCTGTCCCATTGTTACTGACTAGGTCTGTTAGGCCCCTCGTCTAGACAGAACCAGTCTAACTTTGTCCAGTCCTATGTCACCCTGAGGAGAGGCCCCGGGAGCGCCGCACCCAAGGTTAGTCACCGGCTGCAGAAAGTCAGGATATCTCACTTTTTGTTTGTTTATATGCAATCTATTCATATATATAATTATTAGGTACATATAGCTTTTGATATGCATGTGGTAGACTTTATGTGTGAGTGATAGCACCAGCCTTTGTCATACAGTATTTGTATTTGTGTCCAAATATGTCACCCTTATTGTTTTGTTTACACTACACAACTTCACTGTCCATCCTCTCCGCCCCCCTTACTATTCCTGTTCTTTACCTCCACTTACCATCCCTCCATCCATCAATCAATTTGCCATCTATCTATCTATCTATCTATCTATCTATCTATCTATCTATCTATCTATCTATCTATCTATCTATCTATCTATCTATCTATCTATCTATCTATCTATCTATCTATCTATCTATCTATCTATCTATCTATCTATCTATCTATCTATCTATCTATCTATCTATCTATCTATCTATCTCAATTCTTGTTTGTCTGGGAACCATCCATCCGTCCGTCCCGTCTCTCATCCCCAACCCGTAGCCTACTTATCATTACAATTCTCCCTGCCGCTTCCCCCCTCCCCACCAGGAGAGACCTAAGAGTGCCTTGGAACGCCTGTCGTCGCCCACGGAGACCCAGCAGCAGCCCCCCAGCGGCCCGCCCCGGGGCAGAATGACAGCGGAGGAGCAGCTGGAGCGGATGAAGCGTCACCAGAAAGCTTTGGTCAGGGAACGCAAGAGGAACCTGAGCCAGGGGGAACGTTCCTGCGCGGGCGTCTCCACAGCAACAACTAGCCAGCGTTCCTCCAGTTCTCCCAGAATGCCCTGCAACACCTCGGACCCCCCACAGGCTTCCTCCGTACGTTACAGCAGCAGACACAGGGACCAACATGTCCACCACCACTGTTGCTATGCCAACTTCCAGCCCCCGGCAACATAATAATAATAACCTAGCAAAAGGAAATGCTAACACACTAGCACTCTGTCGCTGCCTTGTGTAGTAATGAGTGGGCTGTTGTTGTTGATGACGTTAGCCGCGAGTGAGCACTAACAAGCTAATGGGGCAGGACTGACAGACTGACTATGTGGCTGGCTTGGTTAATGCTTTAAGAACAATGGGAGACAACACATGAGCACAGAGGGGTTATGGGTGAATGCTTGGCTAGCTTTTGGATTGGGACAAAACTCACTCCCCCTGTTTTTAATTTAATTTAATTTTTTTTACTTTTTAAAAGGTTCAGGGGTGACTTCAAACCCCTTTTAAACCACTGCCCCCTGGTGGGACCTGACACAATTTTGAATGTAAATCGAGAAATTGAGAAAAGAAAATGGAGAGATATGTTTTTATCACCAGAAAGTAAGAGAGAAGAGCCCCAATCTATGTACATCTACATACTGTGTACTTGTACACTTTTATTTATTTACTGAGGGATATTTTCAGTATACAATTGTACAGTTATATTTTGTAGAGATTTGGTATATATATATAGAGCATATAGAAGAGAAGTGGGGGAAACTGTTTGGAAAAAGAAGAATATATATACAAGTATTCAGGTTGATGAAATGAGAGAAAGACGCAACGCTAGTGGCACAAATCATGATCGCACCTCCCGTCTTTTCTGTTTTTCTTCAAATGAAATCCAAGTGCCTTGTTTTGCTGACGATCTATTTTGCCTTTCTTTTAGCCCAGATTTACCTCCTTAATCAACATTTTAATCACTTGTGGTTTTGTTGCAAGCATGTGTCTCCACCTCAGAATCATAGCAACAATGCAAGAGCTAGCTTTGCTTGTTCCTGTCAGGAAGATGGTGGGGGGACACTGCTGGTTGTAACACCCCTTTAAGGAATTCTTTGACATTTGACATTGAAACTAAATCTAATAGCTTAACCCCTTTGGTGCCCTTTGGTTTCTGTGAGGAATGCTAACAATGCTAACACGCCTGGGTGAGAACAGTAATACAATAAAAATTTGAAATGTCAAAGTCTTCCATTGAGATACCATGAAATGTAATAACTACCAGATTGGTATTATGATTTCAGACTGCTGTGGGAGCTGCCTGTAATCAAACTACATTTCCCATAAATCCTTGCAATCATATTTCCCGGTAACATTGAGCAATACTATCTAATCCTCTGCTACAACTTTTTCACCTCTTTCGAGTGCATATTATTACCATGAACGCCATAGAATATTTTATTTTCTCTACTCCACCAGCATAAAAAACATGTTTACACCATTTTATATTTGAATTAACATTCTCATTACTACAGCCTTTTTTTTCTTATACAGACTACAAGGTTATTTTTTTATCGTTTGACAGTGGTGGATAATTGCATTGCCACAATACAAGTTGGGTGGAGAGAATCTGTACTCATATCTGAGTACTGTTAAGTGGCCTATGCTGTGCTGTTTTATGCATCATAAATATACAGGACAGGTTCAAGCTACTGGGCTGACAATGCAATAGAAAAATAGACAATGAGTAGGAACAAGGAGCGGACAACTTTGTCATGGGAAATTTGGACAGTACAGTGGCAAGATTTGACAATTTAGATATACTGTTATGACACTTTTTTTCCCCAAAACAATGACATTTTTCAGAACATACCAAGGTGAGGTCATCAAAATGAATGATTTGATCAGACCAACTGTTTAGAACTGTTTAACTTCTCCATGGCGATGCTGTCCACTCCTTGTATTTTATTTTGACAAGTAATGATTTTTGAAAGCTTCTCTGCCATACTGCTTTTTATCCTTCCACAAAACTACGACGTACAATATATCAAAGATCAAAGAAAAACAATAGTAACAGGAGGGTTTCTCAGTTGAAGAATAGAAATAGAACTTAGAGAAGTGAACTGCTAAACACCACCTAAATTCTGTGTAATTGAGAAGCAAAAAGCAAAACTTTTTTTTTTCTATCATGTAGAGATTTGCACTCGACAATAAAGAGTTCCTTGCTTCTTGAACCTCCTCTTGGCTGTGTTCTTCCTAATCTGGTGTGTGGGTTTTTTTTTTTAGTTGATGAATTTGTGTCTACTCTGCATGGTTTTTCCTTTTCTCTTCCTCTGTATCCTCTCGCGTGCCACTGATTCTCCCGAGCGCAACGCAGCAAGGCATGATGGGAGATGCAGTGTTTACTCACAGCATGTGAACACGCTCAACAGATCAACAGATCAGACCTACTGCTGCCTGCAGGCTACTGGAGTGGGAAGGATGCATGCATGGCTTGTGTGCTCCTTGGATGATTACTCACAAGTACCCCTCACCACACACACTCTCACACACACACACGCGCTACACACACACACACACGCGCACACACACGCGCACACACACACACACACACACTCACACACACACACACACACAAATTGTGAATTTTTTGAGGAAATTCAATTTACAACAGTGCTGCTCTCAGTTCTAGTTTTCATATTTCCCCGTAAACCCCACTGCTTTTAGTCTCAAATAGCTCAGCACGCTACACTCCTCTGCTCTTCCTGCCACTAATCCATGTGGGTTTGTCTTTTCTTTCACTTTATACAAAGAGCATACAGATTATGTTTTTTTATCTTCTCTGAAACTCTTTGTATGTATACATCCATCTTGACACCACAGGATAAACTGGCCTTGTGACGCCAAATGTAAAATATTCGCTGTACACTGTTAAAAGTTAAATTGTGTACATACAACTCCATTTGTGGCAATAATATCAACACTAGTGACGTCTATGCTTGAAAGGGTTAAAACACACGGCCATAAAAACACTGACGTTGTGTGATTATTACATTTTTTTAAATTTTAAATATACTTAAAGACTCATATCTTAAACTCATATTAATAAACTCACTGTTATTTGGCTATAGCTGTGTAACCCTGTGTCCTGCCTCTCCCTAGGTGTTTGACTGGCATGAGGAGCGACCCGGGGCCGAGGGACAGAGTGATGAAGGGTGGAGCCAGGTGAAAGAGAGAGGGTGGGTCCAGTCCAGTCAGGTGACAGAGAGAGGGAGGATCCAATCAGATGAGTGGGTGACGGCCACAGCCACACATGTACGAGAGGTGGATGTGGAGCCACTAGACTATGACCTGGATATCAGCAGAGAGGTGAGGCTCTATTCTTTCAGATGTAAAGAATAATTTAGCCATGCATGGATGGATGGATGGATAGATAGATAGATAGATATAGATAGATAGATAGATAGATAGATGGATAGATAGATAGATAGATTTATGCATTTGAAACCCATTAAAGCGTCATTTTCATGATTAATTAAATTGTGAATGGAAAATTTTGCTTTTGAGTGCTAAATGCTTGTGTGCCATGTGTGTGAGATCTATGACGTTATCCCAGGTAGATAAAAGACCTTATTGGTAATACATAGATATAAAATAATGTCAGTAACTATAACTAGTCTATTGACCCTTGCCTATTGGGTCACTTTCATTATCCAATACAACATGGCTGTGCTTAAATGAATGGATTGTAAGCTTCCCTCCCTGTCTGTCCCACACCCAGCTGTCCAAACCAAGTAAAGTCCTGATCCCAGAGCGCTACGTAGAGTCAGACCCCGATGAGCCTCTGAGTCCAGAGGAGCTGGAGGAACGCTCGCGCCGCACCACACGCATCAAGAACCTGCTCGCCAAGTCAAGGTAACCTCACTGCAATTACATTCTCTACATTGGGAATCAGATTTGTTGCATTCTTTAAGACAAATAATCAAAGCAAAAAAGAGCAGAAAACCCTTACGAACATATTCCCTTTGCATCCCTTTTTTTGTGAAGCGCTTTGAGAGTTTGTTGTACTTTAAAATTTGCTATACAGTATAAATAAAATCCATTATTATTGTGTGTGTGTGTGTGTGTGTGTGTGTGTGTGTGTGTGTGTGTGTGTGTGTGTGTGTGTGTGTGTGTGTGTGTGTGTGTGTGTGTGTGTGTGTGTGTGTGTGTGTGTGTGTGTGTGTGTGTGTGTGTGTGTGTGTGTGTGTGTGTGTCCGTTGCAGTTCTGTGGACTTCAGTGGGCTGGACTCGGCTCTGCAGCAGCAGGAGAGGATCATGAACGTGTCCCAGGCTCTGGCCTCTGAGGCCTCGCGCAAGAGCAAACTGGTCGCAGGTCAGTTATTAAAGTAACCCAACAGTTACCCTTATGTCACTCACTTTGTAGAACTGTCCTAAGAACCTCAAACCTCATCTGTAATTATTTAAATCAATTGAATTCAAGTCAATTCCTGGGGGCTTCATTGTCATGGAAAACAAATGTACAATAACATAAGATATAATTATATGTTTCATGTATAATAACAACTAGGAATACAAACTACACAGCATGGACATGCATTTTTTTCTGGATGGATTTGTTTTTGTGTGTAGGATAAAAAAAATATATAAAAAAACAATGAAATATAAATATGTTCATAAACAGAAGAATATAACATAAAAAACATTTAAAATCCAGCAATAGACAACAATAGTTACTATAGAAACAGAAAATTATTTTCTAAAATAGTTTTTTTACCCTCCACTCTGCATCCACTGATACATGGCTGCAGTGGCTGCCGCTGAAGTAAACTACTGTTGCCATATATAGAGTACTTCTGTGGTCAAATTATTCTTATTTTACAAATGCTCAACATGCCATGTGTATATTATACAGTGGTGTAAATTCAGCAGGAATCACATTGCTCTGAGAAAGGCATCATGTGATTTGTCTGTCCCTGGTGTGCAGGGACTGAGTGGGACAGTCGGTGAGCATGTGTGGTCCAGGTATATCTGACATTTCCCTGTTTAGGTGCTGTGTGTGTGTGTGTGTGTGTGTGTGTGTGTGTGTGTGTGTGTGTGTGTGTGTGTGTGTGTGTGTGTGTGTGTGTGTGTGTGTGTGGACTCCTTGGTATTCATTGTGTGGTGTGTTTGGTTTTGGGACAAGGAATGAGCACAGATTGGTTAAAAAAGGGACTCAAACTACTTTTTTAAAATCTTCTAGTTATGAACATGATATGATACATGATGGGATTTTTTGTGTCTAAATGTGAACTTAAAAACATTTTATTTTGCAATTCGGTCAATTACATAATCTGATATCGAAAACAGGAAAAATAAATTATCTTGTGAGAACAACAACAAAAAAAGATTGTCCTTCTCCACATCAAAACAACATATTTTACCGATGACTGACAATTATTGGTTTGGTTTTACAATGTATTTCCTATTTCTACCAAATCTCTGAAACTGAATCTGTGCACAGTCCTAGTTTCTTTGGTTTTTGGGTGATTTTCTGACCAAATATATATTAGACATATTACTCCTCTGCTCATGCTTCGGTCACTGTGTGTGGGGTATCATAAGGAGCTGCTCGGGTGAAATGTGGTGGCGTGGTGTTTGGCTTAAATTGTGTGTTTTTCTATGTAAGTAAAAATAATTACTTGGTTACACTCTTGTAGTGCTTATGTCATTTGTGTTTAGCATTTTCAGGGATATTGTATTGTATTGTACTGCTGCAAAGCTGTAGTTTGTTCTCTGTTTTACTGTTGGTTTAAAATTCTCATAGTATTTTCCAAATAATATTTTTGAGCCAAGGTCTCCTTTGGTATCAGATTGGCAGAACTACACAAAACTAATAATCGTCATAAGGGACTATATCTCTTGTGAGCAGTTTGTACTTGTCCAATCTATTGAAATCAGACATGTCTCAATATTTGTGTTTATGCAAATTGAAGGTGTGTCTGCACTATGGACTGTATATAAAACATTTTTAAGGGATTTCAGAGTTTGCAGCTATGATTTCCTGACAGCGAGACGAAACACTGATATCTACACTGTGTTGTTTCCTCCTCAGCCAAAGCCGCTGCAGAGCACTGACACACAGGAACCACCAGCTACAACACAGAGGAGATTCTTTACAAAGGGAAAGCGGACCGGAAGGATCTAATCATTTTTCAGCATTTGCCAACTAATTGAATTGTGTGTAACACGTCTATTTTTTTGAGTGTGATCAAGACAAGTTTTTTGTAAAAGAGTTTTGATTCGTAGTTTTGAAATAGAATCAAGTGTTTTCTTGCTTCTGCACTTAATGATGCACAATTAAGTAACAATAATTTATAACACGAGTGAATTGCCTTTTTTGTATCTGCTCTTTGCTGTTTTCTGTATTTTTGTGACTGAAAAATAAAAGTGAGTAAAATGACAGCCAATGCCAACATGCTCAGATTACAGAAGGATTGTTTGGACATTCTTCAATCCTTTTATTTATTATTTTAGTCCTGTCAAATCAACTCAAATGCATTAGAATATAATATGGATTATTACAACACATGAAAAAAGTAAAGTATCCACTAAGAAATAAATATTACATAAACATACTAATTGGTGTATGTTTCCTTTGAAATGTTCTGTTTTTTTTTCAATAAATATAATACACCTGTTTCTCGCAGTTATACATATAAAGATAAATCATTTGAATTTGTTGCAAGATATTTTTGGAAACCATCTGAACAGTTTTTAGGAAATGCAAACCTTAGAATCATATCTTGTTCAGATCCCATGTAACAAAGCAACAGTTTACTCCTATGTATTGAAAAGAAATCACGACGCAAAAACTGTTCTAAAGTCATAACTGACATTATCTTTTTATTGGTTTTCAAAATAAGAAATCACAAAATGTACAATGTGTGTCGACCAATCATGCTGAATGTCAGTCAACCCCATTTCATCCAACACGACTGGTGGCAAATGTAGTGACTGTTAAAATGTTCCAACTAAATAAAAAGCTGCCGACCATTCTCGATCTTAAACATGATATAACAGGACTCAACCAAAACATGACGTTTTAGATTGCAAACTTAATTCATTGACACCATGCACATCAGAGTGTCACCTAATGATGGTGAGCGCCTGTGTAGAACCCATTTCTACACGGCATAAAGGGACAAGCATGATGAGTGATCGCCTGCAGTTAAACAAATAACGTCAAAAATGTACAAATTTGAGATTACAAAAACGATTTTTTTCCTTGCACATCTATTACACTGACTTAACAAAGGACATTTTGAAGCCCGGTTTCCTCTGGCCGTTCCCACTGTCTGTGTCTTTGCTGGGCTTGGCCTGGTCTGAGGTCAGTTCCTTGGGGCTGGGATCGCTGTCTTTGTCCTGGTCGTCTGAGGATTCGTCATCACTGCTGGAATTCTCTGGCTCGGACTTCTCTGGCTCGGCGGCTTTTGTCTCAGTGTCCACCGGTGGAGAGGGTAATACTTCGGGTTCTGGTTCAGGCTGTAGGCAAGAGAAGAAAAAATTATTTTCAAAAATAAACAGATATTTTCTTTTACTTGTTTATCTGCAAAACAGGATATTTTTAAACCCTAGTGTCAAGAGGAATCTACATTTTAGAGACGACTTACATATTGGGAGTCATCCTGACAGATTTGACTAATCTAATTCATACCACTATGGTAATAATGTCATGTCCCATTGAACATTGTATTAGTAATTGGCAGAAGTTTGCCTTTTAGTTTGTGCATTACTTACATTGAAAAAAACAATGAAAGTGTATGTGTGCTTTTGGACCGCTGCACCCTGCTACGCACACACTGTGTGACACAGTAAAGACAACACGAGTGTGTTGCCTCTCCAAGTCAAACTATATACGAGTGACACACAAAGGAACTAAGACTGATGGATGCATTATTTCACGGTAACTGTCTTGTACCATATAAACAATCTCATATCCATTGAATTGTTTCTATCCTAGATAAATAGATAAAAATATTTGTGATGCAGCCAGGTGAATTTTTAGTTAAACTCCAATAAACCCCATGAATTGTTTTTTCTCTGAAATCTAATGGCATGTTCAGCTCTATAGCTCGGAAACGGCTTCACAGGGATAGTGAATTATGATTTTAGAATGGTGATCCAAAGGAGAACAAGTTAATCTGTTACCGATCTAGTGTGGTGCCTGGAAGTTTTGTTTTCACTTCTTAATTGAAGGTGAAGGTCAATAGAATACTTTTGATTTTAGTGTAAAGAAACCAGACCAAATATGTTTACCTTCAATTTAGAAGTCGAAATGGAAAAACAACAAATTACCAAAATACGGCCCCCCCCACTAATCAACACTGACCCGTCTGTGCCCCCTCAGTGGTCTTCTGAACAAAGCTACTATAACTCATAAACATTACATTTATTCAAAGTGTTTAATACTTGCAGGATACATTTCAGTATTTCTAAAACCACTCTACCCTCTCAATTCAAATCAGTTATATTTTTATTGCTCAAAATCACAAATATCCATATGCTTCAGTTGGCTTCAAAGTGTGTAGACCCTTAGCTCGACTGAGAAAAAACTCCCAGTAAAATACCCTCCTATGGATCCTGACGCCCCCCCCCCCCCCCCCCCCCCCCCCCCCGCCCCTCACCTCACTGAATCCCAGGCCACAGTGTCTCCTGTCGCGTCCCGACAGCTTGCCGTCCATGCCCTGCTGGAACTGGATCTCCAGCTGCTCGTTCATCCTGCGGTCCTCTTGCCCTGCAGAGGAGACACCAGTCACAGCAGATACACCCAGCCGATACAGCTCTATCCGTGTGTGGATAGGTCTGTGCGGCGGATGTGTGGTGGGGGGAAGCCGGGTTATTGCATTGGGCAGGTTCAGGCAGTAAAGGGAAAAGGGTTTGGACATTATAACAACAAATACAGTATTTTTTATTATTACAAAAAGCTAAATAAAGAAAGCTTACCACTGCGGAGGTGGGATGTCGACTTATGGTCACCAATAACAAGGCGCCCGGTGTGTTCTTTCTGGAGAACAGAAATAATACCAATTTAAATATGACAAAACCTCTCTCTAAAAGTTATAGAGTGACGGGTAAAACTGAACTATTGTTATTTACTGACATGTTACGCTATGGACTAGAGACAGGCACACAAGGTGAACTGAAATTATACTCGTGATTTATGTTACACTACAAACCTTGCTAGCGCCCATCAACCGCAAAAACTTCTGCTTCCTTTCGTTGCTTCCCAGATCCGCTGATGTCCACTGGGTCGACTCGTCCTGCCGAGGGGAAAACATAGTTATCAGGCGGGTTCACAGGCTCAATGGGGCTTGATTGCATAAAATGTAAGTCTCATGGTTATATGGTATATAAGTTACAAAATGATAGAACATGTTTATATCCAACAGGGCTAGCTGTTCCTTAACCCACTGATGTATCACAGCATGTGTTGCAGAGTTGTCACTGACAGCTGCTGTAAATGTCGCAAATGGTAAATATAAAGTGAGACGATGGGTGGTCTCCTCAATAACCCGTAAATCCAGAAACATTTTTAATTCTAACGTACTACGAGACATTTCGTTCATATTTGATGCTACAAAGAACACTGAACGACACGTGTTGTGCGATACAGTTTAAAGTTAAACTAAACAGGTGAGTTCACTTTGTCCCAGCTGCAAACAAAAATAACGTGCTGGCAGATTTCACCACAAAGCCAAATGTTAGCAGTCAGGCTAGCGCAGTGACTCACATCTCTCAGCAACGGATTACGTTCCGTCTTTTGTATTTTACTCACCTCATCTGAAGACGCAGGTCGTTTTGTTCCATGTCTGTCATCTGGAGAACTCATTATGAACACAAGCTTTAGTAGAAAAGTCAGTTTAATAGCATGCCACCTAGCAAATGGACTAGCTGAATGTTGTCAACAACGCTTCATGTAGCTACTTCCGGTTCCGTCTTCTTCTTTGTTGGTCTTAAACTTGGTTATGTCAACTCTGCTGCCGCTCACTGGTGATGTGTGTAACATCATTTAATATGAAACAACAAAATACTATTTTAGTTTAATTTGATTTAATGTGTATGTTTCATGTCAGTGCCCTGCTTGGTTCCAATCCAGCTCCAATGTTTCCTCTTCAGCTGTAGGATAGTGCTATTGTTTTCATGTTTCTCAAGTTGATGTTAATTTTATTTGGCCAGTAGAGTAGATCCCAATGATGATCCCAATGATTTAAGAATGCAGCTTATTGATGATGGTGGTCTTCCAGGTTTCTGACCCAATACATAGGCTAAGTACTGTTTTTATGGTGAGTGGACAATAATAGATTCCTGCCTGGTCTCAGAGTATTACAAACTATTGCAACAGAATATCTCTGATTCATTCATCAGTTAACTAGTCTATTTATTTATTTATCCATCAGGGACCATGAACACAAATCATTAGTTTAAACAAAGAGAAGAGATGTATTGCGTGATTCATTAGATTGATAAGTCTCGCATAACAATTTTAATGTGGATCATAATCAAATTAAATCTATCTGTGTGCTATACTTTCTATTCTATTTTAATCACATGTATTTATTTTGAAAAGCTGTGACTATAAGTTGGGTCATGTTTATGAACCACTCAGTGTAAAATGAGCTCTCTATCTGTCCTGCCTGCAAACCGCCGAAAGGTGGCGTAAGAGTAAACGTAATAAAGAAACAGTCTCAGACGCTCACACCTCTGACAAGACGTTCGCTCGAGCTTAATTTCTGCATCACACAATCTTTGAGATATTGAAGTGTTTTTGCGTTTGCGATTGTAGTCCCTTTTAGTAACATTTTGTTTCAATAACTCAGACACTTTCTTATTATCCTTTCAAATAATTCTATAGGCCTATTTTTATTGAGCGAAATTAAGAATAATCAAACTTTTTAAAGATTTAACACATTTTAATCACAGATTCTCAAATGTGGTTTTAAATTAAACTTTAATAAATAGTTTTTGTTCAGTGATGAATGAGCGCGTGTTGAGGCATTTGCAGATCACATTTTGCATTTATTTTCTTGTTCATGAATTGACCATGAACAACGCTGTCGCTTATCAATTCTGTCTGTGGTGATTTCTTACATCGGACATTGAAAAGGTTTTGAGAAAAACGCGACCAGAGTGAAAAGAGAACCATTTTTATTTTTTATTTTATTTGTTTCATAGTAATCGCCAAGAACAGTTGATGTGTATAGCCTATATGCACGCGCATATAGGCCACACACACACACACACACACACACACACACACACACGCACGCACGCACGCACGCACGCACGCACACACACACACACACACACACACACACACACACACACACACACACACACAGAGAGAGAGAGAAAGAGAGTTGATTTTCAAAGTTCAAATTAGGAATGGTAAGAAAACAGAAAATACAACATATTCTTAGGCTACTATATAGGTGAATACATTTCTGTATGGACAATTCACATACATAAAGTGAGACACGGACACGCGGAGAGACGGCTGCAGAGAGAGAGAGAGAGAGAGAGAGAGAGAGAGAGAGAGAGAGAGAGAGAGAGAGAGAGAGAGAGAGAGAGAGAGAGAGAGAGAGAGAGAGAGAGAGAGAGGAGGGGTTATCCTGCCTATGCCTCCTTACCCGACACTGTCCCGCACTCTCACTTAACCTCCACATAGTGCCGGACGGGGAATAATAACTTATAATACTTTTTTTTAAAGAAAATCCTTCCGAGTGACGTCTCGGTATCGCCTCTCTCTCTCTATCTGACAGCGAAGTGTTTTCAACTCTACTTTGTTGTGATCCTCGGCGGAGCGGCGAACAGAGGAGTTACCCTCAAAGTCCCAGACACGCTCCAGCGATGGTGACTCTACGCACGGGATTTGAAGGCTGTTTGAACTGACTTCTCTTGTTTGGTTCTCGACGCTGAAAAAAACTCTTTCTCATCGCCTCCCCCAAAACAATCTTTCAACTTTACCAGGAGCGGATGAATAAGAAGTGAATGCAGGTAAGAGAAGTGCGTTTGCATCACTGTGTGTGTGGTGGGCACGGCAGCACCGGTGCGTCTGCTTGTTAGTTGAAAGTGTGTGCGCACTACTCTCTGGTTATCTCTGTTTCACAACAAACTGCGATGACAGCAGCAGATATTCAGGCTGCATCAGTGTCTTTAAAACCTGCAGTTGGACCGTGATTAGACCCGCTCGACCCTACATGACCTGCTAAGACTATAGGAGACCTTTAACTAGAATACTTTCAGGGGTTTGTAGAAAAGTTTTGAATTGAGATTTCACAGAAAAAAACTAGATTATTTGGTGGAGTATTTTTTTTCTTAAATGAATGGTACAAGTGACTTAAAATAAGACCAACTCTCTAACACCACATTAACGTTACCTGTGAATATCATAAAACCATGAGCAATGACCAATACTTGTTATTTAATTATTATTAATTATTGTTACTCGCGTACTCTATCTGACACACATTATTGGAAGTTTTGGTTTGTTAACGAGCACACAAACCAGGTGTGGTTGCAAGATGAGCCTCAAACATATGTTACAATAACCTTTAAAAATTGTAGATTTTGCATCATTTTCATCCACTGATATTTCCCTTAGAGGTGGTGATGTGACGCTCAAAACATTAAATTAAAATCAATTAGAACATTAAATCTGTGACCCTGCAAACCACACTGAACAGAAAGCTGACATCTGAACACGTCTCAATTAATGAACTTCCAACTTTTTCTCCAACTTAAAGCTATTTGGCGTTCACTATAAAGGGAAATACTCAAGGTTAATTTCAAGATGCAACTTTATTGTGCAAGGAAAAGCACATGTTATAACTTGACTTTAACTATGTCGATCCCCTCACTTTACCATTGTCATGCACTATTAACAGTAAATGGTTCATCGGACCTGCATCACCTGAAAAAGATTTTATAGGAGCAGAAACTATTACAATACATTCAGAGGCTGTGGAGCATCATGCGTAAAGAAGCGTTCCAGTAGAAAATACAATTTTAGCCTTTAAACTTTCATTTGAAAGCACACTTTTAATATTAGGAAATCCTCTTTTTTTAAATGCATCTCAGTGAGTCCCCGTGGAGCGTGTGGGATGACACTGTCGGTAGTTTCCTCGTCGGCCACACAGCGGTAGCCTTCTGTCCAGAATCGTGTTCGTCTCACGCTTCACTCGGACATGAGGCTTGAAGGTCCCCCCATTGCATGCGCGTGCCCGGCTCCATTGCAGCTCCAGTAGCGAACCTGTTTTTCACCCAAACACATTCTGGAATACAATATAGAGAGAAAGATAGACCGCAGAGGAGGAGAGACAGAAGAAGGGCCGTCTCGTCTGCAGCCTTAGGGCCCAAGAAGTTAACTTTCTCCCTTCGGAGGTCACGGCGACTGACCCTACAAGAATGCGCGTGAGTCATAAATTAAAATAGACTCGGAGGGGAGCCCTAACAAGGATCTATTGGGGGGACAATACCGGGGTTATACAGCAGCGCAAGAAAGGCATGAACTTAGCCTGTGAGTTTATTTCTTGTTATTTTTTTTTTAACTTACTACACGATTTTCAGTGCGATCATTGCCACTCTTTCTTCCTTCTCTCAACTTTAAGGGTGCTACTATGTGTCAATTTCATATGTTAAATCGTTGTTGTGCAGCCCGATAGAGTGACAGACAGCGCTGTTTACGGATAAAGTTAATTGTGGGTGTGTGTAAACTTGAGCTTTGATGCGTGTAAGGGCACATTTCTTATCGGGCATCTCGGACCATCAGCTGCTTGGGTTTGACTCCCATGTTTGACACACTTTGCCCCGGGTTCACGGTGAGGATGAGACAGGGGGGGTAACAGGAGGACAAGGCAGCACGCAGGACAACGGCCTGGACAACGCTGATACGAGTCGCTTCAGGGTGTTTCCCCGCATTTAGAGCCACACTACACCTCGCAGATAAGCCGCTGCTCGCCGAGAGATAAGGAGCTTTGAGAGCGACATAGAGAGCATAAGTGAGAGATCTCAAAATGACTTCGAAAACCGCTAAAGAGGAACCGCAAAGCAATGACAATTGTTTGATGTCAATCTCTTATTGTGTGAAGCTATTTAAACAAAATCATAAAACGCTTTTATATCTTAACCATCTGTCACATGTGGAGTTAAGCGCAATTTCCCAGAATCAGTCTTAATTGTTTTTACGAATTCACTCTTTTTTGTGTGTGTGTGCGCCTCAAATCACTCCTCTATTCAGAGTTATAATTGCCCCGGTTGACAGATCCTCCAGTTGCCAGTTTGGACATGCCCACCCCGGCCTGCGCACTAAATCACAATTTCCAACAAGTTGTTTAATTGTTTGGGACACTGGCAGAACAATTTATAGACCCCCACTAACACCCCTCTCTCTCTCTCTCTCTCTCTCTCTCTCTCTCTCTCTCTCTCTCTCTCTCTCTTCTTGTAAGTGAGAGTGTCTGTCTGAAAAACAATCCGCGCAGTGGGGGCTGGGGGTTCGCTGAAGTTGATCTCCTATGGCATTTTGTTTTGAGCAGGTGCTGCGGGTTGCCGTTCCCTCATAAGGTAAAGTGGCATTAGAGTGTCCAAATGGCAGACTTATATATAGGCTGCCAATTCAGCACATTGTCCCGGGCTGCATGGCTGTCTGAGGGGAGACCTGCAGCAGCCCTTTCTCTTTTTTTCTTCTTCTTCATCGTCTTGTACTGTGTGTGTGGAGGGGGGGGGGGGGATCCGCGCTGACAACAGGCGGACAGGCCAGAGTACAGTGGCCGGTGTGTGTGTGTGTGTGTGTGTGTGGTCCACAAGGACTCAGTCAGCAACATGAAATCACTATTAACAGCCGTGCGTGCCCTGCGTGCGTAAAAGTCCGTGGCAAATTTTATGTTAATATCCACCGTTGATATAAAATAAATTCAAATGATTTTGAATGTGAAAATTATTTTAATATGACGTTTTTATTTCCCAGGTTACATTATGTCTTTTTTTCAAATCTTCAAGATATATTTTCTCAGTTTAAAATGAAATGCATTTTCAGTTATCGGCCTGTACCTTCACAGATAATGATTTTATTTAATTTTCTGATTTGATATAGGCAATTCAATTCTCTGATTAGATCTGTCTCTCTCTCCCCCTCTCTCTTTCTCTCTCTCTCTCTCTCTCTCTCTCTCTCATACACACACACACACACACACACACACACTCACACACACACACACACACACACACACACACACACACACACACACACACACACACACACACACACACACACACACACACACACACACTCTCTCTCTCTCTCTCTTTCATTGTGTTTATGTTAAGTAACTAACAAGTTTAGCGACTGAAAGTCACTACAAAACATTTATTTTAAACAAAAAATTGTTTTCAATTATTTTAACGTGAAGCCCTCAGATTGTGCATGCTAGTGTTAATGCAATGCAAGTCCAACCTCAGGACCCTATTCTACATACTTAGAAATCAATCCATTTCTCACACGTTATTCTAATAGTTTGCATATATTTTGCAGAGGCCTTTTCCTCTGGTTTGGCGTCATGGGGGAATCTTCAGTGGCAAAGTAGCAGCTGGAAAGACTAAAGATTGAGATATTTTACAGCTGAGTGAGAGAGAGAGAGAGAGAGGGATGTAGGGAGAGAGAGAGAGAGAGAGAGACAGAGAGAGAGTGTGAGAGAGAGATTGATGAGAGGAGGCGGAGGACTGATGTCAATGTTGAGATTGTGACTGTGAGCTTGCTTAACCCCAATTGCAACACTGTTATTCTATTTATACAGTGTCCTGCTATCTTCTAACCGACCACAGTTTTGCATATTTATATGTATCCACATTTTTTAAAGATCTTTTTTTATATTATAAAGTTGTCATTCACCATCATCGGAAAAACATACACACACATAAAAAAAAAACATTTCTCCACCATTTCAAGCCATGTGGCCTATACAGAGAGTCCTAATTATTTGTTGTCGGGCTCTTTGAAAAAGACACCAGCCCCCAAATTGGACATGTGTTGTACAAACACAAATTAAACATTTAGCCCTAAGTATTTCTCCCTGGGCCCTAAGTGCATATTAGTCAGCCTATACTTATCTCTGGCCCAACGGCACACCCAAATTGCAGTGTTGCTGCTGAAAAAGAAAGGCTGAGGCCCCGGAGAATGAGCACTTGAAGCACGCTGGCAGATGCCCATACGTTTCTCAACCACAATGCAAGCTTAGGTGTGTGTGTGTGTGTGTGTGTGTGTGTGTGTGTGTGTGTGTGTGTGTGTGTGTGTGTGTGTGTGTGTGTGTGTGTGTGTGGTATTTATGTATTTATGTCTGTGTATATGTCAATTATGTGTGTATGGGGATTTTTGTATCTTTTGTGTTTTTGTCATTAGGACATAGACAGATCCGTTAAGTGTTTCTCTAATTGTACTCAGGTGCATTATGACATTGTATCCATATGGTTTTGTCATGTGTGTAAGTGTGTTTCTGGCGTTAGTGTGCATTAACCTCTTTGCATGTATGCATGTCCTTGTACACAATTAGGCGTGTACTTTATAAAAGCATTTCTCTGTGTGTCTTGTGGTGTGTCCTCCTTGTGTCATGTGTATCTATACTGGGTGGCCTTACAGTGTACATGATGTATGTATGGTCTGACTCTGACTGTGTTTTTGTGTGTGTGTGTAGGTGTGTGTGTGTGTGTGTGTGTGTGTGGGTGTGCATGTGTGCATGTGTGCTCCCTGCTGGGTGTATACTCCACCGTGGATCCCTTCCTCTGTTCTCTGCCATCACATAACCTTGGAAACGGCTTCCTCATATTTTCCCTCAGACCGTTAGCATAACGAGAGGCCGTGTGTTCATTCTGCTCTCTCCTCTCTTACAATGGTCGGGCTAACCTTTCCTTTTCCTCTTTCTCCGGCACCTGCTACCCACCAGCCAATTTCAAAGCTTAGAATGAGAGCTTTACCTGACACACACCAGCTCCGATAATGACAACAGCTGTTCCCTTCACACCGAGTCCCACTGCCTTTTTTCAGTTCACATCTGTATACGCACAGACTTTAGTGACTTAAAGGTAGAGTCAGTGTTTCTTGAGAATGCTTGTTGTCAAAATCACTCTTTGTCAAAATCAGTCAATATCTCCTCACGTTCTGTTGCCTGTCTGTGCTTTGTATGAGCTGAAAAGAAATCTGGTTCTAATACAGAGCCTAGGTTCTGTAAACGGGTATGTAAACAAAGGTGCCCAGCGTAGCTAGCAACATGCCTATTTACAGAGACTAGGCTGTTTTTTAACACTAGATTTTTTTCCAGTGCTCACAGTGCGAGCAGGTACTAGGAGATGTTCACTGACTTTGACAAAGTGATTTTGACAACAAGGGTTCTCCAGAATCGCTGACTCCACCTTTTAAGTTCATGCAGTTCATCATACCTCTTTTCTATCCCTCACTCTTTGTTCTTCAGGCGTAAAGGGTGTGTGTGTGTGTGTTTGTGTGTGTGTGTGTGTGTGTGTGTGTGTGTGTGTGTGTGTGTGTGTGTGTGTGCGTGTGAGTGTGTGTGTGTGTGTGTGTGTGTGTGTGTCACTGTCGTCTGATGACTGCAACACTAACAATGGCTATTATGTACCTGCAAAGGGATTGAGTAAGATTTATAAATGTACGGTTTACACAAAAGCCTTTGACAAATGACTGCTGCACTGTTAACACAGTCGCAAACCCTCCTGGCCTCCTGCCCTAGAAAGACAAATACCAGGGGGGGGGGGGGGGGTGGCTTGAATCCACATTAAACTGAAATCGCTTTATTTATTTTTTCTATATCTTGATTATCAGTGATGAATGCTGCAATGTATTTTTTTTAATGTTTTCCTGTTTGTTTTGTCATTTGTGAACAACTTGGCACACACATGCTCTTCTTTGCTCTCTCACTTTTTTCTCAAGTGGAAAATATTCCCCCATCACACGTCACCGAGCGTCACTTTTTGGAAACGTAGGAACTCAGTCAGTAATTGAAGCAATACAAATTAATTCATGGAATGCGCGGAACAGAAATTCCAACTCATGATACGTGTATATACATGGTACCGCAGGGTGGAGTTTTTTTTCCTTTAATGCTTATTGCTTAAGTACCTTTTGTCATGTTGAATCACTCGTTATAGGAATAAACTAAATGGTGAGAAGCAAAATCACTTGTGCTTTATCTTGTATGTGGCGGCTGCATTAACTGCTCTGTCAGAGTCTTACAGTATTTTGAAGCAATCAGCAAATACATTGATATAGATCAGGCTCTGTTTATAAGGCACAAGGAACTATCCAAAACCTAATGCTCTTCCCCTTTTTAAGTCAAAGAGAGGCAAATATATGGATTTCAATTAGTTTCCCAAACATTTTTATATATATATTTTTTCTATTGAGATACCAACTCTATGAACAGTTTTAACTTAAAGTCAAACAGCAGTTTAATTCATAATGTAGAAATGAACATAGAATGTAGATT
The DNA here is from genome assembly GCF_949987685.1 of Ammodytes marinus. Lineage (NCBI taxonomy): Eukaryota > Metazoa > Chordata > Actinopteri > Uranoscopiformes > Ammodytidae > Ammodytes > Ammodytes marinus. Next base: position 6,107,599 of record NC_137234.1, read on the forward strand.
TAACTCTCTGTCTTGATCTGAATACTGACTGTCGACCTTTGTTCCAAGTATTTTCCCCCAAAGAAACAAACAGCATTTGAAAAAAAAAATGAAGAAAAAAAAATACTTTTCTGATGTTGCTTGCAAAACAGATTAGCCTCACGAGTTATCATTCATCGCCGCTCGCTCATGGAAATCCCATCATTGTAACTTTATTGTTTCACTTAAAGGAGGCCAAATCATTGTAAAAAGACATAATTCAGTCTATTCTATCTCGGCTGCACTTGACTTTGCCAGGAGAATGTTTGGAGAAAAAAAAAGGAATCATGAAATAAAATCCACCGCAGTTAATTCTTTGCTAATTCGAGAACATACATTTCGAGATTAGAGTGATGTCAGTCTCCTCATCTCAGCCAATCAGACTGCAGGCTTTTGGTATTTTTCTAACAACACTGTAAGGGTGACCAGGTGAGTGACACTGGTGCTCTGGTGGCTCTTTATCTGTCAGTCAGAAGTCAAGGTCTTGGACTGCAGCAGCAGCAGCAGCAGATGCTTTGGCAATTACACTGCTGTGTGCTACTGATGAGTTTACAGAACAGGGAAATGGCTAGTGAGCATGTCTGCATGTCCAGGAGCTTTTAGAGTTTCGGTCTTTCCTTTTTCCTTCCACTTTAGATAGATAGATAGATAGATAGATAGATAGATAGATAGATAGATAGATAGATAGATAGATAGATAGATAGATAGATAGATAGATAGATAGATAGATAGATAGATAGATAGATAGATAGATAGATAGATAGATAGATAGATTGATATAAGTAAGATACATTGCATGATTCTCTCTTCAACAGCCTGCTGTGTGCTCAAGATAATACAAGGTGTCAATGTGGGAAAGTGGGTGTCATTAGCAAACATCGCTGTTTGGTTTGTTCTGCTTAAGCACCAGATGGGTGGGGTTTCATTTTAGACAATAGAAGCACCTTGAAAGTTTTGACAATCAAATGACAGCTACATGTACTCATCCTTTGTGTGATGAACAGCCAAGCTGACGCTTGCCGAATTGTCATGACACATAAACCCCACCCCTCCGGCACTCCCTGCATGTTAAAACAAACAAAAGAAATTATTTGCTCTAGGATTTGATGAGGGACTGTTGTTAATGTTGCACGAATCACTCACATGTGCTACGCTGGTGAATCTGATGGACATGTCTTTATCTACTGTTGACAAAGGTTAATAATAATTCTGTTTTCTCCAGGGCCACTGTAGCTAAGAAACTACAGGTTTCTTTTTGAACTGCCACCATAAATTAGTCCGTCCGTAAAAAGGGGAAAAGAAAAAGAAATGTGCTGAAATGTTTGTGGCGAAGGAGGAGGCCTCCTGTGCTCTTCCCCTATAAGCCTCTCCGAGACTGTTTGGAGGGAGCGGCTGAATGCTGCTCAGACCGACAGTTCAGAACCACACGTAACAGTACACGCGTGATTTGGCTCGGACAGTGCACACAAACACACACACACACACACACACACACACACACACACACACACACACACACACACACACACACACACACACACACACACACACACACACACACACACACACACACACACACACACACACACACACACACACATTCTATGCCTGAACACACACATTTTAAGACATACAAGACCTTTCATGAAACATAGCAGGATGTACAGTCAGATACAGCTCGCCCGTATTAGACATGACTCATTTCATTTAACAAAGAGATTGTGCATTGTGTAAACAGGGTACGGTAGTAATTAGAAGTTATAAAGACCTGTATATAACAATGGTCTATAACCACAGTGACAAATGTCTGTGAGACAAGTTTCATGTTTTGTTTAAATGTAAGAATGCAAGAAAACAATGCTAAAGTACTATTGAAAGGGGCGCTAAAACTATTTATTGTAGCAATTCCATAAAGTTGGGGGACTTGTGAGACACACATTAACCACACATTGTCCAAATTGAAGCAGCAGAAGCACAAATATCTGAATTTTGAGCTAAAACCTACATTTCCCATGATGCAACCCATTGGTGTCTCTTAATTCGATTCTGAGAAAGGCTCACATCTCTCAGGGTGTATGCATCCAATCTGTAAAGCATGGTTATTTTACAGCACTTGACGAGGCCCTTCCTCCCTATGACTGTTAAAGTGGTTAATTGGTGCATAAACCATCTCCAAGTCCATGTTGCATTGTTCTCATCCGGCCAAACAAGAGTTAAAACAACTACAAACAAGCCTGGCGTGATTACACTCTGAGCCCATGTTTACATTGCTTTTGTAGTTTCGATTCTGCTCCTCCCAACTCTAGAAGCGTCACTGCCTCGGCTGGGTAACCTTCAGTTTTACCACACGTGGTGGTTTTGGAGTAATGGGGCGTGGCAGCAGTAGGGTTGCGGATGGTGCGAGTCGAGAGGCCTCCGAAATGACCCTGTGGTTAAAGTAGTGAGGGCCAAGATAACATGGTCCCACCCACCGAAAAGCCCAAATCCTATTGGTCGCCAGCCAGCTTGTCCTATACGTATGGGCGTTGCCATGGTTTCCCGGCCGTAAAGAAGGTCTCTAATCGAGGCCTGTTGTCGTCATGAGGTGGTGGTGAGAGTTTGGGAGAGATGGAGAGAACAGAAAAGAAAGAAAGAGAAAGAGAGAGAGAATGAGGGAGGCTGTTTATCTATCCACTGTTGGGCTCAGAATAGAAAATGTAGCGCTTGACGGACAGTTCTGAACGTATAGCCCGTCTTTCTGCTTGGTGTGAGACACACATCACATCAGGTTCATTCCATGTGTCAGGAGGTTCCCAGGGTTACTGCATGGGAACCTATTCCTAGATGACATGCTCCGGACACGCTCCTCCTGACTATATAGTCTATTTGTACACGGAATGCTATATGTTCTGTACACGCGGTTGGATTAGCGGCAGTGTGCAGTGTTATGTCCAGTGATGACGGGGTTATGCATAGGAGTGGCACACAGGGGTTTCGGGTATCAAGCTGCCCGGGCTCAGAATTCGGGTGTCTGCCATGTCATCCAACACTTTATGAGAATGGTACAGCACCATGGACTGCTGACATTTGTGCCAAGAGGGTTTCTTTCACACACGGGAATAAACAAGATATCTGCTTAGTGCTAATTGTAGCTGCACTGTGCTATAGTGTGTCCATCTCAAGAGAACGCCAGGCTCTTCATGGGACCCACCTGTTGGGCTGATTCGCGTGTGTCTAATTTGAACGGCGTGTTTGGGAAGCAGACTTGACAGGCCTGAGTTGACACTTCAGTGGGAAAAACAACCAATCAGGTCAATTGGCATTTAAAGGTGGAGACAGCTTGTTGTCAAAATCTGTGAATATCCTCCTCAGGATCAGCTACCTGTAGGCACTTTAAACAATTATGGTCTTAGCACACAGCCTAGGCTCTGTATACGGGCATATTGCTATAGCTGCAAGTGGGTCCCCCTTCTTTCCTTATATCTTTTGCTTACATACCAGTTTACTGAGCCTATAGGCTGTATATTAACAACAGATATGTTTTCAGCGCACACACGGTACGGACAGGTAGGGTCTCATGAGGATATATTCACTGATTTTAACAAATACTGTGCTTCAAAATCGCTGACTCCACCTTTAATGCAAAATGTAGCAGCCCTGTGCTAGCTGTGTGTCCAGCTAAAGAGAATCACAGGCTCTTCATGGGACCCACCTGTTGGGCTGATTCGTGTGTCTAATTTAAACATTATGTTTTCGGTAGCAGACTTGACAGACCTCAGCTGACACTACACAGTGGGGAAAACAACCAATCGGGTCAATTGAGCTGCTGTATATTGTCAGAGGTACTGTAGTTCAGTTGTCTTGGCTGGCAGGCAGCCGGTGTGTAACAAAATCAAATGGCACTTTGCCACAGTGCCTCAACTGGATGGTTCCCTGAAGGAAGGGCTGAGGGAAAAGCGCTGCCTCAGCAAGCTGTTTAGTCTCATTCTCCGGGATCTTACACTGTGTCTCCCTGTTGTAATATGGGAAACATACGTAGACCGGCCTGTGATGTCAATTGTTATTGCTGGAGGCCTGCTGTAGGAAAAATCTCATTCGCTTTTGTAAAGCGGTGTAGTGAAAAGGAGCTTATGTCATAAAGACGCTATTGTGGCTGCCCGGGGTCCGCTGTGTTCATATGTGTGTGTGCGTGCATGTGTCTTAAAGTGTCACTATGCTTTGACCTATACATTGTGGATTTCACGTGTGTGTGTTTTCCTCACATTTGCGCAGGTCTGAATGCACAATGGTTACTGTGCCTGTTTGTTCGTGGCGCACACAAAGGAGAGAGTTAAGCAGCGTTCCTTTTGTGCAGGAGATTTATGAATGAGAGCTGCTATTGTTGCCGCCATGAATGATTACATATTTATTCTGCCTCTCCTCCCTTTGATTGTACGCGCTCATTGTCGTTATGCAACTCCTTGACTTTTGCTAAAGATCATTTAAAAAAAAATATACAATCCGACCAATTTGATCTAACCCAAACACTTGAATGTAAAGAGTCCTAGGACACCTGTTGACCTATACAAATTAGGTCAGTACCCATCCAGTTAAAAGTTATAAATGGTTGTAGTCACTGCTTGATTAATCTCATTAACATCTGCTTAAGAGCCTAGTGCCTATACCTGTTGAGTATTTTTTGTGGCCCACATGGTTGTACTGTATACTGCTTCTTTTTTACAGCTATACAAATGTGTGTAAACGTGTCAATGTTGCTTCACAATATAATGCATATACTCAATCAACCTCTCTCCGGACTTATTTCAGCCTTAAAAATAATGGCCTTTCACGATAAACAACTCCAAATTGAGTCGGGACACAAAATGTGAGAGGCATCATAAAACGCCAAGGACTGAAAAAATGTTGCTTAGTGGATATCAGATCAATAACTGTTAGCCGTGTAATCACTCTCTCAGATTGGATCTAACTGACCTCTAAGCAGGCAAGAAGTCTGCCTCAGCCAAACACACACACACACACACACACAGAAACACACACACACACACACACACACACACACACACACACACACACACAGACACACACACACAGACACACACACAGACACGTATGCACACATGCACGCACGCACGCGCACACACAAACACACACACACACACACACATGCACACAGACAGACGCACACTAATGCATGCACGGACGCACGCACGCACGCACACAAACACACACAGACAGACAGACACACACGCACGCACACACACACACACACGCACACCTCACCCACACACAGCAACAGCAACGTGCTTATATGTGAAAAAGCTTAGGGAAAAATCGAGTAAAGGAAAAAGTCTTCATCCTCAATAAATGTATCATGCTAAAGGTTTCTATAAAATGAAATATGCACATTAATTTCTTAGAAAAACATGTCGCCACGGTGCAACTTGTAAGAGCGGTGTGTAGTGGTGGTGGTGGGGGGGGGGGGGAGGGGGGCAGGGGGGCTCTGGTCTGGCAGATGAGATAAACTATATGTTTGATTTCTCTTATGAATACAAATTGTAGACATATGGGGGGAGGAGGAGATTGAAATAAAACATTAGATATTTATTGCCACCACAGTATATTTTCTATTCATTATTTTTTTCTTGTTGCCGTTGCTGACGACCACCTCCTCCATCTGAGCAGCGTCCGCTCACACTCAGCCTCTCTGTGTTTCCAGGAGCAGCAGATTTGTGCGCTGTCCTCTAAATCATTTCCCTCTCTAGCAGATTGCTCCCTGCTGGAATATTGGCCTGACAGCCGTTTTTTTTCTTCATCTCCTCCTCCCCTCCCTCCCTCTTGCTTCCCCCAGTGGACTCATTTACATTTATGCACGCAGCAATTAATTACAGGCTGGCGCTGGCCTTGTAAATTAGAGGGAGCCGAGGGTCGCGCTCATTATTGGCCCTGACAGTTAAAGCCTTGTTTGGGTCGTGACAAGGTTGACTTGGGGCTGGGACGGCGTATAGGCTTTAGCAGGGGCTGACACATGTCTTCATATAAATGATATTGCTCCTGAGAAAAAAAATCAGTTTCTTGAGTAATACGACATTCTGTGATTTTTTTAAATTTTTTTTACTCCATACAAAGAAGTTTTTCAAGCCGTTTTCATATCCTGAAAAAAGCCTTCTCCCCCGTGCAGCCATAGGTCACACAGGGTGGGAGGGTTGACGCTTAGCAGGGATTGACTTGTCTTCATTTATATGAAATTGCTCTGCAGCAAATTGATGAATATGTTATTTTGTACTTACTTTCATTTTAACTAACAAGATGTATTTCAATCTGTAATGTTTTTCCATATCCCGGAAAACCCTTTTCCTCCATGCAGCCATAGGTCATCTTTCCAGGCCGGTGTGTTTTGTCTTTAGCGTGATGCCTTTTGTGTGTGTCTTGGGGGTCTTTCAACCAAATACTTGTGGAGGGCTTGTTCTATAGAGGCAGGAGTCAGGCAGGGCAGAGGGACTTCTCACGGTATATTGGTCTTTTCATGTGAAGACGCTGCAAACTTTTTTCCGTCTCTTTCCCCTCACAAGGCCCTTCTTTCTTCTCTGTCACGCAGCGGTGTGTTTGTGCATACCTTCCCCGTTTAACAAAAGCAGCCACAGATCCTATTCACTTCTGCCTTTGACATTCACCTCTTGTTTTTACAATCTTTTCCAAGGCGCGCTGTTTGCACAGTGCAACAGGCTTTGTCTTGAAGACGCGGGACAATGGCGAGAGCCCATAATGTAATCTCCTAAGGCTAGAGGCGAGCGGAGGGGCGAGGTTTAGATGTATGTGCTGGCGCTTGCCCCTGCAAACCCTCCTCCTCTCTCTCTCTCTCTCCACCCTTTTACCTTAGTGATATTTCATGTTAACAGCGACTGGGGAGAGAGAATACATGTTGTCACTTAAGCCTCTGTAATGTTCACCTAGGTCTCTTTTGTGAAGGGCAACACAAAGGCTTTTCCACTCATGCAAACATCCCCTTCCCTTGTTCCACTCATTAAAGGAGGAACACTTTTTGCCCACCCACGTGAATATCTGCAACACTGACGTTTTGATCGACAGAACCGCAAAAACATTCATATTGAAACATTATCTTTAAACCACCTTAAGCAAGTGTTTCAGCAGCGCTAAGCCCCACCGCAAGTATGAACATCGTCCTACACCCGAAAAAACGACTAAATCTGGTGTGAAACCTCAGAAGACTCAAGTTTGACAAGTGTGAAATGCGGTGAAATAACAGCTCAATACTACCAGGAATATAAGTTGCTTGCTTGCAGAACACAAAGTCAACACAAAGAAATAACAACAGATACATGACTAGGCCTGTACAAGATGGCCAGTGGTCCTCTGATAGTCAACGTGTGCTATAAGCTCATCATTTATGGGTCAAGTGAACCTAATTCTGGTTTAATTGCCCATATGATTAGCTGGAAGCTACGGTGCACTCCGTTTCGTATGGTGCAAAACGTGGAAGTGGCAGCACGGAGCCTCATGTGGTGCTAAGCTCATTGAGAGAGCTTCTGTTTCATAGAGTTCCATTGTTCTAAACTCACAGTGTGTCCGCGCGCTCTGCACAAGTGGCATTGACAGCTGCAACAAGACAACATTTGGGACTGTGCATATTTTGTTGCGTGGTTGAATGTGTGCATTCATTGTGCAGGTGCAAAGGCCCTGGCTCTTAATATACTGCCATACCATATCTCTTACCTCCTCTCTTGTTACTATCTGTCAAGCTATGATGTCACAGACTTTTCTTTTTAACGGAATGGTAACATGTGGCATTTTACAGCTGTTTTGGACAGTAGGACAAAAAGGTAGCTGTTTGTTCCAGTTGTCAGGAGGGGCCTAGCGTAGTTTTATGTCAGCTCCCCCCCTTCCCCTCCAGCTCCCCCCTCAGAGGTGGATGAGAAGAGCAATACTTTGGACCAGGCATGTGGGACGTGAAAATACAGCAAAATAAAACTAAAAGGGTTTTTAATTGTGCATGCAAAGGAGAACGAACAAAAGTGTGTGCTGTTATTGTTGGCTTAATGTCTGAGAAAATGTCTTGTCTTTATGGATCTCTTTGAGTGCTGTCCCAATGATGCAGTTCTTCTGCTTCCAAAATCTTTTTTTCTTCTTTTCTCTTACTCTTCATTTCTGTGGAATTATACCAGGGCCAAGTATTATGGTTCAGATTAAATTCATGATACTCACCTGCCAACAAGCATTAACTGATAACACTGATAGTCAGCCGTGTTTCATAGTTATGTTTTACATCAGAGAAAAACACACTCCAACATATGCAAAACAAAAACTTCAATAGCTTATTTTCCAATCATAGTTTGTTCATTAATTTGAGAGTAACCATGTTTTTTAAAACAATTACACACATGTGACACCCTCAGTGACGGCAACATGGTTCCACTCCTGCACACAGCTAGTTAAAATAACTATAAAATATCTATTAATCTAAGATACTGATATCCCCATCTACTTTGCACAACACCTTCATTCTATGTATTACGAAAGTGTTCTAGTAGTAACATACATGTACGTCAGTGAATGCAGAAGCACATGGGCTGTTAAGTGCGGAATTCACGCCTGTTAGTGTGGAGTGTACATCTGCACACAAGGCTGGTGCTGTGCGTGTGTGTGTGTGTGTGTGCGTGTGTGTGTGTGTGTGTGTGAACATGTGCGTTTTGCAGCAACTCTCCTCTACTGGGCAGCCAGCTGTCTCCCTGATTACCCAGCATCCTCCAGGTGTCAGCTCTGCCATCTGCGGATGAGTGGCAGGGCGTGTGGAGCGCAGGAATGGAGGGAGAGAGGGAGAGAGAAAGGGAGAGAGGGAGGGAGATAAAGAGAGAAAGGGAGAGAGGGAGAGGGGGGTTACAAAAGAGAGAAAGAAAGAAAGAAAGAAAGAAAGACAGGAAACAGAATAACTGGTTCTGCAGACATCTGGAACGTGTTCAGACGGGTCATCGAGAGCTGCAGAGTGTGAACGGCGCTCAGGGGATTCCAGCAGTCACTCAATTGAGAAGGTGGCTCTGAGACGTCCTTAGCCTTTTAACTTTAGTTTGGGCAAAATGCTGCTTCTTCTTCTGCAAAAAAGAAAGAAAGAAAGAAAGAAAAAAGAAGTTGCAACAGTTCACAGGGATGTTTCACACAAGTTTATTTTAGTTGCCTGCTATTTGTTTTCATTATACTTATTATCTAAGAACGTCTTAGTGTGCGAGCTTTTGGAGTTCTTCTGGTCAGACTTGCCCTTAATTGTGCCCTTAGAGAAAGAAGCAGAAAAACACATCCAAGAGAAAATCATTTGGTTGATTACAGACATGAATAAAAGATCACACACGCCGGCCCAGTGTTTGCTTTTTTCTTCATTGTTCTCAATTAGCCTCAAATTGTGGAATCAAAGGGTTTGTTTGTGTTGCGTTCTTTGTACAACATGCGTTACTCTTGTTAAGGCGGCGTCATAATACATATAGATCTGCTGCTGTGGTGGGTTTTGTCTCGTATCTGTGTGAACACAGCCTTGCTTGAAGTCGACCTCTTACCCAGTCCTCCAGTTGGTTCTTTAATTAGCGGCCCACTACTCTCAATTAAGACTAGCTTCCCATCCTCTCTCAATTTGGGGCCCGCTCACTCAGGGCGGCCCCCGTCGAGATATACCTTCAAAGCGCCGCATCTGCAGTTTGACCTCTTTGATGTTATTATTTGTCTTCCGTGACCTCTTGTTTAAAGCAAATGGCTGTTTGTAGTGTGTGTGCTATGGCTTGTGTGCGTGCGAGGCTGTAATAAGGCTGACCCCAGGTCAGCTCTGAGAGTGGTCTGTTTTAAGGAATGACTCGCCTGTCCATCTTACTAAACAGTTTCCTTTTCTTCTCATTGGGATCAAGTTTTGAAAGAAAGAAATCAGGCTTCGCTAACTGTATTAAGTCAGGTCGGTCGCGGCCAATTTTTTGGACTTCAAAGCGGCCGTACAAGAATCACGCTGTTTGACGTTGGTTCGGCCTTTGCGTGGCTGAGTGTGTGTCGTTGTTTGCTGTGTGTGAGAAAAACACTGCTCCTCTGTTGGCTGTGCTGTGGACTTGACAGAGAGGCCTCTGTTCTAGCCCTGACCATCCACTACACAGAGGTAGCTCAGGTGGGTCCGGTGTGCATTCAGCCGGGCTCCAAAAAGCCTTTTCCAGTTCATATACTTATACTGTCAAAACCGCAATTTTATTGGCGGGATGTGAAGAATTTTGGTCAGTGTTTATTAAAATATATTCTGATTCCTATGGTAACACACTCTTCCCTTTCAAAGGTTCGGTTCAACCAAATTACAAAAACACATTTTTCTCTCTTACCAGTACATCTAGTGGTGTGTAGCTACGCAGATATTATGGTTTCTAGTGCCCAAGCCTTAAGCTTTCTGTCTGCACCCTTATACAATGGAAGAGAATGGAATTTATTTTTTGGTGCTGACAGCATTGCAGCATCAATTTCCAAAAAAACAGTGGTCCCTGCTATTTGGTGGAAGGTAGCTATAGTAATTTTTTTTTACTGTAAATCTAAATTCCTTGATGCATTTTTTTTGAAAATCTTAAGAATCAGACACCTTGCCCAACCCTGGATGGATTGTAGGGGAAGGTGGGGTGATTTGTGCATTTTGGAAGTTGCAAAACCCCTTGTTTCTAGAAAACCGTGGAAGAAATTGGAAATGTGACCACATATTTAAGAAGAGCCATCCATTTGACTCATCCTGTAAAGAAGGGAGACACAAGGAATAAGATATAAGCACATTTAAGCTAAAAAAACTGTGTTTTGCCTTTCAAAGTAAAATTTCCATGATCAAGGTTTTTTGATTATTGTGTCTGAACAATTATAGACACGTTTGAAAACATTTGACACATGTTTTAGTGCTTTGGTATGCTACACTTTGAGTCTATATAGTTAGCACAATGTCAACCCTAAATTGCTGCATCATGCCTATTATCCAAAATTCTGGGGATGGGGTGATTTGTGCGCAAGGGCCTGGGTGAGTTATAAGTAAGTAAGTAAGTAAAATGTATTTATAAAAGCACATTTATGACAGTTTGCACTGTCCAAAGTGCTGTACATAGTGCATTCAGTAGGTAAACAATGAAGGTAAAATAACAATAACCAAAATAAAAGACGTAAAGCCCATACATCCACATAAACACAGATAGTAGTGCAGAGGTAAGTAAGTAGTGCAGAGGTTAATGGGGAGGAAACACCAGGGTGTACATATGGGTTTTGAGCCTTGATTTAAAGGCAGAAATGTAGGGGGAATCACATTTGTCAGGTGGCAGTTGGTTCCACAAGCACGGAGCAACTAGTGCAAAGCACATTTCTGAGAGTTGTGCCAGTGGCATGGCTGTATACGCTGGTCACCAAAAGAAAGTGATTGTCTACAGTAGCTCAGAAGAGAGTGACATCTCAATTCCACTTAACGACACCACTTATGAGAGTTCAGATGGCCAGAAAGATGATGATGGTGACTTTGTCATTGTGACACAATGACGCACAAATCACCCCACTACGTGGGGTGATTTGTGCGACAAGACAACTTTTTTTCCGAAAGCTATATTTCTTAAACAGTTTATTCCAGATCCAAAGTTTTTATTGCCAGGGATGCACAACATCCTGAAATATATGTACATATTTGAGTTGGAGACATAACTGTCAAGGCCTCACTTTAAAATCACTTTGAGTAAAAAGTTGCACAAATCACCCCACCTTCCCCTATTACCAGATACCACAAGTTATAATTTGACTGAAATGACCCTTTAATTGATGCTGATGACTGTGAACCTAAAAAAAAAAAAACGCTTGAACATGTTGTAAAATCCTAGTGAGAATTAATGTGTTTGTCTCTTGTGTTTTCCATGTCTTCCAGGTGACGTTCATGCATTTTAAAGTCGTCCACAAGTGAGAAGAGGGTGTTGGAGTTGAAGTCTCTTATTACTGTAAGTTTGACACAAATTATTATTTTTTTCTTCCCCTTGTCCTGCTGCGTCACCAGCAGCTTGTGTGGGCCTTTCGTGTCACTGTCTGGCTCTGTGTGTGATAGCTTCCACCAAAATGATAAAAATCTTTTCACAGAGATCACATAATATTTTCCCAAGCAACTCTTGCCGGTGTTTGAAAGCACTAGAATGCATTGTGTTAGCTCATCAGCATGTAGCGGAGTCCAGTGTGTTTGTGTGTGTGTGTGTGTGTATGTTAGTGTGTGTTTGTGTGTGTGTGTGTGTGTGTGTGTGTCTGTCTTAAGCAAAACTGTAGCTGCGTCTGTGCATGTGTCCACTGCCCCTCCAGCAGCGGCACACACACACACACACACACACACACACACACACACACACACACACACACACACACACACACACACACACACACAGTACAGAACACTTTTTGATTTGTTTCACAGCGAATGCAGACCTCCACTCACTAGCTCACTCTGGGTTCGTATTCTGCCCTGTGCGCCCTTCAATAGCTGCTTTCACTGCGGGCTGAAGAAAAGGGGTTCTGTTAAAGACTCTCACAGGCATCTCTCCAGGAAGCTTTCAGCGCCCAGTGAACCTACAGTTTGCCTTTTAATGGACTTTCTCTCCGCGAGCAATAAAGATTATATCTGGAGTCAAATGGTGCTGTAGGTAACACTAGCCCAAATTAAGCTGGTCCGATCGCGATGGTTTCAGCAGAAGGCGAAGGGCGTATATATGAAATGTACAGATGGGAAGAATAGGGTTGGAGTATAAAGAGTGATCTGACCATCTGGCTAATCCCCCCCTGTTTAAGAATACTTATTAAGGCACTTCTCTAGTGGCCCTTGAGCCGTGTCAATGCAGGGTCAACAAGTGGACTGTTTGATTCCCTGGCAACTCGCTCACAGAGTGGGATAGGCAACTTTACTGTTGCTTTGGTGGGTCATAATCTGTGTCCTGCAGGTTATAGTCATGGGGGTGGAGGGTCTGTGTGTGTGTGTGTGTGTGGGGGGGGGGGCGGTTTAAAGTTTTGATTTATGGCTCATGTTAATCATATTGGATCACAGTTATGGTTTCAATGAAGGTGGTCGGCAGATTTATCTAAGGAGTCGCTGATGATAACAGATTAGTTTAGCACCAAAAAAAAAAATATATATATTCTAAAAAGTTTTCATTCATGCAATTCTGACAGGGGGAGAATCTGGTGGAAATAGCCAGAATATGATTTCAACTTTACAACTAGACATTTGGTTTTAAGTCGAAAATGCTGAGAATCTTTGATCTAAAATGATTATCTAACTTCTAGTCAATGACATATTTTTTTCTTTATTAGCTTTTAAAGATGATATTTTATGAGTGAAGTAGTAGCAGTAAAATAATGCAAACATCCCAGTGGTTAACACAGGCCTCGTGCATGTTTTTCCTCTTCCTAGTAGCGCTGCGTCTGTATCTTGATTAGTCAACACTGGATCACTTTCATGTCGGCCCCGTTCTTTAATTCCATCAAACTCCCTTAACTTCATCAGTTTCACCTGGAAAGTTGAAATCACATTATTGTGTCTTTTAACATTCGGGTTGCTTTACAAATCTAATTACATGGCGGTGAGATGACAAGTGGACCCTCCTAACAAAATTACAGTCTTTTATAAGGTAGCAATGTTGTCGTGACAGGATGAATTTATGGTATCTTTGTTTTATTGGACTTTGAAAGACAGGAAGGGTGCTGCTGTGCGTCAGAGAATTGGTCAAGGTCTTACGTTATACTGTAAATACTGTATCTAATGGCTTTGCACCGAAAGGCTAGGAGTGTCTATTAGGCTACTAAGGTTTTAGATGGTGATTGATGATGATGGTGATTCGGTTTAGTTGCTAGGTTTAGCGAATAGGATCACAGCTCATTTAGCCCCCGAATTTACACTATAGCATGGCATTTATACATATAGGAATGTTCAAATATTTATAAATAGACTGAAATATAATGCTGAACCTACCAAAGTCTCGGTCTTAAATACTGCTGTAAATAGCAGTGAGAAAGACTTTGAGAAAAAAAAAGATTGTGTCCACTTCATGACAGGCCTATTTGCAGTGCTCTGTTCTTCTCACACATGATGGTCGCTGTAATGGCTGTAATTTGCAAAGAGTTTATAAAAAGTGACCAGACAGCAAACGGACATTGGGCTGATTTGTGCTAAGCTAATGAGCTAATAAGATAACGAACTCACTGAGGTTACCTGTTTGGCTTTTTTCCCACATGACAATCTCCCTTTCTCTTTTTCTACTACAGCTGCGTATGTGAACTTCACTGTTTGTAAATGGACAGCGGCTAACATCATTTAGCGTGGCTTCTCAGTGCTTTATGTTAACAGTGTCCTATTATGTCCCCTTGAGCTCGAACATTGACTTAATTGATCCGATTTGTCCACACATACAGTATGAAATGTCCACTTTGGTCTAGAGTGGGACAAAGTGCCTTGCAAGTCTGCAGTGTATAAGAAGGGACTCTCAGCGGTGGGAAAAAAAGGAACGGTGAACTTCGGTGATCCGCCACGGCCTGTACACTTTTCAAGTCAGCGCGTTTTATCTAATGCGGACCAGCTTCCCCTATGCGACACTAAGTACATATGTTGTGTGTGTGTTATGTATTTAGTTGTTTTCCAGCGCTGTGTGTCTGTGTCAATTTATTTGTGTTTGTGCTCCGCATGCATGTTTGTGTTTTGCACACTCACGCCTCATCGACATCCCGTCTGAGGCCCATCTGGTTTGCCTTTTGAAGAGAGAGGCTGCAGCGGGCCGGGGCTTTAAGGCTCGGGCCCGGGCCAAGCGGCGGTTCCTCCCCACTTACACATTAATCCACGGTGCGAGGGCCCGCTGCCAGTAACAGTATAGACCCCGGCCGACCCTCGTGGCTACTTCCCAAACCACCCAAGCTCATAGCCCACTTTCTCTCTTCTATTGCCCTTGAAATGGGGCCTGCTCTAAATATTATCTCCCCCTGCGCTTTATCCCTGCGTTTATCCCTAAGTCGGCACGGAGAAGAAAGGAGCCATGGGGCTGAGTCACTTTTTCCCCTCTTCTTCTGCTCTCTCTCTCCAAAACCACAGGCAGCGGCAGCGGCTTCCTGGAGATGAGCGCTTTTGTCTGTTGTGTGACCGCTGCGGCTTTAGGCAGATCCTCCTCTGGTGAGGTAATGCATCGGGCTAGATGAGGAGGCAGGAGAGAGAGAGCGAGAGAGAGAGAGATACAGAGAGAGAGAAGCTTGAAATGAGGATCTATATATTTTAACCTTTGATTTATCCAGGGAAAATGCTAAAGGGTGCTCTCTTCTTCTTCTTCTTCTGGGGATGTGCATACTTTTTCCAGCAACACATAGAGGACTGCTGCACACATCCACACCTACTTTAGAAGTGGCCAGTGCAACAGCTTATCAACTGGTGCCTGCTGGTCGTCCCCTCTGTGGGTGAGTCTGTGGGTGCCTTGATGAGGGCCTCAGCAGAAGGAGAAAAAAGTATTACTTATTTAGGAAATGATTTTCCCTGGGTGATTGTTTTTTTCCCTACCTGCAAGCATTTTAGTATTAAAGCAATAGTCCGTAACTTTTTCATATAAATGAGTGTCGGTTACATTTAAGCCATTGCCAAACGAGTTGACACAATGTTGATTGCTTAGAAGTAAGCCGGACGTTCAGCAGAAGGTAAAATCCATGCGCGATCACCGAAGGCTTACCTCACGTAGATGCACCGACAGTGCTGTTACTCAGAATAAAAACAGAAGTGTTTTCTTACATGTGTTTCTTTGTAAGGTGGCACTTAAGCTAAAGTGTGTTGCATAGCTTGACATAGGATTATTCACACAGATACACACACAGATGGTGTAAAGGGAGATAACATTTCTCTGTAACATCTACTTGACTTGATTTGAGTGTGAGATAGTAGCAGACCAGATTATCAAAATGATAAGGAGACATTCTGAGGTCATTCGTTCTCTGCCTGACATGAGGCTGTTCCCTTTTATACTGTTCTGAAAGTACAACATTAAATCCACTTCTCACACTGAATTGTTCTTGCTCAAGTATGAAACGTTCTGATGAAAAGAAATGGCAGGCGACTTCAGCGCTGTTGCCGGTGATTCAGAGAAAGGGCATGACACACACACACAAACACACGCACACACACACACACACACACACACACACACACACAACCAAGACCAAGCAGAGGAGTTGGCGGTGGAGGGGAGTGTAGTAAACGGGCAAAATGGCACAACTGAATATTGGAGGAGAACTGGGAAAATGTTGCAGTGACGTGAGCGTAAATGTACTGGCTTGTTAGCTGTGAGCGTTGGTTCGTTTGTGTGACCTACTAGCATGAATGACCATAAACAATTTTGTGCTTTAAAATGACTAAGGCACAAAAACCAAATATGACCTTATCATTTGAAAAGCTGATGCACTTCCATTGGCAAATATATAAGTCTTTCCCAATGCCAGAGACATCACATTTACAGAAACAAGAATTTATGAGTAATTGTTGAACAAATCTTTTGTTGCAACATTTCTAACAACGGATGTCCAAACATTGTCCTAAACGGTTGTGAAAGAAGGATGCTCTGTCTGTCTGTCTTTCCTTTGCTATTCAACAATTTCTCAATATAAGATTAAAACATTCAAGTGTGAAAGGTTTTATGTGATTATACGAAAAAAAGTTTCCATTTCAGCTTTCACAACTGGCAATAAAAAAAAAAAAATTGGACGGACCCAGAGCTTACGTGTATCTGCATGTGAGCACACACTGCTGAGTGTGTATTCAAACACACTTAAAGTCTCTCAACGTGTCTTTAATTCCTATTTTTATCCAGAGCAACTGTTATCTGTTGGACTGTTTTGGCCCTCTGTTGAGAAATGCCACCAAGACTCACTGACAGTCAGGGATAATTGCTTCCTGTTTTTTAACCGCCATGGGTCGATGGAGGTCAGAGGTCAGGGTCAATCTCAGCTGTTGTGCTCTGGGGCTACGAGGAGACACCACCTGGTCTTTGGATCCCACACATTAATCTCTCTGCAAACAATATGCTTTCTTCACCGGTGCATTCTTCAACATGCTCTAGCTGCTTTTCAGAAGGCTTCATTCAACACTTCATTAAAAAAAAACAAGGTTTTAAATTACTTGTGTTTGACTGCAGCGTTGCCTACGTAGGTAGAAAGAAGGGAGATAGCACCACCTCTGCACGAATGTTCCTTCTGCAATGCTGACACCTGTTTCTGAGAGACATGTGGCAGCTTACCATTAGCCAATTGTACTGTTTAAAGGGGGAGTCAGTGATTCTGGAGAATGCTTGTTGTCAGAATCACTTTTTGTCAAAATCAGTGAATATCTCCTCAAGATCCTCTACCTGTCTGTACTGTGTGCGCTGTAAAAAAAACAAAAAAACAAACAAACACCGTAGCTAGCAATCTACCTGTTTAAAGAGCCTAGGTTGTGTATTTTATTTTTTTTTTATTCAGGGCACACAAAGCACGGACAGGTAGCGGAACGTGAGGAGATATTTATTGATTTTGACAAAAAGTGATTTCGACAACGAGCGTTCTCCAGAATCACTGACTCCACCTTTAACTGGCCCTGACTGCAGCTCACTAACCAAACACCAACAACATCACCTCCTCATAATGACAGTATTCTCATTACAGTTAAAATCCTCTTGGCATCTCATTTTAAAAGCTGCCATCAGCCAAAATGAAACTGGACTTAATGGCCACTGATTGCATTCCTACACCGGGCCAAAGCGCTCCTCCATTTTTAGTGATCTGATCGTTTAAGTACACACTAGCATAATTGAGGTCGCTTCCTTGATTAGATTTGCGCCAGCTTTTAACAAAGCTTTGCTCGAACTTAATCCAATGAGCTCCATTGTGGGGAGAGCAGTGGGATGACATCGCTCCTGGTTAGCTTCAAAATCAACCCAGCCGTCGAGCAATTAGAGTCCACACTGATAGAGAGGCTGGATGGCTTTATAAACTAATGACACAATGTTCCTCAAAGCCCACCAGATATCAAGTGGACAATTGAGCTGTAATTCATATCATGAATCACCCCTTCTTTCTTTGTTAACGCGCCAAATTTTCAGAATAGGGTTTGAAATGAAAATTGCTTTTAAATACTATTAAAGGTGGGGTCAGCGCTGCAAAAATCTGGTGTTTAATACACAGCCTAGGCTCTGTAAACGTGGTTTTGCTAGCCACGGAGGCCCCCTTCATTTACATACCAGTTTATAAAGCCTAAACTGCACAGATACAGTATATTACGTATGGATAGCAGATTGTGAGGAGATATTCACTGATTTCGACAACAAGCATTCTGCAGAATAACAGATTCCACATTGAATTAACAATGTTAAAATAAAATTCAAAATGTAAGAAAGGTAATGAAACATAGGGACTGGTTTTTAGTACATTTTCTCATCCAAAGTCTTCATGTAACTTCTATTCTAGCTCTCCTGCAGCGCTTCCAAAGATCTTCCACTTTTGTCCGCTCAGCGAATGCACCCGTTTTAATGCTGCTAGTAGCGTGAAAGGTCAACGTTGTGGATAGAGTATAAAGAAAAATCTAAAATGTTTAGATATTTTTACACAGTTCCGTTGACATTGTGCTCTTCACTTGAGTGTGGCTGCGTCCTCTGGTGACACCTGCACGTCCATGTAATCACAGTTGGACAGTAAAGCTTCTCTTTCTGACCCGTGGCTCTGTGTCACACACTCAATCCCCTAATCTTCTCCCTTTGTTCTCTGTCACCGTCAATTAGTCCTGAACCAGAGGAAAGTGTGTGAGCGAGCCGAGGATACAGTATGCCCCAGGCCGGAGATCTTTAATCACTTACTGCTAGCTTACTGCTGTACACAAGAAGTTGGTTGCTTTTTTTTGGGGTGTGTTTGTAAATTAGATATGAATGTAGTAGTTAATGTAAAGACAACTATGTTGATCATTGATTCATCTCCTTTTGTTTAGTTCCAAAGAAACACACTGCTTGTTTAAAAAAAAGTAAAAAAAAAAAAAAAGTAAATTATAATTTATAGCCTATGTATACAGCCCAAAATCCCAAATAACATTTTCCTCAAGGAGCTACAGGTACGTTTATATGAAAAGATAGTTCAATGACCCAAAAGGCTAATACACAGCTCAGAAAAATCTCAGCTGTTAAAAACTCTGTCAAAAACACACACCCCTGAGACAGGCTTTGTACATGACGTTTATCTTTACGCCACTTTACAGGCATATGTTATAAGACTCGGGCCTAATCGATCTCCCCACCTCCTCCGACCAGATCAGTGTCAAGATTCTCTCTCTCTCTCTCTCTCTCTCTCTCTCTCTCTCTCTCTCTCTCTCTCTCTCTTTCTCCCTCTTCTCTCCGTCCATTCTATGTGTGTGTGTGTAAACCCTCCTCTATTCTTAACAATAGGATTTCACACTCGCTATAAATAGGCCTCAACAAGTCGGAGCTCACCTGTTCAAGCTGTTACTAATCCAGAACTATTTGTATAGTTACCCTTGAGGTTTCAATGATCCGGCCCGTAAGGTGCCAGGGGATGAGCAGGCACGCTGGTATGTGTCGGCGAAGAAAAGGCATAAAAGAGAGACGAAAAAAAACCAACACAAATGATTTTGGACGCACGCCCACACAGCTTGTGAAGGGTCCATTTTGGAAATGAAAAGCTGTTGATTGCGATCACAGAATGTTTTTGCTCCACATTTTCTAATGTTAATGTTCTTTATTGAAATCTCATCATTCAGCTTTTGGCAGGTCAGACAGATTAGGTATTTGTTCACATCTATAGCACACTGATACATAAAAAGAGTATATATACACACAGTCTTATCTGGGCCCTGTGTGTTTACAGGCGATTGTTGACAGTAGCTGATATGCGGTGGCGGTGTGCGATAAATGCACTTTGATTTACAGGGGGTAACAAAGCTGCAAAGTGCGTGTTCGAGAGGGCAAGCAGCTCCGGAGTATGTTTGTTAAAGCTTTTTGGATGAGGCTCCCAAATGCCTGGCACCTTTTCAAAATGCCGGATCGCACGCCGTTGCCAATTTGTCATCACCGAAAGATACGTGTTTAGATCTGCAGTCAAAAAGTGCTGTGTACATGCAATCGCCGAAGGAAAAAAAATATATATATATACAAATGCAAATGATTTATCATCTGTCTTCAATTGATTTAACCTATGGAGTCTTACTCAATAATTAATGTCTATTGGCATATGACCCTATCCGCCATACAGCAAACGGCATGTCTCATAACTATGTATGAGATCTTGTAGTCAGCTTATATATGGCTGAAAGGCCCAGGGACAAGCATCGGGTCTTAATAAATCAGGCATATCTAATGAACCTCCTAATTGTGATTTACAGCCTGCAAGCTCAGTGCTGCGATGGAGAGAAAGAGATGGCTGAAGAGAGAGAGAGAGAGAAAGATGGCTGGAAGGAGAGAGAGAGAGAGAGAGAGAGAGAGAGAGAGAGAGAGAGAGAGAGAGAGAGAGAGAGAGAGAGAGAGAGAGAGAGAGAGAGAGGGTCAGAGGAGAGTATTCTGTTAAGCACCGGGCAAAAAAAAGAAACAGCTTTATTGAATATGCTGCTCCCTTCCAGCAACTGTGAAATTCTTGCGTGGGTCTCATGAGTCGTTTGTCGAGATATGATACTTAATGTGATAAAAATCAGAACAGCTGGACGAGGACCCGTTACGCTCACAGTCCAGCCAAACGACGGAGAGAAACAGTGCTGATATTTATACATTCACTTACAGTCTGAATCTACTTCCTTTCTTTTTTCTAATATATAATAGTCACTTATTGCATGTGGTGGTGATTGCTTTTTCAGTGGAAGCAGAACAGTGGCGTATACGTGCCTTTGTATTGGCTGTTGTTAATGTCTCAGTTTCTGTTTGCGGCGCTCTATTTTGGTTGCCATCCCTATTCCATTCTTCCCCAATTTATTCCAGCCTAACTGAAAACATGTGGCGAGTTGCTTCGGTGCCAGGATATTTTTCTCATTAAAGTCCTATCAACATCTGGCCGTTCAGGACAACAAATGTAAAAAAAAAAAAAAAATGTTTTTATGAACTGTACAATTGAATCACTGCTGTTTCTAAATGCCACAGTGTTATTTAAATTGGTGGAACTGAAGCAGCGAAAATAGAAACATTCATTGATATAAAAGGTTTATTGCCTGATGCACAAAATGCCAAACTTTCCACGCTTTGACGTCAGTCTTGTTGGACTGAACAAACCCCACCTGCGTCTCAAATATTTGCCCTGATTCGAAGGCTTAAGTCCATGTGAAAGGCGGCTGCTATGATTGGCTAGATTAACACCCTACATGGTTTGAAGTGAGGCCCTGTGCGTCCTGAACAATGTATATTCGGTGTGTGGCCGCTAAAAGGACAATGGATAGCCTGTGCAGTATAGAGAGAGTCTTACCTATAGCAGCACACACTCACACCTCTACACACTCAAGAATGTGAGCATGCGCACGTGAACATATGTTTTTACAAACTCTTGCTTATGTTCATATTGAGAGAGTGACTTATTCACTTCCCTGGTTCGTTTGATTTTTTTCCAGTTTGGATTCAACAGCCTGTTTATTTAATATAGGCCACTCCTGCATGGTATCAGGCTTATCTTATCTTCACTTAATTAAATAACAGTATAGATCATTATTATCAGACTAGCATAGAGGAGATAAGTGGCTGGCGTTTTTTTTTTGTCTATTTGATGTTTTAGATACTGTAGATTACAAAAATAATCTAGTTCTGATTTTTTTTTTAATGATTTGCTCATTTGCCTTAATACCAAATAGCAGTGACATTTAAATAAGTTTAAAATGTCCAAGTGCGCTCACCTCTTCAGCAAAGCAGGATGGAAAGAAGTGACATTCTGTAAAGTTAAACAACACACCATTTACATCTGTCATAGATATACTGTATGTACGGTAACTTGTTGTAAAAATGTGTATAGTATATATCTTAGAAATCATATCATTCTGAGTTCCATTCCTCAGATTGTACAAGTATTCAAACATCGTCCTGCGCTTTTATTGAATTTAAGAATTTAACTTGCACTCAGCCTAACACCATCTGGATGAGATTGTCACATGAAGGGCTGATGTGATGAAAAATGAAAGCTAGATAGATTCCTGCACATCTTCAAATCTTTCTCTGGATATGTGACTTATAAACTGTTAAAATGATAATAAATGAAATCCTGTGTTCTGGGCACAGATGACTTGCTGGAACCATCTGTACAGATTACACATTCAGTGCCGTCAATAATTAAATGGAAATATGTTGTATTTTTGACCAACCCCGAAGTAGCATGCCTCTGAATAATGCAATCCATTTTACGATAACAAAGCTGAGGAAATCCTCAAAACTCTTAGATAGGGAACAAAGCTCATTGTCAGCGGATAGAGAGGCCACAGGGATTACAATGGGGGCATCCAGTGAAACAACTTGTCACTCCTAATCTGGGATTAGCAGTTTTCGCGCCTCCTGGGCACTCTAAAAGCCACCTGTTAGGACGCTCCTGCGGATGATGTTAAACTCTAGAGCTCCTTGTTTGATGCTAATTCTCTTGTTATCATCAACATTTTATAAAATACTTAGTTTTTCCATTTTTTCGAGGACAATCTGACATTGAAATCTGTTCATAAAAGTAGTTCACTAATCTACTATTCATTTGAATCTGCTAAAATAAAAAAGCATTTATTCGTAAATTCAGTCTTTCTGGTTCTTTTGTCAGGATTTGTGGTCCACCATGTCTCAGTATCTTCTGTCCCTGTGTGTATGCGACAGTGCCACCCAGACATTTTTGAACTCTTAACATTGCTAGGGTTTTTTTATTGTAATTAAGAACATGTGCACGGTCTATGATGCCTTTGCTTTTTATTGTCTGTGACGCCAAATCAACAACTGAAACTAATTAAGATGAAGCGTAATTGTTCTCCACTTTTGTGTTTTCGAGGGGTTTTGTCCCTCTGTGCCGTCATGTCGTCTCAGATCAGCATTTTTCTGAATTATAAATGCAGAAGCAGTAAATTAACAACATTGAGAAACCGTAAAAAGGGACGTCTGATGATTGTTCTTGCTGCGGTGAGACCCCCGAGTCCTGTAATGACTTATTGAAGCTCACTTTGTTTCTGCTGCTAGCCTCAGGGCTAATGTAATCACTCTGAAAAATGTGTGAGGGCAGCTGTCGTTTCACCACAGACTTCCATCAGGACTTTCTCCTGTTGACGTCAACCCCCTGAATACACTTCACTGCCCTTTGGAAGATTAACCCCACTTTGATTGTTAAATCTTCTTAAGTTTTTGATCATATTTGCATTGTTTTGGCTGCTCTATAAAATATCCAGTTGCATCTTCTTTTTGGCCTAGTCAGGCCAAATATTGGCCAAATGTTTTGGCCTTGTCAGGCCAAATTGAGTGACATATTTTCCTACAGTTTAATGATCATTAAAATAACAGTTAATGTATTTCTTCCTATGGTTCATCCATAGTTCATCTACATTCTTAAATTAATAGGATTTCCTCTTGTTTACGGCTTCTGCAAACTATAAAGAGAGGCTGATGCACAACAAGGCTTAAAACTTGTGTAACAAGCTTATTAGGGCATCACAGTGGCATTATGTCCATCCTGTAAGCGGTCAAAGGTAACCAATGGGATGATAAGGATAGCGATTTGACGTACGAGACTGGTGGCTAGCTGCTGCATCCGATCCTGCTGATAAACAACAAATTACCTGCTGTAAGGTGTTTGTCCAATGGCAAACCCAATGCGCTTTAAGATGATAAAGATTAGGGGTTAAAACTGGTGAGGAGAAAGAGAGATGATTGAGGGAAGGATAGCAGGAGCAGTTTCCGTGCCGAGATTGTAATGAATAAAGAGAATGCATCAAAACCGACATTGACTGTTTATAGGCATTTACATCACTGTCTCTTCTTTAGATATCTTACCTGTAACATATTTTAGTACCTAATAATGTATAATGGCTCTTTATCCTCACAAAGTCAATTATTTAATTCAGCAGTTGTTCAGACCCTCCTTATGAAACTGCATAGCACATCAATTACAACAATAAGTGTCATCAGTTATATTTATCAGAAAAGTGTTGTTTTTTTGTTTGAGGCAACACTTTGTACTGGCTTTAATGTATTCGATAACATCACAGTATCAGTAATGCCTTGTTTTGGAACAGATCTTGGCTGGTTTTGCTTTGTGTGCAACATGTCGTCTTTTGGGGTCCCTCAGGGTTCTAGTCTGGGTCCTCTTCTTTTCTTACCTGTTATTGTTTTGTGCCTGTTTTCGGCCTACGTTCTACCGGTGGTTCAAGTAAATTTAAATTGCAATTTTTCTTCTAAATGTAATGCTGAGGATTTATTGACATATCTGCCAAAAATCTATCAGAGCTCTCCACCAGAAACCTCTCAAACACACGTCAAGTCTTTGATATTTGGTTATATTATGAGATTTACTGCTGATCAAACTAAAGAGACCTTAGGAAAACAAGCAAAACGAGAGGATGTCAAACAGGCTACACATAGTTTTTAATATCCAACAGAACGTTCAGGTTTCATAGAATATCTAATTATTTAAATTTCCAGTAACTGCCAACATATATAAAGAAACCAAGGTTCTGCTTTTATTATTTATTTACAATACTAGTCTATGTATGAGTTTGAATAACAGGCTTGATAAAGTAATTACTTTAGATTTTTCTGTTTATATGATGGCATAGCTACCTCGACAATATGGCCGCCTACTTGAAGGATTAAGGGGTAAAATATTTACACTGACCAGGTCTTCTAACTACCGTGGACGGGAGGTAGCAGAGACAAACAGTCCTTTTGAGCCGCCGAGTGTTGACTTTGGTCTTCAATGGTTTTCTTCAATGGTTTACTCTGTGTCGTTGCCATGAAGTAGATAAATGTATATGTGTATACTGTATTTGTGTTAGCTAGGGGTGTGTTCGCGTGCCAGGAAAAATAACAAGCACAAGGGAGGGTGTTGGTCAATACGGCCACTTCTGGATTTCTTGGGGTCTGCGGTTTTGGTCCGGGTCCCTGAACACAGAGACCCGGCATAGTGGTGTGTGTTTACGCCCCACTGGACAAGCGATGCATTCATCATATTTTGAGTGTTCCATCATAGGCTTTGATTAAGATTTTCCATCGGCAGGTCTAATGGAGACATCAAACCCCATGTTTGCTCCAGGTGTCCCATCTGATGAGAGAAAGAAAATCCTTTAATTGCAATGTTTGTGAATATTGAAAACTTTGGATGAAGTGAATTTCTCTCCATTTTTTTCCATGCCTGGAGTAGATAGGGAATATGTTTTGGCAATTTTATGTATTTGAAGAGATTTATTTCAAAACCCAAAAATGTACCGTTAGAAATAACAGCCTGCAGTAAAATTGGTATTTCTTTTGAATTGAGTTTGCAGAAAACATTCCTATTTAATGATCTGCATGATTTCCATCGGGTCTTCTGTCCAGTAAGATAATCAATCTTGTTCTTTAGTTTTTTTTTGATGATTGTTGAACCGTTTTACAGCTTTACCTTTCATATAACCTTAGGCATTTCCTGAACTGTTATTCTGAACGAGACTGATGCCAGCATCACCGAACTGAATACTAAAGAATATCAATGTACCTGATAGCTCGGCCAATAACTAATCAACTAATAACCACCATTCTTCAGTGGCATCTTCCTGTGGGATCTGACTGTACCACTGATCTACTGATTGACATGTTTGTATTGGTGGATGATCTTTGTCTCATCAATGATGGTAACCATTAGGAGTGGGAGAAACTGAATAATATCACGTTCATGGTATGTTTAACTTTAAATACTTTTTAATATATTTCAACTTTTTGGAAATAAAACCAGAAACATTTTAGAGATAAAGTATTAACCAAATGTACATGTCTGTTCATAAATAACCCAGACAGATATCTTCATCAACATCCTTAAACAAAAGCTATTAAAGCCTTTAAATATACCAACATGACTATTTGTGCTTATATAAATGCCCCAAAAGTTCTTCTGTTTACTCCAAACAAAGTAGTGAAGGTGTTTGTCATAACATCACTCTAGAGAGTAAAAAGACATTCATTTATGAAACCTGAGCCTTGTTGTTGCTGTCGGCTGCCTGAGGACAACATGCGTAATTGTTTTTGTCGTGGTTTTAAGAGAAGTAGAATTGATTCTCTGTATAGAGGCAAATGATATCATATGACTTGGCATAGCTAACTGCTATGTCCAACAGGCCAGCTGCAATATATTCTTACTTCGTTTTAGAAGAAAAATCAGGAGTTCACTCTGTACCTTGCCTGAACGCCCAGTGCCTTGTGGTAGTAAATATTTTCTAACGAGGTAAATACTGCGCATAGAGCTCTTCAGTGTCACACAATCGCTACTGTTTACCTGAGAATCGTGAAAGGATTTGGTTGTGATGGCTGATTTATGTAAACGTTTTTTTTCTGACCGGAGCATCGCGCACGACATCCGCCTTCTGCTCACCTCCCTTCATTGTTTCACTTAAGTCATGAAAAGTTCAGAAAATACCTGCAGTCACATGCGATAAGCACCTGCAGCTTGTGAAACAGAGCAGCTTCTTGTTGGCCCTGCTGCCTTCAGGGCTACAGAGACGCTCCTCACACTGAAATCCATGGAATCTTTTAGAAAACAAAAACTGCTTTTCTTGCTATTGGGGCTGTGATGGAATTGGCTGGCTTTGGGGGTTAAACGGCGATGCTATTGAATGTTTCTATTTTGGGCGAAAAGAGCCGGGACGAGGGAATCTCTGGGAGAAAACAGGGCAGTGTGTGTGTGTGTGTTCACATTCCACATGTCTGACCTATGACAGTGCCCTCTGTTTGCTGCGCTCTGCGATGATCTAATGAGAGTCCAGACAGACGCAAGATTTAGGAGCTTTGGAGAGCCGTTCTCATACAAGGGCAATTCTCTAAAATGCTTTTTTTTTTCATTTATTTATCCAGGGAAAGTAACTGAGCTCTTATTTAGCGACGCCCTGCTACTCATTCACACCTGGGAGTTGCCCCGTGCAACCACTGACTTTTACTGATGACCACCAAACACCTTCAATTCAGCAATTAGGCTTGAAAGAAGAAGGAGGCCCCATTGAGGAGGCAAGGGGTCTAATGAGTGACTCTTATCAAGTTGCATTATGGGAATTGTAGGATCCAACATTTTTTAAGACACTCAAGCGACCAATATCCAGGATATTGTGTTCACTGGTGCATTACGCTTTTTGGTCTCTTGCAATTGTATTAGGCCTAACTTGATGAGTTGTACTCAAACAAGGTATCCGGGACCATGGCAACACAAAGCCAGAAACACAAGCCCTCTGATGTTAACACAGGTTGTAAACAAACGCCTACAAGTCTGTCAGACTTATTTGGAAAAGAAAACAAGGGCATGGCATGACCTATAGTCTGCCTTTTGCCTTGAAAATGTTCTTCCGTAATATGGGATTAGTGCCAGCATTATGAACTTTCTGTTTTACTTCCATTTACAGTGATCTTTTCTATGGCTTAACTATCTGACTCGTTGGTTATTTCCCATCTCTAACGATACAAATATAAATGTATTCAAATTGTTTAAATCATGAAAAAATTCAAATAAATAAATAACATTTAAGATATATGAAAACCATACGGATCCATTCAGTGCCCTGCTCAATTGTTGCTCGCAATTGTTGTAGGATACTATTGCAAGGATACCGCCAGTCCTCCTGTCACGTTTCCAGCGATTTAGCTTGTGTTGCTACAGTTCCTTGTTGCTAATACAGAGAACCTCTGTCTTTCTATCTAAACCCTCTTGTTTGGGACTGTCCAACAGACAAACAATTCCAAGGAAAGTCCTCAGTGTTCTCTTTCCTTGTTCTTTTCTTTGGTATTTCCCTCACTTCCTCAGTTCTATCCAGCTGGGACGACTGGAGATTTTACACCCAATTGGTTGAGTCGGAGGCCTTTGTCGGAGGAGCCCTTCTCTCTCTCTCTCTCGCTCCACAAGTGGCAGAAGGGACCTATGGGTTGTGAATGGAGCTTTGTGTAGTGTTTTTCTAAGAGGGGGCCCTCTCTTTCTCCCGCTCTCATCTGTCACAGGTCCCTCTCTGCGTCCACGCTCCACAATGCCCGATTGTTTCTGCCAAGTCGCCAGGTTCCAGGCCCAGATCCGAACAAACGCTTTCCTGCCAAATTCCGACCCCGGTTTTTTCGTTTTTCTATTCCCACTCACACAAAGGGATTTCTAAGTTACTGTCCACATTTAAATGGGGTCTTAGCGATAGCTGTCCACCACCACCAACCGTTTGTTTGTTGAATGTGTCCCAGAGCTAAAGGCTGTAAGAATGTCCATAGGCAACAACACAGGAGGGAAGGAGATTAAACCAAAATGCTCAAAGAGAAGAGTAAGGAGTATTGCTGAGTGTATACCTTAATTGTGAGTGTTAGTTACATTAGGTTATCAGCATGTTCTAGTGTTCAACAGTGTACTAGTCTTATGTCAACCCCTTCTCATGGGCGGATATCTCAACCTGACTTCATATTCATAGAAAAACTCGAAACATTACAATTCTTCACTCAACAGTGTGTTCTCTGTTTAGTTTTCAATCAGGCAATCTCACCAGTATCACTTTCAGATATGTATCTTAGGCGGAAAGAGTGGATATTTTTTCCAGACTTCTGACAATATGAAAAGGCTTAGAAAGAGAGAGAGAGAGAGAGAGAGAGAGAGAGAGAGAGAGAGAGAGAGAGAGAGAGAGCCTCAAGGCAAAGTGTATGAAAAATGAATTTTCTTTTTCAGCCACCAGCGTGTAACATTATGGTCACATTACCGTTTCCTGAAAGGGACTCCAGCCCGATGCAGCCAAACTCATTCTTTTGTTGGTCTCCGGGGAGAAGGTTGCTCCTTCAGCTGAAATCACTCAATTTTCTTTCTGTGTCTCTCAGTTGGGGAAGAACCTGATATTGCCAGGCGTAAGTGCTGTGGTAAAAAAGAAAATAAAACACACACACACACACACAAACACACACACAAACACACACACACACACACACACACACACACACACACACACACACACACACACACACACACACACACACACACACAAACACATCTCCAACATGTTTTTAATTTTCCAGACATTTTGACAAACACATGGCTTTTTCCCATTTAACGCCCAGCCATCTTTTGAGTGCAGTGTTGAAATCTCTTGTAGCTCATTCACTCACTCCATAAACTGGCAGACCTTAACCTTTGGCATGTTAGTTAAACAACAGAGTCATCTAAACACTAGCAGTGTGTGTGTGATTCTTGTCTGATGATGAATACACTGTTTTTTTTTCGCTCCCTGACCAATCACAAAAGGCCTTGCGGCATTGCTTACCAACAAAACCCTTTACTGTTGCCTAATGAAACCATATCAGTGGCAGCAGCACAGTTATGAGGGCTGGGCATTCCTGACCATATGAGACACCGGTTCCAAGAAACTAAAGTCTTATACGCTTCCCCCATAAACACACAGCACCAGCAATATTGTCAGCTAAATATAGGCTCTCTGCTTTCTGCCTTCTCCCCAACCACCATCGCTCTCTCATCGCCCTAGTGTGGATTGCAGGAGCTGATCGTTGGATTAGGGAATGGCTGTTTGTTGGTTGTTTGGGGGGTCTTATATAATCTCCTGTGCTCATATACCGCTGTGTAAAACGAAAAAATTGAAATCGAAACCTCTCAGACTGACTGCTTTGTGCTTTCACTATTAGTATCAGTGAAATCATGATGTGGGTGGAGCTATGCAACCAGTGGAAAGTTGTAAACGAATTAAAAACATTTAAAAAAGTACCAATGATTGGACAGTCAAACTTAGACTTCACCTAGAGAGATCAGGAAAAATACTGACGTTTTTTGTTCAAAACATACTCAACAATTAAAAGCATACAATCACTCAAACCTGTTATTTAACAAGGAGCTGCTTGTGGCTATGTGACATATTTTTCCGTGTTTTTCCTATTCAAAAGACACTGGAAACTTCACATTTCGGTTAAGCACAAGTCTAGATACCATTCTCCACCGCGTTAAGCTGCAAAGTGCTTTTTGGTGAGCACCAAACCCTGACAGACATACGTGGCTCTTTAGCGGCTAAATGTTGGTAGTTGGTATTTTTGTCTGATTGTCTTTTGGTGCGTACAGGACTTTTTTGACATTTCAAGCTCTCTGTTGCGAGAGAGAGAGAGAGAGAGAGAGAGAGAGAGAGAGAGAGAGAGAGAGAGAGAGAACCAAATCAGTGAAGTATGGTGATGCTTATCTGTAGGTGTACCCTTTCACATACAGGTAGTGATTGGATCTAGTGTTGATATAAAGACGATTTGATTAAAGCAACTTGAAGTATTTAGATTTCCCTCTCATCTGGGCGAGTTTACAGTGAGGTAATGGTAGGACAATTTTCAATTTCCTGAAGCATGAATTAGAGAAATTACTTCGAATTGCTTTTGGTAAAATTAGAGTAAATCACAGAGTATCGCAAGTTAATCTCCTTTAACTGCAGTGGAAGGTGATGTCGTTATAATGGCGGACTATTAATGGTTCCTCCGAACATCTTTGGGGGTCATAGTTGAGTGGGTGTCAGTTGTCATGCCCCCGACACTTACCCACACCCTTCCCTCTGATTCAACCTGCATAACACAGTCAGTGGAATCTGCAAATCTGACACAGGTTGTAAAAGACGACATGCGCCAAATGCCATGACCCTAAGACTTATTTAACAGCCTTTTGCAACCCACATGGAATGGAGATCTTGACGCACTGCAACTTGGCATATACTGTGCTATTGATGGTTATAGTGGCGTCCTTAACAGTTATAGAGCACACCGTTCTCTCTCACATACACACAGTTTGAAACAATGCTGGATTTGATTTTACTGCTTTATTCATGTTATTTTTATTTTATTTATTTTACACATGTTCTCCATTGTTTTTGACAAAGTATTTATGTAAATATTTAATGTCTAATTATTATTATTTTTTTTTTTATACATCTTTTGTGTGGAGCCCAGGATGGAATAGTTGTTACTACGGTAATAGCTAATGGGGGATCCTTCATAAAATAAAATCAATTAAATCTTTACTCTTTATCAACCTGTCCTCGGTAAATAATGTCTTTTCACATTATGCTGCGTCTCCACTCTGGGGCCTCGCTCTCTCCCTTCAAACGTTTGACTGAGGGTCAGATTTACGTGTAAGGGCACCCAGGAGGCTGCATATTTCACTGATGGACAACCTGCTGTGATTTACCGAGCGCTCATACTGAAGAAGTAGCAATCTGTTTTACCTCATAGAAGTTATATGCATATGTGCGTGTGTGTGTGTGTGTGTGTGTGTGTGTGTGTGTGTGTGTGTGCGCGTGTGTTTGTTTGTGTGGAGAGTGGGCGCAAACTGAATCAGAGCAAAAAACTATTTGTAACAGGCCAACGCTTTTTCTGATGAAATTTGCATCATCAGTTATCACATAGCAATTATTGTGCTTCTATGGAATTGTTTGCGTGTGTTTGTGTGTGTGTGTGTGTGTGTGTGTGTGTGTTGGTTTATAATTAAATACAAGGGCCAATTAGCGGAATAAGGGCAGAACCTTGTAAAAGTGTAAAGTGAGATTGTGATCCGATTTTAAATAAGAGTTTAGGGCCCAGATTAGGTTACAAAAGAGGGGGTTTAAGAGAGTAAATGTGGTCAATAAAAATCATCATAACTGTGGTGCAACAAAGGGAAGTCATTACAGTAAATGATGTATTAGCCTAATGACTCTCCCTCCCGGCCCCAGGCGCATATATGAGGAAACAGAGAGAGTTGTTTCCTTTGAAAGTCAGTAGCACAGCTTCTGATTTCTTTTACCAGTGCCGAGGTGATGAGAGGCCTTGATGCTGCTTAATAGATTAATAGATTATCCCCACGGATGTATGTGCTTAATGTGTGTGTGTGTGTGTGTGTGTGTGTGTGTGTGTGTGTGTGTGTGTGTGTGTGTGTGTGTCTGTGTGTGAAGAACATTCAGCATGAATGTGGTGCAGTATTTATAAGTTGCTCAGAATGATTGTGTCCCCAAAAAAAAAAAAAAAAAAAAAATTATACAAAAAAAGACAGAAGTATGATATGCACTTTGAATTGCTTGTGTGGGGAGTAAGCTGTAATTAAGTCTTAAGCGTTCATCTGTCTGCATTTTAAATGAAGCTGTGGTTCTGAATGTACTATTTAAATGCATGGTTCTTCTGTGTCTACTATGGTTTTGGCTTTGTATGGCTTTTGTGTAGCATTTGTTTTATTTTGTTGTTGTTATACTATTGTATTGTTTGATTTACAATAAGCCAGAGGGAGCAAGAGAAAATGGATTGAACAGTGCACATTACTAAGGGACAAAATGTATCTAAATGTTTATAGCTTAATACATACATAGATATACATTTCAATTAATTTATCAGAAAATACAAAATAATAATACTAATTTTCTCTTTTATTATTTTTGATAATTAAGTATATATTTACAGTAAAAATTTGATTAATTCAAGTTACATTAAACAAAAGAACCATCGTAAGATTAAGAACCATTTTTGTTGGGGTGTTCTGAAACAACCTCACCAATCCATGGTTGTTCTAACACCCCTATCCTCTTGTCCTTGACAGAATGATGTCTTCCATGAGAGCGACGCCTCCCTTCCATCCCCTCTCGGAGGAAGAGGAAGCCATGGGTCAGGACAGCGTGGCCTGGGCCAGTGACAAGCGCGAGGGCCTAAAGGAGCCTCGGTCCCCCTCCCCTCATGACACACCCCACCCCGACCAGCTGCAGCCAATCAGGGACAAGCTGACAGAGGCCGAGTGGGACAACGCCCCGCCCACTGCCATGGTGAGAGAGACTGAGTGAATTACGAACAGAGCTGAGAAATTGACCATATCTTATCTTGAGATATGTTGCCATAACTCAGATCCATAAAACAAAATGTGGCCGGTGTGTGTACAGCGAACACACTCGGGGGCACACACGACTCATAAAACACTCATGAAATACATGCCGGAGTACACAGGGTGTGCAAATTCTCATGCATAATAATGATGATTGTGCACAATTGAAATGCACGTACACGGAAAAAGCATGTATACACACAGGTGCGCGCGTACACACACACACACACGCTTGCACGCACGCACTCACACTCACACTCACACTCACACTGACACTCACACTCACACTCACACTCACACTCACACTCACACTCACACTCACACTCACACTCACACACACAGGCACCCCAGTGGTCTCCTCTGGTCTGTGTGCTGCAGGCAGTGCTGTAGGCAGCCCAGTGAGGGTTCTCCTCTAGGGAGTTATAGCCCTTGGTTCTTCTTATCTCCACAGTCTGTTTTGTGTGTGTGTGTGTGTGTGTGTGTGTGTGTTTGTGTGTGTGTGTGTGTGTGTGTGTGTGTGTTTGTGTGTGTGTTTGTGTGTGTGTGTGTGTGTGTGTGTGTGTGTGTGTGTGTGTGTGTGTGTGTGTGTGTGTGTGTGTGTGTGTGTGTGTGTGTGTGTGTGTGTGTGTGTGTGTGTGTGTGTGTGTGTGTGTGTGTGTGTGTGTGTGTGTGTGTGTGTGTGTGTGTGTGTGTGTGTGTGTGCTGAGGTGTTAGTTACTTGGCTTCAGGTTGTGTTGGTCCCTAATGGAAGAAGAGGCCTCCAGTGTTTGACTTCAGCCTCTGAGGAAAGTGGAAAGTTCTGAGATTAAAGTTTCCTTAAGTATCCGTGTTGTGTCAGAATACATGTAATACATCCCAGACAAAAGTCCTACTGATCTTTTTTGAAAGATTTCTTACTGAAAAAAGAATAATATTGACTTGAAATCCATATCCAAATATATTTACCATGCTCTGTGCCCAATAAAAACTCTAAAGATACTTAAATGTTCATCTTTTTTTTAAAAACCTCTAAGTTTGTATCAGTGTCAGGGCCTGAAGACCAAAATATTCCTGAAGGCTTGAAGCAGGCCCACATATCTTTTTTTCTCTTTTCTATTTCACCCTGTTTTTTGTTCTTGTCACAAAGAGCACATTCCCAAATGGGACGTCTCTCCCCACGGGTAACCACGGGAGACTAGATAGGAACCTAGAAAGGAGAGGTAGTTTTTGGCCACGGCTTGAAACAGTAGAACATTCAGAAAGTTGGCAAGTGAGTAAGAAAAACCATCAAATAAATCCTAACTTCCTCGTACATTTTTCTGCCATTGTGAAAGATGTATGTAACCATCATCTTCATTAGCTTTTGATATGTTTAGTCAAATATTTCAGTTTTACTTTAAAGCTCAATGCTTTAGTATTGAGTAGCAGACCAGATTGGGGATCAGTGCCTTGCTCAATCCAATACAACATAAAAAATCTCACAGAACTAGCCACAGGCGTGCATTGTCTGCTTCAGGGACCGTCCGAATGTTTTTGACCTTTTGGGTTTAACAATATGATCTGACCATTAGGGATCCTTCCTGTTCGCACCACTCGGCTTGTATAACACAGAGCGCTGAAGAAACACACCTGAACAATCCGCGAGTGACACACTATCTCCTAATCCTCATTACAGAGGCATCTTCTGCTTAAAGACAAAGTGCACTGCGGGGGCCTCTCTCTCTCTCTCTCTCTCTCTCTCTCTCCTGCAGCCGCTTCAAGGGCGTCTTAAGATCCCTGCTGTTAGCCCAAAGCCCCTTGTCTTTGAAACATAAGCCTTTCTAAAGTTCTCGGTAGATCCCCCCACTCTGTAAGGGGAGGAGAAAGCGTCCAGGAATAGCCCCGTGTGCTAGAACACCTGTGCTAAAGTGTCTGTTGTGTGTGTGGGACAATGTGTGTCGTCTTGAAGGGGCTAATCTTCCCGGGTAAATATAGCTCCGTTATGTGTGTGCCTCTTGCTTAAGTCATAACCCAGCGGAGAGCAAACAGCAAGGGGGACTGAAACCCCTCTGGTAAGTGGAGCACATAATAGAAAGGATCATTGGTTATCTATCAATCTGTGGTAGCAACTAGTTTTCAGTTACACTTTTTTTTGTCACTTTAGTTAACAGGAATGATTTAAAATTGTAACGACGAAAAAGTTGGATTAGATACTTCTTTTTAAACCTTTAATTGCAACACACATGTATTTAAAAAAAAATACAATAGTCAACCTTATTACCAAATATATATACAATTAATACCAACTTAAAGGAATGGATTGAGGTGACTCCACAGATCAGAAAAGGTTAAAAATCATGTCCCATCAATAGCGAAATCCAATCCTATAAATTGACCTTTCCATGATGTGTTGAATTAGCCAGCCCGTGCCAAGGTACAGTCCTGTTGAGCATGCATCAGCTCAATCAAAATATAACAGCGTAAGCATATACTGTACAGTAAACAAGTGATGCATTTGTCTGCTGTAAATCAAAAATGAAAATAAGCAAATGAAAGGGCCCAAGTTGTCATAACATGTTATATGGAGAAGATCACTTTGCAAAAGGCCGGTAATCAAACCAATGGATTATATTTTCTGTGTCTTTTTCCAGGACAATGAAAGCAGTAAAGTCTACTACCGGAGTAACTCTACCTCTCCTCCCAAGCCGGAGGAGTGTTCCCGGGAGCGCGGGGAGAGCGTGATCGGCCTGGCCTTTGGAACGCCGGAGCGCCGCAAAGGAAGCCTGGCTGACGTGGTGGACACACTCAAACAGAAGAAACTGGTGGAGCTGACCAAGACAGAACAAGACGGTAGGACATATGAGTGTTTTGCTAAATACATGTGTGTGTGTGTAAATACATACATGTGTGTGTGTGAGGAAGTTTTTTTTTTGTCTGTGTGTGTGTCTCTGAATGTGTTTTACCTGAAATGTCTCCAAAGACAGTGGGACACACATTCCATTTTTATCTTAATTTGTATATCTATAAACAGTGGACTAAACATACAACAACAGTATATGAAAAAGTGCTCTGAGGAACTTTCACTTTGTGTTATGTCTTGCACCCCTTTGGACAAAAGCGGTAGTGTTTTTACAACGCCAGCTGTAGTTCCTCTGTGAGCGTAACCATGTCTCGTTTGCTGTCACATGTATTTTATGATCATCAGAGGAAAAATTTGACTGTTTTAGAAATATTTAAAAGTTCCTCGGAGCATCTTTGAAAGCAAAATAAGACATCAGCTTTAAAAAGGTTTAACCGTGTGGCACATACAGTAGTTTGTTTCTAACAGTATTTGTTTTGCTTTAGACAAAAAGGGAAACTGAAGTGGGAGTTAATTCCCATCACGTTTGATACTGACAGGAAGCTACTGTTGCTCATTTACTCCTGTCACTTAAAGGGGAGAACAGCCTCATACCTGTATTTTGTTTTTACCTTTCTGAACACACACACACACACACACACACACACACACACACACACACACACACACACACACACACACACACACACACACACGCGCACACACACACACACACATCCTCTCCAGAAGGATCTTTGAACATCTGAAATTACACCTGACAGATCCCCTCGCTGGCTCGTTAGATCCCAATATCAAATGAGTTAAAAACACAGGTTTCCCTTTCTGCTCTGATCTCAGCCCACTAACACAGGGAAAGTGCCGGAGCCTCTCGGCGTGCCACAGCTTGCCCTGTCTCACCCCAGCAGCCAGCCAGATCTAAAACCATCTATCAGCCCTCTTTACTGTTATGTGCACACATAGTAATCATGATGATATCAGAGGAGTGCTTGATCTCGCTCATTTACTTTGTTATTGATACAGTGAAGTGGGCCAGAATGGGAGAGCCAGAGGCGCAATACAGTAGACAGTGTCTTCTAGTTGAAAGATATGGTAGCTCTTGCCTCTTATCTCCCGTACGGAAACTGGTTTGAAAGGAAAAATAGAGAGAGAGAGTGTGTGTGTGTGTGCGTGTTTAGGTGTGTTTGTGAGTGTGTGTTTGTGAGTGTGTGTGTGTGTGTGTGTGTGTGTCAGTGTGCGCGTTCTAAAGTGTTGTGACGTCTTCCTGTCAAATCAAAGGGGACTTGAGTGGAAGGAAATGCTGGGGGAATACTTTAAGTGTGTGTCTTCTTTTCATATTTTTTTTCCATCACCTGTGTGTAGGTGTGTCCTTACATCCAGCCTCAACTGCGCTTATAGCTCCTGAAATATTGCTGGTTTTATATAGATATTATGTATCTATCTGTCTTTCTTTGGGTATGCAAATCCCTGTCAATTTAGATAAACTATTTATTTTTTTCGTCCAAAGGGGGCCGCTAGAATCATCAACAAAACCCTGAAAACTCCTCATAGTCACTTTAAATGATTAAGCACAGGATTTATATATTTTTTCAATTTCTTCTATATTTTCACAATACAATTTAAAAAAAACACCACAATAACAAGATAATAATAAAATAAATATTATAATAATAATATATTTATTCTTTCTCGTCTCTAGCTCTAGTGGTGTTTAAAGTCGGGGCGGATCAGCAGTAGTGATTTGTTACACACAGACACATCAGAAGCACCACAGTTCTTCTGTAAATATTTCATCCAACGACGCCCAACAATGACTCAGATTTCCTGCACATTTTCCCCTTCTTTTGCGAAAAACAAAGAAAAGAAAAGAAAAAACCACACACACACACACACACACACACACACACACACACACACACACACACACACACACACACACACACACACACACACAAACAGCTGGCTATTGAGTTCAGCTCTTCTTTTTGCCAATTAGCGGAGCTGCTATCCCCGAGGACTAGTGGCATTGATCACGCCGCAAACACTCATCTAAGACAAAAACAAACGAGATAAACGCCCAATGTAACCAGGCGCATTGAATCACACGGCATAATGAATAATTACTCCTCTGTCTTGGGGGCCTTGTAAACGCTCATGTGAATTGCTGTGGTCCTTGAAGATGCATTGTAAAAAAATGTCTTTCATACACTGTGTGGTGGTATTGCAATTCATTTAGAGGCTAACTTAACCCTACATGTAGACATTGACAAGTAGCTTTTTTTTCCCTCTCCCACTAATGACTTTAGTTCAAATGAGACGAGGTGATCAATAGATGGCTCAGGCCGAATGCTTCATTAAGTGAGGGGTCTCCTTCAGTGGCAAACAGTTACTGTAATCTCCAAACCCTTTGTTTTTTTAATAATTGTTAAAGGTGCGCTATGCAGTTTCAAGGGAGAGGGATTTCTTTACATTTGCAGAGCCTGTAGTTTGTTGACAAAATATATTTTCTCTACATGTAATTCTTAGT
Organism: Ammodytes marinus; assembly: GCF_949987685.1. Taxonomy (NCBI): domain Eukaryota; kingdom Metazoa; phylum Chordata; class Actinopteri; order Uranoscopiformes; family Ammodytidae; genus Ammodytes; species Ammodytes marinus. Next base: position 6,145,950 of record NC_137234.1, read on the forward strand.
ATTGAATAATTCTATCATTTTAAATCAAAACCAAATTATTTGGAGGCACCTGGAACCAAACTTTAGACTAGAATATGTTTGTAAAAAAAACTGTATCAGAATCAGAATCAGAATCAGCTTTATTGGCCAGGTTTGAGTAAAGGGATTTGTCCTGCTGCAACAGTGAAACGGTAACTATTAAGGTAGCTTCATAACTTCAAACAGTGATCCAATTTTTATTGTTAGGAAAGTTTGTCCATTTATATAGAATTTACCTTGGAAAATGTTAACTTTTCTGACATACCCAAAGCTACACAGTGCACCTTTAATTTGTCGGACTAATGCTTCATTTTATTGCAACTTTCACTCCTTCACTGTGTTGTTGGTGTTGATATGGTTTCTATCATTCAGCTTCAGGAACCTTTTTTATGGAATCCCTCTTCAACAGAAAACCTTTTTCAAATCCTGACTTAAAGCTATATTGTGTGTCTCAGGTAAAGGCAAAGCATCACAGATAGTTTTGGTTCAAGGAATGTAATGCACACAGGAGTGCAAGGACATACTGGTAAAATAGTCTTATATACTGAATCCTTGACATCATTTTGTATATTTTCAAACACTACACAGAGAGACATATGTTCACTTAGAGTGGCTTTAAAAAAAAGATATTTATAGATATATTCTTGGAAACCTCTAACGGTATATGACCAGATTTGATCATCGACACTCAAATGGCCAGCACGTTAAAGCCTGAACAATGAACCCTCCACCCTCCACCTCCCGCTGAAAGGGCCCCCAGTACGCTGTGCTCTCCCGGGTGAGATTGGCTGTATGATCAAATGGGAACGGACCTTATTAGCCACCGTGCGCTCACTTAGCCTAACATGGCTGACCCTGCTGGGCCTACTGTAGCCCTGAGCTAAAGTGTGGATGATGTCGTTGTTAGCCTCCGCATTGCACTTACCCCCTGTCGGCACGCTGTTAGCTGTCCGCTACTCACAGGCAGCGGTAAGTGCCTGTGACAGTCATAATGAATAGACATGGCCTTGCTTTGCATTGTGGGGGATTTTTTTTTTATCTCTTTTTTTTCCTCCTCCACCCAACTGCCGCCTCAGCTTTTAAAAAGCTTTATCAAGAAACTCTTTGAGACAGTGTCAGCTAGCTGTATTACCCCACAGCTGGTTGCTGCAAATACATCCTTTTCTCTGCCCAGACTTTTCACAATATAACAAGAGGGTGAAGGGCAGCAGTTTTTCTTGACAAGTTTGCATTATGTTGAGTTGCGCCGCCTGCATTGTGTGAATGGCTCAGATACAAAGGCTTACAGCAAACTAAAGGCCTTTTCCTCCATAGTGTTAAAGCACTTAGCACATATTAAACTGAATAAAATGTCCAAGGCCAGATGGAGGGAACATCGGAAAGAAAATCAATGTGGGCACGAGACGTGTTGTCGAAAAGGAAACGCTCCTCCGTCCTCTGTCATTTTGTAGCTGAAAATAAGAGATCGAGAGGATGGGATAGAGAGCCTGTAATATACAGTGCAATAACCTGTCTCTTAACATTGATAGGCGCCTCATTAATCCCAATTCACCTCGTCTCCTTGAGCCCTCAATACAAAAAAAATCAGTCCGGAGTGGACACATTTACCAAAGCATTCTGGGATGCTGCCCGGCGAACCTTTAGCCCATTGAAGTGCTCAATCAAGCTGGCTCAGTTTTGATGAGTGAATTACCATTATCTGTATTGTTGTGTACCTCAAAAGGGGGTTGACCTACAGTTAACAGGGGCCTGCCTGGCATGGGCATGGTGCTCTCATGCCAACTTAGTCAGCCATCTAAAATGCCTAGAGCAGCTCTGGCGCCTGGCACACACTTAACATCACTCTAATCCCTGCTGCTTACACCCGACCCTGTGTGTGAATTATACTGTACTATTCGTTCGTTTCATTTACAAATGAGACCATGGCTCAATTACCGATATGCTGTAAACTGGTGCGGAGTGGGTTTTAAAACAGACACCTGCGCGGCTAATTTATGAATTTGGCCAAAGGATTTCAACTGGACAAGAGTTATGTCTTGGGATATATTGTCTTCTAAGTATTTCTTATTTTAACATGAGATAAAGTCAAGCTTACTTAGACAGTGTACAATTTGATGGGACATTGCTCACTCATGTTTTTTTTTCATGGTAACACTGAACATTAGCAATGTTGACAAGTGCACAGACACACTATTCGACAGTTGCCCTTCACTTGGAAAAAGGAATTGGTCTAAGAGATTTTTTTACAAAAAAAGGATTTAACAAAATGTATTTAATCCATTGCAAAAAATCCACATATAATTTTTTTAATCCGTCATAGATTCCCCCAAAACACGCTTGTTAAAGAAAAAGAGCAGATTCTGTTGCTACCTCGAGGTATTTATAAAAACCCAGGCCAATGATACAGTTTGAGATTTGGGAACTACACCAGCTGCCCCTCCCATCATATGGAAACAGGCAACATCACAACTTCCCCTCTGGCTTTAGTGGCAACATGATGGTGCATTTCTGGGATCCACCAAAAACCAGCTTTCCTTTCACAAGTCATCGTGAATCTCTTGAGTTTATTCATTTCTGCGGGAAAACTTGAAGTCATAATTAGGTGCAAAACACTAAAACTTTTTTCCCCATTTTGTCTGCACAGTGTCCGGTTTGAGCAAGAAACAATTATGAATTATATACTGGGCCTGTAATCGGGCATTGTTTTGCATGATTAAAGGCCTTGTCAACATGTTTTCTGAATTAGCCTCTGAAGAAATGTGGTGTAGCGTGAACTCAAATAAGATTTTCATTATTTTATGAGAGATTTTTATTTATTTATTTGCACTTTTCTCACTGGTTTTAAGTTGAGGTGGGTGTGGTTGGTTGGGAAAAGGTCGGTGATGTCACACAATTGCACCAATCAGAATTGAGCATTATTAAGTAAAAGTCTTCTTTTTCTTCAAGAGTTGATCAGTTATTTCGGTGGTGGATGATGTCAGCTTTAGGAACTAGCTTCTGTAAATGAATACACCAACACTGTCTCGTGACCTCTTGCAGTTTCGACCATCAACTCTTTTACGAGCCCTCTCCTTGCACTGTGTGTTTAAGCCTGTGTGTTGTCTAGTTTTAGAGGATCTTTCACTGTTCTTCTTCAGTTGAGGCCAGGCCAGAGAGCTGGGCACCCAATCACCCATATAATGTCTTCCCCAGCTGGTTCAAGGGGGTCAGAGCGAGGCCAATAGCTTTCCTCTAACCCTGCTGCTGCTACTCTGTGACAATACAGACATTCTGCTTTGTTCTCCCTCCCTGCTGAAAGCCTGTTTCAACATCTCCGCTGTTACTGCCACTCAAACTGTGGAAAGCACGTCCGCTTCTGGAGGCGGGAGGGTTAGTTGGGCGGGCTGGGAGAGTGGATGTGTGATTGTGTGTTTTATCAGAAAGTGTAGTCCTATACCTCTGTGACATCCGTGTTGGAAATATTCACTTAACCTCTACCTTAAAAATATTAGTAGGGAGATTCCCTTTTGTTTCACAGGAGCTAACGTTAAAACTAGCAACATAGCTACTAGCCCACGCCTGTCATTAATAGGCCTAACTATTTTCAACTAAGCTGCAAAATGAAACTATAGTGAGTGTGACCCAACTTTGAATGTAAGTTAACGTTAAGGTGGACTGCCCATTATTCCGACTGCCTGTTATAACGATAGCTATACAATGGTCTGACATATTTCCACCGCGGTGAAGTCAGTTTTCAGTTAGATCTTGAAAAGACATTCATCAGCGACGTCTTGTTACTACTTTCACCCGCAGTAGTAGGTTGGCACACTAACCAGCCCTCACACGGGGCCGGTACACGAATACGCATATTAATTAGGGACATCAATACAACACCGTCGACACAAAACTGACTTAGTCGCTAGATGATTGTCTGTGGAATATCCAACTTAAAACTAACTTGGCCAATGTGGAAATATGACTACTGGGCTGTCTGAATAATGGGACGTTGGACTCATGGCATGGCACCAACGTTAACACTATAGCAACTTAGCTTCTAACCCACACCTCTACACCTCTCAGTAATACTATTTTAAGGTTAAATCATCTATAGGCTCTTTCAACTAAGCTGCGAATGAAACGGCAGTGTTTGACCCAACTTTGAACTTCGGTGATCCCGGCGTACCTGACCTGTTTGTGTGTGAGTGTGTGTGAGAGGGGTTATGGCGTTATACACTCAGGTGGAAGTAGTTGTGATGACAGCTTAACAGGCGAGTTGGGTCAGTCCCGAGAGTTAAGCTTATTGGCTAATTAACAAGCTCTTGGCTCTGGCATTATGTTTGCCTTCCTCCGTGGGATTGGCAGCTTGAGCTGTGATTGTGAGCAGTTAAAGGCTTTGTCTGTCTATGTGTGTGCATGTGGGTTAACATTTGGGACATTGGTGCATACAACAAAAAAAAACTGTAACTGTAAAACGGTCCCAACTTGCCATATTAAGGCCTATAAGGCTGCATTGTTTGTGTTTGTGCCGGACATTAATCTTGATTCTTAAATCTTCAAATAAATTGAAATCTATTTTGTTGTTTTGTGGTCAGTGCCAATCTCTTTCATTGTGCCAACAGGCCAAATCCCACTGGACATTTTGTGGTTGTTTGAATCTTTCCCTGTGTAATCGATAGGGATCTCTTTACTAATGATCAGCCAATGTGTCTGACTACAATACACAGTCAGTATGGGAGATGCCTGGTAGCCCTCTCCGGCTCAGCTGGCTGTGGGCCAGACAGCATATGGTGCGGGCGCATGCAATGTGGTTTAGCTGGAACAGTTTTGAATGTCGTCCAAAAGAATCAGATTAAATTGTGATTTTATCACGTCCCTTTTTTTTTCTTTTACTACGATTTCAGGGGAATGCCAAATTGTTCACCTGATAATTTAGCATCTGGCAAAAGCCAACATGACATCACTGTAATGAGAGGAAGATAGTGTCAAAGCCGAGATAGATCCTGTGTTCCTGTGTGGATCCAATGCAGCATCACAGATCTGCTGCAATACAAACTGTGATTAAAACCGGTGGCCTCTGTTGAAGCATTACCCATAATGCTTTGATAAACTGTAAACAACATGTTAACTTAAATATCAATTTCCTTTAATTGACGTTTTAATATGTACAAAATGAATAAGATCATTTCACTTGTTTACAACATTTTATGGAAAGTAAGCGGTCATAATATTTTCTTCATCATAATCATCATCATCATTTTCAACCGCTTATCTGGAGTCGGCTCGTGGGGACCCCAAACTTCTCTAACCCGGGCATGATATTTTGTTTTGATTGAAGAAAGTGGCTGTTAATGTTCTTATATGGGATTTAAAAAATAATAGTAATGTAATACAATTAATATAAAACCTATAGGATACCTTTATCAGCACAAATCATATTAAATTCATTTGTAAACCTTCACAATCCGACCCTTTTTTTCTGGAAACCTGCTTGCTCTATACTACAAACTCAACTTCACATGAGGCATATTATTATCATATCCAGGTTTCTGATACGAAGGTGTGGACGGAATCAGTTTGGTTCAGGCGGTTATGTTGGATCCACTTTGCTTTTTGACTCTTCGGTCAGCGGTCCAGACTCGCACACACACACACACACACACACACACACACACACACACACACACACACACACACACACACACACACACACACACACACACATACACATAAACACACACACACACACGCACACCACCCCATCTCTCTATGACCTAAACCACAGACTCCACCCACATGGGCTCCCCTGAAGGCCTGACCCAAAACAACGCTTCTATTGTGTCTGAACCACACATCGTGCAGTGTGCATGTGTGTGCATGTGTGTGTGTGTGTGTGTGTGTGTGTGTGTGTGTGTGTGTGTGTGTGTGTTAAGTAGACTAGGGTTTCATATATCATGCCTAAAGTGGAACCAGAAGCTCGGGTCTTGAACTGGTGTTTTGGAAGCGTGCTTTCGACAAAGAATACATTTTGCACTGTGGCTGTGAGGGTATATTCAGGTTCCGGTTGTTTTATTTTACCTAAAAGAACAGATAGTAATATTTCTATAGCATGGCAGAGTGGTAGCGGGATAGATGAAGACTCATTCAAGTCTGTACAAATTAATTAATTATCATGAATGAAAGATAAAAAGAAAAATTAAAAAAGAAAACGGAAAAAGAATAAAAATAAAGGAAGCTCCAAAGTTTTGGTCCATCCAATCTAAATACAAACATTTCACAAAATGGATTCTCTTTGAAGTAAGAAAACACACACACTCCTCTCCGAGAGAGGAATGTGATTTCAATTAAACAGAGGACTGTTTACTTCATTTTCACTAAAAGAAAAACCTTGAAAAATGCGAGAGGACGCAACAATAAATAAAAAAAATATTTCCTTAATGAATAGATGTTTTACTTTACGTTTGATTTTAATTAGAAATCATAAATGACCTTGCTGCCGCGGTGCATCCTACGCCCGAGCTTGTTAATTTCTTTAAAAAAAGATCGTCAGTCAATCTGATTGTTCTCCGTCTCTCAATCGAAGAGGCGAGGTGACGTCGAAGGAAAATATCTGAAAAATTCATTAATTTTTCTTCTTTATTTTGAACAAATAATATAAAGGAGTGATAGTTGTGAAGTGGAATCAGCCACTGATAAGTTGCACCATCTGTGTGAGTGTTGCAAACAATTGTCTCTAGAGACAGTTCGAGCTTTCAAAGTCTGATTTATTTAAAAAAAAATGTTTTAGGTATTTATTTGTTTACTTCTAACTCTTGCAGCTTCATCAGTACAGGGTCTACAATTATTTTAAACACAGTGTCTTTCATTTATAGTTATAGTTATACTTCTAGCCTTCAGTCTGTAACATGGGGGTGGTTGTTGTTGATATCAGTGGCTGTACAGCTGGGCAGAACTGACCACTCACAGCAGGGATCAAGCGGAGGGCTTTTCTAGCATTACGCTCACACCTTCAGTAGAAACACTATCCTTTGTCTAATTCAGGGCTGCAGGCTTGGCAGCACTGCCCCCTTATATCATGTAAAATACTGGGAGGGAGGGAGGAGGGAGGAGGGAGGAGGGAGGAGGGAGGAGGGAGGAAGGGAGTAGTGTGTGACTGTGTGGGTATTTTTAGCACGGGAGGCCCCCAGTGGGAATCAATGCCCCACCCTGGCAATGTTAGGGCCTGACTTTATTCTCTTAATATGCAGGTGAAGCAAAAGGACAGTCATTAATTTTTTGTATGTGCTAAAGGTCAAAGATCAGAGCTAGGGTTTAGGGTGGCATGCCCATGTAAATCTATACACTCATAACTGCTGCTGTGTGATCTCCAGGCAGCTTCTGGATTATGTTGTTTTTCAAGTCATCTTTAGAAAAATACAATGCACTGATTCCACCGCCTACAATGTGACTATTTATTTGATTTAAATTTAAATTTAAATTTAAAGCTGGAATTTAAATATATGTTTTCCGTTTTTTTGTCCGTTTTTTTTCATAGACATTTTATAGACTGACTAAATAATCTGTTTAGAAAATTATTTGCAGATAAATTAATAATGACAACAATTGTTAGTTAGCTGCAGCCGATACCTTTTACAAAAATGCCTGTGTACCCTCTCCCCAGTTTATTTGTTTAAATTGTAAAGTGAATGTGTATGCTACTGGTGCAGCAGTGTTGACTGGTGCACTCATCATAAATCAACCTGGATTATAGCATCAGCTTAACATTCAAAATTTGTGGTGACAGTACACGCTATGGGCTGACATGTGGCTCCTACAGGTGGCCTTCTGCATTAGAGAGGGTCAGGCAGCAATGGCAGAAGAATGTGTGTGTGTGTGTGTGTGTGTGTGTGTGTGTGTGTATGTGTGTGTGTGTGTGTGTGTGTGTGTGTGTGTGTGTGTGTGTGTGTGTGGCTGAAGAGGGTTATGTATGAAAAGAGGGTTACACAGGGCTACTATCCACAGAACCCCCTCCCATCTTCCAGGAGAACTGGATGCTTTCTCAGGCCATGTTCTGCGACAAGAGAGTCTGGGTGTCATCTGACAGATGAAAATAGTGTGTGTGAAATGGACACCGCGCTAACACGCAGCAAGGCTAACCACTCTGCACTTTAATGGTTTTACAACACTGAGCGAACAGTGATGGACCATTGAAAAGTGTGTGTGTGTGTGTGTGTGTGTGTGTGTGTGTGTGTGGGTGTGTGTGTGTGCAATTAAACGTCTCAGCAGCAGTGCACTGGCATTCTTTAATCAGTGTGTGGGGTGTGCATGTGTGTGTGTGTGTGTGTGTGTGTGTGTGTGTGTGTTGAGGCTTGAGAGTGCCCCAGTGTTCTGGTATCAGTGTGTTTGTCTGTGTGTATCTTCTTCCTCCTCCTGGCTGTTCTGTCTCCTCATGTTTGGACATATGTTGAGTTTTATTTCACTGAGACATCAATCCTGCTGGCCAGCTGTTAGGACAGCTGCTCTCTCTGTGTGCCTCTCTCTCTCTCTCCATTTCTCTCTTTCTCTCTATCTGTTGCTCTCGCTCTATCTCTCTGTGTCTTTCTGCTTAGCTGTCCGCCTGCCTCTCACTTCGTCTCTTCCTTTTTTTTTTAAAATACTCCTACCTTTTTCGGTTTGCCTTTTGTACATTTCAAAGGTGGAGTCAGTGATTCTGGAGGACGCTTCTTGTCAAAATCCCTTTTTTGTCCAAATCATTGAAAATCTCCTCATGATCCACTACCTGCCTGTACTGTGTGCGCTGTAAAAAAAAAAATAATAATCTGGTGTTATAGACTCTGTAAACCGGTTTGTAAACAAAGGGTATATAAACAAAGAGGGCCCACCATAGCTAGCAACATGCCCGTTTATAGAACCTAGGCTGTGTGGTTAACACTGGATTTTTTTTTCAGCACACAAACAGTATGAAAAAGTAGCAGCTTGTTAGAATTAGCAGCTTAAAAGTAGCAGCTTTTTGTCAAATTCACTGAATTTGACAAAAAGTTAAAACCAACAAGCATTCTCCAGAATCACTGACTCCACCTTTAACTCTTTTTCTCTCGCCTTCTATCCTGCTCTTCCCTCTCTCTCTCTCTCTCTCTCTCTCTCTGCGCTGCTGTGGGGTCGACATCTGAAGTCACACCACTGACATAAATTTGGACGTGCAAAGTGTAGCTGTCAGCTTCCATTTACACAGGTTCAGTAGCGAAGTTAAGACACGGGAAGGTTAGTTTTTCATTTTTTTGTTCGGCCGTCGATGTGTTAGACAAACATCAGACACCCACTAGAACCGTAGCCTTTGTTATTTCTAACATTAACTAATTTTTCAGATTAATGTATTTCTCTCTTTACCTTGGCGTTGGCGACTGCAGACTCACCGAGCTCGGGGCGAGTGAGCACTGCACTTGAGTGAGAGACGCAAGTGTGTTTCCATCCAAAATGTCAAGTGAATTATAGGGGGGAACTTTAGATATGTCATCAAATATAAAAGGTGAATTAGGTACGTATGCTTCTATAAAGCCAATAAACTGACTTCCTGAACGTAGACCCACACTGCTGGTTGGACAACGACTGGAAAATTTCTCTCACAAGAATTGTTATTTTTCTTTTGTATGTGCTTAAATTATGCTCAAATGTTACACTTTCACCTTAAATCAAACACTGATGGTATATATGTAGCTAATGACCGCGCAAACCAAAATGGAGACTTTTCCTCGTTCTTGACACAAAACAAACATTGTAAACGATATTTCACAAAATGTGCGATGACATTTTTAGACATTCATACATTCAGACGCTGTTCAATAACATTCAGCAAGCCAAGTCTCTCACCGATTTGGGCAAAATGTTTCCAAGACAAAGAGGATTTTCCACTGCGAGCAATTGTGTTAAGTGTATATGTCATAATAGGGTGGAGGGAGTTTGACGACTTCCATGACTGACAGTTAGAGAACTTTGGGCAGCTTCATTGGAAAAAAAATCACTTTTTAGATATAAAATCAATGACTGTGTTCAAGCCTGTTTGCATACAGACACAAGGAGAGAGAATGTATGAATAGTTTTTGCACTGTTTGTGCAGTAAATTAAATCAATCCAAAACAAAGCATTTTAGCCAATTTCAATCAAGTCACTTTTTTTTTTTGTGGGTCAATTTAAGATGAATTCGTCAATTATGGCCACAAATGCTTGAGAATGTGTTACTGTCTGACTTACCAACTAAAGGGTGCGGTTATTGTAGCATTAAGAGCGGTCAGTCGTGTACCAAAGTGGTGGGGGAAAAAAAGTAAAAGTGAAATTCTTCTGCCTATATTACCACATAATTCAGTAGACTCCTTTGTTTCTAAACATTGAGAAATATCGCTTAAAGAAAACTTTAAAATATTCCCACTGTGCTCTATTAAGGCCATTTTATTGAAAAGTTCATTCCATCAGAAACTTTTTAAATACGTGGAAATGGAGAGAGAGACACAGGGAGAGAGAGAGAGACAGAGAGAGAGAGAGAGAGAGACAGAGAGAGAGAGAGAGAGAGAGCGAGAGAGAGAGAGAGAGAGAAATACATAAAGAGGGAAAAGAGAAAACGACTCGGTCTGAGTGTAGGAGGCCTGTGGCACGCACTGTTGTTCTTGGCAGTGGCTGTTTCGCAGTGTTGATGCTTGTCTGCCACACACACACACACACACCACACACACACACACACACACACACACACACCACACACACACACACACACACACACACACACACACACACACACACACACACACACACACACACACACACACACACACACACACACACACACACACACTGTAAGTACGTAACACACCGAGTAAGTTGCCTGTGGCTCATGTAAAACACCCAAAACCCTGATTCTTGGCAGGTTGGCTTTGGGACAGGTGATAAAAGTGTGTTTACCCTAAACACACGCCAGCCGCCTTGACTGACTGCCTGTTCACTGATTTACTATGAATATCTCTCTCTCTCTCTCTCTCTCTCTCTCTCTGTTTATTCACTTGTTATCTCCACCACCTTCCTTCCGTATCTCCTTCATTTCATTTTATCGCTCTGTTACCCCTTCTCTCTGTCTCTCCTCCCTTTCTTTACTCGCTGGTGTTCAAACCATCTGTTTTACAGCCAATTAGAAATGTCCCATAGTTGTAGCGTTTGTTTGGTTTTACTGTATTGCTTTTGCAGTGAGGACACAGAAGGTGATGGATAAGCCACTTTTTGGTGTTTAAAATAACAGAAGTGAAAAGTAAATATAGTTGGAGCTGCAGTGGTTCAGGAAAGATAGGGAATTTGTTGTAATCTGAAGGCAGTCAAAATTGCTTTTGAAAGAAAAGTATCGTTTAGGAACATATATGGAAGTCAAAGCATCAATATCAAAAATTATTGAGTGATACCAAGCCCAGTTTTACATATTTTCATCAACACCTTCCACCTATCTTCACCCCATCCATCCATCCATCCATCCATCCATCCATCCTTTCTCTCTCTCTTCTTTCCTATTTAAACTATCCATCTTCCGCATTTCTCCTCGACTTGATAAAGTAGCCGGTGTTTCGGACAGCGAGGAATTTTTATCCACCGTCCAGTCTAAACAGCACTTGATCTCGGGGACAGATAGAGAGCCATCTAGGGTAAAACATCTCTCCCTCTCTCATCCTCTATCATCTCTCTCATCCCTCATCCCTCACTTCTTCTTCTCTTCCCCTTCTCCTTTCCCATCACCCACTCACTCGTCTACTTGTCCATTTGTGCACACACAGTTGACTTATGCAGATTTATTTTAGAGTTACAGGTTGTACTCCCGTCAATGTGCTCACTAATTTAGTTTTCTGTAAATATCACCCATGGAACTAAATGTACACAAACACTCATTTCTGAAACGGTCTCTGGTTCCTCTGATGATCATAAAGGACATGTAACAGCAAACGAGACCATCAGTGCAAAGAATGCTATTTTTATATAGTTTTTCTCAATGCCTTTGTCATGGGTATGCTCACCCAGGAACTAAAAATGTCGTAGTAAAAACACTACCGCTTTTGTCCAAAGGGGGTGCAAGCATTGACATTCCTCTGAGCACCTCTAACTACCATACTTTAGAGGAATGAGTCTCCAAATACCTGCCCCCCCCCCCTTCAAAAAATTTGTTTGGGGAAATCACTGATATTTCTGTGGTTCTTAACTTGTTCCTTTCCCCTCTCCCTCCCCGGCTGCCATTGTCCCCCCCACTGTGTTTATACGTTGATCCCATGTGATCTGGACGGCTGCATTAGCTTATTTACAACAATCATAATCCCACTGTAAACATGCAAGGCTTTAATGGACTCAATGTGGAAGTTGGACGGCATGTCTTGACCACACAATGGGCCCATACGCGGCACACACTAAACATTATAAGCCATTTACAATAGGCCATGTGCCCTCACGAATGCGTATAGCGCCTTTTGTCGGGATAAAGGCCCCACAAATGAGCTATTGTCTGACTTAACCATTTCTAAATCAGGCAAGCCTTCAGGGGCCATGTTTTCCACACAGCACCCAAGAATGTCTCCCTTTTTTGTGTGTGTGTGTGTGTATGTGTGTGTGTGTGTGTTTACGTCCTTGGTAACTGGGGCTTCGGAAGGGGCCCTGCGTGACCGTGACACCATCTGTGGCACATCCGCTGCCACAGAGTACACACACACACACACACACACACACACACACACGCACACACACGCACACACGCACACACACACACGCACACGCACACACACACACACACACACACACACACACACACACACACACACACACACACACACACACACACACACACACTCAAACTTGAAGGAGCAGACACATATTCACACACAGGTATAATACACCGTCAAACCAGAAAACTCCCTTTGAGCGGCTCTTCTGTCAGACACACAACGGAAGAAGAGTAAATTGTATGCTTGTTGACAGCACAGCCAAACAACCAATACAGCAGAAGGATGTGAGGATGTATTGTGTCACGTTGTTTTGATTAAGAATAGACTCCAGAAGAACAATGTTGTCCAATGTTGTAATGGTCTGCGTCATGTGAAATGGGCAGCACGCACTGTGCTC